>NW_026535284.1:11887987-12260132 GCF_026225885.1 Hylaeus anthracinus
AGATTGCTCGGTCGGTAATGTAATCTGAACGGTCGGTAATGTAGATTACTCGGTCGGTAATGCTGGTTGCTCGGTCGGTAATGTAGATTGCTCGGTCGGTAATGTAGATTGCTCGGTCGGTAATGTAGGTCGCTTGGTCGGTAACGTAGATTGCTCGGTCGGTAACGTAGATTGCTCGGTCGATAATGCAATTATTTCATACTTTTCACTGCATTGTCCCATAGTTTTAAGCAATTATATCTAGAGCTAGTGCGTATTCATATAAATTGACTAGAAATTATTTTATACTTTTCACTGCACCTTTTTGGAAGTCGGTTAAATTTTTCTTCCAAAAAATTATTTAATTCGAGAAAGGGATTAATTGAAAGTAGAATTTTAATGGAATTAGATAATAATTGAGACACGTTTTAACACGAAAACGATGTTTTATTTATATACAATATTTACAAAGACATGCTGTCGTCGTGTGGCTAATAAATGTGTTCGTACGCTTAAACGTGTACAAGATGGCATAAGCATGGTGGCTTTAGTCTTTTTTGATTTTCGTTTCTTGCGCGATCCGCGAAGCATTTCGTTGCTTCGCGGCTGTGCCCATTGAAGGATACGTTTCCTTTTCCTTGATCACCGTGGCTCGGGATTATTTGTTTCTTTGTCGTTGTTTCTTTCTTAAATGCAACTTTCCTGGATCGCCGCGCTTCTGATTACCGTCTCTGAATATCGTTGTGGCCTCTGGAGACTGTAAAACGTCTGCAAAAAATGGAGGATTTTGTTACCTTGTAATATATTCATTTGGTCGTTTACAATAGTCCAAAGCTGTAACTCGAAGTTTGATATTTCTCGTATTCATTGCAACCTGTAGAGCCGCGTCAGAATATTCATCTTTCGATCGCTCGAAATTATAGTTTCTATCGAAACAGTTGTTAAATTTATGCCAAGATTTATGCGTCACGCAATCCCTTGGTAATAAAATGGCAGAAGCAGCGGCGTAACGCTACTTTACGAGGTGATTTCCCGGCTATTCCGGTTTATCGCTGGGTCATTCCATGCCAAATCGATCACTTTCCGTACTCGAGACGAGGGATTTGAATGAAATTAAAATATGTTACAGTCGACGTGAAATTAGGGAGAGTTTAAGTTATCGTTTTATTGATTTCAAATGAATTTCGAGTGATAGAAAATGATCTATCTATTTGGCGTGGAAACGGACTATCATCGCTAGCCACTGTATGAAATTCGATTACTAACGTTTGGCGATGCTCGTGGATAATCTGAATCTTCTACGACGTCGTAAGACATCTCTCGTCCTTCCAATTGACGCGGCCTTCGTGGCAGGGACCCGTAATGTAGAAGCTTTCTATCTGAAAGTTTCACGGGGAGCTTAATGTCAGTCGTATAATCGATTTTTCGGAAAAATTGTGTGATATCGCAAACAGGATACCACGTACAGGGTGTGTGTTGAGAACATATACCAAGTCGAAGGGTCTGGTTTGACTGGGTCGATAACGATTGGATTAGGCATGTCGGGTCGCAAGGGGTTCAAAGTACCGTGTGTTACCTGTGAAATGATTGGTCAAGGCTGTGGTGGGTATAAGATCAGGATTCCCGTCTTCCTCTTCACCTTTGCCAGCGAATGTCGCGATGCTAGGTTGTTGGGGTGGTTTTGGTTTCGCTGGAGTGGCGGCGTGTTTTCGCCAAAGCGCCATCAGCACTCCAGTCACGATTAGCCCCAAACCGGTCGCCGTGCCACCTAGCCCAATCAGGATCGGCGACATGTCCACCGAAGATACCGATTCACCTATAAACGAAATCTCTACCAGTTCTACGTATACATAATTCATTCAACGATGTACGTGGTTGAAATTTAATTTCGTCCTCGTTTCCATTTCCAACCGAAACAACCATACACCCTTCATTTGTTTTTGAGTGTTTTCCTTCGAGTCCCTTTTGTTTCTAAAAGATCTTTTACAAATTCTACTACTTTGTTATTTTTCTATTTCGAGGATCAGATTTACCTATCTACAGAATCGTGATTTTATGTATTTAGACGTCGAGTTGAAAAGAATTGCAGACACTATTCTGTTTTTGATATTCCCAAGCGTATACTTCCCGTTGAACGTGTTCGATCCCCGTGAGAACATCTGGGAGTCTGTTTCGGATACTCCCATGCGTACGAATCGCTTCGAGATACACGTTGGTTTCTAATTTACTTGTTTGTCGTTTACACTCCCCCAGAGAACGATGTTGGTTGAATTGCGGCGAGACATTTCCCAGGAACCTAATCTACTTCCAATTAGGGTCTTACTTTGGTCTATTGCGAAACTTCTCGGAGGCGGTATTTCCTTGGCACCGTTCGATTAACGTGTTTATTAATTCACGCGCGTTGCTATCTCTACGAATTAGGTTCTTAATGGATGTTGAAGCTTCTCAAGTATTTCTTTAATTGCACAGTCTCGATAACTTCATTTGTTCATATTTCGTTTGTCCCGTTCATTGATATTGCTATTGCAATTAAATTTCACTGTCGTAAATTCGAGAAAACGTTATCGACGCGTATTCGTTCGGCTCTCGCCTATTTTAATTTCGTCGCCACTCGGTGCAACTTCAACATTAGTTCCTTCGACGAGGCGTCTTCGTAGCCATGGAAGATTAATGAACGCGGCGAGAAACTCCGAGGCAGAAGAACTGTCGGGAAACTGCGCGCTTCTATCGTGGGAGGGGGGGGGGGGGAGGGGGTAGCAAATGGAAGAAACGGATGAGAGAAAACAGAATGCATAATAATACCTCATAAATTTGGAGGCTTGTTTCCGGATTCTGTGGAGGTCGACCGTTCCAACGTGCCGACAAAAGCAATGCTGCATTTCCTGTTTAAAGGATTACGCGTTACCCTGACAACTTCAAAAAATCGAAAATGTTTGTCTCCGTAGTTCCACCATAATTAATTCGCGAAGGTGTTAACACCTCGAGACGCGCCTCAAATCTTGCGTATGTCGTGACGATTAATAACTGTTTACCACCTCGACTCAACCTGTATATTTTACGGTGATTATATTCTCTTACGTAAAAAGCAAGGTTTCACGGCAGCCAACGGCGTTGATAACGGTCTACTTTGAGGCGCTTTACTCCGTTTATTTTAATTTGATAACAATCGATACGGAATTAAAATAGCAATTTCGTTCATACGAGCAACAATTAAATTTCCATATACTCGACACCGCGAGAACGTAATCGAACGAGTAATTAAATTTTTCATATCGAATTAAGAAAGACATAATCCAAGAGTTCTTTCTTCCTCGCTTGGGTTATGCATTTTTCGAACAGCGTATTCAGGGGTTGCATAACAACGACTGCAGATGCACGGGAACGATCCACGAAAGAGGGAAAATGGGACCGAGTCCAATTCTCATTTGGCTACTATCCTGCATTTTTTTAAACGTCAAAGAAGAGAGGAGGTTGCGATCGTATAGCCATTAGGAGGTCAGATTCCGAGAGTTTAAAAGCTCTAATTGATTTTAATTATGCGCTCGGAGCTAGCTTCCGTTCGGTAAACAAACGAGAAACGCGTTCACGCATCGAGGTAGTATTTTAATTTGAAATGATGAAAATTGCGGTTTATTCGTGTTTTGTTTTCTATAGAAAGCAACCCGATATTTTCAACAAAATGTAATTGTAATCAAAATTTGTTCACGTTTTCCGTTCAACTCGTGTCAGAGGTACTTACGCACCGGTGAACTTGGCTACTCCTTTAAGCGCTACCCCTTCCATGATCACTGGATCGCTGGATCCTTTCATATTGACAGCGTAAAGGGCGACCGTCGTCGGTTTGTGAAGCTCCAGGTCCCAGTAAGGACTCGGCGATTCCAGTCGTTGTTTGTCCACGATCGCGACGAATTTTTGTGGCAATCCGCCATCGTATCCTTCCGTACACGATATCCTTATCCAGGAACCAGTTTGATTGTAGGCCGTGCAGTTTTGAAGCGGGTAAGGCCTGCCTGTAAAAGAGACGCGACTTTCGATCATTTAAACGTTTTAAAAGCCACTTGTGTATCGCACACTTTGGGACCTGACGTTAATGCGTTTCCAAAATAACCGCGCGTATCCGGTGATTAACGACGACGCGCAAAGTTACGATCGTGTGTGTTTCTGGCGTGTTTATAGATAATATAACCGGAACGTAAAAGCGTGTCCCTTTTTTGTCAAGAGAACGTACACTCGTATTAAGGGGTAACCTCGTGTACCGTACAAATTTCGCTCGGTACCCGGGAAGGGAAAAAGTGGCGTGGCCACATACACAGCGGCTCGCGTAACTTCATTTCATTGCTCAACGAAAATTGCAACGCGATACTGCACCGTTTCGCGGCGAATGAAATTATGTCCTACGGTCGTCATTATCGACGATGGTGTTACATTAACGAGATCGCTTGTATGCAAATAGGCGGCTGAAAAAGCTTGCGGAAAAGGTGGACAATGTGGTCGGTGTACCTATTCTCTACCATCTCGTTTGTCTTTTTTCCTCCTTTTTTTTCGTTCCCCTCTGTACAACGCGCGATGAGAATATAATCCTTTGCAGCTAACGCAAATTAGTAGTGCCACGATAAAACAGATTTCGTTCGTTTCTCAAGCCCCTTCTCTTTGAATCCCGCTTTTCATTCTGTTTCAGTACTCCGAAAATTATTTAAAGTATACGAGATTATGCTTTACTTTGTCGCTCGCACCAATGGGGAATTATTTAGACAATTTCTTTGTGGGGTACTACTTCGATCTTTCCAAAAAAACACTTTAGTTTCGTTTTCTCTGACATTTTACAAACGTCATATTCGTGTTCCTAATACCGACAAGCACCGTTGCACGTCGAGAGTTAAATTAGACACGGCGAGGAGCAGGGTTTCTGTAAATTTTTTTGTATTCTCCATCACTTTGAGACGCCTCGTTTCGCAAATTTGCGACTCCGCAGAGTTGTTTGCGCTCGTTTCTCGAACATCTCCACCGTCGCAAGGGGTTTCGGACGGGTTCAAAGGAACGCCCACATCATCCGTCGGCATTTCCGTTTATCGCCTCGCATCCTCGTTTCAATTAGCGAGTTAATTACTCGCGACCAGTTGGTTGACTAAAGCCGCGGCGTGCAACGTTTTGCGTTGGATCCACGCGCCAAGTAGCGACCCTCGGTCCGCAAAAAACCGCTGCCTGGTAATTACATAAGAAATACGTTGCCTCCTCCACCGAAACTAAATTACGTGTCCAATTACCGCAACCGGCGCACACGGGGGAGGTTAAGATCGAATCAAAGGGAAAGTATTGACTAGGGTGAAACGATGATCTCGCTTACTCGACGGGTGCAAAATTAACCCCGTTGATTTCGTCGCTAAAACGGGGCGATTTTATCCGTCGTTCTCGGTCCACGGCGTATTTCAACAATTCAGCTTTTCCATAAGTTAATAACGTCAAAAAATCCTTTGTAAAGGTTTGATGTGTATGATTTAATAACACAACTAATTACTACACTGCGGATGTTTATGCAGATGCGTATTTTGTATGCAAATGCACATTTTATATGCAAATATGCATGTGTGTGCGGAACTTTGCATGCATGTATGCAAAGTACATGCACCTAGACGAGGGACACATGCAAGTATAAAGAGTATTCATGGACTGTGCTGATGTCGTAATCGTCATTGGCATGTGTCTGCGTACGTAATAAAATGATGTACGGTGTGTAGGTGTATTATATACTCTTCTATTACTCTTTGCATACGGAAGGGAAATGCTTTTTTGCACATCTCGTGTTCGTGAATATACGCAATCTACTAGCAACTACTTACTAATTATATTTTCTTTTTTTTTTTTTTAAATAATTCGGTACTACATGTTTTTGCCGATTCATCGTACGAATCTCCCCTTGGGTAAAAACTGATGCGTTTCTGGAAATAAACATTTCATTCGTGCAGCGATGTATAATGCAATTGAGAATTTGCTCGCGTCTGTGTATTCGTTATCGGTGTTGCGAGCGTGATGAAAATGATCGTTTCGAGTACCTGCGTGAAATCTCACAAAATTCTCTTTCGTACAGTAATGCACTGCTAAAGAATGAATCGCTTTTGCAATTGGTACAGTGAACGCCGAGTTCGCGAACAACTGTGAAAAAAGTTCGGTGTAAAATGCATATAAAAGCTCGCTAAACCCTAAATTTACGATGGGAAGTAAGATTATAATTTTACGGGTACTTTTTTTATCGCGGAGTAAAGCTTGACTGGTAAAATGGAGCACAGTGGCCAAGCTTTTGGTCGGGATTCGGTCAATACATATACCGTCGAGTCGCGCGTATACTATAATGAACATATTCAATTACAATTTTTATTAAATTCTCGCGAGAAACGCACGCGACACAACTGGAGACAACGCGGGTGTTTTTCATTTCGTCAACTATTACCAGAGAATTTCGGTCACGGTGCTTCTCTTGTGTTCGCGCGTCGCGAATTGGAGCACGGTGCTCGACAACTTTCGCAGCTAAGGAATAATTAAAAAACATCCGAGCGTCTCGTTAATTCGTTCCCACCGCTTCACCGAGTAATGACGACTCTCTTGACGCATGCTTGCACGCGCCACGCTCGCGACTCAGTTTTCTTTTCCTCGAACTTAAATCCCTTCGTGCTGGATGCACACCAGTTTCAAACAATCGACATTTTTCTTTTTTCAAACTTATCGGAACAGCATCGAAAGAATGACAGGCATCGAAAACGGGAGATAACGCTTATCGTGTGCTTGTATACGTAAATGTGGTACGATAAGGTTAAAGGTCGTGGTACGTGACTGGGTTTCCACAAACCTGCTGCGATCACTTGATAGAGACACGGCTGTTTGGATGAACCGACGACGTTCCTCGCCCAACAGCCTAACGTCCCGTAATCCATATCGGATGACGGGGTGTAATTGAGTCTACTCGATGTGCCTTCGTTAGTGTATTTTGTGGACGGAATATCGTTGAGATCTCCGCTGCTATTGAAGGTCCAATGGAAGGTGACGGATGTCGGGTTGGCTTCCACCTCGCAGACCAAACTGATGGTCTCGTGTTTCAAGGCTCCGTGAATCTCTTCGGGAACGTTTAAAGGCGGCGGTGTTGCGTTCTGGTACCTCCAGCCGGCGGAATTTACAACGTGCTTACAAATAGGGGCGACTGTAACATAAACGCAGAACTCGCACGATGTATCCGCAGCATCGCGACGGTGAAACCGTATTCCTGTAATTGGCTTTTACGTTCTTTAGTTTTTTACTTTGCTGCTATCGAATGCAACAGCGGGAAGTACTGTAACAACACTCACAGATACTTGAAAAAATTATAAAATTGACCCGTTACATTTGTCGAGGAAATTGCTTAAAACGCGGAGGTGTCGGCACAGGAGGGGGGTTGGGGGGAGGGGTCATATCTTTGTTGGTAACGTAAACTTAGGTTGAAAGTGGTTTACCGAGAAAGTTCCGTAACAGACGTTCCCAGCTTTTACATTTTTCACTTGCAGCGGTGAATTATCCCCTTGACGAAAACGAAGAGTCACGCGATACGTCGTAAAGCATTTCGCGTGGTGGTAAATCTCGCGGGGGTTACGTTGTGCGTGCAGTAACACGAAGGATATAAAAGTACCGATTACCCGTGACGGGCTCGCTGGGAAAATGCACGCGAGTCGAGTTGTATCGTCGAGATTCCACGTTATTTTTCTTGCCGAACAAGGTAGAGATATACTTACACATAACCTGGAGGTCGACTGCGTTAGATCTAGCTCGACCCTCGGCATTGACGGCCATGCATGTGTAGTTTCCACCAGATTCTCGAGTTATTCTCTGAAGCACCAAAGAGTGGTCCGAGAGTACTATGCCGGCGGTGACGTTGGAATGAAGCTGCTCTTCCTGAATAAACAAAGAGAAAAGATCCTGCATGAAAGAGGTTTCGGTCGAGATTTCAGCAGAGATATACGATCGCTTGAGTCTTCGCGGTTCACCTGATCGGCTCAATTGTAAATTTATCGAACCGCACGGTACAGTCTAACGTCGCGTGTAGTTTGACCTACAGTATTTCTGCTCTGAATTGTCTGCAAGAATGTGTTTCGGTCGTGGCGGACTTCGGAAACGTTGACGTGACATCCTTTGACGCGTATGCGCGCAACGTTGACATTGTTCTAAAGAAGGAGACTTTGTTGTTCTCGTAATCCTGTAAAGCTTGTCTGGAGAGTCGCCGTGATAGCTTTTGATTTTTGCCTCTGCTTTCGTCAGCCTCGGCCAAAGATGACGTTTCCAACAAAATAGCTTTGGCCGTGGTCTTGCTTTCAGATTGTCGGTGAACGGGTCGGACAAAGAGAATTTACGATGTACGTACATTACTCTACCATCCCTCTGTCTCCTCTCTTCTCTCGTCAGCTCGTTATTCCACGTACATTTAACGCAAGCGTGTCGCTGTTGTACTCTCGGCGTTACACTTGTCTCTGGCCACCGGTTTACAAATATATACACTCCTGTATGTACACACGCATCTACGAAATATAACGCTCTCGTGTAGACCCTCTGGCGCACGAATTTTCGCGCCTGCTTCACGTCCGTCAACCCCCTTCGTCCCTTTCCTCGCGCAGCCAATATTATAATTTCTCCCTTAACTTTTCGACAAAGGCTTTGCACACAGATTGCGGCACAAGGCGTGTCACGCGAAACGGAGTCCGTGGACGGATGTAAATTTCTGAAACTCGATTATTTCCGTCGGCTCGAGAAGCCCATATTCCCGCGGATGTCTCGCGGCGAGTAGACTACTTGAATATTTCATCGGACTCGCGCTAAAATCACAAGTTGTTAAACCTTTCCTGTCCTCGTACCTCGAACCCCCGACATCGCGCGAACTTTTGGATCGCCCCATCCGATGAATCACGATTCGTCTTGGCAAATTTTCAAATGAATCGTATCGCGACGAGACTATCAAGCCTTGACCTATCATCCCACCACCGCCTCTGTTGCTGCTAAAGTCTTTTAAAGCCATCGTATATATTTCCTCGGGGCAGAATAGTGTTCTTTTAGGTCGTTCCGTTGCTGCATCTTTTGTTATTCAATGTACTTACATCCATTACATCATCCCTGAAGTATTAACATATTCGTACACATTCAACGTGTACAAAGTCAAGCGATCCGCAAAGATTACAGCGATCAAATTTCACGTACCTCTCATGAAACTCGAGACCGAGCCGAGACTCTTGAAAGTTTTAGCTGGGACGTGTTCGGTGAACGCCAAACAGGGTAATTCCACTCGAGAAACCGAAGGAAACTTTATTGTGTTTCGAATAAATCTATACTTCGATTTTTTTTTATTGTTTCCCATACACTGACAAGGATTTTTTAGTTTCTCTTGATCTCGTTGAATGAGACACTTCCAATTTGAGCAAACTGTCGCTTCTACCACGAACTATTACACTTGTATGCGCGATAAAATTTAACGTTTTTGGTTTTGTTTCCGCGCTTTCGCCCTTCCGAGATTTTACTTGCACCGTACAAGTGGATAAACTCCCTCGAAGGAGGGTCGTGAATAGCGATGGAATGAAACAGAGGATGAGGTGGCGGTTTCGTCGAATACGCGTGTGTTCTACTACTGGTTGTTTTATGCGAACAGCGAGCGCCGTATCTGTTTCGTTCGATTTCCAGGAGTTTGCTGGAACTTGTACGTGCAATCCGCACGACACACAGGAATATGCCTCGAGCGTCTCGAAACTACCTCGGATTGGGAAGCAACATGTCTTCATTCACTGTAATAGGCATTCCTATTATTATTACTTGCGCACCCAAAACATGCATACACCGAACACACGATTTCCGTTCACCTGGCATAATAACGAACCTGCCCTAGTTACGTGCAACCTGCAAAAGAAATATTCTCTCTTGGAGTACAATAGCCCTTTTCTTTCTGAAAAGACATCATTTGTTTCGTTTGCTCCGCGAGTGATTTACGTTGCAAATAAATCAGTGTGGATTTATCGGTTATCGAAGCGATAACTTACACGGATTTCTAGAATTTGTTTTTGAACAACATAGAATTGTATATTTAAACGGTGCATATTTGATATTAATCCAGCAAACATTGGATACCGATAAATTAATTCTGCGATAATTGTGAATATTGCACGTATCGTTAATATATAATAAAATTCTGCAACTGCACAATACGTAGCATGTAGAATAATGTTAATCGATGAATATGATAATACAATTTTCGTTAATCCTACCAATCCTAATGGTGGTAAAATGGTTCGATAATATATCGAGCGCCTGGCTAGGCAAAATGTTAGTGTATCCTGATTCTCCATAGTATAAACCAGATCATCTAGAATTTCTAATTAGTTGCTGGCAGTAGTACAGCCATCGAAGTAACCGCTCCTACGTCCAACAGTTGAAAACGGATAGTTGAAAATTGAAGGTATTCGTGCTATCGTATTGTGTCAAATCCCTGTAAATTCGGAAAGATCGAGTTACGTATTACTTTTTTCTCGGGTTTCGCGTTAACTTCTCCCGGAGTTTCTCTATTTTTGCATAACGTAACGTGACTACATTAGACGTTAAATATTCGCATTCGCGTCAGAAAGATAATACGTGTTCGGGGCGAGGAAAGAACACATATCCGGTGCTTTGCATTACAAACGGATGGGCAGGGAAAGGGGTTGAGGAGAACGATAACTCCCATTCTCGTAAAATGTCTTTGAACGTGCGTCTCGCCACCAACGCGGTAGTCGTATTCTTATCTGTCGGATTATGCATAAAGGATAGGCAGGTTTTCTTCGTTTTCCGATTTCCACCGGGACGATTCCCCGCAAATCAAAGAAAAAAATTGCAACAAACGCGAACCAATGCTTGAAAAGATAACATGCAACACATTAATATTTTTTAACAGGAACATAACGCGGTAAATGTGTAAAATACGCAAAAATGTACAGCTCAAAATTTGTCCGAATATGAAAATCAGGTGGACTTTTGAAAGTTTTAAAATTGAGCCGGACAACCAAAACGCATTAATTGAAACAAAACGGTAGGATTTCAAAACACGACGTGTTTTATTATGGACATTTGTTCGTCTCGTATCGCGGTGAAACGTATGGTCGCTTTTAATCCAATTCTCTGAAACTGTCGGATTTTTTGTACGAGGATTGGCGTCTTCTAAAAAAGACTTTGCGATTCTGAATATGTACTTTTACGAATTCAAATGCACGAACGATTAAAGAATGATGAATAATGGTTTTTCCATAAATCCATTCCAGCGTACTTTTAACTTCGATGTTCGTTGTCGCGTTCTCTTCTTTCAGCGAGGCTCGATATTATCGTTTTAAAATCCTTGCAAATTGTAAAACAAATATTTGCATAAATGTCTATTAAGGATACACTAGCGAAACGATATATCGTTTTATAATGTCCTCTTGGATAAGGCAAGAGAGAAACAAAATAACAAAGTGATGATAATGGACTGGTATCCAATTTCTAAGTGCAAAAAGCATGCAAACTCCAAACAAAATAGTAATATCGAGGTTGAACTAAAAAAATGTTCTTCATTTCTTCGAATGATACTTCTAGATTGCATTTTATCGTGCAATGCGTCCTTGGTTATAGAATCACGTGTTAAAAAAATTGATAGAACTGTGTTTACAACTTTCCTTGTTTCGTGGTTCCATGATTTGAGCGTCAAAAGTTCGTGGGAACAGGAACCATAACGTGTGGAGACATAAACCGCATAATGACATTCGATGCATACGTGCTATCGCGATAACGACGAGCATCATATCCCGGGACGCGTAGGTAAATCGGTGGAAGGTCCGACTTGATGTAACGCATCGAACGGATTTAGTTTCAACCGCATGTCACAGCGCGATGTTATCTGCTGTTGATTATGTCACTGGGAAGCACACGTACACGCGTAATGACGCTCGATCTGTGCTCATCTTTCTCCCTTTTCAGTTTGCGCTTGAAAACGATAGCCGTAATTCGAATCCGTGATCGAACGTACCTTGTTTGAGTCCGTGCGCGGAATCCGCGCCATCGGTTTCGATTAATCGACCGTGTCGAAAGTAACGAACGTCACTTTACACCCTCTGGCGTAGTCCTTTAAACTTGTCCCAAGCGTCGACGTGGTTAATCTACCTAATCCATTCGTTATCGGGTTGCAGCGATTCCCTGGTCGTGACAAACATTCGTAATTCGCTTCGCGACTGCCTCTCGAGGTGTCGAAATAATAATGGGACTCGCTCAGGATAGATTAAATTTATTTGTAACGACAGTGGGAACTCGAAGATTCGCGGGACGAAATGTGAGGAATTGTTTCTTCGTTTAAACGTAAGCTCGAATAAGCTTCTACTTTAATATTGCGTCGCTCGAACACAGATGGAAGCGTTTTGTCACTGGCGTTTTGACAGGAATTCCGAAATTCTCAGGACAATGGGAGGGGTGGTGGATACGTGTCGTTCGTTCGGCGGGGAAATTTTCATCGCGTTGACGTTTTTACGGGAGCATTTTTACGGATTGGTAAACCGGCTTTGCCCGCCGATTCGTGGGCAATTCATTGGTTTGATTTTCGAACGTGTGAGGCGGAGGGACATCGAACGGACGGGAAGTGACAACGGGAGCCCGTAAATTTACAATAATTTCGACAGAGTGCACACGAACGCCCTCTCCCCTCCCCCTCTTCGGTCCCTGGTTCGCGTTCACGTGGACCGAACGCTCCGAGACATTTGAAATTATCCTTGCTCTGCTCGAGAGCTCTCTCCCTTCCGATGAAAACTCTTTTCTTCGAGACTTTTAAATTCCGTTACTTATTCACCGAATTTCCCTTTTACCTTTTTTCCTCCGCGACCCAGCCCTGGATCATATTCCACCGGAAGAAGGCGTCCTATTATTAAAACTTTTTCTCTCTCCTTGTTCGATTTTACCAACTTTCGATTATCCGAGTCCATTCGATCGTAATTCTTGCCATTAATTTCAGCGCGTTAATTAAGAATCGCGCATAACGTTCGTTTGTTGGATGTGAATTCACACAAAGAAAGAAATAACCTGTGAAAATAATTACGATGGATCGATGTTGTAGCGAAAAAGAGGAGATCCAAAACTGGTTATGCTCGAGTAGAAAAACAATTCTCCGAATTTCTCTCGTTATCAGCCCTTGAACCCGACTGGAACGAAACTTTTTCCCGAGTTGTCGAGCTTAACAATTTGAAAGATCTTTTCGCGTAATCTCAGAGATCACGTTACCGCTGTTACAGAAAAATTGTCATCCCTTTGGAGGGCACGGTTCTTGCAACGGCTAAAAATCGCCGCACTCGTTGTCTAAAAGAATGAATGTGAAGCCGTTCTGCTCGTGTCTGGTACCTTTGTTCCATTTTTTTTGCGAGCTTTTAGAAACTTTCGAAAGGAAAGTCAATTTGACTGTGCAACGATCCCGGCTAGTTTCATTCTCGTTTCAATATTAGATCGTCCGACAAGTATCGCGGTATATCAGTACTTCGTTGTTTATTCAAGACTCGAACGAACATTGCCATGACGACTAATCGATCATGCGTTAGTCGGTAAAAAGTACAATTTCCTACGGTTTCTACAATGTTTTGCCATCTTTGCATTCTACTTTAACGTTGGGCATTGTTCGCGTCACTTTCTCATTAAAGCCAAGCGAGCTTCGTTGTGGCAAGGAAAAGGGGACAAGAAAAGGAAAGACGTGGAAAGTTAGAGAATATCTGGCATTCTGCTTTCACAGGGTTTCAAAGAGCGCTAATGGAGAAACCGATGGTGCGCGATGCGTACGATAGGAGATTCTATCGGATATTAGCGTGTGATCTTTTGTTCACATTGTTACCTTTACATTCGACGTGTATTGTAAAATTTTTCGCAATATCGAAATATTTGCCATCGTTTTGTGCTGGAGGGTGTATAGATTTGATGTAGAAACTGGGGCAAGGTTTGTTTGTTTTGTATTACTTTCTGGTGATATAATTTTCCTGTTGACGAGCCGGTGCAAGCACTATACATACTTGTCCCTGTTTTCTAAACGAAACCCTGCATCTCTTTTAACGTAAATCGATTCTTCTGGTCGTTCTATGCATCCAGGTATTAAGGCATGATCATTAAAAATATAATACTTTACGAGTTGTTTCATATTTTATACGAGGAAATTATTTAATTCAAAGGAGGTATTCAAACGTTCTACCATTGCAGGTTAAACATTTTTTACTCGTTTTACTACATTTTTCCCCACATTTTCAAGTTGCGTAGCAATTATACTCGCGCAATTAGTTTTAATTTCATCTCTTGTGTCATACATATTGCACACGCACCGTTGCGACAAAACAGGAAATTATTTCGTCAAAGGACGGTTTCCTTTGTGGGATTTAAGTTTCATCAATTTTTTTGTACCCACGCATGGGAACGAGCTTGTCCCAGTTTCCAAAATGATCGCGTATAGTTCGCTCGACTGTGTTTTCCTATTTATTAAATATCCTAATTAGACACAAATCTATTGTTCGAATAAAGTTTCGTCGGTCTCAAAGGTTATCCTTAAGAGAAACGTTGGGTAGAGGCAAGGGGTTTCGTTCGTAGGATTTCGCCGATCCCTTGGGAGAGCTTCGTCCCGATGGAGAAAATGATGGAAAGCATAATCCCCCTTAAGAGGCTTAACTCGACGAGTCTCGAGTGACCGAAGATAACGCTCGAGCTTTCCAGGTGCGAGCCGGGAGTTTTTCGCGAGTCAAGACAAAAAAGATCGGCACGACGACGTTTCCGTGTCGTCTTGGTTCTTCACGGCGCATTACTCACGCTTTAGTCCAATGTTCCTTGAACCAGGGCAAGATTTTCATCTAGATACAGTAGACTATGGGAACACCCGATAGTGTTCCAATATTTCTGAGAGATTCCAAAGATAAAATATAATTACAATTAGCATTCCTCGGATCATTCGTAACACCTAACGAAAAGAACGATAATTAAATTATTTCAGTCGAACCCACCAGGATCAAGCCGTTCTTTTGCTCTTTATTATAGCGCAATTTTCTGAATGCCCGAGACTTTAGAACGCGACATGGTTATTACGTCGGTTTTACGCTCTAGCGCCTCCTTTTTACGAGCACGCAATAAAGTAGACTCCAGAAGGGAATTCGTCTCGGCGTGTCGTCTAATTTCGCACTCGTGTCGATTCATCGAGAAGCTTCTCCGTCGTGTTTCCACACTTTTCTTCGCGTGCTTTCCATTCCGTATGAGCGTGAACGCACACGACGCAACCGGATTCGTCGCCGCGGGATTCGAGCTTCTCGAGCTTGGCAGTTTTCGGGTTTCGTTCGTCATTGGGAAGCTAGCGGAAACGAGGGAACGGATGCAGCAATTGGATTGACGTACCTCGTGAAACCACGCCAATTTGTAAGCCTTAGGATTCGCCCTAACGTTGCACTCGAAGTAAACGCCGTCGCCTTCCTTGATGTTCTTCGGATTCAACGACGAGCCCATCTTCAGAGTGGCGATAGGGGCAACTAAAAAAAAAAAGGACGTAGTAGAATTTGACGATTTAAAATTACAGATGTGGTTCATAATTGCTTTATTAATGTCCATGGTTAGCACGATCATAAAGCTAAGCGCAAAGTAGTGGATTACCGTTCAACGTTGGAACGCTATTTTCTTCGGAATGGATGTTTTGATTGGATTATTTATGTATAAATTCAATGTGAGTAGCAAACACTGGTTTATCATCATGCATGGTCAAGTGTTTAATTGCAAAGTAAAACGGCAAATTGCTATTCGTGGCTTCGATGCGTTGTTTATGAACCAAGAGCTCGCAATAATATTCAAACATTAGCGAGGCGTGTTAATGAAATTTATATTTTCAGCCATAGAACGACCTACCGGTGGGAGGAATCGAAACACGAAACTATCGTACTTAATAATAGCACGCACGAATTAACGGGAAACGTTTTGTCGTGCATAGTTCATCGCGCTAAGAGAATCGCTATGGAATTTCGCGCGCGTATCGATAATACCACGGCAGATACGGTTAAAATTCTTATCCGGAGAAAAATTTAAGTTTAACGAGTGAAAGAGAAACAAATCTTCGTTCGTTATTTTCTCGAGAAAAATGTGAAATTGTATTTGACGTTGAAATAAAACTAATCGATTCGTTTGCTGTCGACGTTATTTTCGCTAAAAGGAAAAACGATCCTAATTCGGCGTTGATCGTTGTTGCACGAGCCCGGTCGGTCTGTTCAAACATTTTCCTTAGATTTTCGGCGTCTCGTGGACGTCTGAGGGCTTGAGAAATTATTTTTCTTTCGGAAGAAACATCGGAGTCGAAAGGGTAACTTTTAATTACCACGGCGATGCTCGGTGTACAAATATTTCTTGGACGAGTGGCGTGTTATTTGACGAGGCAGACTGGAGCAATCGGAAAACTCCCAATGGAAAGAGGACACTCGAGAAATGAAACGACGGAAGCAAACTATTGGGAGAAAGCACCGAGAAAATTATTATATTTGTATTTTCGTTTGGACAACAATATACTTCAATCTATATTGACGTGGAATAGCCCAAAGACATATCGCAGAGACTTGTCCTCTTTCTGGAAGTCAAATTTCTTCCATTTTTTTTCTTGTAGCAACGTAGAAGCCACAAGCTTCGGAGGCTTCTATCGATTCGAAGGATCAGCAGGATTATAAATTACGAGTTGTCGATGCGTCTTATATTTTTCGTAGCGATTTGATCGTGAAATAAATCGTGGATCGGAGCGCGCGGCTACAGGAAGCCGCGCGTTGCATGCATTCATCGTGCGGTATAAACGCATGCATGCGGCAAGGCACAATATGTACTCGAGTGCCGTGGCTCTAGCGGCACGTTCAGATTCGAGGAATACGTGCAGCTGCATATAACTGTGCCACCCTCTATACACCGCTCCTTTAGAGTGTGTACAACCACGCGTTTAAACTTAGAGCTAATCTTGGTCGCGCTAGTCGTGCCCCTTGTGCCGGTACATTCCAGAGGAAAATCGTTTGTGCACGTACTACGCCCGTTTTTGAGGGGTTATTACCCTATCGTGAACCCATATAATCCTATCAGAGCTAACATATATCAGTCACACGATTCGATGTGAGCTAGGAATTTTCGACGATCGAAGATAGATATATCGTCAAGTATTTTGTAAAGGAAACGGATACAAACATTTTGTTTCTCGACGAACCCAATTTCATAATTTTCTCGGAACGTAAACATTGCCAGCTTTTCGAAATTTTTGTTTGAATTCGTATAGTATTGCTTTCGGCCAACCTCCGCGTGGTTGATTTGCAGAGGTACGAGCGCGTAGTTTGCACAAAGGCACGTTCACTCTGATCGTCGCTATTGTATTTATCGAGCGTGGAACACGCGCGTTTATAATCGGATTAAAGTTTTCCATTAATTTAGTTCGCATCGCGCATTTTGCGGGCACGTATCGACGAAACGTGTTTGCGCACACGTGTGTCCCTCCGTTCCAAATGCAGGCATGAAACTGCGCTCGCCATAAGGTGATTGTCTCGATAATCTGACGATTAAAGAAAAAAATAACATTTCCATTCACCCAAAAGTCAATCGAAATGTTTTAAACGTTTTAGTCATCTGCTTTCTATCCTCTGTTCCCGCGGTATTTCATTTTCGCGTTCGACTCGGTAAAATAAACAGAACGCGTTAAACTAAATGACCCGCGAACAAATATCGCCGATTCGCTTAAATTATGGATCAAGTATACGTATGATATAATTTTGGTGGAAAATAAAATACACTTGACGGAATGAATTCCAAACAAGTCCACTGATCGACATTGCACGAGTTACTTGTATAGGTGCGTCCATCCCATTTCGATTTAAGTATTGATTAAAAATGATAGGTGGACAGTACCGTTTTGGAATTAATGGTTTTTGCGAGGTCTACTGAAACGATGCACAAGGCGATACTCAGTCTGCGTTAGCTATATCTAGACGTTAGAGGAAACTTGGCACGGTGGTTTCGAAAGGACTATGCTAATATCTGGGCTAAGAAAAAGTTTGCCAAGTATCCTATCGTCGGGGCATGTCCGATTACTAGGACACCTAGCCCATTTGGTATCGAACGCTCGGCCAGGTGTTGGACTCGCGTGGTCTGGGAATACCGGGTCCAGCGTGTACAGCTATGTAATAAATGGGCTACGTCGAATCTACGTATCCAGTGGCGTCCAGCACTTACGTTACACGCTGCCGGCGTTCTAGAGTGCACGTGGCGCGTTCAATTACACGCCAACGGGACGGCCTCGGGTTAATTTTCATTACGCGCGCGCCCGCCTTTTACGAAAATTTCCTTGTATCCTGCGTGAACAGGCGAACGTCCTCGTTTAATGGGCTGGCCAATTTGGACGGGAGCAAAAAATGAATTCTACGAGTTTAGCTGACGTTTAATAACACGCCCAATTAAGGGACAAACGAGGCGAATCCGGTGATTCCGCTACGGTGGCAATCTCGAGTCGCTACGGTGTCCTGTGTACCAGCGACGCGTATCGCGAATGCTAGAGATCGCTGTAACGAGATGGTAATGAACGTCGGAACACACTGGACGTAACACCAAGATGGAGTGGAACGAGGGAGTTGAATTAGGCGGGAGTGACCATGGCTCTCTTCGAGGTGTCGATCAATTCGTTGATGTACCATCCGAGATTAATGTCGAAGAGGTCATGGTTAAGCAAGTGGCCACCGTCTCGTGGTTTTCGCCGTGAGTACCCTTTTGTGGAAACCGAGAGCCACCACTGCGAGCAATATATTTCTAATGAGATAGGTTACTTTTTGTTTACAATGAAAAAATTGATTTCGTATTCACGGGTTTGAACAGTTATGTTCTAAATTTTCTTCGCTACTTATCGGCGCTGGTGTTAATTTGGCTTGGTCTGTAAATAACGGAAAAGCATGATGGGATCGTTTGGATCGCGAACTTCGGTTAATATTTGCACCCGTTTTTACGAGCTAAATCTTTTACGCCGACGCGTCGCGACGGTTATTAAAGGGATGCCCTCGATAGGAGGTTCAACAAAATCGATTAAGACTTTTTTTTACAGTTTATTAACACTTTGAAGTATTAAAAGCATATTATTAAAATAAATATTTGAAATTGAATTTGGCGAACCCGTATGTATTCGGCTTTATTCGTCAAACAGAGGATGAAATCCCTTTTAATTAACAAAAAATATGTATCGATTTGATAATATTTAATTGACAATATTTACGTTGATATGAAACCAATGCTCGTTGCAATTGTATTCGTTAAACGTTTGTTTTTAAATAACTCACGTTGATGCAGAAACGAAATATTCGGGACATTTAATTCACGAGATTGTATTCGCAACGTAACCATTGTGAAAAATTAAACAATAACAAATATACTCTACAACTTTGCGTTTAAATTTCACATTATTCCGCGTTGCATACGTCTTTTGTTTACAAAATTAAAAGTTTTCATTGGGAATATATTGTTTTCGATGTGCGATTCATTGTTTCTCGTCGCATTAAAAGAACAGAACGCTTATCGAATCAACCGCGCCTGGCATGTTAATAGTTTCACCAACTTTGGATTAAAAGGGGCCGCAGGTAGAACTCTCCATTCCGCGTGGATTGCTGGTCTAAATGTGAGGAACATTGTATTCCCTAGCGTAACTCTCGTTACATTTGGCAACACTTTGGAACAATGTGATTCGAGGTGAAACAGGACGATTTTTGGTCCTTCGCTCCAGATATATTAAAGATACTGTTGAATTGATAACAGCATATAGATTTACAAGTAGTCGATCATAGGGCGATAAAAAGTCTTGGATATAGCTCGTAATTCCTCAATATCGCAATTTAGAGCTCGATGAAAGTGGGCAAACATTGAATGAAAAGGACCAGTACAGGACCTTTGTCAATATTAGCGCGTAGTCTAGCGTATTCGCTTAAGTATTTTTATTTTATTGCTAGGATCGGACACTGTAAAAGGGTAATATCTAGGAATCTATTTTTTCAACAAATTCACCGTCCTCGTGAAAGTTATTTTTGCTCCATCAAATCCTGAAATACCAGTTGTTCGAAGATTCGAGAGTCGATCGCATAGTAGAAATTTCATGAATAAGGAGGTGGGTTATTCCACGAGACATCACGTGGTAGATTTTAACCCATTTTACGCAACACTGACGGTTTCTTTCCGAAAATTCCTCTATCTACGGCCTCCGATTCCCTCGGCTTCGCTGAATTTTATCGATCGGACATCGGTGATCAGCGACAGAGAGCAAAGACGATGCTTTATTGCAAACGACCGCCACAGGGAGAAGCTTGGCAGCCGAAGTGTAGCCATTATTCGTCCTAACGCCCCACGGAGACCGTGGAGATTCCTTTCGGGTGAATTCAACTCATCAAACTCAATGCCAAACGGAAGGTCTCGATAAAGAGAGCTGCGCAAGAAAAACGGCAAGGGGAAACAATTTGAAGGAAACAGGAGAATAGATGAAACGATCCGACGAAAAGGACGCACGATTTTCAAGAAAATAAAGTACGAAACGCTCGAGTCGTAGATTGATCGATACGTCCAACGAGGGTAGACGAAATTGTTACATGTAGACGATTAATCCAATGTTCCGAGCTTGGAACTCGACGAATTCCAATATTCGCGGTTGGCACAGTATTTACCCTTCTGGCTCTTGAAACGTAAACAACTCGCAGAACGTCATTGAAGGGAGACTCGAAGAGACATTCTGGCTTGTATGTCGTAGAAGTTTGGAAGCGTGCGATACGTTATTCTGTAAAATTTCGTCGATAACATCATTGTATAATAACATGTAGTCCCTATTCGTACACATTCCTGTATGATGGATAGGATTATACAAAAGTCGTTTCCGGTCGTGGGAGTATTTACACGTAATATCGGAAACATAGAGACAGGAAACTGCCAATTCAACCGAGCGGAAGAAGGAAAGAACAAAAGAGGGAACCGCGAAGGGATGTAGGGATCGAACGAAGGTCTCGTACAATCGGTCTGCGCGAGGAGCTACTTCGCGATATGAATTCTGCAGCGTGTGCCGATGAGTCGGTTCGATACGGTCGAGCCGAAATCCTGCTGGTCGGTGGGTTGTCTCATCGCGCGATGAACCCGATTGATATCGGTGCCCCACCGCGAGCTTCATGAAATTTTCGAAAAGGTTCGCCGATGGCACACGCGCTATCCGATCGAGAACGGATACGTGTCCCTGCAGAATGGACGGATTACGTGTCCTGCGGATCGGACAGAATCCCCCTGATCTTTGGAAACATCAGGCGACTGCCCCGTCGGGATCGCAGATCCTTCGAGCTGATAAAGATGCAATTTTGAACTACTGCGGCCGTCTTTCCGCTGTTAAAAGAGATTTAATATCGGAAGAATTTTTCGCATTGTATCGTAGCTCGAGAAGGAGTTGCAGATAAATTAAAGCATTTTAAAATGTCCATGGAAACTCGAACACGCAAGGGCGGAGGTTGCCACCACGAATGGGATCAAATGTGTCCGTTGATAAAGAGGAATCCTGTCTCCTGGTAAGACTCCGTCTCTTTGCGGAAGATTACATGTCTGTCGAGACGAAGGATTACGGATCGTCCCGTATGATAGTGTTTCTCAAACTTTCACGTGTACTTTTTCCAGCGAGGGAAAGTTTTGATGAACCTCTCAGAGTGGAATTAAATTATCATTTTTTTAATCAATTTTTAAATCGAGTTTGCGTTCTGAATATTTTAATATAATTTTCATTGTTTCGTATCGTTTTGAAATTCCTTCAACTTGGTTTTATCGAGCCTCGACGTCAATCGTGTCGTGAATTTTAATTAAATCTAAATCTTGCCAGGATCGGAAACCGCCAACATCCGTCGATGTCGCGAAATTGACAGAGTCGAAATTTAGAGTTCTGTCCATCGTGAACAGGGAAGCTTAACGATTCAAGGAAGGCGAATTTCCTCGGTGGTATTTCGCAGGTATCGAATCATCAGAAAGCGGTCAGGGGGAAGGGTGGCGAAACGAAGCCGATATATGCTACGCGAATAATGGGAGTCGATAATGGCTTTTCGACGTACGAAGACAGTACCACGATTTATCGTTTGTAGGCGGCGTCCTCGTCCATGACGATGTCAACGTCGAACTTGTTTCGAACGGTCCCTTCAAATCAAACTCAGATCGAATTTAATCCACTGAATTTTTGAAGCAAGATTTGGTAGATAC
Source organism: Hylaeus anthracinus (assembly GCF_026225885.1). Taxonomy (NCBI): domain Eukaryota; kingdom Metazoa; phylum Arthropoda; class Insecta; order Hymenoptera; family Colletidae; genus Hylaeus; species Hylaeus anthracinus. Next base: position 11,910,218 of record NW_026535284.1, read on the forward strand.
TTTGTTTCTTTTAATTGTTCGAAATTATAGTTAGAACGATGACGATTTAAATGGATTTTTGAGCGATTAGTTAAAATACGCGCAAGAACAACGGATCGAAGCAAGGCGATACGGTTGGCTCGGTCGTTGAGATTTAACGTATGGTTGGCACCCCAGGATTACGAGCGCGTCGAGTTAATTCGGGTGATGATAACGAACCTTCCTCGACGACGCTAATAGTCATTCCATGAGCAACGAGGTACCCGTAGCAGCGAGTCCAAATAATAGTCGGAAGCTGGGAGCTGCAGTAGTTATCTCCTGCAATGATCGGACATCTCGGACAGGAACAGAACTCGAATATACATATAGCTGGCATCTACTTGAGAACGATAATGAACGCCATTCGAACGACGTTCTTAACTCTAGGATGACTTCTGCTGAGTTCGACTCTTGGAGTCATTTCAGAGCTCTCTTGAACTTAAATTTTATCATTATTGTAATTGCGTGCAATTAAATTGAGCTGTAAATAATTTAAAACGGGCCCGGTGTCGTGCGAGATCTCAGAAGTGCTCTCGAAGTTGAACGCTGGATTCTCAAAATTGAAGCAACCGCTGGATAGGTGTCAGCAATATGTTGGCGGAAGCACCGCTATTATTTCGTTCTTCGTCGACCATCGATCCACGTAATCGCGTACGCGAGTCGATTCCACTCTACGAGTCTCAACGATCTCGTTAAAGTTGTTTTTCTTCAGTTTTGTCAAGCTTTCGGCCGCGGCAAGTTCTTGTCTAGTAGGTGGATTATTCGGTCGAGCTACTTTGGTTGTGTTCTCAATACTACGAATCGTAAATCACCGGAATCGTAGGTATTCGCAAATTGGCCACTCGACCGCGATATTGATACTACCAAGTCGCGGCCCGAATAAGCTTGGACCACGAAATTGGCAAGTCCGGGTACCAGATTCTCGATAAATTCTCGATAACGATCCGGTGGGCATCGTTGACGGTCGTGCTTTAATTAACCCTAAACCAGCCGACCAGCGCGTCCATTTTCACTAATGCAAACTATTTATATAACATTCGCGAAGCTCTAGTTCGCGTCACTGATAGCTGATGTAATCGTGACAATCGAAGTTACTGCTTTTAGTTAGGAAACCAGACAAACCTGCAACTCGACTAAAATTTTAACCAAACATTTTCCTTGGCTTTTTCTCAATCCTTGTCTTTAATCCCTTGAATTTTTCGTTGACCGAACACAAAACGAACCGAATACGGTAAAATACACGACCGAGTCTCGCGACTATTTGGTTGCCAGAATTCGAATCGGCGCCACGGGTGGTAACCTACAGTTTATCGGTTATTACTAATCCGCCTGCAACGCCGATATAATCGTCGTGTAGTGGAGTGCCCGTTCCCGATCCGCGATTTGGAATATAATTTGTCGGATTTCGTGGTTTTTTTATCGACACGAAAATTTCACCGAAAATTGCGAGAGAAACTAAACTGAAAGCCTTTCCGTTCCGCTGGTACACTAACGAGCGATATTTGCTGTTTTAAGTCCTCTACTCACTCGGCTAATGCATAAGTCAAAATGTGCTTAAAGCGAACTAAATATCATCTGAATATCTCCAGTATTTATGTAGCAAGCTTATGCAGCAATGGTAAATCATTTGGCGGTGTAAACGGAATAAACGCAAACGTATAGCCACGTATTCGCGTAACTCGTTGTGTAGATTCGTAGCCGATGGCTCGCGATAACTTGAACAATGTTGGTTATTAGAATAGATCTCAAAGATTTCTACGCCGGGTAGGTCGAAGTCGCTTCAAGGCTGACGCGCGCAAACGTTGAACGCGAAACACCGAGTTCGGGGAAGAACTTTGCCAAGATGCTAGTATCCCGGCCCAAAAGTTACCTCGGCACTCTTATTACTTGTAAAATAGTGTATCGGATGCCTCGTAAAAACCTCATAAACTTGCTTCCCCCGACGGGAGAACTTCCGGGATTGCACCTGTCAAGTCCTCTTTCTCCATCCGCGGCCAGCACCCAAAAGACGTGGCTGCGTTTTATGGTTTTTACGGGGTTCGTTAACGCTTAACGTTTATTATTAAAGCTTCCTCGTCGTTAAGCTCATCCTTGGAAATTGTATTCCATAATTTCCGTAACACGATTCCAATCTCTTCGGGTGCCTTTCGGGTAGTTTTCCTTGCTCTTTTTCCACGTCGACGAGCAATTAAGCAGACTGCTCTGTACGCGCCACCGTTCCTCCCTCCTCTCTCTCTCTCTCTCTCTCTCTCTCTCTCCTCTCTCTCTCTCTCTCTCTCTCTCTCTCTCTCTCTCTCTCTCTTTTTCTCTCTCTGTCGTGGAAAATCAGAGAACGGAATAGAGCGTGGAGCCTCTTGCAAAAAGTTCTGGCGTGCCTCGAAAACACGATGAGTAAATAATTCGATCAACGTCAAAGCGACTGTGAAGAAGAATCGTAAAGCATAGCGAAGAGTGGACGCGAGGTAGAGATGATAACTGCAAAGCGAAGGCAGAGATAGGCAAAAGTTTGTTCCGTTGATAAACTGGTTATTCAAAATTTCTCATCTAGGTAAGAAATTCAACCATCTCTGACGAACATGGACGGTTGTATGGCTCTCTATCGAAGAATTTATTAGCCAGGATAAATCGAAAGATGGCAAAAGGCGACACATTGGATGTTCGTGGAAGGACGATACGTCGTTGATTTATTTTTGTCCAAGCTACCCACTACCGACGCTCGTCGAGAGTCGAACCTGGACGAAATCGTAAAGTTGATCCCTGGCTTCGCGATCTGGAAGGATGATTCCGCTTTGGAAGGTTAAATTTCGTCCTGTAGGGCGGTAGAGTTCGCGGTACGCGGGTTTCGTGAATATCCTGGCCCCCAATAACGTTTTTTTTACGACATTTCCATCCTCGACGCCGTACGTAAAATAGACCTTCGTTCTTCCGGATATTCGGATTGGAGAGGCCGTATCGAGTAAGCCATCGTTTGCTGAATTTATCGGCCGATTCCGCTTGTCAGAACTGTCAAGGTTCCCGACGTTTCAAATGTCGGGTATTTTTTCGCCACCCTTAGCTTCAAGTACGTCGCGGAAAAGATAAAGTCGCCACCATAACGATTCCGGAACTTCCCTGTTGACTGCCGCCGACCGATCTTTGTCATGACCCGAATATCAGTCGATTAAAAAAAGTGTCCTATATTTTCTAAAAATTTCATTCGCGTTGCAATAAAAACGTTGTTCAATGCGTTCGTATAGAAAGAAGAGCTGCTTCGGTCGCGAATCGAAACTTCTACAAATAAACCGTTCGTAAATATTCATAAGATTTTCTCCGGGATTCGTTATGGTTTCCCGACAGCAAATGCAGTTCTCTCTGAGTAATTAAGGCAATTAACATGCGAGCTAGCAAAAAAACCGCCGTCGAGGAAGCGACGCATCCAGAGGTATACCTTTCTTCGGCCACTAGATTTGCAATTAAACATATCTCGGAGCTTTTTCAAAATTTATCGGCAATGTAGGCAATTAGGCAGATCGCGGTCTTCGCTACGTGGCGAGTAAACTTTCCATAAATTTTTATCCTGAAACTTTTTACGGGAACTGAGAGAATGATTTCATTCTAGTTGGCGTGTAAGCGTTCCATCATGAACGTTTAGACATTACATTGCTCGCTTTCGAACATTTTCCATTACACTTTCATGTTGCGTAGCAATTAAATTTGCGCAATTAGTTTTAATTTCAACGTTCGTACCATGCATATTGCATAGAAGAAATTATATATGTCGTTAAAAGACAGTTTCGTTTATGGGATTAAATTTTTCCGTGTCTTTGTTTAAAAACGCGGTATTCCAGTTATCAAAACTACTTTTTTCGACCCGATGTCCTTAAAAACTTCAACGTTAATGAGTCTATAAATTACGTCCGTGTTTATTAATAATATTTCTGACACTGTTTGAAAAAATAGTTCGTGAAAAATAGCTCTTTATACGGTTTTAAACTAGAATACCCCCCGAAGCGATTCACGTTGGAACGTGGCTTTAAGTTCGTTGAACGGTAAATTGAGCGAGTGGTGGTTCACTGTCGGCTAAAACATTAGCGAAAATCGTTTTTGTGACTCGCGTGTATTTCTCTGGCCGTCGTGTTTCATTCCAATAGAAAGTTCGCCAGCTATGCGTTTCGAAATGGAATTTCAAAAGGTCCTTTTACGTACATATGTTCAGAGGGTCGGATTAGTCCCTCACAGGGAATCGAACGAGCTTGATGGAATACGTAGGGGTTGGGTTGAGAGGAAAAGGGGTAAATATCGATGAGGTAGGAAGGAACGTCGAAGGAATTTGGCGCGTCACCGATGACAGTCGCTGTTCAGCTCTCTCGGTTGTAATGTATTTCCAGGGATGCTCGTCCTCTAGCTAGCTACACTCCAGGAAACCCTACCGATCCCCTGTTCCAACCCCCTCGATTCGGAAACGTGGTGCACTGACTTCCCTGCCAGTAGAAGCTGCGTTTCCTCGTTCATCACTGTGCTACTATATACTCGGTGTTCACGTACACCATTCGTATGCATATGCATGGAAATACCGAGATGTACACACCGATCATGTACACCCCAGACAAGCTATGTTTGCCTTGCGACGTTTAACGATGCGCTGACCGTGTCTCCCTGCGTGTCAGACCGTTTGAAGATTGCTGAAATACGTAGTTAACATGGTGGCTAATTATTCAACACCTACTCTGGATCAAACATGACCATTACATTTAGAAAAATTCTAAACGAAAATAAATTTAGGAGTGAAAAATTCTTTATTACTCGAAAGAATATTTTTCCCAGCTCTGTATCGAAGCCAGACGTTCGTCGAAGAGGTGGCACAAATTCTGATTCGCGACGATTCTGCGCGTGTTTGATCAAGAAGAAAATCGCGGCCATTTGCAATCAACATATTTTGCGTTTATCGGCGAAACGTAGCGATTCTTTCGAATCGATTTCGTGGTACGGCAGATACCGCTATGATACGCCCAAAAATTGTTAATCGGGGGATCACGAATGCAAATTCGAGTAATTCACCGCGATCGATTAACGCCGGCGGTGACGGTGACGGTGACGGTGACGGTCATGTTCTCGCAAAAATATTGCACCGAAATTCGAACCGATCGCTACCGTTGCTCATCAATCACGTTTATCACAGCCCGCGCTCTGTGATTTTTCTTTCCTCTGGCCGGTTTTTCATTTCTTGTTGACAACGACGCGTTGAACAAATACAGTCCGACAAGAAATCAATAAACGAACGAACGGCAAGGGAACGAGCAATAATATATTCGACGCAAAAGCCACGAACTAGAAACACCGGTGTGAATTTTTCATGGATTCGCGATTTTCCTTTTTTCTCGCTACCGCGGACCAAGAGGTATGCGGGTCGACGTCGCGATATTCGTTATTTTAAACAATAAAAAGAAAAAAACGAAAGGAAAGGCAGAGTCTGCGAATTACGTAATACGCACGGCGCGAAATTGTTGGTTCCACTAAATTCGAGATGCGTGTCGCGCGTGCAACCACTGTAATTGTGACTGGGATTTCGAGGTTTTGAAAAATAGCATTCGACGGTTGGAAAAGTTCATACGTACGCGCGTACGACTTTAATTCGAACGTGTAATCGAAATAGTGTGGGACGTATCGATCATTAAATTTTGTCAGACTAGGTAGCAGCCGTGTCGTTGATGAAATCGTATCGATTCACTCTCGTGGAATGGCGATGTCCACGCGCCAGCAATTATTTCTTTTTTCTCTGGCATGATTCTGTGGAGCAGGATTTTTCGCCGCGGATCAACGAGAAGATGGTGTTCCCGATCGTTCGGGTTCATTGTAACGGCTGCTCTGCGGAAAAGATGAACGCCGTCGTTGCCGCATACGAAGTTATTCGTTGCAGAATAAGCTTCCCTTCCAATTTAGCAACAGTGGCAGCCAGCATTCCGACACGTAAGTCACCGGGACAGAACTAACAACCGGATGGGGTCGTCTCGGTTTTACCTAAGGGAGAATACCGCCTTTCGCGTCGCTTCTCTCCACCCACTTTCCATCTCGTTACATCTTTCGTGACTGCCAACGGGAATTTTATTAAATATTAAAAGGGAATCTACAACGATTGTCTTTTCCTCTATTCTTTTCTTCTTCTCAAGCATCGTTTTCTTACTCAAGTTAGCTCGACCTATCGTTGGCGAATTCGATTCTAAAGAGGAGAGTTGCCAGATGCGTACCAGTCTTAGCTAATTAGTCGATAGTTTCTATTTTTATAAAAATTTGATTCTTCATTTCCCAGGCATTGTTCCGAATCTTGTTAGTTTCATTCGATCCATATTCGCTCGAATTTCCATGAAAAAATAAAAATGTGGAAGACTTGAAAGATTTAAACGTATAGCATACATTAAAAACAAAGGACCGTTTTCTTCAAGCGTTTCTTCGTGCCTACAAAAGCCATGAAAACATTCAAGATAAACAAAGCCTCTTTCTTTAGCGTCGCGTTGCTGTGCTAAATTCCAAAGGCAACTTAAAACCTCGCTGGTAAATATTTAACTCGACACCCTGGCAAGCTGGTCCGTCCGTTCCGAGTATAATTATCGCTAAAAACTAGAGTTAAAATGGCGCACGGAGCTTTAATCCGTTGACTGCGAAACTTTTCTCGCGGCTCTCGACCTAAAACGTACAATTTGCTTCTTTTCTCAAGCCAACCGGCGTGTACCTACAAAATTCACCGTCACCTCGACAACCGAATGCCGTTGCAACGAGCTGGTAATTAGCTAAGGCCAGATTAGGGGCGGAAATAGGCAAAATGTTATATAGCGATTCATTTGCAGCGACTACTCTGCTCAGATTTCACGTTTATTTCATAAATGCAAAACTAATAATTGGCAACAAGTGGGATATAAATGCTCGGCCCATCCCTTCGCGTGTTTTTATTGTTTATTCGAGAAACATGACGTGACGTTTTAAATTCGATTAACATCCGATTTTGCATTTCGTTTAAAATTCATTGGCGTCAACCAGCCGTTCTGGTTTTAATGAAATGGGTCATGATTTCGGTGTTGGTTTCACTCTGTTAACGTCCACGCGGTCGGACGTTAGAAGTTCGAAATATTTTCAACATTGCCATAGGAAAATTACTTTCCGAGGAGTACAGTGCTCCTGGATAGCTTTTAGGCCGTTAAAACTTGCGAAGGATCTCATAAATGGGCCGGGAATTGCTTCGACGACGAAGAAAAGGGGTCTGACTTGTTGACTGTTAAAACGACCGCGCACGGCACACTGGTTGACGGGGAATTAAAAATTCACCGGCACGAGAGCTTTTCATTTCGAGCGTAACACGCGCCAATGTCGGTCGTCTGGTTCTCGGTTAAACGGTGAAATTCAAACGGCACGGTCGACTTATTTAAGACGTGGCAGATGTATTCCGCGAAAGGACGAGTTATCGCGAGCTGATAAATATTCTTCTATGGCGCGTAACCAGGATCGTTCGGTCTGACTAAGGATAACGAGGATGAAAGGAGCAAGGCAACGAATAGAGGAACGAGGTCGGTAAACGATGGTTTTTGATTAAGCTCGGATTCTACTTTACTGCCGCGAAGAATAAGACATTCTTGAGGCGTAAACCGTGCCAGTAAACTAAAAAAGTCTGAAATTGTATATGTTGCGTATAATATCAGCCACAGCTAAAGACTCGACTCGTTTGCCTTACTCGCTGAACTGTTCTGTCCACATTTGCTGGAACAAATTTGTTACTCTGGACATCGAGAAGTTCCTAATGTCTTAAAGTTTCCTTATATTCGTCGGTTCCTACGCCTCCGGCACGGTTCCATCCAGATAGCGCTAACTTTAATTGCTTTACTCCGAACGCCAATGAACGATCGCGAAAGACACGATGTAAAATAGCAAGAATTGCGACAGCTATCGTGGGCTATGCTAGGGTATCGCGGTAATCGTCTTTCCCTCTATTACTACGTGAAATTTAATTTTGCACCGTACAGATGACAATCCAGAATCCTTTGTAGCGCTAACGGTAACTGTGTCTGTTGTTATTTATTGAGATACCTTTGATTGTTTCAAACACATATTCGCCACATTTCTCGTGTATTGTTGTTATTGCGAGATCGTGTGCGTTCGCGCGTGCGTCGTGGAAAGAGCGTAAATTATTGATTTATAAAAATTCTCAACAATGTTGGTCATCATCCGCGAGCTTGGAGCTTCGACCATTTTATACTCATTTTACGAACGTGTAATTATTACGAGGGTTTTAAATTCATTTTATAGAAGGAACGCGCGAGGGAGGAAAATGACGGAAGGAGGTTGATGGATAGGGAGCAAGGAGTTGTGCAAAAAGATTGAGAGATCTCGGAACTAGGACCGTAAACAAGGAGAAACCAATGGGAATGGGAAAGAGTCGCGATATTGCGCGGCAGACGTCCAAGTTGCTCGATTAAATTGTTGGTTCGTACGTTTGTGATTGATTAGCAAAACAAGACGAACAACTTGGAACAATTGCTTGCGGATTTTAATTATACTTTCGCTCGCTTCGTTTAATATTCCACGCGGAATGAAATTCGTCCGCGGTCACGCGTACATGGTGTGAAAAATTAATGAATCTCCGGTTCGTTTCATCCGATCGACATGCAGCTGCGGCCGATCGTTACGCGAAAATAGAATCCGTTTTTGACTTATTATATTTTTACGTTTCTTTAATTCTTAATTCAATTTAATTCAGACACATTTAAGTTAAATTAATTAATGCACCAAAGTCGGCATTGGGGGAGAGTGATCAATTTATAATGGCATGGAAGGTAAAATAGATCCTGATCTTCTTCTTTTTTCTAGCGTGTCACGCCATCAATAATGAGCGACGCGTACGGAAGATTAAAATTTAGAATAGAATTAAGCGCGTGGCCAGCAGTAAATCGTCTCCGCGTGATGGACGACACATTTAATCCAAGCTTATATTCAAAACGATGATGCATTGGTTCCCGTGTCGAATAATTATTAGCGATGACGATGATAACACCGTGAAGGCCAGTCCTCGTAAATTTTCGTGGCGTAGCAGATGCAGTTTTCTGTTTCTCTGTTTCGCTATACGTTTACGTACTTGCTCCGAGGTCAACAAAATTTTTGTTGTCAATTGGATGTTTCAGAGCAACAAAAGAAACGCCGGCATTGCCATAGAAACAATTCTCTGTTTTGAAAGGTAGAATGGAATTAACGTTACGACGAGTTAAAAGCTACCGAGACGCGTTAATGTCGTTGATTTTTTCGCTCTTCAGCGTGACGTGTTTCGAATTTTAAGATCCGAGTCGGAACATAACCCGCTGATTATTCGAGCCGGAGTTTTTACCATTCGTACAAATTATTGCGAATATAGGTGGCACGACGGTAAAGTACGAGGGGGATAGGAACGGATAAGAGGGCTCTCGACTGTAGGAAATAAACGCGTCGCTGGGAGTTCGAGGAGAACGCGGAGAACTCGGTCCGTGGTAAAATTCATTCTGCCTTTTGCTATGTTCGCGAGGTGTGCGCGGAAATCGCGGGAGATCGTAAACTTGGGCACGAAACTTGTCGCGAAAGTCGTTCGTGGAAGCTCGGTTCTACAGACGGCGAGTAGAATGTGTTCCGTTCTCACGGCCGAGGAACCTCGCTAGATGCCAGACAGGCACGGGTCTGCAATTTTACGGACGAACGAGCACCCGCCTCGTACGTTTCTCGATTATAAGACGACACTGCGCATCGGACGTATATACAATCAGGCTGAAACGAAAGACTCAAAATTCGCGTTTCACTTCAACGTAAACAGAATTGCGTAGCTTGGACAAATTTCAAAAATGTCCTCTCCATAGACGATATTTTTTTAACCCCTCGCGTAATAGTTCTGGCTTTTGTCCATGTTTAATGCATGCCAGCCGGCGGGATCGTAAACCCAGGATTGAAAGCCCCTAACATAGCCTAACATCGCGATGTTCACTTACCGAATTTGTTCGTGGGTCGGTTCGCAATCAGGACGCGAACAAAGGGGAAACTCCGACGAACAGGGAGGTGTATTTCATTCTTGGCTTCGACAGCGCATCTAGACCCGAACGCGAATTATGGGAGGACGTGGTGGATGGAGAACCCCTTTGTTTGGACAATACGCAAGGGTGGCGTTGAGTAAACCGGAAGTTGCGGCTCGTCGAAGTCTGCGTAGCCAATCAAAGTTGTACGGCGTCGTTAAGCATGCTCCAACAAGCCCGTCGCGTTATAGCTACAACGACATAACGAACTGCGAGCATTCTCAGTCGAGTCTCCCTTCGAACCGTTCTGTGTTCCATGCAGAAACGTTCCATATACCAGCCGGGTGTTACGCTTATCGTCAAGGACGACGATGCGTCCGATAAAATTAACGATGGTGGAAACCGCTTTCGGATTTACCGGAGATTACCACCACCAGGTATCGCTGCAAAACGAGTCGTTGCAACCTGAAAGGCTGGCAAACATGTCGCTTAGCTTCTTTCTATGGAATCGAAATTCAACCCTTAACCTTTTGTTACCCCTAACGGCAATGCCAATTTGAGATTTGTCAAGATAGACGTCTATTTAAATGTGATTTAATTGGATTGCAATTTTTCCCAAGCTTCGTATAATTGGTTTCCAGAGTTAGAAATGAAAATTACGGTTATTTACCTTCCTCGAATCAACAATAGTAATACGGTGGAAATACGCGGAGTCAATGAAGATCCCAGAAGTTCTCGTGGAGTTAAGGGTTGAAGCCATGTGGCTTTTAATTGCTTCGCGAAGACAAACTATCTCGGCTGCTGAATCGATTTGGTGGTTCTTTGTTTTCTTTCTATCGAACTTGCGAGACTAACGAACTGTACGGCAGCGAAATGGTAGACGAGGCGTAATTAACGACTTTCTATTACGATAATAGATTTAGTGTGTCGCGCAAGGCAATAAGCTCATCGACTAGCCATCACCTGTCGCGACTATGCAGGCACTTTATTGAGTGATAATTTTAGATCGATAGGTGTGCGTCAACTCTGTTCCTCGTTTATTTAGCGCAGATTTTTTCGCGAGTGGCGTTCGCGAATATTACTGTCCTGAATTTTAAAAATTTCATTCGCGACGAGCAACGAAAATATTTGAACAGTGCACTATGTTTTAATTTACTCAGTATAGCTTAAGGATTTATACATAAAATATATTCGTTCCTTTCTTTCCTGGTCGTTACGTATACATAACGAAAAGAATTAATTTATTAGAAAATGGAACGAGCAACGATTCCACCGAGATAGTTCAAACGTACAACGATAAAGTCAAAGATGCCCGACTGTTGGAGGATTTTCGTAACTCATTGTAAATACTTTACACAAGGACTGATGGGTAAATGGGAAATGGGAAGTAGTTATTCCGTAGTTACCCCTGTTGCTTGTTTCGCCTAGTCACGCAGTTACGCCGTGGATATTAATTAGATGCAACATGGCTTCTCTCTCTTTGGCGCATTAGACGAGTAGTTCCATACACTTCGGGGCGGGTATCTCCGCAGCGCCAAATTCACAATTTCCGAGAGACACGTTTCGAAACTTTGTCTGTTTTGTGCGAACAGGAACGCGGTATAATTGGCGAACACCAGGATATCTGCTACGTGTTCGCTTAGGGCAGCGAAAATTAATTATTTCGATTGGCCAAGATTTCGCGCTGAACGTCGCTTCGAGGTCTTCGTTTGCGAGACAAACTTCCATTCGAATCGATTCGACTTTTTATCATCGGAAATTACTCTTTAAGGCGAACAAGCTCGCTAACTCGATACGCGAATGGTTCGATCGGTCATCGGAGGGAAAATGGAAGAACGCGAGAGGAGATAAACGAGTCGGGAAAAACGAAATTCGTGGACCTGCGAGTATCTATGCAAGCGTACACCTGTAGGGTTGTAACTGCTCTCGGCCTTTAGTCGCACGTTGCGATAAATAACCGAGTAAAACCGACGCGGAACGTTTATCGCGCGCAGTGATTTGTGGGAGCGGTAACCTGCCAGGGACGTAGGTACCGCTTCGTAACTGACCGCCGAGAAATCATTTTCTTTCTCGCGTGTTCCTTCTTTCTATCGCGTCGAAATTGTGTCTACGATCGATTCCCTTTTTCATGGACGTTACTCAATTCAGCCCACAAATTAATATATGTGCCACGTATATTCCGTATTACCATGCATCGAGAAAATGAACTGCCGCATTACCAAGGAATAAAGAGGGTCACTTTGCGCCGACCGTATTCTGAAGGCGAGGAGTACCTTCCTTTTGGCAATCTACGCGAAAGAGCTTGGAATTACGAGGATTAAATCGAAAGTCTGGTGTGTGCCATTTTTTTGTTGTCATGGATCGTATACTTACTAGTACCTACGTGCGTGTATTCTATCATGGCCGTCCGAGCAGCATAGTGGAGATTCAATCGTACGCGCAGATGAGAGAGCACGTGTACGCGTGCTTCCATTCGAACTCAAATATGTAGTATGGCACCGTCCGGTAATGGAAGGTAGGAAATAGCTTTCCGGCAAATGAACACGCGCTATGCCACGGCATTCCACTCGGTACGACGCCGACGGTTCTCGTACGACTGAACAGATCGTTAACCACGTGACATGACCGTATGCCATTGACCCGGTCTCCTTTGCCCCTTCCGAAGCCGATCGGAGCGTGTTCCCTTATCCTACCACGAATTCGTGTTCCTCGAGGATAGGTCGATTCTTTGATCGGCGATTTTCCGTCTAATGCGGCGTGAATCGATACGTCGATCGGTCGAAATTGGATTCCTGGCGATGCGAGTTGAACCACCGAAGACTCGAGACAAGGCCAGTTTGGTTTGTTCGGGAATTCGCGATGGTCGTAACACGAGACCAGAATCTGGTCATCAGGATCTATTTAAATTGCTCGGTCAGCCGAACCGCGTGATCGTACGCGATTTATTTTCAACGTTCCACGAACACTGCAGTTCGGCTTTCGTTCGATTTCCTTTTTTGCCCGTGTCGCTCATCCTTCGTCGCGTTATAATCCTCAAGCAGATTTCTCGATCGTCGAGGGGCGTATGTCGGACGCGTAACGCCATCACGAGTGAAATAATCCATGTGTGGAGTGCCGGAGTGCCGATGCCGGTGTGAGCCATGTCTGATGAAGCACGTATCGTTACCACTGACGGTTCCACGCTGACGTTGATGGATAAGTCGCTGTAGCGTTGGCCACGGTTAACTGTACAGTTATGGGCCACTTTATAACAATAACGACCGTCCATTTTCTTCACGGAGCACTCGATTGTACGAGGAGCATCCGCCGTCGGTGGATAATGTTAAAATATGGCGAGGATTTACCGCGACGATTCTTTTTTTTCCTCGTCCGAAGAGAAGGCTGACCTGGTCGAGCTAACGATATTTACATATGTAAGGGAAGTCCTGCTCGTATTTACGGCCAGTGGTCTCCGTTTATCCTACGCGAAACGGGGAATTTTATTGGGCTGTTTTCGCAAACAAGAGAACGGGAAACCACCAATCGCAACTGTGACCTGTGCCGCCCATAACTTCGAAGCTAATATCATCTGCCTGGGAATTACGCTAGGTCGTTATCTGTGACATTCTACCTTCGTTCAAAGTAAAAATTAAATAGCGGTGACGCGTCGAAGCTCTCTTCCATTCAAAGTTCAAATTTAGCCATCGGAGCGGAGCTCCGTTCTTTAACCTGGCTATACATCCCGGTCTTTTATGTGGCTGCCATTATTGAGGTGGAACGAAAATGAAAAAATTGCGCGACTCTCTTGCAGTAATGACAAAAGCTGGCTTTTAGTCTTTTAGATTAAGCCTGCGAGAGTTGGCCGCATCAAAAGAATTTTCGAAGCGGCGTGAGGATCTTGAACCGAGAATATTTAAAAATGTTTTAGCTTAGAAAGCATTATTAAAGCAAATAGCAGTAGTTCCAGAGCTGTTTGCAGCGGTGGGCACGGAGTGACCAGGTGTTTGGAATTTGTCCAAAATTATTATCAACATTCCAGACATTTTCCGCCATTAGCTTCACGGTGTAGCACGCACGCGTGTATTTAATGGAAGGCATTTGAATTTCAGTCTACGGTTGGCCTATAGGGTTACTATAGGATTATTCCGATCGCGGCCGCCATTCCGTATCTCTGAATTGATTCTTCGCTGCGAGCAAATTCACCGGGGAATCGCCATTGAAATCGAAGTACCGATTCCAGGGAGAATACCTTAATGGTTTATTACTGGGCAAAATTTAACGTTATCTCGGGCCCTTTGTCCGTAGAATAATTCTATTACGAGCTCCGCGAGCACATCGTCGAGAAAAAGTTTGCAAATTGTCGAACCGAGTGCTAATTTTCCACAATGAAAAATACTTTTCATTAAATATAAAAGTTAAGGTGATTTTTTTCTGGAACGGAGAATTCTTCTTTCCGTATTTATGATACTATCAACCTGAATTCGAGCGATTCTAGATAAAGATATGTTCGCAAAATTCCTCGTTGCATCTCGATGCAACGAAACGTCATGCCAGCTCCAAGTCCTAGGTGACTTGAGAACGAGAAGTCTCCCCGTCTATAGAAACGGACAATGATCCCATGCCGTCTCGATTGCTTGGTGCTTCTGGAGAGATTTCTGGGAGTCTGGTGTTACGGGATTATCTGTCGGACTAATGCCAAATTCCCACATACGTACACACACCGCAAACGAGGATAATAGCGGGACGCATCGAGTGGCCGATCAGACACGCAGTCGTAAATAAACGGATAACGATAGCTCGTATCTGTATCCGGCTAGCAGACGTTTCTAGCTTACGTTATGCAGGTAAACGTTGGTAGGACAGATTGGTTGGCACGTAATTTCGTAGCAAGGCAGGCTCTCTGTATGCCGTTTACGCAGCAATGTTACGCGATCGTATGTACGTCAGGGAAATCCATCGAATCTAATTAGCTTGGGAATCGTATGATGCCAAATCATATGATTGTTCAATTATACAAGGAGGTCGACTATAGGTGGGTAGTCTTCTAAGATGCGATTCTGTAGGTAAAAAAAGGGTTTTTCTATCGAGTTGTCAAGTCTTTGCGCTCCAAGCAATTGAATTTTCGAGACGAACGAAATGTTATACGTGTATTATTCGAATAAAATTTCCTCCAGTTCAAATACCAAGTTTCGCTATCTCTGGCGCTCGAACGTAGCAATGTCAACATACTCACAGTGCACTTTTAGCTTCCATCGTTCCTCGATGCCGGTCTCTTGCAGCTTTGGATTCGTCGCTCGACACACGAGAAACTTTTCCTCGTCTTCGGTCGACGGTGTCCATTGCAGTATGCTGACGCTCGTACCGTCCTCCTGAAACTGATCGAACCCCGATATACACGTGTATGTACATCCAATCCAAAGGAGACATCAAATACACTCGAACCGAACACAGATTAACACCAATACGCACACAAACTCACACGTGAACATACATAATCAGGGGTGATCAAGCTCTCCGTTTAAGTTAGCATTTCAAGCGCCGAAAAGAAGACAAAGTATTTCTATGTATTGAGAAAAGTTATCTATACGATTTTTTTTCAAGAAATAAGTTGCTCGTCGATTCAGGGTCGATTGAGCGACAGGGAAAACAGAAAGGCAAAATAGACGTGAAAATTCTCCAAGATCGAAATGAAACGAAATGAAAGGCGAAGTGGAAACTATTGCGAGGCGTTATGCCAGACGAGAAACATCCGAGATGCAAGGAATCTCGCATTCAAATATCGCATCGACGAGAAGATGGGGGTTGCGTTGGTCAAAGCGACTATCGAGTACATTGAACAAAAACGAACGCGACACTGGGTTGCGATGCGAGGAATTTCGAATCCTCTCGAAAACGTGCTGAAACATTTCACCGGCGAATTTATAGTGGCGTAGCTCTGTCGAAATTTCAGGATCGTTATTTATGTAGATTCGAGTATGAAAAATATGTGCGGGTTCACCATATACCGTGGCCACCTCACTATTTTTTCTCTCACCCATAGATGGGAATTTCACTCATTTCCAAATTTCCTATCGAAATGTTTTATACACGTATAGGTAACGTTGCTCTGTCTGTAGAAACATCGAGAAAAATCGTAATCAAAAGTCGTGTTTAGTGGTTGATGAATTAACGCACATCCTCTTTGAAACGTTACAAATGACTGATTTGTGGCATACATGCATTTGCATACGCATTAATATAACCACTAGAGGTGATTATTACAAGAATCAAAAGCACTCACTGTACGATAGCTAGCAAAGCTTGGACGTTTTCGGGGCATCGGTGTTCCGCAATAGTTGGTCGAAGCCGCGTCAACGTTGGTTCTTTGTGTACTATTAATTCACAGATGGTATCCACAAAGAGATCATTAAAGATTCAACGTGCTTTAATACCGAATGAGGTTGCCCGCGGGCGGAATTCATTAGTTCGAGAAGCTAATAATCTCGCGGCAAACTGATTAAATGCAATTGAAACGGATTAGCGCAGTGCTGTTTCAAACGCGCTCTGCAGTAGAATTTTGTTCTAGCAGAGTTCGATCGATTCTACCACCGATTACTTCGACCTTTTCCGATCTCGCGATATGACAAACGAGCAACGACAAGCTGCCCTTTTTTTTAAGATTAAAGGACACGATAAGAAGGAAGAGTTTCGATTTCTCAAAATCGGAAACGTGATGTTCCCCTTTAGCAGGTCACCGCTATTGTAGGAATTCCGATGGATTCCGTCGAAACGACCGCGACAAGGAACGAATTCTCGCGGTCGAGCCAAGGATTACCGTAGATAGGAGGTTCGCTTGGCAAAGCGAAGGAGGAGCACCGATCTCAGTGCAAGAAACGAAGCAGAAAGCGGATGGAATTTATGTAGCGCTTGGTTCCTTTGTGCTACGATATCGCAGCGGTTTGGAAAGACTGGGATTAACTTCTCCTTTACTTTTGCCAGTGGCAGGAGATGTACACAAAATAACGTTGGAGATGATCTTACTTAAAATCTAACGTATACTTTGACATGCAATATCGCGTTACAGTTCTCTTTCCCTATGTGCGAGTAAACAAATAGAACAAGTTTACATACAGTCAGTTTGCCTGTCTCAATATTTATTCTATCAGGTCTCAGAAATACTTGTAAATTTTAAATGGAAGCATAGAATAAATGTGAGATAGTTGGAGAAAAATTTATAGAAGCGCAATCAAAGCAACGTCCAATCTAAAAAATACCGATGGAGAGGTGTAGTCGATCAATTCTCCGTAATGAGATTGCGATGTTTGGATAGCTGGGGAGGAAAAACAAATTTTGTAGGAAGAAGGGGTTCAAGTCGGGTCAAACCGTAATTATCGGTGGAAATTTTTAGGGGTTCGAGCAGCACGCGCGATAAAACTTCCAGTCGACTAATAACCAGCTGCGATTAAGTACGGGAGCACTAATAATACGCGAAACTGCGACAATTTCGGGCTTAAAACGCAGATCCGCGGGAAAAAACCAGCTGCGCCGCGGTATTACTCGAAAATCGGTCTTCGGAGATAAATCTGCTACTGCGTTCTGCCTTCTGGGGATTTTCGAATAACGACTACCCTCGCAGCGCGGAGGGTAGCTGAAACTTGCTGGATGAGCGCGGATAGATTTGTTCGTCTCCATTTTTTTGCCCCAGCTCTATGAAAATTAGCCCTCTGTGGTGCCACCGGCAAGCGAAAATTTCCCAAAAGGAAGCTCGAGAAATATTCTGCTGAAAATTAAAGGGTCGACAGCAGCGAGATTACGCGTGTCACGCCGCTGCTGCTTCGTTTTGAAAACGATGGTAGAGGGTGTCTCTTCTTAGGAAATCCTTGGTAGTTATTTATTTAACGGAGTTGCGTTTGGGATATTCATTATGCCAAAAACGATCTAAAAATAGATCGAATCGGGCGACTCGGAATTTTTCACGGAGTCTATCAGCGTGCAGAAATCGCTGAGATTTCCCAGCGCGAACGTTCATCGGTCCAATCCGGTTCCTTTCGACCAAGCAATTTTCTTCTTAGACGAAGCGTTTGGAAGTTTAGCATCCCTTCGGGGATCACGGTGATGGCAGGTGTTAAGTCACGAGATCCGATCCAGGCGTTCTATTGACAAACGATAACGACAGGCCCGATCGTTCGCGAATTACATCGTACGCCAACGTAGCGTGGTCTCGCTGGCTATTATAGCCGCTGTCTCGCTATTACTCTCGTTGTCACCGTCTCCAGAGGCAAGTACGATGCGAAACGATCTTTCCCGTCTCGACTAATGGATTCTACGAATTAGGCGGCGCCACCTCGTATCGGGCATCGTGGTCGTCGTTACTATCGTTTCCAACGACGTCGCCGTAGACTGGTTCAAAACGCCTCTGTGATTAAATGCGATACATCTCCGCTTTCGTCGGAGATCCTCTCCCGCAGTTTGCCTTCCCTCGAATATATCTCTCGAGCAGAAGGGATCGGAAAGGGTTAATCGACGAGACGTCGCTGAGTAATGAATCTTCGCAAAAATGTTGCTCGATGCTTGGGGGTTGAGTTATTTGTGTTACGGTATAATTTTTTAATAAGTTGGTAACACTTAAATTGTGTTAAATTTTTTGTAATATGTTTGAAGTTGGTAACATTGGATTGTAAAAGGCGTGTAATTTTATTTTCACGTTGTTAATTAGATTATCTTTCATTAAAGCCGTTTTTGAGTTAAATATAATAAAACCACGTCCAAGTCCAACAATTTTTAATCTAGAGCGTTATCCTTTGCCACGATTAATCTACCGCAGTAGTTCAAAAAACCCCACGGTTCGCGGATGAAGAGATTCGCATTCGATTCCTGGATTCTTTTGATTTTGGTAGCCATAAGAGACAGTTCCATGGCCAGGGGTCTCACAGGCTGGAGCGCCGGCGCTTTTTGATCCAGCAACGAGACGAAAACTGTTCTCGCGGATAGTCGAAATGCCGCTCGTTAATTCCATGTTATTTAACTCTTTGATCCGACGGCTGTGTTTTCAAAGCACTCTTTTCGCCCGCGTCGAGAGCTTTCGCGCCGCGACCGTTGGACCGAAATGCGGCACCAAGTCTACACACAAAGATATCGTTGTGTTTCCGTTGACGCAGCACCGACGCTTCGCTTCAGTCTGCCAAAACGGGCGCGTAAGTCGTCGACATTTATCCCCGTCGTCCCGAAAAGCATTAAACCCGTTGCGTCGATGTTCCCTTGCCCTCTTTTAACGATCCTGCCCTCGTTCCCGGACCGACGTTCCAACGACACACTGTCCTTGTCGCGAGCACGCCAAGTCCTCGAGTTGCGCGAGAATTCGGGGAACCTTGTACTCGCACTTGTGACGAATTGTAATCGTAAAAGTAGCAAGAGAAACGCGATTTGAAAGTATATCGTTCCAACATTTCGTCGCGCACGAGAACCATGGAAAACGTACAAGCGAGCCATATGGGCGATGTAGGTGAAATAATAAAGATAATATCTACATACGACAATGGTGATCATTTTGTACTCGCAAGCTTCCTTATCTAGTAGCAATCATCCGCCCATTGAATTGCAAATGGCGCTAATAGCTTGCGAACCGAGCAATGCTCTCGAGATCGAAACCATTCGTTTCTGAAACACACTTCCTCGAACATCATTACACGCGTGTATCCAGTGACGGTTACCGATGGTCTGGTTATCAATCTAGTTGTTCCCCAGTTGGTTTCATAGCAATTATACATGGACACGCCTCGGGTAAATTATTATCAAGCTGTCTGTCATATCCACGAAACTATTAATCCAATCGCACCAGCAACATCGACGCGACGATAAATCATCGGCGAACTCTTGCGTTTTCTGCGTGTCGTACGTTGGCTCGCTTTGTTCGATATTAATTTTTCCATTCGTTCAAATAAATCACGAAATCCTGCATGAATTCCAGCTTTTCACCGTTTGCGTTGGCTTTTTTCCGTTTCCTTAATTGTCGAGCCATTCTTTCCCTCCTCTCGTTTATTTCTCGAGTCTTGGCGCGACCACTCGTTTTTTAGCGAACAAGTTTCGAATTCGCATGGGAGCTTTTTTGTGTCACGGCTTAAACATCTATCCCTCGAGATCGTTCACCCTCTTCGCTGGCATTCTTCTTGAGAGAAGAGAAATACAATTTTCCGCGATCGACTTGCAATTTCATAATTTTATCGTTATTATTATTTCTCGTTAATGTTTGCTGGTTTACACCCTATGTGTACATGTCGATAGCAGTCGCATTTCATAAATATTCAATTACTCGGAATAATCTCTTTAATTGTGTGGAGCGCAGGATAAATTAAAATCTTATTATAATTAAACAGAACGACGACAAATTTATAATATGAATTCAAATTTTATTACATTAATTAAATAGAGGAATTAAATTTGTAAAGTAATTGGTGTTAAATTTGAATTTTATTGTAATTAAATTAAATGAAAATTTAATCAAAGTATAATTAATTTATAGAATTGGGTATTATCAACCAAATTTGGTTTGAAGAAATGTGAGTAGAAAATACTTGCGATATATTTTATCAAGGTATCTATTGCGAGCCAAAAATCTGGTTAATCGCAACACGAAAGGACACGCAACATGTTTCATATATGTTTCATGAAATTTCCAGATTGTGTTCTTGGAATTGAAGTTCTTCGTTGTCGTGTATTCTTCCAACTCACGTTTCGTTTTGATTTAATTTATTTATTAACGAGACAGTTCCCAACGATAACGGAGAAAATCCATCCATCGGTGAATCAGTTTGTCGGACCCTTCGAATCTCTCCAAGAAGGAATTTTGGAAACGAGGTAAATGGCAAACGTCCCCCGTCGTCAATACATATTAGGGGAACGCGATCAGGAAGGAAAAACGAGCTCCGGATGTTGACTCGGAATCGATCGGTCGGAAAATCAAAATTTTCGTCGACACACGAGCTTTTACAGGACGACTGTTACATTTGTCATTGATTTCTTGGTGGTCCAGTGGGACTGCTTCGCAGCTGTCGACGGTCTAGACCGCGTTTTCAGAGGCAGCCGATCAAGGACGATGCTTTTATGCCAAGGAACATATTCGTCGATATCAGACTCCTTTTTCAAACGATGTACGAGGAATTTTTTGTCCGACTCGCGGTGGTTTCATCAAGTCCTTTTTTAATATTCGAATAGAGTGGTGCGTGCTCGACTTTGAGGCTATCTTCGTTAAAGGATCACTTTTTTTTTTTTTGTCTCTTGTATTTTTAGTTCATACGAATTTTTGTTACATACGGTTTCATACGGTAAAATTAGTGTTTCATAAATTTATAATTTTGCTCGTGCGAGACTGATTGCGGGAGAAAATCCTGACCTGAAAAGCGATCGCGCGTATTTCGGCGAGTTCGGAATCTCGTTTTCATCTGTCATCGATCCGGGAATGCGGCGGACTGATTAAAAATATAATGTATTCCGTTCGGTATCTGATTGGAACCAGGATAAATCAGCAGCGGACGGTCATCCGTGAGAGAACCATTGTAACATTGGCCGGCGCGTGAAATTGCAAACGATACCGATGCTACATAAAATGCATTAATTATACGCAGTATCTCCTTCCAACCGGATGGAAATTTTGATTACGATTATTCATCCTCGCGCAGTTATTTACGCGTTTAAATAAGAAATTAATCATTCGTAACGTCCGTGAACGATATTGACCAGAGAAAATATTTATTCTTTCCGTCGAGCGATGGCAAACGTTTATTTTTATTTTTTTGTTTAGAATAAAAACGACAAACAATACGAGCAACAACAAACGAGCTTCCACGATTTTTAGACGTTTTTCAGTTTTGGGGCGCCTCCTCGTCGACCCCGACCAGACTCGAGCAAATTCTATTTCGTGTAACGGATAATTTTTGGATAGACTTCGGAGGGATGCTTTCAAAACCACGAATTTGTCGAAAATACTAAAAGGATCGATGTTTTAGCCCCCTTCCTGTGACTCGTAAGAAACGGAAAACACGACAGGAGTTACGAGGACCCGTGTCGTTGGCACAGCAGGTTTGCCGCATTGTGGTGCGCGTATTTTTCCTCCCCTTTCTTTCTACCCCTTTGTGCCGCCCTTCTCGTATTTAGTCGACGTGCAAGCGCGGCTCGTGATTTTTAGAGCGCACCAACGAGCGCACCTATCCATTCTTTACTCCAAGACCTACTGAAACGCTCGATTCTCCTAAGCATCAATTACGTTCCTCGTCCAACTGTTTGCCACTTTCTACGAACAAGTGCGCCCGTGACGAGGATTACGTTGGGCTTTCGGAGTTTAGAGTTTACCTCGCTCCGCAGGGTCCGAAAGTTCCCGACCGGATTCAACTCGCAATCGGAAAAGTTGCACGGAAAAGCGCTGCGGCGGACCGACCAACTCGCCAGATATTTTCAGTAATAACTGTTGCTTGTCGTCTAAGCAAATAGATTCGATAAATAGCAGTTAAACGAGCGCGAATTAAAATATTGCAAAGACGTTAAAATAAGTGCGTTTTTAGACTTTTCAGAACTCGACGTATATTCGTAGACAGAAAAATTATTAGTCTCGCAGTCCTCGGAAAATTTTAATAACGAGCGCATCGAAATGTTGCATACGTTGAGTACAGCCAGCGAAGGGTTAATTGATAAATATTGATATTAAATTTAAATTTTGCGCGATAATGTATTCAAAGCATCCTTGAAATTGACACGTTATATTACCGAACAATTTAGGTGGGCGCCTCGACGTTTCAATTTCTCCATCCATCCATCATGCATACGCGACACAACGACGCGATGTCGTTACAGTTTCCGGCCGAAATCCACTTAGTAGTCCCAATATCGTAGCCGCTTATCCGTGGGGACCCAGGGCTAATTTTATCGGAACAACGGCTCGCGGAGTCCCTTAATCTTGCCGGAAGTGCTTGGGCGCGGATCGAACGAGCTTTTCCCCGCTGTCTTCGTTACGCGTTTGATCCATGGGGCTCAACTTCCACGACGATTTTGGGGCGGAGAAGTATTGCTCGCAAGGTTGACTGGATTAGAACTTGGGACATCCGAAAAAAAGACTCGAGAGATGGAACAGGGCGAGTGTGGATTTCATGTGACATGCCTGATTTTTACGCGTGGATACATAGAGACGGATAGAATTTAATTAAGGATGAGGTTCGACTCGATTCGTTCGA
Source organism: Hylaeus anthracinus (assembly GCF_026225885.1). Taxonomy (NCBI): domain Eukaryota; kingdom Metazoa; phylum Arthropoda; class Insecta; order Hymenoptera; family Colletidae; genus Hylaeus; species Hylaeus anthracinus. The sequence goes on from NW_026535284.1 coordinate 11,933,406, forward strand.
TTTCTGTCGGGATGATTTGGGGCAAAGATTGCTATCTGCTCTTTACTCACGTTTTTGATCGTCCTCTTGAGCTGCTTCGAAGCTTTCCACCAGGTTAAAACTGCCGGCGGCTTTGATCCCGTGCTCTGACACCTAGTCTCGTACTTCTTCCCCGCCGATAGGATCTTGCCCTTTCCCATAATTTCGACTTTCAGCGGCTTCACTGGAAGCAGATATCGACAGATGCATCGATCAAAGGATTGCTTTACGGTGACGGTCCAAAGCGACCGAGGAAAAAGCCGCTTCTAGTCGGCTAAATCGCGAAATTTATTTTACGTCACCCTTTTGCTCGACGCTCGCGGCGTAAAAGGCGTTTGAAAATAATGTAAAGGCGTGCGGGAACAGAATTTCGAGGAACTGGCAGAAATTTCAAGGAAATTCTGGAAATCGAAGACTTCGAGATTTACTGAAAGCACTTTCAAAAATGTATACAAATTTTAGGAAGTGCTTCGTATAAATTCTGGAGAACTGGTATAGAATTAATTTTGGAGAACTGAATTTTACGTAAAAATTTCCGTGGTTAAAGTATGTACATTTACGCTTCTCTCATGAATCGAACACGGTCCTTTATCTCTAGGCGAAAAGTTGTCGGTGTCTGGGTAGGCTCGTTCCAAAGAAGGATCCGAGCTCACCGTGGCGGAGAATTCCACAGCAAGTCACGTTGACAGTAGCCTTTCACTGGGAGTGACTCGTTATTAATTGGATGACGAGATTGCGGGCACGCGTCTGGCCAACGGGAAAATAACCGAGTATTAATTAAACGTTCCGCTCGGTCCGTACGCTCGGAAACCGTCCGCTGACGCAAAGCGTCGACGGCGCAACCATTTCTCGTTACCGGCCTGTAATCATCCGCTATTGTTCGCGGCTGTTAAAGCGTCCGTTACTTCGTGTCTACGCGTTTCCGGTTCCCTGCAACTCCGCGACTAGAGGGAGAGAGCGAGACCGTAGGTTGGGTTGAATCTTTTAAGCGGGTCGATTAACGATCGCGAGACTCTAGCTTCCTCGAGGATATTCTCCTTCGACGGCCGCTCGGCAGAAAAGTTTCTCGTCGGGCTCGTTACGAGGCCACGGTTCGTTCCGTCTTTACAAAGATTCTGATCGCTCCCGCGACTTCTTCGACTTCAGTCGACGGAGATAAATATAATGAAGGGGCGAACCGAGCCTCGCAGTACCGCGGCGAAAGATTCCCAACTTTCCACTGATCCGTGCAAGACCCGGGGAAACTTTGTTCAGACGTAAATTTGCCGTGCCAGGTGACTTCACGGGTTGGACCACTTGAATAACCGTAGTCATTTCTTTCACCGTGACGAGCCATGCCCCGAAAGGGGGTCGCGCGAATGCGCGCTTCGATATAGTTTTTACTTCTCGCGATTCGCGAGATTTACTCTGGTTATTCCATTCGAGAAGTTGAAATTGACTCTGAACTCTGACGGGCTTTTACGTATTTCTCTTCTTCGTTAATGCTGGAATCGATTTTGATAGTTGATTCGTTTCGTAAAGTAGAGGTCAGTTCAAACGCACCGTGTTGTTACTATACGGCCTGTCATGCCAAGAAAGTTTAAGGGCACGACTCTGCGAATGAATCGAATGACGTTCGCGGATTCGTTGAACGCGTCGTCGATGCTGCACTTGCTGGTTGTAATTAAACTCGTGACTTTGTACACCGAGTGGATCGAGTTGGCGTAAACACGATTATCTCGTACTCTGCGAAACGCGAAATTTGATTATGCGATTTCCAGCGCGCCAGGCAATTCCGTGGACGAAATTTTCCTTCAGCTACGCGGTGAACAAAATACGGGTGAAAAAAGGAGAAACGAACTATACGTTATGCAGCGGGTCGCGGCGTCTGGCTGGTTGAAAAGTGTGTCAGAACCAGACTACGCTTCGGAGAACTTTTTTGTTTTGCTCCTACTCCTGCGTCCAACAATTCTGATGCATTTACTGATCCTGACAGTTTCGCGTGTTTCGGGATAGCGGTCCCGTTCGTTGTCCAAACAAAAAGTTTCCTCGTTTCGCGCATCACGCCGGAAATGAAACAAAGACTCTTGCCGATTACTCGCGTCGTTTTTCCCTTCGCTTCCCTTCCCTGCCCGCTAACAAACGCAAAAACGCTCAAGTGTCTGGAGAGATATTACGCTTCCCTCTCAAAAGGCAAATTTCGTAAAATAATCGAAATTAATTCTACGATGGTAGATACTATCGAACCTGTCCGTAACGATACTATCAAGCCTGTTATACGAGAAATCAGAAGGATCGCAAACCTTCGAATTGGAACCGATTGCTCCAACTTGAAAGCTGATAAAACATGTAAAACACGCGATGCGTAAATTGATCATGGTGGCGGTGAGGGAGGGAGTCTCTGGAAGAAACCGTAACCTACACGGATAATCATCTCGTCGATTGGAAAAGTTTCGATTCGCGTTCGACGATGTCTCGTGCTTGTTCCACGTCGCTACATCTCTCCGTTATCGTCGACTAGGGCAAAAGTTTTCGAAAACGGAGGAGTGGAAAAATTGAGATCGATAAGGGTCGGCTGGGGGATGGAAACGGGACGGGAAAAAGTGGAGCGACGCAGCGTGGCAGCGTGCCGCAAGAAAAAAAAACGTCCGCGTAATTAGAAGTCGTAGGGAACGCGAGTAAAAACAAAAACAGCCGGAAAATTACCGTCGGCGGAACTCCGGGGGTTGGGCGAAGATGAAATTTAATTTGTAAATCAAAATTCATGTCGCTGGCTGACGGGGCCGCGGGGAAAACGACTAGGTTGACTCTGGTTTTAACGTCCTCGCTTTAGCCGCCAGATAATCTTTACATTTTTCTTGCCGCTTGCTCTCGCGACGTCGTGCTGCCTGCGTTTCCCCTAATTCGGGCTATAAATTCATCGGAGGACCCTTGTATTGCTCAGTGACATCAGGTGAAGACGCGTTTGAAATCGGGTCGAGGACGGGGATACGGTATTTTTTCATGCGTCGGTTACACACTTTTCCTCGTATCAATGTGTTGAAGCGTATTTACGTATGAAAAGCCTGAATGAAGCCGTTAATTTTTTTGGTTTCTGAAAGCACTCAATGCTGGACGAGATGTTCGCATACAGATAATCCGAGCCCCTTGAAGAGCAAATGCTATAATTGAATTTATACGTAAATGTAGTAAAAGGTTAAAAATATACGTATGAGAATTAAAGAACAAAGAAAGTACAAAGGGCACACCGTAAAATGTATCCAGAGGGAGATTGTTCTGTTTCCTCATTTTTGTACTAGATCAAAAAGGTATTAATAACTTAGTATTTGCAATTATGTGACAATTATGGCAGCGAGCGAAAAAAGCGGGACCAGACGTTGAAAGAACAAGGACAGAAGTAGCAAAACGGGGACAGAATAGAGGGAAAAAGTAATCACAGAGAAGTTTAAATGGCTCGTTTGTAGATTAAGTCGGTTAGTCCTGGAACGAGCGAACATTACGGAACGGTCCGAATGCGACGATCTTGCAAATCGTCGACTTAAGTGAAATTTCGCTGAGACCGGGCACGATTCTAAGTGATATTATTGCTATAATTTGGCAAAGCCGCAACTCGTATCGTTATGTTCTCATCAAGAATGCTGCTGTTAACCGTTTCTCGCTCGCTGTTTAAAGAAATCGATGAGTCGACCCATAACCCCAATTATATTTGGCTTTTGATTATCCCTTTTCGCATCGATATATCTCTCTTATTATTTGCTCGTCACGTGTTCCGTTACCAGGGACCAAGTTTCCAGGAGGTTCAGTCGCCTCGAGAGTGGTTTAAAGCCTTCCGTTCTTGCTTGTCACAGCGATAGCACTTTCGACAATCGTTACGCCATTTGCGACCCCGATGTTCCACAAATTTTGCGGAATTTTGTTCCTGCTCGCGTCGCGTTCTTTACAAGCTCGTCCCGGTGTAAACATTGTCGGAAAAGTGAATTTTGATTTTTCCCAAACGCCCGGTAAACCTATTCGAACACGATTTCAACTGCCGCCATTTGGAACATAAATCACATTCCTCGCGTGTCTCGAGTTATTCAAGGTTCGATAAATGTAAACGAATTCGAAGATTACGATATACTTACGTATAATATTTTACTGGGAAGCAGCCTTTCTCGTAAAATAAACGTCTTTCAAATTCTTTTAAACGTAATTGAAAATGTTGCGTCGACGGGAAATTTCATTCGTTGTCTGATTATCGGTGGTTGTTACTACTGCGAGGGGGTCTGAGTGGCGAACGACTCGTACCACTTGTAACTCGTTCGTTCGTTAAATGGTGTACAACTTTAAACGATGTACAAATTGCATTATCTGCGGCACGGGTATTTCAGTAATTTTCAGACCACAGGGTACGTAAACAAAAAATATCAGTGACGAAACAAATTTATTTATTACGCAGATATTTGACACCTTCGCTTTGAAAATAACTATCTATTAGTCGAATAAAAAGTTCCACAAGAATACCGAGACCGTGCATCGTATGTATACCACGTAATTCGAAACGCCAAGATTCCTCTGCAATGAAAGGCTAACGAGCTTCGGGCAAATTCTTTTCGGAAGCAGGCTCATTAATATTCTTACTAATTAGCGAGAAATCGATTACGTTGTCGGGTTGGGTTGCGCATTTTTGTCAAATGAGATTTCTTTGTTAACGGAACGTAAAGATTCTCCCCTGGTTGTTTTATCGAGCCACGTTTCTCTAGTCCTGTGCGCTAATGAAAATGAACCACCCTGCGAGTGTGTTCCAGTAAAATGTCCCAGCTAATTTACGGTCGTTCCTTCCTATTCGTGGTATCCCTTTCACGTCGTGAAACAGTCTTGTTAAGGCGGTATGACGGTTTATATGTAAGACGACAAATTTTTAACGTAAACGTCCAATCGATCTGACGTCGTGTAAGAAGTTACATTTCAAAAACGCACAAACATCGCATGATTTTTATTTACACCAGGTGTACGTAGTAAATTAAGTTGGGGATTATCAGTCGCGGCGGATGTCAGGTTGAAAAGAGTTTCCGCGAAATCGAATCTACGGAGAAGTATCCGTCCCTCGGATCCAGGCTCCGATTCCCGTCCCCGCGTTTTCCCGATATGCAAATATGCAAATATATTCGATGCAAATCGCAAAAAGTCACTTCACCCGGTTACACTTTCGGTCGGGGTTGCGCGTGCATCGGCTTTCGTTAGAATTTCAAGCGCATCGACCAAGAATTGTCCAATTATTCGGCGTACACTTGGTCGCTCGTGCTGCCAATTAGTTCGCGATATTAATAGAAACAGACGTTCGATCGAGGGGGTGGTTTCGTCGCGATCCCGGTCGTATTTCGCGCGAAAAAGCAACAAGACCAAGTTGAATGGGGCAGGAGCTAATTTAGCGCCGTTTTTCCTTCGTACTTTCTTTCGGTTATTTGCACTCGACGGAAGGGGATTCCATGCACGTCGAGAATACACCAAAAATTCTTCTCGTCTGCGAAACAATGGATAAAATCTCAAAATGAATTATTCCCGTTTCGTGTCAACGCCCTCCGACTTGCACTTGGCGTAAATTTACTTTGGGAAGAAAAACCGTCGGTTTTTGAATATCGTTTAAAAGTATTCGTTAATTTCATCCAACAAGAAATTCATTCTCCTGGTTAAATATCTGGGCTTCCTGATAGTGTTATTAATATTAAGAAAATGGCCGACCCTTTTAACGGGAAGGCAGAGAACCTTGTATTCGTCCAAGGAGCTTTTCCTACCCGCCGCTGCCATATACATATCAAGATAAAAGCTTCTCAACACGTTCGCTACTACCTCTCGCGTACGAGGTGTACCATTAGAAATGCTTTTCAGGAATATCTCCGAAACTATCGACACTAGGAAATATTTTCGATGAAAGTTTTGAGAAAAAACGCGATTTCCTACGAGTAGATGATAAATGTTGTTCAAAGTATGTACTTTATTGCCAGAAAAAAATGTCCAAGTATCAGCACTTCTTTCTGTTCGAAAGTTATAGTTCCTCCTTGAACGGTCCGTAACTCCCTTGACGCACGCCGCTCGAGGTTCCTCGCCGTGAAACGATCATGAAATATTTATACAAATATTCACGGGAAATTTATACACGGGTTCTACAAGTCCGGCGCAAATAAACGACTCGATCGAGGATGCGATCGAGTCGCGCGTCTGCCGTCCAGTCGACCCTTCAGCTCGTTAGACTTTCAAGTAGTTGAACGGGGAGTGCCCTTCGATTATTCGCAACGCGCCTCATCTAACTCAGCCCCAATTAACGAGGGATCGAGACACGAAGTTACCGATGAGTTTCGATGTTTCGTTCGGACGGTATGCTTCGAGTGGATGTCGTACATATTTCGAGAAAACTACCAACGAATCTCTCGAGCGGTTGACCACTTAACGTTGGGAGGACTTCTTGCCCAGATAAACACTTCGAGTAACAAGTCGAAGATAAAGTGTTTATTCGTTGTCAAAATATCTTCAGGTTTTATTCGTTATATAGTATTTTTCAAGAGTAGCAATAATGATTTCAAAAAATTAGAATGCATTCTAACAGAAACTCGTTATGTACATCCACTCGTGACTAGTATCAATAACGTCAACTGACAAAGAGACGCCTTGCGAAAGTAAGTTGGTAAAAGTCTTCTTTTGGAAAGAGAGTTCGCGAAGAGTGGTTCAGGAAGCTTTCGGTGACCCGTGTGAGCCCGCGCGTGCGAGGACAGGGTGTCAGAGCTCGACAGAAGGTTACTCGAGGGTGAACCACCAGAGCGTAAACGAACAAGTTTGGCGACAGGACGGAAGACTGAGAGTGTAAGATAATGGAAAATGCACCGAGCGCATACCTTGCTTTATGAAATTTACCGTTGTCGCTGATGTTAAATGTATAGTAAAACGTTTAATGAGATTCTCATTTAACGTATTATATAAAAAAACAACCAGACGGCACCTGGTGACAGACTGTAGACGCGATGCTACGGATAGCATTTTTGGCAGCAAAGTAGACAAAAAAAGAGGCGGAGATTAAAAGGAAGGAAACGAATAAAAGTGAAAGTTGGTGAAAAAGTTTCTCTTTTACATCGAACCTCTTTTGGAGAATATTTTCTGCTTGCTTTAAAGGCGGTTTCCAGTTAGCGCGTATTTCCCAGGCGGCTCTTTTGCATTAGCACCGACACTTTCGTCCAGAATTACTCGCTTCGGTTTCTTCCTGTATCCGTCGCTAACCAAGACTTGCCGTGGCGGGCAATTTAATTTAAACTTGTTTGTCCGCCATGAAAGTTTCCCGCTAGCCGCGATGAATCTCGGGCGTACCGAAGCCAGCAAGGCGCTTACGAAATTATTAATATTAATTTCCCGGATCGACCGACGTCTGGGATCGTTGCGTTGAGAGTTTTTAATCGAATCACGAGCCATGGAAACTCTTAATATTCGCCGTGGAACGGAAAGAAGGCCACAGGAAAACTTATCAAAATGGCGATCCTGAATTTGATAAAAAGTCATCGTTTGTTCGTTACCGTGGTATCCTTGTACCGCAGGGGCTGTAGCTACGCCTGATTACCGATTGTAGCTACAGTACGGGTTTAGCAATCCCAAGGTACCCGAGCTATAGAGAGTCTACATCTGTCCAAAGGTTTTTGTTTGACATAAGATCACGCGGTATTTCTTTTTGGTGTGGAAAGCCACAGATGTACACTCCATGGAAATATTCAAATAAAATTTCATGCTGGTGTAACACAAAAAAAAAAAAAGAATACGAAAGTTCGTCTCTTTTTTCGGCTTCCACAGTGGCCTGACTCTCAAAATCGGTGAAACGCCCGCTCGATACGCTTTTTCCTCTTGTCTGAAGTGCTTTGGTCGCTTCCATCCGACGCGCGATCGCGTGTACGAAACGTACGAAAAAAAAATAGGGAAAAAAGAATGAAATTCGCTTCGCTCGAACGGAAACGCACCAGGTGATCGTGAAACGAAATCTCCGTAGGCGGATCAGACGTTCGAGTCTCAAGCGAAGTGGTTCCCTGCTTCACGGGTAATTAGCTTCGTTAATTATTGATAGTTTCATTAGCATAACCGAGACTTTCATGGCTGAATGGAGGAAGAAATTACCCACGGCAGTCTTAAACAGATTAAACGACGTTATTGAAATCCTCTGTCTTTTGTGTGGGTAGGGGGGTTAATTGCAAACGCCCCGAAACGAGATCCGGTCTTTCAATACTCGACTAAAGTTCTTACGCGGAAACGACAATGAAAGCCTGTGAATCTTTAACTATTAACCGTATAGCATTACCCAGCGTAATGTGCTAACGAGGTCAAGTAGGTAGGAAATAATAGGATTAGGATTGAAATTTGCTCCCTCGACGTAAGTCTTGTTTGGTCAGACGACGGAAATATATTCTTTAGTAAAAAAGTTAAATGCTAAACAACACGTAGAAGGTATCTTTCTCTAAATTGCGCGCTAATCCCGAAACGCTTAAGAACTTGTAAACGGGTTAAGAACCACAGCGATAGGCCCACTTACTGTAAAGTTCTATGATGACGGCAGTGGTAGGCGGCGATGCTAAATGAGTATTGCTCGCCTTGCAGAACAATTTGGCGTGGTAGTGGCTCCTCGTGAGACCCTTCAGCGTCACGTTGCTTATGGTTACGACGTTGGTTTCACCCCCTGGCCCTTGGGTCTCCCGAACCTCCGACTGCGCATCAATTATCTGCGACTCCAAAAGCCACGTAACTCGAGGCCTGGGTTTACCTGAATCGAAACAGACAAGTCACTTTAGAACACCTGGGCAACGTAACTTATGTATTCGCAGTTTCTCCTTGCTTGCTCCTTTCGCGAATTTTCAATTGTATCCCACCTTGGTACAACAGGTTCGTATCGTGACGTTAGGAAATATTAAAAGAGGTAAAAAAGTAGCTCGTACACTGTACTGTAAAAAAGATAAAAATTGTGAAGTATACTCGAAAGTTTATCGATAATCGGGGTTTATCGAATTTCATACGGGGCGAAGAATGGTCCACGCCGCGGGCAATATCGCAGGGCCTCCTGCAATCTATTTGACGGAGTGCTCTCTGTCGCTTATCCGTAGCAAACAGGTCGATTGTTGGTGAAGGCAATCCGAGCAGTTGAACCAACCTGAGTAGTCTCGGTGCATCGAGACGCCTGCCGTGTCTACGGATGTGTATCGAGGGCTGCAAGCCAGTCGTCAATCACGTCGCTCGACGGGTCTTACTCGAACGCAACAATAGCGATCGCAATGGAAACCGCTCGACGTCCTGCTCGTCAATTTATTGGTCCCAATGTACCATCTGCGCGGACAACTAATTCCCTGGGTTAATTATTCGCGCAAACTTGTCGCTTCGGAGTCTAGCGACGTCGCAAAACGTGATTGTACCGAATATTCGTGGAACAATAATGAGATTCCCTGTCGATCCTCTTTCGCTGGGTACACGATACCGTCTCCAAAGACTGCGCCGACGAATCACTTTTAATTGACAGCGGGATTGACGCTGGTATCGCCGATAATGGAAATGCGAGCGTTGTGGCAAATCCTGGCTACCCACACAGCTGCATTTGCCTCTACAACGTGATAGACCGCACGCGATAGTTTCGCGTGAATTCGTCGATCGCTCGGTGTTCCTTGCTTTTGGGCGCGTATCCTAATTAACTGGAGACTTTACCCCCAGGTAATGAATTTAACGAGCGAGGATGCAATGCGCGGAATTTGAATATGAACACCTATGGTTCATTGCTATTTACTGTCACACTGCTATCCAAATACAGTTCAGACTGCTATCCAAATACAAACGGAAGTAGAAACGGCCAGCATTTGTCAGACGCGCTAGTCAAGTCACTGTTCTCGAACACGGAGCGTAGGAAAATATTTTATTCTACATTTTCGATAAACCTTTACATGTAACATTCGACGAGGTTGTATCAATCGTTCCAAAAAATTTTGCGCAGACGAGACCAAAGAACTCCACTCGGAATCGATGAAACCCTCGACTGTGGATTTGCTGTAACTTTTGCAGGTTCATACATCTATGCGGCAGACATTTCTATTCATAACTTGGATGAACGAGAATCAAAATATATACGTACCTACATCCTAAAGATTCTTTAATGTGTCTCGCGTTATCCTATTTTTAACGAATCTCATTAATAGTGTGCGAGACGGGTCAAGAGTGATTGCGGCATTACTCTCGTGTCGCGACACGTATTCGCGTCAAGTTCGTTACCGCGGTTATAAAACACGTTATGAATTAACGTTATACCTCGTGAACCATAAATTTCACCAGCATCCCTCTTATATTACTTGGATAAAGCATCGAACAAAGGATAAACAGTTTTTCATAAGTGGTAAATAAATACTCGTTTAAAGTAATGGTAGACCGTAAAAATTGTCCATCGCCTAAAAGCAGGGATTTTATGTTATTTTTGAACGTGAGTCGTTATCTCTAGTCGTTTAAAAGTTCGTTTAGTTTTATATTCGCCGAACACCATTTTCGCCTCACCACGTATAGACTTGGTGGTAAATTGACAACTGGGATCGATGATGGGCGTATAGATCTACGAACGTGCAAATATACAAGCAAATCGAGCGTCGGGGATTGGCCGATTTTTATTAAAGCCCTTTGTTGAAGCTTATACAGAATATTTCGGAGCGGATCCTGAACATTCAGTTATCAACTACAATGTCGTGTCTGACCATTGCTGGTTATTACTACTGTGAGTGTATCTAGGTAGGCGCAAACATTCCAACTCTCAGAAAGAAAAGTACTTAACAAATTATAGGTAAAGTGTGAAGTAGTCCATTTAAAGCTACGTTCCATAACTTGACGCCCAAGGGACGCGAGTTCCTTTTGCTTCTGCCTTGTCACGGTCCTGTACGTGTGATAATTCGGACGAATCGCGTGTCGTGGATGCACCTACACGCGAACGACTGTATTTCGGTGTAGATCAGGTTTCCCGAGTAAGCCGAGAACTCGTTCATTCCGGAAAGCAAATTATGCGCCGGGAGAGAGCTAGGGAACGACGCCGACGAGTAGAGAGCGGTAAAGTGACAGAGGCGAGGGATTGTGGATTCTGGTTGAGGGGCAGAGAAAGGGTGGAAAGGGGAATCGAGGGTGAATGTCACATGCTCTCGACTTTCCGGTTTGCGTCGCAGGGAATTATTTCATTGCCTCTGTGAGAGGCGGAAGTAGAAAAGGTGGAAGTAAGGGACACAGGGATTACCAGCGGAAAGAGAAAGAGGATCTTTATTGCTCTCCGAGCCTCCAGCTGGTATCATGGATGGCGCAGGTATATATCACGAGGTTCGCGAGCTGGATACGACTCGGTCGTAATAATGTTACGCGGCAGTCAAGGAGGCACAATAAGAAACGAATTTTAGTGGTCCTCGACGGTGTCCGATACGTTTATAAAAGCCTGGATGGTTCTGTTTCCCGTTGGTTCGGTTACAGAAGGCGCATCTATCTCTGTACGAAATTTGAAATTTCCTGTAACTGTTTATATACCAAATTTCTCAAATTCCGGCCTCACTAGTCGATTCCATTTTCAACTTCTAACGCGAAACAGTCTTTCTTTATTCGTTTTTCATTGACTCCCTCCACAAATTCCAATACGTTTTACACGCGTAGAATTACTCGATTTATTTTGTCGTGTTTCTGCAACAGAGCGTCGAAAAATCCAAAAACCGTGGGAAAACAAAAAGCTATAGATTCGCGCAAACTATGAAAGAGAAATGCAGCATGGTGTGCCGGCGCGTTTCTCATTGACCGTTTGTCGCGTTAAAACAAACAGTTTACCACGGTTGTCCGCTGGAAAATTACTTACGGAGTGACACACGAACAATGCCGGAGGAATGTAGTTGGTGGGAAAGGTGACGCGTGGAAAAGGTTGAAGACAGTACATTGTGCTGGTAACAAAGCATGGTCACAATGGACGCCACGCTCGGCCCCATTTGAAGTTCCTCGATCGCGCATCGGCGATCACAAACTCTTATTTCAAAGATTCCATTATACGCGAAACGGAAACCTTAATTTCAATCGATCGTTACCAATCTATTTTGGAACACCGATCTATTTAAAAGTATCAAATAAAATATCCCAACGGTTTCAGCAGTTCTCCCCAATGCGCTGTTTATTTTCACGCGTAGCAGAGTACTTGTCCTGACAGATATACGAAAATGAATATCGGAAGGGTCGCAATCGCGTGCACATAAACAAGAAAGTTCCTGCGCGAGTTAGGCGTTCTTTCGTATCAAATATAAGCTATCTTGGGAATTTATGTAGCGCGTTCTCGAGCGAAGGGTGGTCACGTAAACAGGCGACAGTACGGATTCTCCAGTGAATACGAAATGTGCCATCTTGAGGGTGAACGCGAGGGGAAGAGGAAAATATAAATTTGTCGAAAGTTTCGGGCCGTCTTTGCTTCTTGTTCGGCTACTTCGTAGTTTCGACAACGTATCGCGAAACCCTTCGTTCGCGAAGTCATCGACTACCTGTGCCACGCAAAGGAGAAAAACTTACTGCGACTTGGAAGTTCGTTTCACCAAGTGACAAATCGTTCGTCCTGGGAACTGGCTGTCAGACCTGCCCGCGAGTTGAAAGCCGTGTAATCTTCTTGGAAAGCAGAGCGCGAGGTTTTCCGTGTAGAGAAAACGAAAAATTTCTTGCTGAATCGAAGTAAGTTGGACCGGAAGCCGAGTTTCTCCCCCGTTAATTTACGGTATTCCATTATTCAAAGTAATATCGGACGTTTAATGAAAGTTAAACATTTCGGAAGTTTGTTTCGCGATCGTGGGGATTTCATTTTTAAATTTTCACGGTGAGAACGATGTCGGTTGCGAGCGTTTAAGAAACTTTGCCGCAGCCCAACGAGCTACGAACATGCATCCGCGCTTCTTGTATCGATTTAATATTATTCATAAATCACGTCGAGTTCATGTTTGTTTTAAAATTTCAATATTTGTTATTTATATTCCATTGCTCGTCTAGATATTTAATTATTCGGTATAGGTATTGTAAGAGTCCCTACAAAAAATAAGGCACGAAACTTCGAACCAAGTTTTACGATTACGTCTGCAATCGATCGATCGGTTAAACGACGACCATTGTCCCGACGTTATTCAATCTCGTACACTGTGTTATCCATCGATAGTTCCGCGACATTTGCCTAAGTGCGCATCCGGGGATTCGTGGGGTAATGGTGTTTTACGTACGACTCGTTGTTCCTCGTGTCTTTTCTTTATGGTTCTAACGTGTACAGACTTCCATCGATCGACGAGCATTAACGTCGTGGGGGTCGTGATTTCGCGAAAATAATCGTTCCATGCCTCTTCCTTGTTTACGCGTCACTTTTTCTAGGCGACAGTGAAACTAGAGATTTTGTCGAAGAGGAACAAGGGAACCAGGAAACAGGGGAAGATGGTTCGAATTCATGGGTTTTCGAGAAGAGTAGAAAAGTTCAGTGTCAGCGTCGATAGCGGGATGAACTTTGTAAATTCTGCAAGATAACTGGTCTGGTTAATGATTACCCGACGAAGGGGATAATTCATGGCGTACTCGTGGCTTGCGACGCGCGAACGCCAGTTTGGAAGATTAAAATTGGCGTCGGGCCAGGGTATTCATCGCGCGACGCGACGCGAGACGAGACGACACCCAGCACCGCATGGTGTCTCGGAAAAACCGTGGCTGTACTCTTCTGGCCTCTTCTCCATTGAGCCGCCCTCCTCATCCTTCTTCTACTTCGTCTACTTCGTACTTCCTTCCTTTCGAGTACGCGAACGCCGTCTCTAAATGGAATTGGCCTCGCGCCAGTGAATACTCGCGGTTCAAGGAAATAGGATTTCTCGTTCGGTACGTAAGATTCGAAAGACGTTTGCGCCTCTGCAACCCTCTTCTGCCGCGATTTACGCGCGATCGCTTATGCGTGGAGATCTTCTCTCGCCCCAGACGTCGAGGCAGATATTACTGCGCGCAACCGCGACCCGTTTATCCTAAGCGTGACGTGCAACCACCCGCGTATTCGATCGATATCGCGCGATTTTTCACCACAAATTACCGATTCCATTCATGCCTGTTAATAAATAACCGTCGAACACGAGTACCGTGGATCGTATTCAAATATAAAACACAGGTTTCCCAATGTAAAATAACGCAACAAAATTTAGAAGCCAAGCTTTATTATCCGCGTTTTTTTAAATATTTTTTTTGCGCTGGATATTAAATTAATTACGTTGTTTAGGACATTTATATTTGCGTATACGTCGAAATTTGTCTTCTTTATTACTCGACGTAATCCTCGCACGTTTCTATCGAAGCTACGTCGACGAACGAGCTTCCTCGAGGAGGAAAACCGGGGCTGAACGCTGTCGCCGTAGACTTTGATGAATTGTGATGGATGCGCGGCTACTGTCTGTCGGCTTCCTACAAACGATGCGCAGCTACTTATGATAATTCACCCTGCTCGTCGCCTAGGAGCAATTTCTAGCCGCGATCCATTACTCTTCGCAGTGGAAACGGGCCAGCTTCCAATTAAATCATGTGGGCGTTGGAGAAATAATAAATAAAGCGATGGGGTGGAAATGGAAATTTACGTTCAGACATAACTGCAACGATGGAACGAAGGAGAATGGATACTTGCAGTGTGAATTTAGAGGAGGTTCATTTTCTATAGCAGTCTGTTTAAAGTGTGTACGTAACTCTTTACAATGTATTATGAATCAAAATGAACCCAGTTGCAAAGGCAAACTTGAGGGTTAATGGTTCCAATGAAGGGGGTTGACACTCACCTCCGTGCACCTCGCAAACAAGAAAGAGGTCTGCTCCTTCGGGATAGGCCTCGAGGAGTTTGCTCATGTCCCTCTTCTTCTCGTCGTAGATTATCGGCTTGGCTGGCGGTACTGTGAACAGAAAGCAGGAGATACGTGAGCCGTAATACATTCCAGACGTCAAGTGGATGCGATAGAAGGCAGGGAGGTCTGACGATGACGAGGAAACGGAATAAAAGCAACTCGATCGCGCGAGGCGGAGACGATGGAAGGAAAATAGCTTTTGGTCGGCTCGAGGCCTCCTTTTTCACCCTCTCTAGCACTCTTTTGCCTCCTTCGACTCTTTCATCACCTGGCTTGGTTGCGATACTGACGGAGTAAATGTAAACAGGCCGAGTTTCATCCCTAAGCTACCTTTATCGTATGGAAATTGCCTTCGGCTACTGTCGCGGCATGGCAGCTGCAATCATACACCAAAAATCTCATAATACCTCTTCGCCTAGCGAACGGAAACGAACCTATGTTTCATGTGTTTCTAGGGCAGGAAAAATCCCAAGATCGGTTGGTCTTTTCCAGTGCCAAAAGGGTTCCCTTTTTCCTGATCTGGTTGTCAAAACTCGTTCGATCGAACTCGATAACCGAAGCTGCGTCACCTCAGTCGAGGTTAAAATATTCCGCATAAGGCACCCCTCGATTCGGAAACATGTGCAATTGTTATGCCTGCTTCGCACTCTTCGCCACCTGCTCTAGAAATATCTATCGCCGCTGCGTTCCAATCTTCCATCGTGTTGTGCTTTAACTTCTTTGCTTGGAGAATCGAGTCACGAATCTTGATGTTCTATAGTTTAGGAATTATTGATCGTTCGTACACTGGTGGTACAAGCTGAATCAATGTTTTAATAATAATCAAGCTTGAATCTCCTTCTTGAATATTGTCAAAGAAACCATTGGAAAAGCTTCATACGAGATAAGTATTAAGACTTTCGTATAGTTTATCGTTTCCCTTCGCGACGCCAGCGTTGGCCAAATAATCAGAATCTAGCTCTTCCGCTACGTCATCGTTTCAAGCTTCTCTCCGTTCGCTTGGTTGGTTTATCCCTCGGGAATCGAGGTCCTTAATCGTATTCGTTCGAGCTAGGGCCATAAAATCTCAAGGCGAGCTAGTGTGGATCGATTCGCGAAACGAGTAGGCGATACGGTCTGCGACGGATTCTCGTTCCCGAATCCTTTCTCTCGAGAACGATTGCCGTTTCAGCGTCGACAGAAAGGCAACGAGAAGACCTCGTGAATGCGAAAGACTCGCCGATTTCTGCAGTCCGTATAACAGACGGACGTCGTAATCTTGGCCGAGATTAAAGCCACGACCGCCCAGGACGACGGTTTAGCAGCACTAATGCCGGCATTCACGACCTTTTATAGCGCGTTTATCCGTTGCCTCGAGTCACCGTCCTCCTCCCTTCCTCAGACGCGCTGTCCCTCGGTCTAGCCCATTGTTCCAGCGACAATCGAGCCTTTTTCTTGCAAAAGCACCACTTGGTTTCTATTGTTTTGTCTCGGACGTTCAATTTTCAGCGGAAGTATTATCGATTTACGTGGAATTTTGGAAGTTTTTAAACCATTTCTTCGTATAGTAGCCTATTAACCAGTCCAGGCGTTACGTATCCATGCGAAATAATCTATGGAAAAACCTGCCCAGGTGAATGCTCGTAGAAACAGATGCCGTAAAACTTACCCGTCGTAGAGTCCCAGTGGTATCGACGCGTTCCCAACCAGAGATCGAGCGTTGGGAATACAGGCTGTCTCATCGGGAACGTTTTCCAGCGGTTGCTAAGCTGACGGGAAAAGAGGCAACCCCTAAGGGAGCGACGATTCGCGGGGAAACGTGTTTCGTGGTTCACGTGACCGCAACGGAAGACTTTTGGTACGCTTGGCGAATTCTTTCCAGCGGTTAACGTGCTCGCGCATGGGGATCGCGCGTCAGAGGTAGGGTAAGGCGAGAGGAGAGGAATAACGTATGCGAGGCTCAGTCATAGCTTCCGTTACCTTTCACGACTCGGCTGAGAAACTTTTGCAGACATTCTAGCGTCGACTCGATCCCCGGAAGGCGCGAGCTACGAGACGCCGACGTCTACTGCTGAGGTTGCGTCGGAAAAGGTTGAGGAAGTAGGAACCAACTTCCAAGGCAGTTGAGTCTAGGTCAAAGATGGGAAAAGTCCTCGTCTATGGACAATTTTCTATTAACGAGCCGAAAGTAATCAACTTTTTACCTGCTATTTTTTTTAAATGAAAATCGAGGATGTAAATCCAAAGTATTAAAGACTCGGTTTTCTTCGTAATGGCGCCAACACCATGGCTAGTTAGCTCTTCTTGACTCACATCTTTATCATATTTTATTCCAAAATTGGACAATCTTTCAGCGCAAAGGACGTCTGTCGCTCTCGCACCATGGCTCCCAGGGGCACGTCCCGTCTCCACCCCAACCTTGTCACGGTCCTATTTCTGGGGAACCGTTATCGCGTTTACGTCGCTGTGTACCATGTTACAACGAACCCTCTGGCGAATTTCGGTCGTAAAGTTTTATATCCCGACGCAGTCGCGTTACGTTTAGCGGGTATCGTGGCCCCTGTACGATAAGAAGAACGACGAATCACGTGGCTAATTTGACGATTAAATACCGCAGATATGGCAGCACGAAAACACGAAGTTAACCTGCACTTAACCCGCGAGTCGTACAACTTGGAAGACAGAGAACGGAAGAAGGAAATCGTGTTAAACAGCAGAGAATCTCTCTACCGCATTCTATAAATATTAGAGTATTTTTCATCGTCATCTCGAAAGCGTAGAAGATTCCTGTAGAGAGTCGTGAAATAACTCGCGATTTTGAAAGGACTCGCGCAAAGTGCACGTGTCTCTCGGTAGAAATCTCTGGATTATCGCGTAACATGGAAAGTTTGTGGGAAATGGTGGCGGTCCAGGAGGTACCGTTTCACCTGACGTTTCAAGACGAAGCTCCGGCGACGGTGGTGTTTGAACGACAACGTGCAAACCATTTGGCCAGAGGTACAATAGCCGGCGGCCTCTGCGGATCCGGTGGACCGTGAAAATATATTGCTAATAGGGTTTGCAACACGGCCCGTTAGTCGAGAGTAATGCCTTACCGCGGCGGCACACGTTAAGCTCGTTTAACGGACTTCACTTTCCTACTTCCACCTTCTCCTGGTTCTCGCCCCTCCCCCCCCCCCCCCCCCGGACACCAGGACTTTCCTGGACACCGATCAGATTTATCGACTTCCAGACTGTATCACGCACTCGTTATCGAACTCTCGTTCTTCCGGAGATTTAGTTCGCTCTCGAGCCATTCGCCCGTCGTTTCATTCTTCTCCCAGGAGCATTTTTAATTCTTTCTTTAATCCTCGCAACGCTCGAGAGTTGTCGTTTGTCTTTTTCTCCACTCCGATATTTCATTCGTCCCCAATAGCGCGGTTCATTCGCAGTTTAGGGGATCTTCTACTCCAGGACGCTACGATGAGCCATTTCTTTCTGAATTTTTTACTGGAACATTGCATCGTTGATAGCTTTTTCAAACTCCGCATACCTACCCCCGGGGAACTTGTACCATTTCTTCAAAGTCCTCGGAGCTGCTAACGGTCTCGTCCCGATTTTTATTTCCTTGAGCATGCGTGGTCAACGTCTGTACGCGGTCGTGGACGTCAAATTTGTGTCGCCGGGACGTTATGCGCGATATCTAACGTGTATTTGTTTAGCCGTGCGTGTTCCTCTGACTTCATGCGAACCAATATCCGGCGGTATATACGGTTCGTACGCGTTTTCAAAGTAGTCGGTGCACGAACTGCTATACATACAGATAGAACCTGGCGAGCTATCTCTTCCGACGCCACGATCCGGATGCACCATTTGCGCGATATACTCCGGCGCTATCGGACCGCGACGTGCTCGTATCTTCCTCGTTTACCCCTTCGTGGACTCTGGACGTCGATGGATTCAAGGGGTCGTATATGATTGAACGCTCAAACAGACCCCACGACGCTGAATCGTTTTTTTGTCTGAATCAGTGACAATCGTATGATAAATTTGTTCGTGACTTGACTAGGCCATGGTGAATATCCAAGGCAATATTAAAATTTTTCATATTGCATATTGAATTTTTAAGTGAATTTTTATGATTAAACAAAAATTTATTACATAAAAGTAACTCTCGCATCACAAACTCTCTCAGCTTTTCAACGGTGGTCACGTCCGCCGAGCTTATCATCTATTTCAAATAACGGAAAGCTATTAAAATTTTCATTAAAATAAGAATTTTTCATCTAAAATTTGACATGTTTCAAATAAACCTTAAAAGTAATTAGAATTTATATAATCTGTGCTAACCGAAGGGTAAAAATGTTTGAGCACGTTGATGGTCCAATTCTCTTTATTAAATTCTCCAAAAGATGAGTATCCCCTCGAGGTCCCATTCGGTTGGTTCCTATCGACCGTAACGTCGTGTCAGATTTTCCTTCTCGATCTCGATCGGAGTTTCATTGGATTCCAGGCAAGAGTCGCGATAGTGTCTACCGATTACAAACGAAAGTTGCGATTATGGTCGGAGCCAATGCACGGTATACCAGAGAAAATTCGACGTAACGCCGAAAGTTATCGGCTTACGCTTTATCAGTGTTCACGCGAGAGGCGCGGGGAAGGTTTCGATCCGTGAACCAGAAATAGGTGTCGTTGAAAAATGACACAGCCACGAGTGTATTAGTACATTACTAACGGTATTATCCTAGAGGAATGATAGGCAACGCCACGTTATGCTCGCGATATTTCAGGAATTACGAATATTGTTGTATTCCTACCGTATTTCAGGAACGATATTTTTATCGTTCGAGTTACGGTCGTACGGTCGCCATCTAACTTTTTTATATGTATATTCTTTTTTTTTTTGGGGTTGGTTCTCAACGTGTATCGATTAAATATTGCGAGAGTACACGATACACCGGTTCGAGGCAGCGATCGTGTTGCGCGCACAACACCTCGGCTCGATACCTGTTATGGTAATCGACGCAAACTCTTTTTTCCTGTGCAAACATTTTTGCTATGAGGTTCCGAATCGAACGATCGAAAAATTTTTATTTAATTCCGGGTAGAGCGTGTTTCGCGGTTCGATACGTTTCAATTGCTCTAAACGAATCTGGCTCCGAAGCTTCCGTACGTTCCGAAATATTTTGTTTTTTGAACAAACTACGGTAATCAAACTTTCAATCTAGTAGGCGTTTGCTATTTTAGCATTTCCCCGAAGTTTCCGAAATTTCATCGCCCGGGAAATGGGAAATACTTTACTTTCTGGGTCTGCAAATATTTGTTCCTTGCGCAAACAAACGACTAACAAGCTTGAGAAATTTATGCTGGATTCTTTCTAACCACTGTAGGGCATTCTTTAGATTTTTTTGCAATATATAAAGGGTTGTGAAAGAGCCCAAGAAACCCCAGGCAGCGAGTGTAAATTCTTCAAGGAAACATGGTGACGCGGGTACTAACGTTCTGCCGTTTGTCATTCGATCTTCCGCGAGGATGATCTCCGTCGAATGGAGTAAAATCATCGACCGGAAACGCGTGGAAGCAGCTTGCACGAAGTGAGAAGAACGTCGATTCGAACGGGGATCAACTTGCGAACGGTGATCCGCGAATATGTCTCCTGTTGATCCTCGAATCGAGTTCGCGACTGTATTCGTGTCGTATGCAACTATTCTTGATCGTCGACACAATCCATTTTTACTTCCTCGACTGATGCTAACCCTAGGATAAATTCTATCGTGTTTTACATCTGTTGTCAGATGAGACGTTACAAACGCAAAATATGTAAAATGTACAGTGCATTCTGGGACGGGAGAGATATTAGCATAGGCGAGAGGCGAAACAGTTTACAGAGAAAATTGTACAAATCGTTGTCAACTTTTCCACCCACGCAATCTGTTATCGTCGGGACGAGTTCGCGACAAAGCTCGTTCGTCGATTTTCGTGCTCCGTCCGTCTCGATCTTCGAGTGAGGTCGCGTGCCGCTCGAAGCAAATGTCGACCGTCGGAAAACAAATCGGTTCTGTTAAGTAAACTGTCGAGGGACAATCGTTGGAGTGTATTCGGCATTCGGCTGGGTGCACGCGAGGCGTGCGGTCGTGGAAAATATTGGAACCATTCGAATTCATCGAATTCCCAGGAGGCGACGACTTCTGGTGTTTTCGGTTCGTGGCGGGCCTGCCTGGCAGACGTCCCACGGTGGAATATTTGCCTCGAAAAGCTGGCCAAAAGTCGCTTTACAATATTTTGTCTAACCACAAAAGTCTTTGCTGTCTGAGGTGGCTGAACAGATAAGGGAGAACGGACCAAAATCTTGTCGTGCTTTTCGATCAAACTACCTTTGAAACATTGCATAGTTATTAGCGATTTCTATGTGTCTATAACGAGTTGCGTCAGAATTTTTTACAAAATTTAAATGTACGAACCTGTTTTAAAATTAGCCAAAATCACCTATCGCCGCGCAAATGAATACATCGCCAACGCAAATGGGGCGAAAGTAACTAAATAATTGATGACTTACACTTTCCAAAGCAAATATCCCAGCGTGTTAGCGGGCGTGGTGGCTGAAGCGTACGGTGACTTATGGTGGCTGTTGCAGCAGCCTTCCCCGACGTGTCGGTGACTTGCTGCGTGACTTGGGTATCGGGCAAAGCCCACGTAACGATTACCGTTAAAAATTTAGGAAAATTTTGCCGTCGCGGGTGGAGGCGATGTTATTTTTATGCGAGAACGCCGCGTCGACTACGCCCTCCATTTCTCGCGTATGCGCCGCACGTATTTCTTTGTGTATTCCACGAGCCACCTCCACCGTGTACGGTACAATTGTACACCCTTGCTGGATTTTTCGACAATAACGCGCCCCCAGTCGCGTCTACGGTTTACCGATACAGTAACTCGTTTGTGCGTTCTCGCGCAATCATCTCGAGCAACGAATTAGTCGATCGAATGTTCAGCGCCGCGTTGCAGGGCTACGCAAACTAGCACGTTTTTTCTAATTTTTTTCATGATCTGGGAGAGCATGTTACAGTCCCGATATTGCCTTTTATGTCTCGTTCTTTTCACATTCACGGAGGGAAAAGCGAATAACGGTCGACAATATCGCACGTTGAGCATTTTTGTCGGCATAATCTTAGGTTCTACTACTTTATCTCGCAATTACTCCTCTTAGTTGCCCTTGCGTTCGATGAATGATATCAATATCAACAGATCCTCTCATATTCTATCGCACACGAAAAGAAAGGAATACTCGACGGTTATTTGATCACACGATGGCATACCATATTGAAAACTCTCGGATATCTCGCAGCAGCCACTTTAACTCACGGTTAGCGAGCCGGGGATCTGTTTATTCCCGGAAGTGGCCACTCCAGCAACGCGTCCTCGATCTTCCAGTCGTGAAACGATGGTGCTCCATAAATTCTTGGCAATCTACGCGTCCACTCGTCCGTAAATCTTCGGTTTTTATTCGCCCTAGCTGACTATATGAAGCGACAATTAAAGTCCGCGTTTTAATTAAAGAACTCTGTCGACATTATTTACAACCCCCGTCGGGATTTCAGCGAGCGTAAATGATTCAGCGCACGAACACGACCCGGGATGGAAGAAGGAGAGAACAGAGATCGATCGCGACGCGTAGCAATTTCCATGGATCGCCGACAAATTGTACTACCAGAGTTTTCTCAACGAATGGCGTTCCTTTAAATCGAACCTCATACACTCCTGAGGCGGCAGGCAGACGTCACGCAGATGGAATAATTTATATTGACCAAATGGGGAAACAACATTCCGTCCACTGTTGGCGAGTTAATAATTTTACAGCCGAAGCGTACGCGTCCCCAAAATCCCGTATCCAATTCCACGCTACAAATTATTTAGCGCGAATGCAATGCGTCTCTGTTTGTTTGTAGCGTGCAGATTCAGCAGCTGCTCGTCACCCCCACGCGACAGCGTCCTTAATTTGGATGCTGTTCGCATCCAATCGTGGCGGTCGGACACTTAACGGGTTGCACCAGCGTTGAAAGTGAACACATTTCTATTTCTATCTCTATTAATAAAGTAACGAGTTTTGCGAATATTTTGAGCTAGGATGAGGGTCGAGATTCTGAAAATTAGGAAAGTCATGAATTTATTACGAAAGGGGTGCCCGGGCAGACGAGCACATCACGTAAACTTTAATCGCGTTTTTCGCGAAACCACGTTTTTCAGCGTTGACAGCGTAACTTTATAAATAATTACTGACACTTTTAACTTTGGCCTGAATATTCCGCGTAACATTGTTCATTGTTGATATACGGTCTTTTTTCTATGCATTTAAAATGGCCAAGTTTTTCGCGAGAATCCGACGCTATTAGTTTCGAGTGATAAATTACAAATGCGATCGTATGGTAATGAATTTTCAACTCTGCTTAACGTTAATGGCTAAAATTCGAGTAATGGTCGTCGGTTCGATTTTCCCTCGCTAACGAAATTGCAAAATTTCTGTTCATCGTATAGGGGATGATTCTATTGTTAACACATTCGCGCGGTTTTCGCAAACGTGAGTATGTCGAATCGCAACATTGTTATGATTATTTGTAATTACATGTAATACGAATCACTATTGGAATCGGAAAATACGTATGTCTCCTAACGAGATCATATTTGGACTCATTTTCGCGGAAATCAATACTACTCGTATGACTGCGTAAATACAAATTTATTTTACGTCTAATTTTACAGTATAATTACAGGATAATAGAAACCGTTGAACTCTTAGAGCGGAATTACAGTCTGTCCCAGTTAGGAGAATTATTATGTATAATGGTTTCAAAAAGCAATTAATTCTTCGAAGATGAACACATCATTGGGACACGCAAAGATGGTCGACTCAGGCTCCAAGTTTACCTGCCCTATTTCCAGAGGGAATATTCATGGTGTAAGTCGTTTCGTTTCCTTGAACGCCTCCATTTTTTAACACCTTGTCACGAAAGCGTTTGTCGTCTAGGGGAACGATAAAAGGCGTCGATCGAGGATTCTCGCACGCCCGTCATTTCGACACACCGGAATAGAAACATCGTAGTGTTTTATAGTTTGCACCTTGGGCAGAAATTGGATGTTTTACGAAGGCTGTCGACTCGAGGTGAACGTGACCGAAGAAGACTGACTCGGTTCACCGCTTCTTCATGCTTCACTCTCTTTTTTTTTATTCTTTCCTTCTTACCAGCAACCAATACCACCTCTATTTTCGTACACCTTTTCTTCTATTCGGTTCGTCGGCGACCATTTTTCGTTTTGTCGCGTCGAACGTGGTTTTGCTGTCGAGCTTGACGATCTCGGTGGAAAATCCAGGACTTAATTACGTTTTATAGAATTATTACGAACGTCATGTTAGATTCAGCTCTAGATCAGCTACGCTGAAGTTTGTTCCGTGGATGAGGGAAGAGAGAAACGAAATTCTGTCCTTTAAAACGTAGAAGTTGTCCCCTCTTCCTGTAGGTCGCGTCCTTGTCCTCGTAAATCGGATATAACCTCGACTAGGTAATTTCCGGGGTCGAGACGCGATACTTTTCCCACAGCATGCATCGTACGACAACTGTTTCGAGCGTAGTTCTTCCGACGCGTCGTACAAAGGAAAGCGTTTTGAAAAGTATGAAAAGTACTGCGACAGCTGTTTGTATTCGCCTCATCCCTAGGGAAGAACTGCCCTTAAAATTCTTTTGCAAGGGTAGTTTTAAAAATCGATGGGAAGTGCCATCTTGGAAGGTTTATATTTATCGAACAATTTTTGAAACAAGGCGACGCCGAAGATGACTTAAACTTCGCCTCTTTTCTCTTGGGCTACAACATGCATCGATTCGAATAAGATCCGGTAAAGCAAAGATCGAGTTTTTGTATGCGACGAGATAGCGCAATGCTCTTCCGGGGATTCTTCCTTGCGTTTCCGGGCCTGAAATCCGCTGGAAATCTCTGGTGCTAGTGTTTTCCTCTTCCGCTCAATCTCCGCTGTTCTTTCGATTTCTTCTTTCTCGAATGTTTAGAAAGAATTTCCAGCGCCCAGCCTCGATCTGTAAGCAGGCGTTCCGCGCAACTTCGTCCGGCGCCATCAGCGAAACGAGACAAAACGAGGGAGGGACGAGGAGAAGGCTCGAGAATTCAAACCAATCGGATTATCGGATTATCCGATCGCTTTGAATTCTCAATCCCGCTGAAAATACTTCTCCGCACTTTCAGAAGGCGCCGGGGCTCACGTAATATTTTTCTATTTTCCAGATCAGTCGAAAACGGGTTATCGTAACAGACACGAAAACAACATCGAGTATCGCTTTTTTTTTTTATTTGCATCGCGTAGACAATTCCTTATGTACGATTCCTCCTATAAAGTACACACTCCTGTAATATATACGTTGCTCTTGCTGTATCATTAACACCAAGTCTGAGTAACATTTTTCTCGAACAGTGCAACGCGACATTGTTGACAGAGAACGTGTCAACCCTGCGAAACTCGCAGGGATAGCGGGGCGCGAAACGTCTGCAGATAGTAACCGCATATTGCGCGCCGATGTAACGACAAGATTTATGCACAGGATATATGGGAACCGACGCGATAGCGGCTGAAATATCCACCGAAAGGTCGAAGCCGCGCGCAGCTTTTTTCAAACTCTCTGATGATAACGCGGAGACGCAGCGTGGCACAGGCCAGAGTAGACAGAGAGCTTCCGTTAAATCGTCCGTTTATTTCGCGGATTAGTCGGAGATTTATGCCACCGCTTTTACGGTTATCCTCTCGATCGACGGGGTGGACCAGTTCTCCTTTCCGCGAAAACATGAGCGCCAAGAGTTTACCACGTAGTAAAAGCCAGCGGCGAACGTCGGGCGACGCAGCGCGATATCGAGATTTATCGAATGGACGGTGATTCGTGGCCACGTCGTTCGCCGTGCCAATTGAATTTCTCATTTCCCCGTCACGAGTTTCCGGTATTGTTCGCGAACGTCCTTGAACGCTCCGATTTCTATTTCGGAAATTTCGGCGAGTTCCGACAGCTTTTAACGCTTTGCAGGTAAAACTTTTGTTTTAATAGGGACGACTAGCAATTTTGTGATGCTTCTGGTAATTGAGAATGTCTCTTCAGACAAGCGAGGAAACTCTGCTAAACAAGAATAAATCAAGTAGAAGTGGATATACTTAAGATCGACGCAGCTGCGAGGAGCGATCAAGGTAGACGTTGACGTCTCGACGGCGTTGGTAAACGGTGACGGAAATGAGACACTTGGAAACGCGCCAAATTTACGATGGAAATTTTCGAATACCGAATCGAGCGTCTTCTGGAAGCTCGCGAAAACAGCGTGGCGTAACTGCCGGCCGTCGCAATCAATAATGCGAACACTCGATGGTATCGAACGTATCGAGCGTATCGAACGCGGGTCTCGATTGAATCTGCGCGGCTCGTGGTCCACGAACCGCCAAGACGATTCCTTCCCGTTGGATCGCTTGCGATAAATCTCGATATCGTTCTCGATACCGTTCACCCTCGGCCGAGTGATAAATTTTATCGCTCTTGGAATCGTACATCCCTCCTTATATCTATACATATACACGACGAGGTTCTCGCCCCGATCATATATCGATCGAAAGCTTAGCTAGCAAAACTTATAGCTCGCACGTGAAAATCTTCAATGCTCGTCGATGGGAGGGTTAATTGCGAAGCTTTCCTTCGCATGGAGCAATCATCGTACCCACGAATGAAAGACATAATTGATGGCTGTCACATTGAAAAGTCATTCCCCTTTTCGCGACGTAACGATCTGCGAATGAACGTGGCTGCGGATATCCAGGAGGGCAAAAAGAAGGATCGTTCATAGAGTCTCGTTCGGTACGCAATAAATTGCTGAACCGTGTAGTCGTCTCGATGATTCAAAAGCTTCGATCCTTGGACCATCTCCGTGACATTCGAACGATCGATTTAAATGAAACGTCGAGACCCCGGACCATTCATTGTCCCCTGGAATCGTTCCCCCAGGATTACGCAAATATTTTCCCTCCGCCCCATTGGTTTTTCTTCTCTTTCCACGATCTTCCAGGCTCGACGTTCTCATTTGTTTTCGTACATTCCAGCTTCAGTCCACGCTGGGCTCGTTTTTTTTAATGCAGCCACGTTGGCTTCACTCGATGGTTAACGAGACAAACGAACACGCATCGCGGCTTTCCTCCACCTCCGAACTACTACTTGCATCCTTAACACGTTGATCGCCACGTCGCAGTGCTTCACACTGAAGAACAAACAAAATTAATTCTGAATGTTAAGTATCAAAAATAATAAATTTGAATGAAATTCTTAAACTTCGATTTGGTATAGCTGAGTCCTCAGGTTTTAGGATTTTATTCTCGAACAAGTTAGAGTCTTGCTCGAATATGAAAATATCGTCGGTTGCGAAGGGCTAGTTGAAAGTTTCATGTTGACGAGAAATGTGCTCATCTCTGTCCGAAAGGACAAATGTTGGCGAGGAAAAAGGACGGAAATATTATCAAGGAATAGTTGCTCGGTTACCATATAGCGCGAAAGCAAAAGAGGCGCAACGAATGGGAAAAAGAGGCCGCGTTCTGAGTTATGGGGACGTCGGGATCGTCGGGATCGTTTACGAGCCCGTAAAATTCCTCGTTCTTCATCGGACACGTGTTCCACTGACGCAGTTTCCTGCCTTATCCGACGACAGACCGTGGGGAAATTTTCGTCTTTCCAGAAAATATCGTCGCGACGTATTTTATCGACGTATCGACCTTTGTTTCAGGCCCTCATCAGGAAACTCAAATTTATAATGAAAATTACATTCGTTAAGTGTGAAGTAGAAGTTTAATTTCATGACAAAGTACACCAGAGTCAAAGGAAAAATTCAATTTGGACATGGAATATGTCACAGTAAAAAGAGAAATTAAATTTAAGCACAAAGCATATCAAAGGGATATGAGAAACCAAATTTAAACACAAAGTATACCAGACGCAAAAGCGGGAAACAAAATTTAAACATGGAGTACATGAAGGTTCAATTTCAAACTATTTTAAGTTGCTCACAAAGGAAAATGGTTCGGTCAGAAACAAATAAGCACTAACATTTGTTACCGCTCTGTCTCCTCCATTGTTCAGTTTCCATCGACGACTGAGAAAACTTTGAACGATGGAGTAAACAGAATTCGGCCAGAAAAAGCACCAGTGTTCGTGTCAAACAGAAAAATCTGGCTCGTCTACCGTATAGAAGGGTCTCGCAAGGCGACAATACGTCTTTGAAATTGACTCGGCGTCACGTACGAAGATGCTCTTTCGAAGGTGCCGATACGCCAACTTTTCCGGGAAAATAGCTAACCAAAAGGATCGACAAAGCGGTGACTTAGGTAAAACTCTCTCGACAGAGTGTCGTATCGTGCTTCGGAACTGTTCAAGATCGTATACAGATCGTAGGAAAAATATCCCGGCTAACCCCCGGGGAGAAACGACGACATGTTCCTAAAATCGAGTTGGCGCTGCAATACCGACGCAACTTCAAAGATGTGTGTCTCATAACATATTTTTACTACACGCAGCCGAGGGATATTTTTCTGCGAAAAACTCTGGGATTTTCGTTGCTCCTCGAGAAAAAAAGCAAAGGGAAATCGGGCTCGTTGGTTTTCCGCTTCAAAAAGTCGTTTGAAGAATTTCGTTGGATGTTCGCTGGTTTATAGCGAGCTTCTTAACTATGGGTCGCATTCAAATTTTTTGAGCATACGATTTTCGAAAACGTAAAGCACAAAAAAAAAATGTACAATTGAATTGTACATTTAATATCGAAAAATTGTGGACCAGTCCAGGTATGCAATTCGTTTGTCTAGGAGTGTAATATCGCTTCAGGGCGTTGGTGAAAATCCTCTGGAGGATCTCTGTGAGACCCATATCCACCGCATGTAAGACCGCACCAGTCGCAAAAGAAATCTTGCGTTTCTCCCCTTTGAGTTGCCAAAGCACCGCCAGATTCTGGCATGGCTGTATGTTTTAATTTCGCCTAAAGGCACTGGGATTCTCGATGTAACCAAGATGTTACGTATCTCTTAGCCGCTCTTATGCATATCGAGAACATCGAGGTTTCAGGAACAATTCCTCGATAATTATTCCCATCGCTCTCTGTTTTTGATTATCACGAACAACTTTTACGGTTACGTATAAACAAATTTCAATGATTGAAGAGTTGATAGGCAGTAGAGTGGTAAGTAATTGCACTCCTCTCATCTCCACCTTCTTCCTGTGTGCGCTGTTGATACCCAACATGCGTGAAGGCAAGAAACGCGTGAAAACGTAAGGTATAGTTTTACTATTGGTCGTAGTTGACAAACCACCCGCACAAAGCGATCTCCACATGTCTGATCGTCGTGCGCTTCGCATCTTTCCCTGGTAGGCATTTTTATTCACCATTCGTCAACGGCCGCCGAAGTGTCTACGTTTTCGACGAGAAAGAACAGCCATAACGAGACCGTCGAGCAATTACTATTCGTGCGTAAACCGGGAACACGCAAGCCTCGTGTATTTTTCTCTTTCTATTTGCGTTTAGTTTTTCCTCCCCTTTCACTGAAACCCTTTGTGACGCAGCCTCTTTCCCTAAGCCGCTGGTAGCTTTCAATTGCGAAGCTCTTTCAGCTTAGTGTCGTACTTCTATATGCGTTCTCTTGAGGTCTTGAGGTAGCACTCTGCTAATTTCGGTTTAAAAATTCATCTTTTCTCTATTCACTGTTTTGAGAGGATTGTGAAAACTTCGAAAAATTGACATTCTCCAATGAAGAATAATTACAAAGAAAGCAGAGTGACCCTTCAATCGTAGACGTATCGATCGCGAGATGATCTTCTCGCTGAGTGAAATCAAATTGAGTCTGTTGAATTCTTTATAGAGAATCCGTCCATCCGTCGTCGTGTCAGCTCTTGGATGCCTCATAAACATGGGCGGGTGGCCGCCTTACAAGGAAAAGAAACGAGCTCGGGCGAGGACGACGAGTTTTCCGTTCTTACGACTTACGCCGCGGTGGGACTTACTTAACTGTTTTCCCGTCCGCGATCCCGTTGCTTTTATTTTCTCCATCAGGAGTTTCCTGAAAGCTTTACACTTTCTGGTTGGTTCGCCAGTCCGCGGGGATGGGCACGATCTTATTGAAATAACAAGCTGAAAAAAAAGACAATGCAACGACATATTCTACTGTATGACTGGCAGGAGTGACTACGATTCCTCTGGAAGTGGTCGTCTGATGTAGTATCAGAGATCAGCACCAGAGGGGTCATGGTCGAGCAAGTAGCCACTTTGCTAAAAAGACCCTGTAATGCAAGGGCTGGTTTCATCAAAATCTGCGCCTGACACGGCCGTGCCTCCTCGTTAGAAACCAAGTCTTTGGCACAGTAAAGAACAATTGGGATTCAATTTCGAGGACAAGTACGCGCGTTGATTACGCAATCTTGCTGAAGCCAAGAGGTTCAAGAGAACCAGGACGTCTTCGAAGGGGATGGAATGCGAAACGTGGGAACGTTAAGGCTGGGAATGCCGAGGAGTCTTGCTCGGGACACGTTCGAGAGCCACGAACAGGATACGCTGGACCAGGAATATTGGGGATGACGGTGAATCCTACGCGTGACTCGAATAACCACCGGCTCTCTCACGATATCGACGAACAGAGTCACAAAAGCAAGGATCTTTTTCGTCGAGTGTAATCAACGATCCCCGTGGATTCGAAAGTTTCGACTTCCGGCGTCCAAACGCAACACGCCCGACCACCGTAAACAGACTATCCTCCATTTCCAATTTCCTCGGATCGACCGGACTACCGCGTCGCGGTGTCGGGACACGCCTGCGACCTGTAAGCCCCGAGAAATTGAAAATTATAATTTGCGACAGTGAATTCAAAGTCCTGGCGACTTACAGCGCCGTCGCGTCGGGTGGAAAAAGCGACGTTCAACGGTGGAACGGAAAGAGATTTTACACGGTCCGTTTCGCGCTTGGAATAACATTCTTGTACGCTTTCTGATAGCAAACGTTCCATCGGAGTTGCCACTGAACTTTCTTGCTATTAAACGCGACAAATTATTTTAATTATTTCGCCGGCACTGGCTTTTAACTATACCAATTGTAACTTAGACGGTAGGAGCGAGGTAATGGAACCGTATATCATATTTCATAACGTCTCGTAAACTGTTGGAAGAGGGGCTGCGTTTTGACCAAAAGCATTGCTTCCTCCGTGGGAATAATACGTGGACAAGTATAACGGGGAAAGAATGTGTACTCGTTTCAACTGGAGCATTGCATGAAATAAAAAGGAGAGAGCGCTGGGCGAAGACGAACGAGCTCCCTGGCGCAGAAAAATGTGGCAGATGGTACCACTGCGAATCTTTCCATCGGTTTCTCTTCTGTTGCCGGCCGCCCAACCTCGCGCCCTGCGAAGGGTCCGAGAGGCCACGGGCGGTGAAATTCCCTTATGATTCATGACGCGTCCCCGAGTCGATCTGCAATTTTTTACGCGCTATTTCAAGCCTTCACGCCCCCCCCCCCCCTCCCCACCGTGAAGAACGTTTCCACGTGTCGCGGAGATAGCTGAACAAAAGCGCGCCTCGATCAATCTATCGCCCAATATGTGACGCGATTGATTTCCTCCTCTCTTTCT
Source organism: Hylaeus anthracinus (assembly GCF_026225885.1). Lineage (NCBI taxonomy): Eukaryota > Metazoa > Arthropoda > Insecta > Hymenoptera > Colletidae > Hylaeus > Hylaeus anthracinus. The sequence goes on from NW_026535284.1 coordinate 11,964,909, forward strand.
TTTTATATTCCACCATACTTGCATCTGCGCTCCGAGAATCCAACATGCAACAAAAGTATAGGGCGATTCCAGAAAATGGGACCAGCTGCTGCAAATCATTTCTAAGCGTGGGTACAGGTAAAAGTTGAATCTCATAAATGGGAGCTATTTCTCTTTTTTGACGCAACTGTGCTAGACCGGTATGGACGGTATGAAAGTTGAAGTAAAGTTGACAAGAAGACATTTTTCGACGACGCCGACGTCGCGACTCCATGCAACGAGCCATCATCGAGATCTCTGAAAATAATAATTGCTGACGAGAATTTCGATAACTTCGTTTGGAAAGAACTAATCCTCGACCCAATTCCTAGAATCGCCTTGTACGCGAGAAGGGTCAGGAGGAAGCTCGATTCGTTTGCGTCCGGTGACGTTTCGAGCGCGCCTCTGGACTCGGAAAAACGATCAAATCCCGAGCTTTCTTGGAAAACAGGATGTTTTAAAATTCTCGTTGACGTCCTTCCGACTAATGAGTACCGCCGTGTTTTCGTGGCCACCCTCGGGCGGCTGAACTTTTGTCGAGAAATGACCAAGGAGAAGAAGAGCTAGTGGTGGGTGGATAGAAAAGAAGACGTAATGAAAGGCAAAGGAAATTATTTCTGTTAAAATTTATATAAAAATTTTTGATACGTACTTCTCCATAGAACGCGTAGATTTGCTGTTAGAGGGGATGTTTAGGTCTCGAAGATGAATCGTCCAATAGGCACTAACAAGTATCGATTGCTTCCATCGTCATTTGTCGCGTGTGAATGACCACTAATTCATTTGTCAATTGTGTACGACGTCTATGATTAACCATTTTAATCCCGATCGTCAATCGTCACTTTAATAATTATAATTAAATTGATCCAGTACTGATCTATTGTAATTGGCAGTGAGAGGCGTCAAACTATTCAAAATCATACACGCGTTCCGCGTCGAATGAGATGTCGCGTCGCGTTTCGATGCTTCGGAATGAATTGTTAACGCAAATTTTCAATATTTAAATCGTCACGGTAAACAATATACCGGCGATCGATGCCTGTTCAGTGGCCGGAATTTTCCAGTTCTTTTATCGTAACTACTAGAAACTTTCTACCGGGAGCACTCGATTGGCTCCGATCACTCGTCGAACTTTTCACGGAGTTCGATTGGTCGATACATTATTGAGGCCCGTTTCGTCGGATTCATGATTTCTTGAGAAGACTGGCTAACCGCATGTCCGCGAAAGTAATCTCCCTCGGCCTTTCCTCCCAGTATCGATTCGCATTGTTTGTCCTGCTTTATGTCGACCACGTTGCTATTCCAACGTTCTGGCTGGCCGAGTATGCAGTTCGGTCACGCCAGAATCCAGACTGAAATGCACGGGGCGCGGTGAAATTTTGTCGAATTTCGGAACACCGACAAATTACGAATGGCCGAATGGTATTAGCGAAAATGCTCGTAGAGGCGTCTGTTTGCGATTAAAAATAAATATAATTTCGCATCGGAGAGGCCGCGTTTGGGTCGACTCTCGACAAGCGGAGAGAGACGGAGGAAGAGGTACGTTATCCCGCTTTTAGAATGTGCGTTTCCATTACCTATTCCGGAAACTATTCCCTGGATAAGGTTAAGTTACGCCCCTCACGATACATTATTCGCAGCGCGATAAATTATTCGCGAGACTGTCAGGGAAAAAGCGGCACGACGGTCCAAGCGCGGCTCGGTGTTGCTTAGCCGCGGTAAATTTCGTCCGAGAACGAATCCCGATCGCTTTTCCTTCTCTTCGTTTCTCTCTGGTCCCGGAAGTATCGTCTGGGGTATAAAATAGAGCCTTACCGGATGAGCACCGATTCAATTTTGACGTCGAGCTAGAAGGGCGACGCCGCGGAGAAACCTTTCCAATTTTCCCAAAATAGACTACGCTCGTTGAAAAGCTAAGGGAAAAGATTTTTGACAAGGTGTCCAGGTTGGCTAGAAACAGTAATAATAAGTACACCAAATATCAAAGAACTGCAGACAAATTATATAATAATTAGTTAGCCGATTACTGGTAGGCAAGAAGCTTAAAAAAGTTAAATATTTAGCAATCCAAGAGGTCAACTTGTGGAAAGTTCGGAGAATTAAAAAGTTATAAACTAAACAGAATGTACAAAGTATACAGAAGTTAAAGAAATAATTTGTATAATATTGATATTTCAGGAGGAGATTTAACAAATTAATAATATTAACGCTTTGCTTGACGTAACGAAAACGAAAATATTTATTAAGAGATCGATATGGTTTAACAACGATTAACCTTTCCTGATCGTGCAGTTTCGTATCTACCGTCTCCAGTCGTATCTGACGAGTGACTAGCTATTCTACTGCCAGAAGCGTTGCAGTTTCTACTGCATTGGTAGTCGAACTTCCATATAGACTCAAGTGTAATTTAATTGAATTTACTCTACGGGCATCATCGTTTCCCTGGAATCTAGTATTTTCTTCGCAAGCTAGCCACGCAGTGCTCTCTCCATCGGGAAATGCACCGTTGCCTTCGATGAATATTTAATATTCAGGAAAAATTTCCACTGAAGGATCGAGGAGTATCGGCTTTGGAAGAAAGTACTGGGGAGTGACCGAGATTGCTGGAAGTGTTTGATGCTCGGCTTATTTCAACGTAACGAATCCCCGTCTCTCTCGCTGCCGTAAAAGTTGCAAAGTAATTGCAGATAAGAGGCTTACGTAGGAGTTGTTCGACGTCCGGTATCGACTTCAAAGTAGCGCGCAGAGGCGGCCAGAATTGTATTCGAATAATCGATTACGGAACGGAAACTTTGTGTAACCATTTATTCGTTGCTAGTTGAAATTTTAAACAATAAGTTTCCTTTTGTAGTTTAACGACTCAAAAACCTACATCGGTCCCCTTCCTGTCTCCATTCGATGGGGCTAACGTGTAATCGCCAATAAGAGGCTTAATGCGGATATTCAGCATGAAGCATCTACTTCTGGGAATAATGCATTTCCTAGTGGCTTGTGTGATTCCACCAGGTTCGATACAATGCGTTTAGAGATAGATTAGAACACCTGATAGGCTCGCAGACCAAGAATAGAAAGCGGACAATGGACGCTTGTTAGAGGGTGCCAGAAAGACGGCAAATGAACGGGATTACTTAGTTAGCCGTGGTATCGATTTTCTGCGTTGAAAATGTTCTAATGGACTAATGAAAACGTAATTACTAATTACACAAGAATTTAAAAATTGAACGGCAGCATTTACGATAACAAATGCGAGATATTTCTTGGGACACCTAGAATAACACGACAAAGTCTTTATTAACGCATGAAGAAAATTGAAGACGCGGTCACGAAGAGCCCGCGAGGTGCGAGCTCGAGGATCGTATGATAAGCGCGTAATCGCTGGGGAATGGAGGAGGCCAGGTATCTCGTTCGCAGCGATGCGAAAAGTTTGGAGCGTAAACGAAGAGATAGGGAGTCATTAGCCGCGAACTAATAACGTTAGATAATGAAGGGCGTGGCGTTTCGCCTGGCGAACGAATAGATAAATTTTCAAGGGTATATTTAAAGCGGCACGCGGCGAGATAGATAGACCGATAGACGACCAGTCGGGCCGAGTGGAAAGCTGGATAAGATGGAATTAATTTCTCCGTAATCGGCGATTAGACGTTCCGGAAGCGTTCGAGGTGTGGGGCGGTACCCTGTCAAAATCTAAACTAAATCCTAATCGGATTAACGTTCACCGACTCGACGCCTAGCCAGCTTTCGCTTCGAAGTTTCCGAAGCGGCTCGACCTCCTCCAAGTTGCGATGGTTCTCCAGCTACGACCAAGAACCCCAGGGACTTTGCAGCTCACGGTACTCCTATATGCTGGAGGAAAATCAGAGGAAGAACAAACACACTCGGTATTAACTCCCAAGAACGACACAACCGCCGGCAATAGAACAAGAGGAGCTCTATTATTTCATCGAGGATTAGACGTACCATTGAATTCAATTTTCTACCACCACGGGATTATTAAAAGTTTAAAAGGAAGGAGAACAGTTATCGATTAACCAACGGTAGGAAATTACAAATTGAGAAACGACATTAGAAACTGTCCCGAGCCAAGAAAAATTTTAACTTGATTTGGTTTCTTTTCTAATGGAAATAGTACTCGAGGAGAAACCAGGGAGGGAAACGAGACACTCGACGAATGAGAATTCTAACGTCGTTTACCGAGCTCTGCCGAGACCGTTTCGATTCGTTTCCGAAACGAATGCATAAAGAAGTTTTCCTTTGGCGGTCCTTCGATACATCTCCAGTGCTCATTCTACGGTGTTTCGATCGACTTCGGATGGAGTTCGGAGTTAACTTGGTGTACCGATCTCGAGCGGCGTTCGCGCGCGTCGAGGCGTAAAACGAGCCACCGCGACGTCTCGACGCCGATGGCCTAACGGCTGCGAGGTGTGCCGTTTATTCGATTAGCCCCTTTCCAGGAAGCTGCCACTCTCTCCGGATCCTGCACCGCGGGTTAACTTAAACTTACTCTGATATTAACTCCAAGACACAGTACTCTCCTTCGGCGAGCAGTCCGTATCCGTATACGTCCTTATAAAATACAAAACAAAGAGAGAAAACCTAATTTCTCCGTATAAGTTTTTGAGCATACTAGTTTCATCTTATAAATTCTTCTGTACAGTGTTAATTTCCTGGTCTTGTTCGCTACACGACGACAGTTGAAACCGATGGCACGTCTTGGCAGATTTTAGGAACGTCTTAAAGTTTCCTCGGTTACTCCGTCGAGCGGAATCGACAGCCGGCTCTTTAACTGAGTTTAATAGCCGATCGATGGGCAAATTGAGTTAGGGGTTTCCTGAAAGGACTTTGGGCTTTTGCCCGGTTTCGAAGCACGAAGCGCGTTCTCCTTAAACAGCGGCCACGATACCGGCTCGATTCTATTACGAGACAAGAGCAACGTCCTCGGGGTCCGTCTTAGACTTTTGGTGAAGTATCAAGTAGCCCGTTCAATAGTTTCGGACTTTACGGGCGCAAGCTGATATACAGCATCGGTGAATTACGCTAGCAGATCCGTCGGCTTTGTTCTCTTTCCCGTGTAATCAGTCGATGATTCCGCTAAAGGCAGCCAGCTCTTTTTGCATCGAAGCGAAGTTTCACGGTAGCAAAAGCACCTTTTCAAATTGCTCGCTGGCGTTGGTCAGGCTACTCCGCAAAATGAAGGAATAAGGGTGAATTCGGTCTTCTCGCGGTGCTTCTAAATCGCGTTCTTATTTTCCTGATGACGCGTGCATCCATCAAGCCTCGTTAACGACATTGGAAGATATTCCTATGTTGTTATATTTTTAATAAAAAAGAAACGGGAAATTTGTTTCGAAACATTGCTATTCTGAGGACATTCCACAAAACCTTGCTCCGCGAAAAGTTTGTAAAGATCTTCTGTCCACCGGTCTTTCATTCATCGAATCGAGGTCGAGTGCAAGCGACGTTTCTTTGTGCCTGATTAACCTTGATCGACGAATGGAGTCGGAGCGTAATTATTCGAGTGGCATCCAAAGGGGACATCGGGCGGGCCAGTTAGAAGGAACGAGTTAGTGCGCGGACTAATCGACCGCAAATCGCGTAGCTCTCTAGACAGAATCGTTTGGGAATACTCCCTTTCACAGAGTCGGCGATTGTCCGAGTGGCCGGCTGTGTCTCGATTAACGATCTCGCTTCAAACGATCTGCGATCCATCCGAGTACCGTAATTTCCAGAAACTTTGACAAGTTTCTAAGTAGTTTCTCGCGAAACTGGCGAACTTGGAGATGGGACAGTACTGTTTTTAAATTTCCATGATTATGTGGCACAGTTTCGGGAGATTTCCCTTACCACTTTGTCGCGGTTCTCGAATAGCAAGTACCTCAATCGAAGCTTGATGCGATTCGATATCGATGTCATCTTGCCACGAATATTCGTAGGGGAAGATTGCCTTGTTTGGAAGTGTGTCGAATTAAAGGCAGCCTTCCCCCGAGTATAATACGTCGAAGGGACTTACCGATAACGGTGAAGTTGACCTTGAGGTTCCTGGTCGGCGAGTTGCGAAAATCAACCCTGCATCTGTACACGCCCTCGTCGCTTTCTCGCAGGTCTCGGATCGTCAGCTGTGCCGGCGGACTTGCTTTGAAAAACGCTCTGTCACCCCAAAACTGTGTGTCGCTCCACAGTTTCGGTTTTTCGAACTGTCGATTCCTCGCGTCGTAGCTGAAAGAAAACGTAAACGGATCAGTCATCGTTGGAACTCGTGGGAACTAGGACGACGGAGATTAATCCTTTGCTAGAAATTCTCGTTGCTCTGTTCTCGGTTACTTGGTAAAGTACAAACTTGTGTCGAATGTTTCCTGGTCTGCAGGAGGAACTTTGCGCGAGTATAGGTGTAGGATGAGAGACATCTAGGCCGAAAATAACTATATATATCGTTGATATTTTGTATATAAAGTGTGTGTCAGCGTGTAGAAATATTCGCGAAGGAATTGTAGTGTCCGCGTCTCCCATACCCAACAATAAGGAGTCAAATAAGAACACGAAACGTAGGGTACGGGATTGGTCGCGTAGGTAAAGCGGTCGACTGTGGATCCGAGGATCGTGGCTTCGAATCCCCGTGTCTTATTTTTCGTTTAGACTCCTACAGAATTTTTAAGGAATGTTCGTATTTATAGAAACTTCTAAAATCTAAAATTGTCGTACGATGAGGGGATGATGCGCCTTTTCAAACGCTCTGGCGCACATAGATACTTGCGGACACGTAGATCGCGCCGGACTTACGTAACCACGTTCAATTTTTCACTCAACTTTCGCAATTCGTCATAGTCGGGGATGCGAACCGAGTTTGCTCACTCTCCGGGTCCCGGGCTTGAAACTCAATACAGACCGACGGAAGTGCACTCGACCGAGAGAGTCAGATAACCTTTTACTTCGGGAGATCTAGCCCTTCGAGATGTAGCCCATTAGAAGATGTATCAGAGAGTTGGAGTTCGAAGGGGTGGATTCGCCCCCGTTGTCCACGACCGACGACGCGCAGAACTTTGTAACTACCTCCGCAAACGGATAAACGTTTCGTCCGCGATATTTTTGACGCATCTCTCTACTGTTAACAACAACGACTGCTAAAGCACATACTCATTTTCGAAGCTCCGGACCAGTTTAAACGTTTTCGGTTCCTCGATTCAGAAGCATCTCCAGCATTTGATAGAAATACAAGTTCCAATCGAATCTTCTATCGCACGAGTTTCCTATTTACACTTCCCAACGAAAGATACCAGATATCCCCCCGTGCTTCTCCCCGTCGGAATTTTACTTTTCATCGCATCCAGAATTTACTTTCTGCTATTATACCAGCAAGCAGTCGTTGAAGTTTCGGACGTGGGGCTGTCAATTATCAGATCGAGGGGCATCCGAACGAGTTCGTAAGTTTAATCGAGCGCCCAAGTTCGGCCGAGCATCGACGATAAGACGTCGCACGGTCGATCAACGTAAGGACCGTTAAACGTTGACTCGTCCGACAAAGTTTCGACAGTTGTGCAATCTCATTCGGTGCAGTTTGTCCGCGGCCGTAAGACAAATTGGATTGGTTTTTAACGAGCACGATGACTGGGGAGAGTTTCCCGAGAGGGATGGATTTTGATCTCGACAGACTCGTCAGTGTTGGTCGGTCGTCCTCATCTCTCGCCCCGCAAGTCGCTACCCCACGGATAGCATCGCTCGTTTGCTTTCCACGTCGACTGATTTACGAGAAATTAAAGAGGCATCGAGATCGCGCAACTCGCGAAAAAACTCTTAATTACCGAGCACTTTTTTCCCCGTGTGCCCTCGTCGTCGGATAACATCTCTCCAACCGACACTCCAACGAGGAAGAAATAACAGGTTGCCCGAACACCTTGCCGAACGCCACTCTAACCTAGATGGAAGTAAATGATATCGTTTGGATTCCAGAGATATTAATCTTCGTGTTTATCGATCCAATTTTCGGAATTTTTGCGATGAACGGGTTATCGTTAAAGACAAGTTGATTTCAGGACAGATGGAAAGACGAGGCAGGGATGAGAAAAGAAATAAAGGGTGGTAAGCGGGAATAGACACGCAACCATTTACGGGACGGGGGTGGTACACGTGAGGGAACGCGAATGATCGAAAGGAACACGAGGAGAGACGAAGGCCAGATTAGAACGAAGCGACAGATAATTGCTTCTGTCGTAGACGTTCTACTTCGGACGTTGTCCGATTGCAACGCGTACAGAGATATAAGAAAAATTACGGAACGTCGGAGATAAGTGCGATTTACGGGTCCTAAGGGAGAAACGACGGCAATTCTACTCGCCTCGGGGGAAGAAACTGTCGCGAGCGCGTAATATTCGAGAGGAATTGTTGAGAAACGAAGATTAAAGTTTGTTGACGCGATGTACGGAACATAATTTTCTCGAAACTAAATATAACAGCTATTAAGAGAGATGTAAAGATATAAAAGTGAAAAATGGTAGCAAAGGTTATACGAATTTATCACGGAGAACAGTACGCAATTAGATATAAAGACTAGTCAGAGGAATAAAAACGAGTATAAAATATAATTTGAAAAGAAATTTAATTTACTTTAATTACTTTCATTAAATACTCTACTTTCGTCAAATCCATTCAAGCACATTGGACGAGAGAATTTATAATTTACAAGGAGCGAGCTTTCTCTCTCAAACTTTGATGAAACTTCTCAGGGTTGTACAACGCTTAAAAATAAGAGGTACGTATTTTTTTTTAGCTTCGGTAACTTCAGTTTAAGTGGCAAGAGCATCCTCCAAAGTTTCAGACATCTGATGCTAGTTTCGAAACTGTTAGATATATAAAATTGTGCACCGACGAGGCTGTTGAGCTAAATACAAAGGGAGCTAAATAATTTGGCGGTGAACTTAGGGGTTTTACGTTGTTGAGGTGGGTGCAACGACTGGGAAACGAACATTTAAAGGCTGTGAAATAACTGCGGACAGGTGCGGAATAGAACAAATGAGAGGTAATATCGGTCGAGAGAGAAAGAATAAGGAAACGAGAGTGGACTGATGGGCAACTGTAAAATGGCTGCGAAGGAAGTCCCTTGACGAAGGTCGAGGGAAAAGGTGGAGATAGGAGAGAATGGTCTCTAAACAAATTAAAATAATTGCCACGACTCGTCGGGAGATCTTGCCGGTTCCGGGGTAAAAGAACGTTTCCCATGAATACGCTAGTGTCGGTAAAACGAGTGTTCCACGGAAAAGGTGGAGACCCGAACTGGTCGCAGAGGGGGTTTTAAGAGGGGCACTGAGGGGACCCAACCACTCTCGGGACTCTTAAAAGGAGCTTAACTTCGCGCATAAAATTAAGGCATTGTAATTACAGTCGGCGTCGCCACTGCGGCAGCACATTTCTCTCTTTTCCGTCTTCCGTTTAGCCCCTCCCCCCCGCCCGTTTCGTTCTCTTCCTGGTCCATCCCTTCCCCTTCTATCTTTTCATCCGTTCCGCTCGACCGGAAAATATAATTTGGCCAAGTTAACTTTCGTTCGCCGGAAACCGAGCAGCCCCCGGCAGGAACGGTGATAAAATGATTATTAATTGGGATTAGACGTAAGCCGGAAACGTTGTCTCGCGACGGTCGTAAAGTTCCCGATGGTAACGAATTTGAACGAAACGTCTTAACCACGAATCGGATCAATTTTGAATAACAAGTCGGACAAAACGGGGGAAAAATAATTCTCCGATGGAAATCTTAAATAATCAGATTTCAAACGTATTCGTAGATCCCCGTCCTCGAAGAGCGTACAGGTTAAAGCGATAAGACATTTTGAGAGTCCTTGGCGGCCCGGAAGGGTGCTTTAATTTCGTAATGGGTCGTGGTTCGGGGAACCGTGGAGAGTCGGGCACTGTTAGTCGGAAAAAATGAATTAATCTCTTAATTAAAGCGATTTCGAAACGATTTTTAATTAATACCGTCGTTATAGGAACTATAGACGGGAGAGCGTTTCCATGCGAACGCGAACCCCAAGGTGCATGGAAATCGGAGCCGCGGTACTCTCATTGATTCGCAGGCTACTGATTACGGTTCGACGTTCGTTTCCGTATCCGTCGCTTTCGATCGGTCGAAATCGTTGATTCTGTATGCCGCGAGAGAGGCAGGCTGCAGCAGCCCCTATCGTTTCTAGCCGCCACTTTCCTCCGGTCTTCCGGTATCGCCCACCACCTACGCTCCCCTATCCCTCCCTCTATTCAAATATCACTGTGAAACTGCGCCACGGCATTCTTCAAAATGGGATTCATGCCACGGCATAATAGGACAGAGATATCAATCCGATCGGTGAATATAATATCCGATTACACGACCGACGACGGCTTCCGTCGACGGGAAAGCTCTCGTCGTTTCTGTCGGGAACACTCAACGTCTCTTCGAGCGCGTCCCGATCCCCGACTCGTGATACACAGTAGTTTGACACAATCAATTTTTTTGTTACGTGCCTCGATAATAACCCGCTATTTTTTCGCGTCATTATTTATCCTCCCATTTCCTACTTTATTCAACGTAAATCAGTATTACACAAAATGATCGCGTTAGACAGGCATTAGCTTTTTTCGGAAACCAAAGAGTTCGATTACAGGTTGGAGAGGATCTTCCGTGCAGCTTGCTAAGGGGTCAAAACAAATTACAGCGAACGAATTACTTATATTCAAAGGCAAACGAGGGGAGCGAATTGTAACGAAATTGTAATTTATACAATGGCCGCTATAAGAGCGATTCCATCCGCGGATCATCGATCGATTTTATCCACGGCTCGTTGACGAGGAGCGCTTTACGGAATGGAAGAGCGAGGACAAAAGAGTCGCATCGGGTAGGCGACGGGGAACGAGTGAGACGGAGAGTGATCAAGGGGCGTGGAAGAAAGGGAGGGTGACAAAAAAGCGCGCTGTTCGGAAAGGGTGGTGATTGGTGAAGTCCACAATGCACTCGTTCCACGGCAATCCCGGAAGATGGATGATCGTTCCTGTATCGAGTGTTCCTTCGTTCGCGGTTTCCATCTCTAAGCTTTTTCCATTTCAATAGGATCATTTTCATACCATCGTAATAGTTCATTTCTCGTTCGATGGCTAGTTCATTTTTTTCATCGAAGCTTCTCGTAGAACAATGGTGTCCCGAGCGGAGTTTTAAATTTAGTTTCGTCCATTCGTCACGGATAGAAGTTGCCAAGTCGTCGCACACTTTTTTTCACGGAACTCGAGCATTGGCTCCGCGGAATATTAAACGCCTCCTCTTACTTCCTGCTTCAATTTTTTTGGTTTTATACTATACTACATATTTGCCCTCAGGGGCTGTAGTAACGTTTGATTTATAATGCTACAGCACGGGTTTAGCAATCCCGAGGTACCCGAGCTATAAGGGGGGCCAGTGATTCTCAACAAACAATTGGCATCTCGAATGGAAATGTCAAGAATTAAATAAAACTTACTTACTCACTGCCACATACTTGAAAGAAGCCTCGACACAGCAAGTCGAAATGTCGTTGATTAAACCAGCTGGCGTAAAGACCGAAATGATTCGTTTACCTTTGCACGAACAAGTTTTCCTCGTTGAACGTTCTTTAAAAGTTAAAACAACAATCTTCGTTTGTTTCACTAGTCCATTACGGAAAGTTCGCCGTCTTTGCTTACCAAGTTAGGCGACCAGCGAAGCGATCGAAGCGAAAATCGCTTAGTCGATAATGACGGTGGAGCTATATCGCTAAGATGCAGCGAGCATCGAATGGAGCCCCGAATAGAGTTTCTCCTAAGATTGCAGCGGCCGTGCCAGACAATTGGTGGGTGTATTTACGATCGCAAGGAATGCATCTACGCCGGACAAAATTATTGTATTAAACCGAAGAATGGAAAGGAGATTTACGGAGCACATTCTCATCCATTCGCGTAACCATCGAAAATCCCATCGGCCTGCAACGATTACGAGTCTCGTTTCAATTCTTATTGCACGATTTCCGTTTCGCACAGCTCGACTGATAGACAAAAATGCTACGTCTATTCGATCGCAAGACGGAAGGTGGTGACCACCATGGAATGGAGCACACACGTAACGAAAGAAACCGGAAAAAGAAGTCGATGCATCGTTCTATCAACGAATTTCAACGATGCCTAGAGTGCGGGGTGGATTAAGCAATGGCTGGCTTCATGCATAAATGGATGACAAGGACAAAAGAAACATCCTGTGACGTGCGCGACATTTTCGCATTCATCGTTCGGCTCCACCGATATGCGACACACGTGGATACGTGTTCGCCTAGTCGCTCCAGAGTTCACGTCCGGCAGCGTTCATCCGTGTTTGCGCGGATGCAAATAAAGCGTGAGTAGATAAAAGGCTTCGCTGTCCACAGTGTCGACGAGCGTTTCGTTGATCGTTTTTCGTCCTCCCTTCTTTCCTTTCGGACGGACACGACGAACAGCACTTGCTATTGCTGTGTCGGTGCATTCTCTTCCTCTGATGTTCCTTGTACTCCCCTGGATCGACGTTTCAACAAAAATGAAAAGCTCCATCCATCGTCGATACATACATTGTCGCTAGCGACGTCCGACGCTTCGGACGTCTTTGGTATCATTTTCAAAAGCTTCGTTATAATTTTTCCCTTTACATGCATCATGCTACGTTGCCATGGATGCGCAAAATAATGAATGTTATTATAAGAAAACTGTAGAATGAAATCATGCTATTTGCACTGGACTACGAGAGAAGCAAGCGTGGAGCACGTTATTTCGCATAGGTAGCGAGGGATGCGGGTGGTTGCCAAAAAGGGTCGTCGACGGATTTTCAGGCCGCGGAATATCTCGCGTCTCCGCTTAAGCCTTGGAAAGGCGCGAGACCTCGAATGAATCTCTCGCTGCAAAGTAGCGTCAAATTAATGAGTTACCAAGAGACGAGTTTCTACTCGGCGAAACATAAGTGGGCAGAGCTGCGAACGAGAGAGATAGCCGTGGAAATGAAGAGGCTCGGATCGCGGCAAAGGTTGAGCGAAGGATGGAGAGGAGGCGGCGTCATACGCTAATTAATTAACTGCGAGAAAGAAACGTGCTACGAAGGTAAAAATCTATCTCGACGAGAAGAACTTTCCACTGCGATTGCTCGCACAAAAACAACCCGGTGTCACTTACCGACCGTGGAAACGGGAAATTAATTTACGCGAAATATCTGTCTCTCGATTTTCTCTTTGACCGAGCGAATTAGGCCATAACTGCACACGCCGTGCAGAGTACACCGACGGTTCCTTACGCCTCAAACGAATGACCGTATTCGCGGAAAAAGCTGACTCGCTGGGAAAGGAAGAGGGTGGAAAATAAAAATCATAAACGCTTCGTCGTTGAGAAAAATGGGGGTTCGCCCTCGTTCGGGAGGTCGGAGCCACCGCGGAAAGTTCGATATCTGTCGAAGACAAATGATGATTACCCGAGGGAAATTAAAATAGGAAAGGGCATTACGTTACGCGAAGCTTTTCAAAGCGAGAAGTCGTACAAAGACGGAGCAACGATCGAGAAAGAATGAACGCGATGGTGGGCTGACTGCAAACATATATACAAAAAGAAATTACGGTTTACCAGTATGGAAAAGTATATTACTAAATAAAACTGAAAAATAAAGCAAAATTAACGCAATAGAATAACCGAAACGAAAGTAGAATAATTAAACATGCAGAAAGTCAGATATCATTTAATTTTTCGTTACAAAAGACTAAATTAAATTCTCTTCAACGTTTATTTAAAACGTGTTTTAGTCGAAAGTGAGAGGAAATAAAATGAACGCGTTTAAATTAACACCAACCATTTCAGCCAGTGTTGGATGTACGCAACAGCTTGAACAAAGAATTGTTTGACAACGCCATCGACGCTGCATCGAAGTTACCATCCAGTCTTTTATGTTGTGCTTTCTAGTAAAATCGTACACTGTTAAGCGCTCAACGAACTTGCCAATCAGTTTCGTCATTAATTATTTAGCGCGGAGAAAATTTATGTCGTTCCAGATGTACCAACAATCGTTTTCAGCACATCGAACAAATCGACTGACCGTTATCAGCAATATTTATCGCTCAAAATCGAATCCGCGTTTAACGGTTTATTAGCGTGCCGTGAATTAGCTGCTGTCATCGCGCGCGTTAAGAGAGATGATTTATCGATGTGGACATCAAACATACATCGACATCGTTTATCTGACGCTGGGTATCAAGGGTAGCCGCGTACCCGATATAAAAGCGGCGCCAATATCGGCGCTTGCAAATGTAAATGAGGTCAATGATCCGTGATTGGTCACCATTTATCTGTCAATAGCTACGGCTGATCGTCGGCACAGCGTCCGTTCGAGCTATCATTAAATCTCCACCGTTTCCATGGAACTCGCTGACCAATTGTGGTCAGGTTGCATAGATAACCGCGTTGTCTGACTTGTCTCGATGCGGTTGCAATTTCATTGCGTTTAGCCCAATGTCTTTGGCCTATCGTCATACACGGTTGACACATTCGCGCGAAATAATCGTTTAACTACTATACACGGGTGTACGAAATTGATACGAAACGGTAAAATGTACATATTCTATTCTATAAAAATTCTATTTCAATATACGCACGATTTTTATCTGCACCAAATTATTTTTAACTTCCAGAGATAAAAAAACCAAAACAAACAATGGTGCGTTGTAGAAAAGTAAATTTCGAAATGAATCGACCGCATTAACATTAGCTACCACCGATTAATTCACCAGTGGAAATGTTAAAAGGCGAACCGTACGTAATATTACAAACGTAATTGAAATTATTGTTCGTATCGCGGTCCATAATTGAAGCGAATTTCAGATAATGCGGGAAGTATATTACGAGATTATTGCTTAAATTAAATATATGCTGGGTTTCTTTCATCACTCCAGCGCGTTAGTCGGTCGCAGTAGTAGAGGTACGTATGCGGTCAGCCCGTGGGCGGTTACTCGAACTTTGTGTCTGACGGTGGTTGTTCAAGTCCATTGCAGAACTCATCTGGTCGTATAAACGTTCTAAACCGCTAGATGAATTTTGGATAATGCAAAAAATGAAACACCGTTCAGTTCAACAACCAACGATTTATTTACATAACAGTGCGAATGGCAAAATGAGTGTCTCGAAATCGCATCGAAAGCTTTGTTTTGGCGCAAACTTTATTCTTTCTTCTAGAGGCAGAAATTAAGGAAATTTGGGGCGGCAATTCGGACTACGCGAATCGTATGGTTAAACGACGTCGATCCGTCGCGATAAGGGTTAATCGCGAAACAAGCGACGCGTGTAACAATGGCCTGTAATAACGGATGGTACGGTTTGCCGGTTTGTTCGTACCGTTCCACGTACGAGAAGTCCGTTACAGTGTTGCGTAACAGAGCGATGACAATGGCGGGATAATTCGTGCCGGTGAAACGCGCGTTCGTAGTTGGCGTAGCGCGCGTAACGACGGCACACGTAAGTCGGGCACAATGCAGCGCGAAAACGGGTCAATTGACTTCTTGATCGAGAACGTTTCCACGGACTGGGCGTCGTTTAATTGAGCGTCGTCACGCTTTGCACTTTGGACAATAAACGTTGACTCCGCGACCAGCCATTCGCATTCACCGAGAGCGAATCTTTCGTGTCAGCGACACTGGAGAATTTTCGATTTCAGCTGACGAGGTAACAGCCACGCTTGCCAGTTTCGGATTGCGTCAAACTTTGCGTATAGGGGTGCGTTTGGCTGGGGACAGGAACTTTGGCGATACTGCTTCACAATGTCGCGCGTGAGGATAGAGGTACGGTAGATCGTTTGATCGAGTTCGATAATTTCCCTAGGTAGAGTGTTCATTTGCATTTTGGAAATTGTTTTGAGCTTCTTCCAGTGTTTTGGAGCATCCACGAAACATTACCGAAAAAATCTTTTCTAAAAGTTTTTCCAGTCGTACGAACAATTTCTTCCATTTTGGATCGTTGATTGCCACCTCTATTCGGAATAATTGTCGCGTCAGATTTAGGAGCGGAGGTAAGGGTGGTACGGTTGAACGGTGTAGGGCGATAGTCGGTGAGGTAACGACTGACGTCAGCACGATCGGCGGTACCTTCGGACGGAAGGAGTCCGGAAACGGTTCGCAGGTGCACGTCGGTGCTCGGCCAAGTTTACCGCACAATCCAGCGATTCATCGCGAGAAGCAATTAAAGTTTGTATGTGAGTTTGATGATCTTTGCTCCGTTTCGTGCTGTCTCGCGCCGTGTACGTGCACGGGCGATTACGCGATCGTAACGATGTACTCCCGATGCCCTCTAATTATTAAGTTCCGAGTTTTCGCTACATCGAATCGCGCGGCTTCGTTAGTCCAATTTTCCCGTAGAACTGCTGAAAAATCGGAACGGCTCTTTCGCACACTCTCGCGAAATGCCGACGGGTATCACGGTACGATCGCCCGCAGACAAACGGAATAACCAAGCGTCGAGTTTCAACCAGCGAAGATTCAATCGGCTCTGCGACGTCCTGTGAAAAGCTCTGGTCAGCGGAAAGTTCCGTGCAACGGAAGGGAAAAAAAGGCACGAAAATGGAAAGGGGAGTTAAAGCGGCGCGGGTTTGTAGAAAAGAGGTGTGGAGGGTTGAAGTGGACAAGCAAACGTGGAACATCGTTGGAAACGAGGAAGAACTCGTGCTATCGACTTTTGGACGGTGCAACTGTTGGCGGAGGCCTGTAGAGGTGGCGTAAAGCATTGTCCCATGCAGGGTGTAACTGAAAGGTACGACCAAACTTTGGGGAAACGTTTTCACAAGGAATGAGGACGTGTTACGCAAAGACACACTCGTTGATCAAATTACACGCAAATGGAAATAGGGAATATGATACATTTAAGCCCTGCTATTTTCAAAATAACTACTCGAGGAATACTTTCGCGTAGGCCGGTCTTTTTGGTACAAGGATGATTCTCGAGCAAACTCTCACGAGCGAGCCTAAAGACGCCACGCCACGTTGCTCGAACGATCGTTGAAGCAGCAGCAGTGGCCTGGCTCAGACGGAAAGAGAAACCGTGGGAGGGTAGGACGTGGAGCGAGGAGAAGGATGGAAGGCAGCTTAATAGCGACTGCACCGTAATATCACGGCGTGCGCATTTAAGGGGTTAAGGGTTGCACCAGAGGATGCATTTGTGTTCGTGTCAACGATCCTGCACGGTTAAGCGGAAATGCCAAGTGGCACACTCTTGTTAGCCATTGCGTCTGACGGCGAATGTACGATTACACTGGCTATGACGTTTGATCTTCGACGAGAGTTCCTCGAGACCATCGTCCGTATCAGTGTTCGCCATCTACGGGCCGCGGAACGGATGTGGGTCGTCCATCGCTTTACAGACCGTAACGTAGCGGCAGTTTTAACCCCTGCAAGTTCGAACATCGAAAAGCCGTTGACTCAAAACATTAATCATATACACACGAGCCGCGTACTCGAATCATCGCTAATTAAATTACTCCAAAGTCAACCGTTACTTGCAATTAAGTATCGATGCCTTCAACGTTACCGGGTTTGCTTCCTCGAGTGAGTCGTACGAGCGGCAAGATGGCTGTCGATCAATCTCCTTATTAGTCATGCATTGGTACAGCTGTGTATACATGCATAAATGAAGTTATACAGGATACGCGGTTACCACCGGGACAACAAATACCGCCATCGCTACAATACATACTCGCATCACGGTGTTCCTTTAATTAATGCGCGTCACAGTTGTAAGACAAATGAACGTCGCTTATGAAATGCAAACTCTGTAAAGAGACTTAATTGAAAGGCGTTGGAATTATTCTGGTCCCGCGATTAACTTCGAGTTGTGTTCCACAGCTAATTTATTCGACGTGATTAAAAGTTGTAAACTTTACGATTGTTTTCTTCTCTCTTTGCAATTTCACTCAGACCGTTTCAGTTCTTTGGGAGCGTACGGAAAACGTGTGCCACGAATTTTTATTCCTCGAACGGAAGTAATAATAACAGAAGAAAACGTACTCGCGGCCGTTGCCGCGAGAATTTTTCGAGATTTTCACGGATAGGGTAGAGAATGAGTTATTTTCCAGGCAACGGCCTCGGCTACCTCGCCTGCTGACAAAACGGACAACGCTCGACGTTTATTAAACGCGTGCCAGGATTAAAAAGAAACTGCTTGCGCATTCAGGAATGTAAGAGTCTTTCTGTCTGGCCACGGTGTACTCACTTTCGCTCGCGTGAAATATACTGCGACAATCTGGGGGAAGTATTAAATGTTTCTCAGGAATTCAAAGCATATCGTAAGAAGAAGGACTTGGTATTTTACATCAAGGTTAATCGATATACTTGCAATCTTTAATGCTTAACGTTGGAAGAAACGAATGACGGGTCCACGAGTACCGAGTAGCTCGTAAACACGCCGAGGCAAAGATATTCGCGAAGCGCACGAATTCGTATGAATTTTAGCGCGCTCCAGGGTCGTCGCTTCGCGGGACAAAATTTATTCTCCTCGTATTTTTCCTGCTCAAATTTCCTACCCGCCGTTGGCATCCGCGGCAGAGATTAAATATTAATATTGAATTCTGCTGCCGTTGCTCGAATATCATTGGCGCCTCCGGAGGAAGACATTTCGAAAGTTTTTATCGTTCGTACGAGTGGCGGTGAAGAACGAATGGAACGGTTCAACGGAGCGCGAGAGGAATAAAGCCCAGTTTCTGCCTGTTTTATGCATTTTTCTCCACCCGAAGTAAGACTTTTTACGAGACACGATAATGCCAGGCTGGATAGGGGAACCTGCGGATAGTGGTTACTTCCAAAGGGCGTCAACCGCGGCTTAGAAACCGAGATTTCGGGAAATAAGAAACTGTTTACCGTTGGCTTAGGACTCGAGTTTCGCGGAATATACACGATAAAGAGGTCATTTCCGTCGACGGCATGCATTCCCAGTAAAATATTTGTGAAGGTTCCATTCTTTTCGGGTTAGTCAAGGTAGCGTAACCCCTTAAATTGAAGAGGGAAACGAAAAAACTGCTCGGGATACGTACGGGCGCGAAGGTGGTCGACTGGTCATTCCTGTACGCGTTACCGAAAAGATATGACGGTACTTTTGGATCGCTTGTGATCCTGGTTTTATGGAACTCTCCATAAAGACGATATTTACGAGGATCGAATCGGCCGTCGGTCGGCGGAACCAGCGTATAAAGAATAGGGAACGTGGGGGCGATTTGCGGCTTAACGAAATCCCAGTTTCGCTGCGGGGTGTCGTTTCGGTCTTGCGAGTGCCGAATAGCTTGCAAATCCACGATTCGGACATCCCCATAGTTATGGAAATTGCGGGAAGCTATGGTCACGCTTAATCGATAAGCATTCTCGTTTCGGGGCGTGAAGGATACCGACGTTTTGACACTTTTCCCACTGATGCTAAACATTCGACATGAATATTTCATAACCGCATTGAAAGTACATACTTGGGCAATGTTTTTTGGCAATTTTCATAAAAATGTATTAAGCTATATAGACGTGGCTTACCTGTAAAAGGGCTCCCCGCTGTCCTCTTTGAACCAGAGCACCATGGAGACGGCGTCGTTCGACTCACGGGGTTGTATATTACAGGGCAAAGTCGCCTTCTGTCCTGCCACCCCCTGTATCGACTCCATGGGTACTGCAACACACGGAAAGAGACTTGAGAACTTTTTTTCGCGCGTTCCGAGTGTCCAGCTGCTCTAACGAAGAATTATTACGCGACCAGGAATGATGTAATTCATTAAGAAATTAATGGAAAAGGACGTCAGTGGAAATAATAAAAAGAATACAAATGGAGTAAGAGGAGAAAGACGTTGAAAAATGCGACGTCCATACCGAAGACAAATGCGAACAGAGGCAAAGGTTCGTAGCCGCACATATTTTCCGCAGAATTCGTAATTAATTCTCGCTCGTTTCTTCAGAAGCGAAACGTATCGACGTCTCGTTTAAAAGCCTTTTATAGTGACCCCCTCGGCGCTTTTCGAGCACCTTCGGAATTAAGAATTATGACACGGCGATTCCGAAAGTTATCGATATCTCTCTCCCTCCAAAAAAAGAAACTTTTCATGATCTATTACCTCACGGTGCGGAAAGTATAAATGAGGAATGGGGAACCAGCGACTCTGCGAGGCCTTTCCGCATGTTTTGTCAATTAGAAAGCTTCGTAAATGAAAGGATGATCATTTTGCAGTTTCGAGCAACCTATTATTTATTCAAAGAAAATGAATTCCTGGATTGCTCCAAAGCGAACTCAAATTACGTCTATTTTTTTATCCTCTATTATTGAAGTAAAATTAACCGTACACGAAGTTTGCACGCTTTATGAGGAATTCGTGAACTGACTCGCGGCCTTTCGCTGTCAAAAGGTTCTCCGTTGCTTGTATAGTCGATTAAGTTAATAGGATGGAAATAATTCATCGACGCAGCGTATTCTGCGTTTAGCATATTCCAGACGGTTAACGTTACGCTTCTCGAGCGGTATGAGATACACTTTAACGGTTCGTTTGAAATTGCGCGCACGCACCGGACTCGTTTAATCTCCTCTGGCATTAAACTGACAGCGAAAAATCGTGAACGAAATAAATTATTTTTTAAATCGTGAAATATGCCCGCGCAAGAAAACACGGCGCGCTCGTTCCGCGGCCGAGGATTTAATCGTCTCTTTCCACCGCGAAAAATATTCTCGGGTCCACGGGGGTGTAAATAAACAGGGTGCGCCAGGTGGACATTACGCGTTCCACACGGGGGTCACGCGCGAGCGCACACACGTGTATTTACGAGCACGACGCGGACGGCTTATAGAAATTTCGATGACGAAAGGAGCCCGAGCAATAAACCGTAGCCGCTGCATAAAGCAAATCGGCTGTCGGTCGTTCGACGCAAAGTGGCCACTTGAGCACGGTTCACGACACTCGCTGTTCCGTCGCTCAGACCCACTGGCGAACACTTCCGGCAATAATGCAGATTTTTATCGGGTAACTTCGTTCCGCCGTCGTTTCCGCGAAAGTTCATGAATAATAGCAGAAGGTTGCCTAAATTGAACCGCTCTCGACACTTTCTTAAACCGGGCCACCTATCTTCGATGAACGAATTGGAAATATTTTTACCGGTTACCATTATGGATCAAACATAATATTTAAACATATGTATATTTAGGAGGAATAGAAAATGAATTCAGTCCGTATGGAGCGACCAAAAGTGACATCCTTCTCCTATTTCTTGCGTTTATTTTTCTGCCCTCCTCTCAACACTGTTCGATCTTTTAGCGTCCGCGCTGTAATTAGCTCGATATTAATTGCACGAGTACGCCTCGTAAATTAACCTCGATGACTTGCGGATATTTATGACCGAACTAGTAAATCTTACCGGAATTTCGGCATGGGAAACACTTGTCGTCACGTTATATATTTCGCGTTTAATGAAACGTGGTTCAAAATACAAAAAGCGAAATAACGAACAGCCTCTTCTTTCATATATCTTCTCCCTTGGCGTTTTTTGTTACAGTTCCACTAAATGCAATTATTGTAAACTGATAGATGTGATCTCGTTTGTAATTCCAATACCGAGAGGTTGAAATCTTTGTACGCGTCGCGGTTTTCGGGATATTCGCCTATGACCGAGTAAAATGAGTTTTGAGAGAAAATGATGATGCAGCCGCAGAGTTTATCGATGAAATTCATTTAAGTCGATGTCACCTCGGTGCGCAACGACGAGAGAACGGTGTCGAGGTATCGTGCATTTTAGCGCGGAAACACGTATTGCATTTACGTTTGCGTTACAACGACTTTATGCAAGTACGTGCTTTCGCAAACTGTTACGTGGTAATGCAGAAATTCGTTTTGGTCGGCGGAGTCGCGGAAGAAACGTCGACGGTGTTTAGGTTCGGCCTTAGGCAATCGCGTGGCGGATGTATGCAAAGGGAAAATTAAAAAATAGGATGAAAAATATTTTTGAAACGCTATTGTTTCGAGTCTCTTCTTTTCAGCTATCAATGAAACTTATTGTTTTTACGCTTGGCCTGTATCGCTTCAAAACAGACCTTGGATCCGAGTGGCGTCCATTTAAAGCTGGAACCGAGGCAGAAGCTAATTAATTATAAAGTTCTCTTCCCTGTGCGTCAGGACTACGGAAACTAATTAAGGTGGCTCAAAAACTATTAGATGGAACAATTTTATATCGTATACGGAGTGACTTTTCCCGGTTCTGGAATTTAAATTAAATTCTCCAGAAAACAATAATACCAGACGGAGACGTGAAACGGTCATATAATAAACCGAGTCTGGCCGTGACACTTCTGTTGATGAGTACAATTACCGCAACGCTGAACTCGGACTAGAATTTTGAAGCGACCTCTCCCCGACTATTTGTTCTGCATTTCGTAAATTTTTGTTATTCCACTATATTCAAATTTCGCGAATTGAGAGTAATTTGTATTTGTGCCGTTTATGTTTAGTCCAATTAAATATCAATTACCTTAAATGTACTTACGTTCTTCAACCAACCGTACATCGAATAATAAGCATCGTGAACAATGCAAAAACGGACACGCGTTTCAACGGTTCTATTTAAAATAATTGAACGTTAAGAAAAGTGGTTCAAAACAAAAATACTTGTCTATAAATGAGAATAAGTATCGGTAATGAAAGCAACAAATGCCGAAAAGTTCCTCGAGCCGAGTTACTTTCGAAATAGTAATTATTTCAATGGCTACCAACGGTAATACTTTTTGCTCAAGAAGGATGGGAGTGGGAACCTTTCAGCAGGAAGAAATTTGACTGGCAAAGGAAAGGAGGAGCGGAGGTATGTATCCGCGAAGAATCATTTCGAAGGTTCGCGAAATTCCGTATTTAACGGATGCCTTACACTCGAAAGAGCGGCTGGCCAAAAAGAATAGACCAAGCAGAATATCTTTCTGGTTCTTTATGTCCGGTCACCGAGACGGAATACCGGCTCGGAGAAAAACGGGTCGCAAAGGTTTCGGTGCAGCTGGCTTGCATACATTACGAGCCTTTATTCGGCGGGAAAGGAAAATGGAGCGGGCGAGGGGGAGCGAAAGTTTTGAAAGATGGCTGGACGGAAAATCTAGCTCTAGGAGAAACGCTGAATCGAATCTCGGTATTTCGACAAAGATCGGAACCAGGAACGGCTAAGAGCTGACGGAAGAAAAGCCTAGCTGACCAGGATCGTTATCCTCTCGATCGCCTGGATCTTTTGGGTATTCTTCTTCGACGAATCTGTAGTACCTTGTGAATTTCTTTCGGTGATCTTCGTCGAACTGTCGTTAAATTTAAAAGGTTAAAAACCACAGGCCTGTCTCGGAGCATCTACAAAGACTCGCGGAACGAATTCATTTTTCCAACGTCGCATGAACCCACAAACATCGAAAGCTAACAGTGACGTTAAACATTGGAACGTTGAACGGAGACTTCCGTATCGAACAAGAGTAAACTGTGGCATCGAAACATTTGTCGACTGCAAGCATCGTTGACAAGGTTGCATAATTACCACCAGAAAATGTGTAGCCACGGTGATCATTCGGGGAGGTCGACTGGTTTGTAAACAAGGAACTACCCGATTGTTTTGCATCTCCTTGAAGTTACGCGATGCGAATCTCGCATTTGAGGTGGAAGCCTTTCCGAGAAATAACAAAGTATGCTCGAACGCGCAATGTTTCTGAGAACTTCAACTGCTGTAATTGAGTTCATAGTTACACTTTCGTGTAATTTCAACAACGAATAAAATTATGTTTGTATTTGTAAACGCGAAAGGAAGCGCGGTTGTGGCTGCAACGTGATATGTTTTTATTCGAACACGTCACTTTAGGTTTCATTTCAGTTAGCAAAATTTCCGATATTTCCAGCCAGTTTTTTTTTACTGTAAATATTGCGGAACAATTTTTGGTACGTCTAGCTGTGATTCATTCACTCGAAACATTCGACAAACTCGACCGACTTTACTGTATACAAATGTTGCGCAGACGGGGACTTTTGACTGCTCGCAAAGCCGAAAGTTCCAGCGACGTGTCGCGTTTGGTTGGAAATGGAGCAATGCTTTATTCATTTGAGGTAGTGCAGAGTTCGACGATGCTCGTGTCCAACTTTTACGGGATTGTGCGATACGTTTACGGTCTCGAAACATCGGTCGAAAGCGGACAAAGGCGAGCACAGAATTTATTGAGCTGCTCGCCTGACCTGATCAGGGAAGAAAAGAAATTGCAGATTCCTTGCGTTCTGGAGAGGATGGTACCATTGAATCGAATAGCACCAAAGGAGGAATCCATTCCTCTCGCATAAAATATTAATTACTGGACTTTTATTCCTATGCGACTTGAAAAATGTAACGTACTTTTGTTTCGAAGAAAACCTTATCGATAGCTACGACAATATGCATACGGAGACAAAACGAGCAAATAAAAAATGTTGCAAAAAAATTGAATCGCGTAGGTTGTCCAATAGAAGCGATCGTTCGCGCGTTTTTCGTATGGACGCGCAACTTTTAAAAAGCATTCCTCCCGGATAGAAGATTATGCACCCGCATATGATAGCTTTAAGCAGCTTTATAGTGCATTAAAGGGTAATGGAATAATGGAAGACAATGGAAGCGCGTGAGCATTGTCCGTGCCAGCGTGCGGCGGGACGTTCGTGTGCTTTGGATCGGTATTTCTCGCGAAACGGAGAACGAGACTGACGACCGAGTAATTGCCAAACAATCGCGCACGGCCATTGTTGCCGTGTGCTCACCTTTTAACCGTGTTACGCGACTTCGATTCGAACGCACGCCAACGCAAGCGTTGATTTTACAGCGGGGCCAAATCCGCGCAGAGTGTGACCGTAAAGCGAGGTGTGTACACGAGTTCGCTGTTTGCATCTGGGTTTACGATACGGATCAAAGCTATGCTATACGCGATGCGTATGCACGTAGCTTAATTTTATCACGTTTTTTTTTATGGACGCGTGCTCTTTTGAACGCGGACGAATTTTCGACTTCGCTTAAATCGTCGGTAATTTACGGATCCACCATTTGACGAAGGTCGAAATAATCGCGCGGGGATCCCCTATAAATCTCCCTCGCTCTTCTGGCCCAATTTTCATTTTTCCGCGTATTAAAAAGCCAAAAAAATACGTACACGTGCCCATGTACGGCTGTATTTGTATTTTCACGCGACGACAGGTTGGATGAGAAATGTTTCGCGAGTACATGTCAAATCCATCGACAAACGACTCCGTTGGCCACTCGCCAAAGGGATAGCTCCCTCTCCAACCCTCCTGCCAGCTCATTCGCTGTTTACCAACTGACCAGTTTACGGAACAACGAAGATCGAAGACCACTTTCGGTCTTGCAGCTTCCTGCATCTCGAAACTCGATTCCTCTAGGTAATTGCACTTAATTTCAACCGTAGTTTCAACCGTAGCCATCGTTATAACGCGAAGCAAATTATCCATACTTGGTAGAATGAAGGCAGACACGAAGATTTTTTTGGTTTGGTTTGCAATTCTATTTAATTCGATACAAAGCAGCCCGATACGCGTTGAAAAAAACTAACCGCGGCATTCCCGTGCGAGCACAAAGCGGTTAACTAAGTTCCCCGCGAGGGTCAACGTAATTTTCAATTCGTGCGCACCGCAGTCCCGGAAATGCTTACATTTAAATGAAAATCGTTGGTCGTGATATCGGACTCGGCTTCCGATTCCTCATTTGCAAGAAAATCGACGAGTTTGTCTTTGCTTTGTTACCGACTCGTTTCTTTTTCCCCCTCGGTTTCATTTTTCCTGCTCCGGCTGTCTCGTTCCGTCCCACCGGGGATCTACTCTATCCTTTTAGTAACCGCCGCCTCGTCTCAAGCCAACAAGAAAAAAGCGTACATTCCGTCGATTGGTTATAGAGAACAAACATAATGGAATCGATATAATTGGTGCAGGGTCGGGAACGGTCTCCGAAGTAGTCCGTTGCTTCCAATGGAGAAGTTCGGTTCGAGAAAATGGCAAAGATCGCGGCGCCGAAGTGCATTATTCAGTTTGAAAACGAAAGCGCTGTGCGCTATCTTTCTTTTATCTCTCTTTTATTGATTCTCCATCCGCCATCCCCTTGTTATTTCGTATTCCGTCCGATATTCGTTTTTATTCCGTCTTAAGAGTCGCGGTTCGTTGTAGGGATCGAGTCGGAAAGAACTCGTGCTTCTTTCCCTTTGGGAACCTATTATCGGAAATCACTGCGTCTGGCCTGGCACGGCCCGTTACTACTGCGACTTACGCTTTTCTTCTCTACTAGGAAAGACACTTCCTCGTGACAAAGCTACGATTGATGCACTCCTCTGCTCTACACTTTTCTTTCGCCGGTCGTTCTACCGTGTTCTCTCCTGTTCTTGCATATCGCGTTCAGATGGAAGAAACGGAAACGCAAGGGATACGTATCGGTCTGAAAACAATTCACTCGAGTGCCAGAGGTATCTCGCTCTCTTAAAGCTTCGTGTATTTTCGTGATTCTTGTCACTAGTTTTTCCAAGTGAATTTTTACATATTCATACATTACATACATTTACGTGTTTACATATTCCTCATCTGTTACTTTACGCTGCAAGTAGAAAATATCCCAGACGGCCTCGGAAAGTCCTGTAATCCGACAACCGCAGGGTTAACGATGTTGGTTCTGGCTCTAATCGGGACAAGATATCGTCGCAGGAAGGGGTTGGATGGATCGGTCGAAGGTCGTAACCGTGGTAGACAGGGTGCATCGGTCCCTTATCGCAGGTAGCATCCATCCAATGTAGTTACCGGTAGGTCGTATACGTTGGACGAATTAGCCTGGGGTGTAAACAGAGGTGTTGTATCGAACAGGATTCAGGAGGACGCGGTGGAGGTGGTATAGGCGCCTCGCACGGAGGGTGGTGTGTGGATTCCACGCGGGAACGATGGAAAATCGAGAGATGTGGATGCACAGAGAGGTGCAGCGACTCGAGGGAACCTCGGGAATCGGTTATCGTACTAATTGACTGCAGATTATCGAAGCCAACGTCGACGTCGTTAGCCAGTATATCTTCGAGTCAGCGATGCTGCTTCGACACTTGGAGACCGTGCGTCAAACTTGCCGACCTCGAGGATCGATTATCGATGGACAACTTCGTTTTTCGACGGAGACGGGAATCTGGTCAAAGGGACGGAGAATCTTCGGTTGAGCTGGATATCAAGGAAGCCGTTCGCTCGTGAGAGTTCGCCATGAGATAATAGCTACCGTTTACCATACCTATTGTAACGGATTCAATTGTAGACGGACTTAGGGTAACTTCGAGTTAAAGGGACAGCCGAATACTTTGAGGTACGGAATACCATCCTGCTAAACGCTATCGCTTGCAACACTTCTCCACTTCGAAGCTATGTAGAAAAACTGTAATCGTACGATTTCAAGCCCAATCTTTTTCGAGAATACTTACACGAAGTTGCTATTGCGTCGCTTGGAAAAGTTCACGGCACGAAAACGAAGAAAGTAGAGAAATTTCTAAGCACGAAACTGTTTGCCAGATAAACGAAAGTTTGAAGTTCGGGCAATTATCGTTTAGGTAACGCGTTGTTATCATGGTTAAGCTGATCTCGCGAAACTGTCAGGGAACTCGAAGGATAAAGGGGGATGAAAAGTAAAATTAATAAAAATAGCTCGTGGCTCCTGATTAATTAAAACTTTGATCGCCTCGAAGGTATCCATCCGTCGACCAGTCGCCACTTTCCACTTTTCTGATTTTCAGACAAAACATTTTGTACGCGCCAAATCTCAAGGTGAATTTTCCGAAGGAAAACTCGAGGCGAACAACCTGTGAGCACTGGGTTTTTATAATCATAAAGAATCGTAATACGCAGAGGATGAACAAAATAATACGAACACCTTGAAATATACTATTTCTTTATTAAAACAGGCTTGAGCCAGTATTTGCATTTAAAGTATTCAAAAGGAAAAATAATATAAATTGGTTGTTATAATTCTCGCGGTTAATTCCAGTTCTTCGTCGCTTTGGAATAATTGCGTGAAATTAGATGGCACTCGTTTCCTTCCATCGCAGCGTGTTTTCCTCCACGAAAGAGTCGAATAGAAAATAAGAGATGTAATTGGTAATCGGAAACTTTGAGCGACTCTCGAGGATCGTCCATCATCCGTAAGTAATTAAAACTTGGGACAAGAAAGTCAATTTCTCTCTTGTCCGGACGTTCAAAAATTTTCAGGGCGAAGACACGTTCGCTTAATCGAAGACCGTGTATAAATCAAGTTGATCGATCGAGTTTGTTCTTCCGAAGAAATTTAGTTTAACGCTGACGATACCGTGTCGATGCTGTCCGATAACGTTAGGAATTGTGACGAATTACAATTTTAATCGAGTCTTCCTTGCCTTTTACCGAATAAAATTCAGACAATTAAAATGGATACACTTTTGTCTATCGAGGGGGACCATCGTCGATTGGTTGGTGACCACTGGTCTATGCTAACTAAAGAATTTGCAACTTCGACCGGGAATATTCGTTAAAAAAATAGTGGAAACTCGTCCGTTATCAAGCTTGGAATTCTTTGACAAAACCGTTAACGAACACTACGCGCGTGAAGGAAAAGAGGTGTACGGCTAACGCGATTTAGAAAATTCGGGATACACGCTAGAAAAACAGAAATTCAACTTTCGTGAATATTTGGTTCGTACGCGAGTTACGGTTGGATTAATTACTAGTTCGTTTGCCTCCTATGACCAACTGCATCGTCGTTACTCTTCAAGCCACATTTCGGTTTCGAGCAAATTGCGCTCCGTAATTCGCGAACCACGTTCCGAGCTATCTATAAATAAAAGTGCACCGTCGAGACGAAGAAAAAACAAAACGAACGTCAACAATTGCGGAAGCAATAACGACGGGGCTCGTTTAGGTGAATCATTATTCTAATAATACAGCTCGATGCATGGCTGCCACGTTCAACAAACGTTACTGCCGGCGCATACGCGTATCGTGAATTTATCTGCACAAATGTACGCGTAGCGATGGTACGCAATGGCAACGACCATTATTTAATAACGGCTTTTCATTGACCACCTGATTTTGCGACATTAGCCGCAGATGCGCGGTTTCCAATCGAAACGCTTGGCACCTGCGCGTAGTGTATCCAATCGTCCCTTTTTCCAGGGAATATTTCCTTTTTCAGCTTCTGGTCTTTCGCGATAAAACGGTGGCGGTTTCGAGAAGGATAACGAAATCAGTTATGGGTACAATTTGATGCATTTTTAACTTTTAGGAACGGTAGACGTGGAAAAAGATACGAACATATGATTTGTTGCGAATAAATTGGGAATGCATGCGAACGTATTTCAATATTTAGGGTTCCAAGCGTATTTATAAAATTTGTCGAATTGCCAGACGATGTCTGGACACGCACTGGGGGTTAAATTTTCCACCGAACAATATGTACCCATCCGCAACAACGGCGCGACAAAATCGATATGTACGACGAAAATGGCAACGCACACGTTTTCCGTCTCTTTTGTTTCGCGCACCGTCGCGTCCCGTCCTGCGAATTCTGAGCACCCGTTTGATCGTTCGGTTAAATTGTCGTTCCATTGCCGTGCACCGCCACGCTCATATTAACGCGAGACAATTTCGAAAGGCTTTCGTCTGTTCCATCAACGAAACGACGAGGACGGAGATACGGAATCTGGCCAGGACGGGTGTACTTCAATTTCGTTGAATCGTTTAAGCCGCGGATGACAATTGCGCGCACAACACATTTTCTCAGAAATCGAAACGATCGTAACGTTTATCCATTCAAATTTAAATAGCTTTCACTTTTTCTGTACAACGGGACCAGTATTTTATTTGTCAGTAGAAGGAATTAAAGTTTCAAGCCTACCAAGCTCGGAACGGTTTCTTTTTGTGCGATTAATCTATCCTTTCCTTCGTCGTGACGTCGGAAATCCAAAATGTGTTTCACCGAAAGAGGCCACATAAGAGAGTCGAGGTAAGGGTGGCTTGTTTTCGGAGGAGACGAAACGACTCCAGTATACACGCACACGTTGACTCCCTTGCCTCGCATCGACGCTTCTTGCTCGTCCATGATGGTTAACAAGCTTAGTTTAAACACTCGTTAGAGGAGCTTGATCGTTGTTTTGAGCAGCCAGCTGGGTCTCGAGCTGTTGTCGAACCAAGAGGAGACGCTCGTGGCTGTAAGCAGCTTATATTCGAAATGAGTACGTGGTTCGCGATGTAACCAATTGCATTAGATAGTTTGAGGCCCTGCTAAATGATATTCCGTGGAAACACGGAGAGATCGTCTCGAATATAAACCGCGTTGAGCTAAATCCTCTCGCGGAAACCATCCACGTTAAATGTCTAGAACGTTGATCAAATTGTTTTGCTCGGATTCGCGATCTGGAAGCACCCTCGTTATAGTTTATGATTCTTCGTCCCATCGTCTCGCTCATTAACTTTGTTTCAAAAAAGAATTATCTGCTCGTGTCTCGCGCTTTGATAATCGTCTCGATGCTCGAGCAGTATACGAGACATTGCGGTGGAACCAAGATCGCTCGCAGTTATTAAGAAGATCTAATGGCTGGTTCTGTTAGAAAGTTTTAACACGATTCGTAAAATAGTAATTCAAGCTATCACGGTTACGAATCGTTCCTCTAACTTCTTGCGCGTTTTCGCGTAATTAATGTCCCCTTTGCCAGACGCTTTCCAGAAGGCGCGTAACGTCCCCGGGCGAGATAAAAAGTTTCATTTCTCGCGCGAAAATGTGTATACAGACACCCCGAGCAGGAAAGAAGGAGATAATAAATTTTTTAGCTGCCGACGAAAGTGTCCGGCTGAGAGATAACACGCGACCATCCGCGTTTAAACGAATCGTCGGGACGATCTTTTTGAGAATCGACGCTGGAGTATCCGAAAAGTATTTGGCCCTAAACGTCCGAGTGAAAACGTATCGATTGCCCAAGGCACCGGGAAATTACCGGCATTAATCTCGGAACCTTTAATTAGGGAGGGCCCGTGACAAATGCAAGGAATTTTTATCTAAACTGTCTCTCCGTTTAGGCACCCCCTCCAGGCAGGTAATTTTTCCGCTATATTTCATTTCGTGCTTCTCTCCCTGCTACGGATCCCTTTCGACGATGGAGGAGCATCCTTCTATCCACCTTTTAAAAGGACACTTAAGGATCCGTGCATTTGCCGTAGATTTTACTCTTGGCCACCTTTGAACGTATTTTCGCGGTAAAATACTTTCCGTTGGAATCATATCGCCCTCTCGGATGTAAGCTCTATAAGAGTCTCGACTCGTTCCATTTTTCACACCGACACCATTTTTCTTCCGTTGCTACGAGATTATCAGACGACTCGAAAAGTGACACCGTCGTCTTAAAAAATTACGTAACTATCTGTGGTAATTTGTGTTAGTATATCGTTGGAACAGGCGGCGCAAAAATTGAAAATTATAGGCACGATTAACTTGCCCTGCACGAAAAACTTGTGTTGCGGAAGTTGTACAACACACCAATCCGCAGATCGAGTTTCACTCGTGCCTCGAATTTACGCGTTGCCCCCGTCTGTTTCCGAAGACTGGAATCCAATAACCGTGAAAGCAGATTGTGCTGTACTAGATAGAGCCGAGGTTCTACTAAAGAGTCCGGCAGACTTCACGATTCTTTGCTGAGTCCACTGAAGAAACTACTTTAGGAAACTCACAAACTCGTTCGTAGTGGAAGGTATTTCGGTTACCGGAAACAGCGACGAGAATTTCAGAAATCGGGGGATGCTAGTCGGCGGGCGAAGGTTAAACGCTCCGGCTCGCTATTACCGACTCGACAAGGCTAAATTACAGAGTTTCGTATCGTCTTTCCTGCTCGATGTTCCTTGTTAAGCGAAATCGAATCCCTCGGCACGGTTTTCGTTATGCGCTGCACTCGAGGAAGCGAGCCAGGAATCTTAATCGAGTCTCGAATGGAGCAATGAAACTCGACACTCCAGGAAAGGAGAGGGCGACTTTCTTTCGATTTCGTTTAGAACGGTCGCGCTTAATTGGCTTAACACTAATTTCAGAAATCGACTTTCGCTAACCCCTGAGATCACGAGTAACAGCGGATGTTATCTGGTTCGAAGAATATTCGAACCGATAGAAGGAACAGAAATGGTAAATTTGCCAATTAATAAGAAGACTCGAAGATAATAATTCACTGTTCCCTCCGATGAAAAAGTATGTTTCAGCAGTTTTTAAAAATCTCCCAAAGAAAAGGCTGCCAGATTTATTCTTATCCTCCACTGAATTCGTTTCGACTCCACTTCTTCCTCGTCATGCTTTAACCATCCATTTTCTGGAAAGATTGCAAACACGCCCAGGTGATGTCTTATTCTTCTCGAGCGGGCAAGAAATTCCAAACCTGCTAAGCGTCTTAGTTGTTCAACGAGGCATCTAAAAAACTAGTCAAGGAGTGTTGTAGTCTGCGGTCTCCGTTGTTCGACGAGGTCAGCTTCGACCGCGAAGTTCACGGTGGATGCGCTTCGAGGAACACGTAGAGCAAACTGGATAGCTTCGTTGGCCCGAGTTCAACAGCAGAGTTACCCCGATACTTAAGCATCGAGATAAACCGATTTTGCTCGATTTACTCTTCGAGCACTAATATGGCTTGTAGTAAGTAATTAATACCGTTCCAGTATTTTTTTTTTTTTTTGTTTAAGTGCAAACATTTATTTCAAGCGAACGACAGAAAGAAATTTCTCCGTTCTCCAGAGACTCGACGAATTTTCCGCTTATCCGGCCGTGGCACGATAAAAGGCAAGGCTTTTCGGCTTTGACCAACACGTGTGCGCCGTCCTCGTAACACGTGCCTCGGCGCAGCTCACGTTCGTGAACGTGCGTCTGCGTCGAAGAAACCCTAAATCCGACGGGACACGAACCCCCCAGGTAACGTTGGTAAATCAGGCCCCATGATCCTTCTGATTTCCATATCGTAATTAATTTCTCATTTACCCGGTGCACCGCATTAATTACATGTCCCACGGCGACGCTTCCACCATACATACCTAATTAGTTTAGTTTTAGTCCGGGATTTATAAAGTGCAATCTCTATCTTGGGCCCTCCCCCTCGCACTCACCCGACTAATCCGCTAAATCCTGATTCAGAACTCTCGCAATTCATCGGTGGTCTTACCACGTACTTTCTCTTCGTTCGTTGGCGAGCTCACGATCCGCGATGCTCGGGTCTGTCTTCGATTCAATTCGAGCGCGAAAGGCGAACAGTTTCGGACGAGCGAAGCAGGCATTTGGAATCTAAATCCCGAAAATCGAACCACCTGCGGAAACTTTCCCGCTTCTCCTCGATTCCGTTTCACAACTTCCATCGCTTCTTTCCGTCTCGTCGGGCACCACCTTTTCCGCGACGGAAGCACGTGCACCGGTGTACTTTATCGCGTAGCACGGTTATCATCGATTGTTTGTCTTAATTCCCGCAATATTTAAAAGACGGGAGTGGCTATGACTCTTCAAACGTCATAGTCGAGCAAGTGGTCAACCTCCAAGTGGTTTCCGTCGTAAGTACCCCTACGGGGGGAAACCAAGGCCCACCTCTGCGAGCTAGGGTAGACATCGAGGAATAAAAGTTCGAACAGAAACCAGATGAGAGTAATTTTACACAAGAAAGTTCCCAAAAAGTTTTATGATTGTTGTCAAAAATGGTATGAAACGAATAGTCGGAATATCCAATTAGAGTAATAATTAGCTCGTATAATTTCGAAGAACCCTTTCTACTATTATCATATTTTCTTTGAAAGATACTCTTGCGTTCACTAACGATCAGATTTTTATAAAATATGGTTGTCAGAAACGTTTTCAAGAGGCAGTTGCAATTTTAACTTTCACATAATTTCTTCCCTGCTTGGCCCTTAATTTGCCGCGTATCGGAAAAAGTTTTTCAACGAGTTTCCTCGAATCTAATCCCGGTGTACGTAGGCATCCATTAAACATTAATTTTGATATTCCCGCGACTGCACGGCAAAATGAATTAGAGAAAAAGTTACCCGCGGTAATTTGTGCGAGTAGTTTCTCTATTTTCCAGCTATCCTGAACTGCGCCTCGTTGGCAACTCTGCACAACACGATGGGCGATAGGAAACATTCTCCCGCCGAAGCACACTCGTGCAGACATTTAAACAAATTGTTTTTCCTCGAACAGTAACGAAAATAACGTTTGCGTTATTGCTCCCGAACTCCCCTAATCGATCTGCACAGTTTTCTTCGAGTAATCGATGCACCTAATGTTGGATGAGGGTAGAGGGTTGATGGTAAAATTTTTTTGATTGGAAATAACCATTGTAACTTTTCTCCATTTCTTGTAAAAAATCTAAAGAATTTTTCATTTAATTTCCACGTATTTCAATGTTTACGAAGTCGAATATCACAGATGAAAATATTCTCGACTGATGTTCCGCGTGTGACGGGAATCGTTACGGAAAATATTAATTAATTAGTACAGTGTTTTTGTTCTCCAGAATTCATTTTGTTCGGCACTTTATTGGATGATTTAATGAAAACATTCGTAATCGAAAAATGTTAGTAATTCACGAGTAGAGGTCGCTGCGCGTAATATTTAGGGGTCCAGAATTTCCAATGATACTCACTGGGATGCTCAGGCTCGGCGCTGTTCCGATCTTCTTGAGTTAGAGTAGTTTTTCTCGACTGTGCGCTGGCAAAGGTCGATACCTCGATGCACGTCACTGCGATCAATATCCACAGCATACTGACGAGCGTCTCTTGATAATTTCACCCTCAAACCATCCTAACGACGTTTACGTCTTGTTCCCAGTCGCCTTTTTCT
Organism: Hylaeus anthracinus; assembly: GCF_026225885.1. Lineage (NCBI taxonomy): Eukaryota > Metazoa > Arthropoda > Insecta > Hymenoptera > Colletidae > Hylaeus > Hylaeus anthracinus. The sequence goes on from NW_026535284.1 coordinate 11,999,753, forward strand.
GTTAACAGAACACGCAAAGGTTATTCGATGGAGTCTAACGCGTTTATCGCGAATACATTTTCAACGGAACGGAACATCTCTGAATCGAAAGAGAAATAGTATTTTAGTAGAAACTTAAAAAGGGTGGTTCGAGATGGAATAAATAATCGTTTTTCCCAAGAATATAGGAGGAGCGTGGAATCGAAGGATTCGTAGAATAATAACCATACGGTTAGAAACGCTTCCGTAAAAATCGAATTATTATTATGAATGGCCAGAGGAAGCGGGGAAGAACAGGAGCAAATCGAATTGAATTTCATACGGTCGGTTTAGCCGGCGACTACTGCTCATCCTCGGCGCTAGAAGATTTAATCGAAGATTCTCTTCGCCCACCGCCACCCTTCCGATCCTTATCTAATCCAATCCCACCACCTTTTGCTTTTCCTCGGTTAAAGCCGAGATGAGTGAACACCGGAACAGATACGGGCAAAATTGTTCTCTAGATGAAAATCTCCAATAACGAATGGAAGATACACAGCTTTGTATTCATTACTGGTCGAGTAAAAATAAAAATTTCAATTATAGGATGCTGCTACACCTCGTATCGAGGAAACATAATGCATTTCTTTCAATGTCCATCGTTTTGCACACGTGGATACAATTCTCTTTCTTCTCTTAAGTATACAGAGTATCCAAAGCTAATGGAAAAAAAAACTTATTTCTTTGTTTCCACCTTTCCTTTTGGCGAAGAATTAAATTCTTTCTATTTCTTGTTCGCTTATCTGCTCACGACGAAGCTTACGTTACACGCGAAAAGGATTTCTATTTCGCTGCTGCACAAACGAAAATCGGTTTTGCGACGATAATTCGCTACGCGACGATCGCGTGAGAGAGCCTACGCAATGTGTACAGGTAATGTCGGTGTACGAGCTGCGGACGTTTTGAACGACCCCGACGCCTAGCCATGCGATCGAGATACAAAGCTGCGTAAACATATTTTAGTGCAAATACTTGCATTGTAAACGACCCGTAGATTTGCGAAATTCTGGGATCTGTGATTTACACGTTTAGCTATGTCTCTACTTATTAGTTCAATAGGCAAATTACCTCTCTGGTGAAATATAAGGAAGCGTATAACGGGGGTAACATTTATAGTAGGGATCGTTGGAATGTGTTAAGTTAATAGAGAAGTAGAAACGATTTCAGAACTGATAGATTCGGATAAAAATTCCACTGGAATCGCAACGAGAGTGGATTGCGGAATGCAGTCGCCAGAGCCCATTTTCGAGATCGGGATTATCGGTGGGGCGGTTGGTACCGTTTCCTCGGCATTACGAAACACGTTCAGTGTCTACGACACTTTGTAAGTACTTTTTGTTCGTGCATTCACCTCCTTTCACGGGGGTGTTCCGAGGAGACAGAGAAGAAAGTTACGAGCATTGGTACCATTGAACGGAAAAGAGAGTTGTCTTTTTGATGCGTTCCACATCGGACACACGGAGTTACTTTACCCCGCTTCCAAGCCGAACTGAACTATCGTATTCCGGATACGTGACTCGAGAACTATCCAGAGGAAATGTATGTTCGACGAAACGGAGGACTTTATTGTCCACTATATTCGCGTCATGACACTAACTGAAAGTTTCTCGAAGGAAACACGTACCGCGCGCGTTTTGCAATCTTTTTTGCTCGAGGGTCTTATCCCTCCAACCGCTTCGACGACAAAACAAACGTCGTAGAGGGAATACCCATTAGAAACGTTAACGAGAAACGATATTTTCTTCTATTGCATTTTCCGAGAGGGAAAAGGGAGATGATAACGGTCACTTGATTCATATTAAGTCGCATTGTGTAAAATCGAATCCTCCGACCCGAAAAAAACGAGCGGCCCTTCAAGCAGTGATTTGCGTTGTGTAATCGACGTGTAATTTTTCGTCGATTCGTTGTCGAGACTGGAGTCGACGAGTTTCACGGAACTCTCGAGTAACCGTAATCGTGGAATGAATAGGAAGAAGAATAAGAGAAGTTCGAGTACGCTGAGACAATGGCTGCCGATGCTCTCGTAGGGAGGTTCGATAGACGAGATATCGAGGAGCTCGAGTCACTTCGCCTTTTCACGAAGCTGTTAAACGGCCATTAGCGAGCTAGAACACGAGGGAGTCCCGACGTTTCCGAGCCATCGGATTTCTAAAGGTTCGTCGACATTCAAAGAGCATCCAGAAACGATCATTCGATGAGAATCTAACGCCTTAGAGGTGACGCTAATTTTCGTGGGTCGGGGCAAAAAAAGCGCGTCTTCGAATCCGCTTAGAGGGCCTGCTAATAAGTTTATCTTCAATCTCGTTTGGAAAATCCCGAGGAAAACACCGACTGTCTTTTACTCCACCCCTTCAGCGATCGATCCGCTCACCAGCGAAATACTCCAAGTATCAAGAGAGTTTACTAAAAACTGAGAGGCCTGGACGAGATGAAATAAATTCATTCTTTCGCTCTTGACAAGGGGCTGGCGGTTTAACGTCGAGTGCCCTTAAATTGTTCATTAAACCAGCGCAGTGTTGGCCGATTATTCGCTGGAATTGAGAAAGCTATCGGTACGTGGCATTAAACTATCGATTTTCTCTGACGAGCCGAAAGTTAATGGGTATTCGAAATTTCAGGTCAATTGTACGAGTTTTCTGGCGTACAATTCAACTATATAGTTGTCTTTGACAGGAGGGGGATGGGAGTACGCGTGGAACAAAACTGCTAGTGGATCAAGTATTTAATTTACCGTAAGTGCACGGTTCGGAGTAGGTACTCTTGCTTCTCTCTCAGCGTGCATTTGGAAGTACCAGTTACTGTAAAATGGGGCTGCTTCTCATACTGGTTATGGTTTTACCCAGTGAAAAATATGGATTAATCTTTTTCGCGTTTCGATGCGAAGGTACATCGTGGAGCGCAAAGTAACCTTTGCTGTACGTACTACATCTAGTCTCGCGGAGGTCTTGTTTATGGAAATGAACATTTTTATTGTTAAGGATATCCTTTGTAGAGGGATGACTTCGAAGAAGTTTGGAAACTCTGTGTGAAATTTGATAACAGTCGAACAGGGTAAGGAGAATCGGAGTCGAGGGAAACCGTTCTATGTACTCAACGATGTCATTACGAGATTGCATTATAGTTTGCTTGGAAAAATGTAGTCGTAAACGGAATTCATATCCGCGCGGCAGCGTTTCCCGCTTATGTTCGGATGTAGAGAAACGTAGGTACCTGCACGGTTCAACGAACGATGAACAAGTGCCACGATGATTGTCGCTTCGCGCATCGTCGATTGGAACGTATTATTTTTTATCGATCAGCTACAACCGAACCCCTACACGCGTTCGTCAGAGCCGTATCCTCGACGCGAGCGAAAATAGAAATAAAATCAGAGGACCGTAATTCTCGATATCCTTTCTGTCATGCTGGCTGACAAAGATTCTCACCAGGATTGATGAATGACGACATTCATCAGAATTTCGAACTCGAATAAATACCTTTCGGTGAAACGATACACTGATAGACGTATCTTTGTCAGGATGGAAATAAACGAGTAGTAAGTGTGACGTATGTAGTTACAGAGACGAGCAAATTCTTATCTAGATCAAAATTTCGAATCACGCGTGGAAATATTTCACGATGAATAAAAAATGAATATGATTGTTCGATCGAACGGGTTATTACGGGTTCCTCTGTCAAGCTATTATGAAAGATTGACACCTACCCGTTCTTCGGATGCTTTGAATTTTGGTAAAGAGATATCTGTAACACGTTCGTTGAATTTTGTTCGTTGTAACGGATATATCCACCACGGGACACCAAAGCATCTGCATATCCTCTATTCGGAGGAATCGCAAAAACGTTTCATTTCCCTCTTCCGTGGCGTTCATAAAAAGTATTCGTAATTCCAGTCTTCGCGTAATAACTTTATCGTGGAAAGAGAAGCAACGGTAAAGCGGATGATTGTTTGAAAGCTCGCCGCGAATAAGGATAACGTAACTTGGAGGAGTTATAATGGCGTAACGTAGCAAAATAATGCAAACGCGAAAGAAACAAAAGTTTCGCGCCGGAGAAAGTGTTTGCACGCTCGTAATTTCATGAGCATGTTGCTCACTGGCACGATGTCGTCATGATTCCTGATACAAAGCTGCTTGTCCGTTAGCTGTGCTGTCAGCTCAAATTCATAGTTTGCGTCACGTGAAATCACCCATCGGGTTCGCGATTCGAAGATTATAAAATTTCTGAGAATACGCAGCTCGCGGTTACCTGTCTCGCGGAGATGTCCGAGGTTCCCGTCGCCGACTGTCGCGTTATCCACTAGCGAGTAAAAAAAAAACCGTGCTTGTTCACACTTTCCGCACCATCGTTCTCGAAGGGCCCGTTTCTCAGTCAGCTCAGGTCCAGGCAGAATTACGCCGTGAACACGTGGTGCTATGCCTTGTCATCGGTGGTCCTAAGGGTTGCTCGCGCTACTCACTCGAATGGAGCCTCGATAAACATCTCTATTCCGCACTGTTCTCGAGTTCCGTACGCGTTCTCACGCACCACTACTTCCATCGATCGCCGCTCGATGGATAATCTTGCACCACGATTTCCCTTCGCCTTCTGGGCGACAATCACTACGTATCCAGCTAGACCGCGACCACGATTCCAGTTTTAACACAAGAACCGATCACTGATACCGCGGAACGATCGTTACCATTGAAGACGTTAATTCGATTGAGCGTGAAGACTGACGAACTGACAAATTTCGTAAGGCGAACTCGACCAAGTGCTGGCCTCGACGCGGAAAAAAAGAATCGGGCGTACGTCGACACGTTTGCACTCTTTTCGGGATAGATCGTTGCGCAGCAGCCGTTGCTACCGGCTATCGAGATCACAAAACATCGAGAGAACCGATCGGCAGAAACGTAACCTCCCCCGCAACTAACGAAGCGCGCGCGCCGAGCTTCGCGATGTCACTGGATGCTGCCGTTGAACTTTCGCGCACGAACACCATCCTCGCTGCAACCTGCGCCGCCAACCCTCGACCCGCGACCACCCCCGTCTGCCGCGCAACCGAATCTCACCGGCGCATATACCTAAACCAACCTTACTCAAACTGTGTCCTGCGAAAACACGGTAATTAATAATCAAAGAAATAAAATTAAAGGGGTACCGCACTCTTCTAATGTCCATCACTTTGGTAAAATTATTTTTGGACTGCAGTCATATGTGAAAGGCAGGCAATCAATTTTTTTTAGATGAGAAGAGTTTCGTAGCTGAAAATATTTCGAAAACGCTGACCTAAGTCAAACTTCCAACATCGTGCACTCCATTTTCCGACACCCATGCCTCGCGAGAACTCGATCTTCATGCGAGTTCGCAGTGCTGGCTTCGAAGATAAAGAAAGCAACAAGAGCAGGAACATGAAAGCAGGATAGAAGCAAACGCTGGAGGAACGGTTCGGGACGTGACAGAGAGTAAGTTAGGAAAACGTGCTTCCCCATTCGTGCTTTGGTCCAAAAAACGCGCGACACACGCTACCGGTAGTCGCAAACTCGAGATTAATGAACTCTGGACTCGATAGCATGGCTTTCTCCGCTGGGTAATTAATTAATACTGCAATAATATTATGACTTCGTCATAATTAACATTTTCAATCATTAGGTTTCGATCCTCTTCGAAGTTCGTAAACCATCTCCAAAATATTTATTTCGTTAAACAATTACATTCCTTGCGAAAAGGTCTTAGGGATGGTTTGATTTCTCAGGACTTGCAATAATAAATACAAGGGGGAATTGAAGTAATATTTGCGGAGTACAAATAAACACCGTTTATTCATTATCGAAGAATTTAAGCTGTATGTCTATACTAGTCGTCGCTGTATGGTCGAAAATGTCAACAGAATGCATGCTTTGCGAGGTAGAAACAATGTCCTGTCGCTCGAAAGTCGCGAGTGTAGGGCGAGCAAGGGATTGCTGCGGCGGACGTATGATTTAAACAGACGACTCGCCTCTACAGCCTGAGGCAATGGTACGCGATCTTTTTCGCTGTTGGTCTACATAAAATAAAATCATTTTCTGCAGGAGAATTTAACGCAATATGAAATCTAATAAAATCCATCGCGGTGGTTTTCATTGCGGCAATTTCGTTTTCCAGTTAGCAAAATATTGCTCTCGAAATATTGTTCGCTTCTTTTTATTCGTAGAAATTGTTTGATATTCAGTCGCGTTCGAATCAAACGTTCGTTAAAAAACCCCGAATGCGTTAACCGTCACTTGATTAACCCAAATGTCCCTCCATAACGGCGAAACGGAATCACGTTTGGGTCGTGTTGTATTCAACGCAACAAATTGAGCTGAAGATACGTAGACAAACTGCATCGCGCGGTGAGTCGACGTATAACATAATGGCTCGGAAGTACCTACATGTACGGTAATATGGCACGAGCATTTAATTCGCCGGTAAAGCGTGTCAACCTTTTATTGCAAACATTTTTCGTGACCTGTATACAAACGGTAGCGTAATTGCGCGGCATGTGACGTGCAGCGACGTTAATCCGTAATCCACGGAACAGTCCACCAATGAGCTTTAAAAATGTTCTCGGTTTTGGAATGAATGAAGCAAGATTAACTCGTTACGCTGAAACAGACGTATGAGGCGAGCCGTTCATTATGGACGCTGCGTAAGTCCATTTATTCCCGTTTCGAGGTTCAAAAGGTTCTGTATTTCAATTGACCGGAAAATACTGGCAAACGCTAATTAACTCGCGTGCTTTCGATGATGTCGATCGGTAGTTACATCAGGGTTTCAGAAATAACTCCCCTTGTGTATTCTTTTCTTCGAGGAATCGTGAAATATCTTCTATTGGTTATTCGAGCATGTATCTATCTAGTCGTCGATAAAGAAATATCGGAGGCTCGATTGAAATTGGTCATCTAGAGAACATCTCATTATACATCTTGCGGCAACGGTGGCCTCATTGTGGTTCGTTAATCGGTGATCGATATCCATTGGATCGAACGACCCGGATACGGCTCGGATATTCGAGCAATCGGAAGCGTGTCTCACTTCCTGTGCGATGCAATAATTAGGCGGTTCACCTGTATTGTTGATCAAATCCTCGTTTCCCAAACGACGTCGTCAGGTAATTCTTTATTAAACGGAACCAAACCTCTGATCTCAGTTTTTCTCGTAAAGCATTCAGGGGGATAGAAGTTAATACTTTAACTAATAAAAAGGTTTTAAGACGCGGCGACTGAGAAGGAAGCTTGAAAGGCACCGATTCGTCGAGTATGGACGGGAAATCGTGGATTTTTTGAAATTCATCTTTGCCGCGAGTGCACAGAAATGCTTTGAAAAGAGTCCCGCACTGTTTGCGAAAGCTGCCCGAGGGAGTATTATGACGGTGCAGCATTTTGCTTAGAGCGTATACACGTTCGAGTAGTTTTTCTACGGTTTTATGTCTTAAAGTCGCGTGCCTTTTTCCAAGCGTGCATTGAATGGACGATTGCGGGTTTAAGTCTCGCCGATCACTGGCGCGGAGAACTCAATGGAAAATTTACTTACGGATTCTCTAGAGTTCGTTTCATTAGAACTAAGAAGAACCAACCGAAAAGCGCTTGACAATTTTGCATTACCACATTGCATTAATCCCATGCCGTTTCTGTACCGAAATGAATTCGAAGCAAATTTATGCGGAAACGGACGCAGGTATTTGAAATTCGAAAAAGGGATCCACGAAATCGGAAATTTCTACTGGCAAGGGGTCTGCTGAACGCTTCCGCGGAATAACCTACATTCGCAACTTTCAACGTATAAAAAAGTCAACGGATAGAGTTATCGAGTACTATAGAGTGTTTTCAAATCTAGAAGGATGCCAAGATGGGCCACATTTGCATCGTAATGCAGAACTGGGATTCTTCTTTGTTTATGTACGCATGTATCATCGTGGTTGTTTTGAAAACCAATGGGATCGGGGTAAATATTTTTTTCACAAAAGGATGACATAATATCGACGAATGCACGAACCACGCGTCGCTCGTGAAATCAATGGTACTATCATCGAATCGATAGTTTTCTTTTCTTTTTTTTTAACAGAAGGTAACGTGACGCTTGGCTTTTAAAAATCAATGATGTTTGGTATAGAAGTTTTTATGAAACAATAGATGATGCACCATTCACGGATACACGAGCTACGCGCAACTTTTGAAAGCAACGCTACGATAGATTTTTGAACAAAAGGTGAGATGCAGCGTTGACGGATGAACAAACCAAAAATTGATCGAGTTTGGTAATTGTCCGACGTTGTCAGAATTAGCGGTGCATCGCTATGGTTTACCGATCAAGAAGACAAGATTACGTGACGCTAGCGGTTTCCTGTGTCGTATAGTTTCTTGCATGCGACTATGCATGTAGCATACGCGTATGTAAACTTACGCCAAGAATATTGTGGTAGCTCGGTGAATACCCGTGAGACAAATTCGTATCGTAGTACACGACTGTCGCACAGCGTGGTTTTAAAGCAGAGAAACCGAGCTTTGTAGCTCTGTGAATCAACGTTTTTGCTTTTGACGGTGAGGAGAAGCTGGAATAATATATATATTAGCTCGTGAAATTGTCTTGAACGATTCCCCGAGTAAGAACAAGGTGGTACGACAAGTCATCCGAACGACTCGTTTACTTAACAGGGGTTGTGTCGCCATAGCGGTGTTTAAACAGATGGCTTCCTCGTGAATTTTTTACAAAGATACTATCCACCCGATCGAAAGGAAGACTCCGTCCGTGTTTGAAAATTAAAAGCGATATCGTGATCCTTATCCCGATTTCACTAGCCATCGATAAAAGTTACGAGATCAAGTTTGCCCTACAAGCTTGATATCGGATTGATATTAACGGCGTCTATGAAATAGTTCGGTGGTGGAATATGTACTTGTACCAGAGGCGAGGTCCTTCGAATTTACCCCGGAGCTACAGACTCCGTAAACGTTTCCAAAGTCCTAGTCGTAAGGCGGGAAACGATTGGAATTCGGAAGCGGGTAAAGCCAGCGAGTCGGAAACGCTCGATACGGCAGTCCACTTTTCGGTTCCAAAGGAAATAGAAGAAAAAGAGAGGCGACGCAAGGTTGCGAGAAAGGAGAGAATTTACGAGAAAGGTGGAGAAGCGGGATAGAAGAGGAACCGACGTCGGAAGCTCTCCAGAATGCATCGAATACTTTCGCAACAGTGTCAGTGGTTCTTGTTCGCGTTGACAGTTCGCTGATTGCGATTACTTTTCATTGTCGAACGGGTGCATTATCTCAGGAGGTCCTAATCCGAGGGAATCCTGGCGTTCGACTCGATTGACGAGATAGTTGTTCCGCTTTCGCTGGACCAGAAGTTTTACCGGATAAGAGGAACTGCTTTTAATTCTGGTCCATAGGTTCGTCCTCGATAGAATTCGTTACTCTCCCTGCGGTTAGAAGGCTTTGAAAGACAGGGAGATGATAAATCATATTTTACAGAACAACGCGAAACTGGGTTCTCGGAAGGGTTGTGCAAGGGTAGAAAATTGGTTCGACGTTTGTATCATTGCCCGTACTCTGGAGAAGAATAGAGGTTCCGAGTCTTGGTGATTTCCCCGTTTATTACTAACGGTGACCAACCGTAACCCACACATATGACTTGGGAGGAACGTGAACGCAGTTGTAACGAGAAATCGAATGGCCGATCGATTATCATAATGCCGCTGTTCCGGCGCGTTCGATGATTTTCTCATACAAGAAGCGCATTCGCGCGTTCGATCTTACATATCGATAAAGTTGGCAACTCGGCCGAAAACGCCCGTTTGGTCGTCGAGTGCAATTTTAAGACAGAACTTCGTACGAGTTCCGAATTGTGCGCGGGGTTTGTTCAATTTTTATTGCGGTTTCCCGAGAAAGGAAGAGGGACTAGGAATTCCGAAGGGCATGGAAAGAAATCACGGAAATGAACGAGCGTTCGAGGCGTTTTGATGGAGGAATCGGGGATTCTTCTCAGGATTATTGCGAGCAATTATTGTCGAGCACGACGATAACCCGTGGTCGGTGGCGACAGATGGATTCAAAGGCGTGTACGCAGGAAACGAATGGCCGATACATTATCATAATGGGCCGATTTTGTCGCATTCTGTGGCGTGCTCCCGCCAGGGAACGCGAATTCATGTGCAATCGAGCGTCATTTAATCCGCCGCGGTCATTACGCCCGGTAACTTGTGCACTGACCAGAGGATGACACGGAGGATTTCCATTCCCACGCCGAGTATCTTCAATTATGCAACCGGCCCAGTTGATCCGCATACCACTAGAAATGTTTCGGTACCCCATCACTCTCCATTGCGAGGGAATTTATATTTCAAAGAAGAAATTACTATTAGGTTATTTATATGCCCACGAGCTAATTAATTCTACAATTAAACGTAAAGTTCGTCAAACATGTAGAATTATCCCTATGAAAAAACTTCGTCTCGCAAGCTTTGTAAAATTCCTCTGCGTACTTTACAAAAATTGCTTTCATTGGATTCTCAGAATAAATTTTGAACTAATGCTAATTCCGAAAGCTGCTCTCCTCTATGATTTAGAAAAATGGAACTTTCTGTGGAATAGGATGTTTTAAAATATTTCTAATGACCACTCGTTTTGTAAGCGTGAAGGATCCTTCGTGAATTCGTGCACATAATGCGTAGAAAAATTCGCGTACGTTGAAAAAGAGCTGTAATCGCTTAAGCCTCTTAGAAACATCTGTTTTTCGAAGACTTCGTTTTATAATTTTCATGGATTTTTCTTCGCTGGCCCGGAGATGATAGTGACGCGCTACAAGGTGCACTTGTGAAGCGAAAAAATCCAGGAGTACTATTAATTTAATTAAGCGCACTTAGCACAACTCTCACGGATCGTTAACAAATATTCAGGGACGTTCGATAACAAATCCGCCTACTCGACAATAATACATTACCTGTAATTAAAATATAAAAATTGGAGATTATTTTTGGATTCTTGCATTAAAAGTAGCATCCTGCATAAAATTCGTGTAACGTCTCGTGGTAAAGGCAATGGAATAATCATCTGTATTCGTGGTTAAGCCGTGGTGTTGTTATTATTTTCACCATGATTGTTTGGCTGCTTTGTTTGCGATGCACGCGAAACGGTTTTGTATTTTTAATGATTTCCTTGTGTCGACTCGAAAACATTATTTTCGTTTTGTGTATTCGCGTGAATACGAAACATTGTTCTTTCATTCGAGGCGGATATAATTTATTTCGTGTCCACTGGTTAGGTACAGAGGCGAAAAATATCGGACGGATTTGGAAATAAACTAGCACGCTCCACGGAATAGAATGTGTACGATTGAAAAGTTTTTCGTTCGCTTTTTTGGTCATTGTGTACTCGTTGACACAAAAACGCTCGCCATGAATTAATAATATCGAAATCGCGAAATATAATGTCGTTTATGAATTATTTCCAGGTTAAACTCGCGAACATGGTGGATAGTTAATGAATTATACATGGAAACCGAATAACCACGATAAAATTCGCAACTGATTTACAAAATTCGGATTTTTTTTAAATCGAAAAGTTGCAAACAGATCGTTAGAAGAGAGGAGAAATCTTCGAAGCCTCGCTTAAACTTTGAAATTATATTACTTACCATTTTAGCGAAGACTCGAGGTTTTCTTTCGCGTTCCGTTTACATTGCTTTTATTCGTGCCTTTAAACGAGGCAAATTGCTCGGAAAATGAGTAATTTCAAAGATAAAGTAACGGAAAGAGAAAACCTTCGGCTCAAAGTGTAACAGGTACTGTCAAAGCAACGAACGATATTTATTACAAATATTCCTCGTCTTCCTTTTGAAGAGAGATACGAGTGTGTAATTCGCGAAAAGAATTTTTCGGTCAAGGTACTGAATTTAATTTGAAACAGTAAACGCGAAAATTCGTTAGCGTGGTAGAAAGAAATTGCTTGGAATCCAATTAATTCTGCAAATAATGCAAGAAGGGGAACAGAGTCAAGCGTAAATATACGTGTTAGATTTAATCAGATCGTCTGATACTACGTGTTCTATCGAAGTAGGATCGAGGCGATTGATTTCTATAGAAAACAAGAATTTTATCGATACTAATTTAAAATATTTGTAACGTACGAATTAAACGCAATGTAAGTTAGCAAATACATGATTATTTCTGTTTTCAGAGATTTTACATGCATTGAATGTTGATAATGCTCGAACTCATTCCGCTTGTATAACTAATTATGGACAGCAAAGTGGATTGTTCTGATTTGGTTGCTATTAAACGATGGGCTTGTGCAAAACCATATTAAATTACGGTAAACATTTTATCTCTTCGCAGGAAGAAGCATAAAGCTTCGGTGTATAACGAGTATTCGTTTTATCGCTGTAAATAACATATTTCATATTGTTACCAACGAACGCGAACATATTTTACTGCAGAAACGGTAGAATTTAATAGCGGAGAAATATAGGGAATTAAAAATGTACTCGGATACTTGTTTCTCTCGAAATTGCATTATTACACGATCGTTACTCGCAGTTTACATCGAGGATTTGAAGGATTCGCGAACCATTTATAAATTTCTTGTTCAAAGTTTAATACGTTAAAATTAATAAATGTGTGCGCAATAAAGTATCTTCCAGTTTATTCCAGCAGCAGAATCTCTTAAGAGGGACGGAGTACCCAGTATCCAAAGAAGATCTCATTCTTAGTTAGTCCGTTCGTTTTGCCAGCAGATGGAAACGCCGCGAAATCCTTTTCGCTGGAAGGTCGACGGAAACTTTTACCCCTAATCGCGTCGTATCTTGCGAAAGTTGCTCCAAGTAGTGCAACAAATCGGCTTTATGGTGTATACTATTATAAAAGAGATTTGGTACGGTATTCTTGTTGCGTTTACTTTCATGTACTTGCGGTAGTATTTCAGACGGCATTACAGAGGCTTTCATCTTTGAAGTCTGTAGAAACAGCGATTCTTCGAGACTTCTTTCTCTAGAAATGTATAGTTATGGATCAATTTGGAAATCTACACGAGTACAGTTACAGTCTGTATCTAATTCACGGGGAACTTAATTTGGATTCAATTTATGTTTTTAATTGCAACCCGAATCTCGTCTCGCGATCTCAATGGAAGTTAATCGCAATTAGCTTTTCAATTGATCAAGATTGTAATCGATCGATGCCCATCACGAAGTTAATGTTTGCGCATTCGTGCCCGAGGGTATGCATTCTTTGATTTCGGTTTACGTTGGGATATCGCTACCACGCCGAGCAGAGATTTTAATTTAACTTGCAACAGTCTTTCCGCGTACGCGAGAAATTACTTTCGCAATTCTGTTTTCAATTTCAACCTGGAGGGCTGAGCGGTACGCAACGAGAAATAAAAGGTGGGACGACACAAAAGAAACGAGCAAATGGCCGGCCGTCAATATTTTCGGAATCAATTTCATTGGGGAATCGCGAGCCATCGAAACGCGCGAATTAACGGGACTGCGTCTCGTTTGTTATGTTAGTAGCTAGCCACCGTGCAATTTATCGCTTAATGGTCGTTCGATTAAACGCATTACGTCCCAACGGCCGTTATTCAAATGAAATTTGCGTTGGCTCTTTTGTACAATTGCCCGCAATGTTACATTCTGAAACTCTACGGATGGCCGATCTAGAAATATTCTGTATAAAATCGCTTCGGCTAACACCGACGTCGCTCGGGGCAGCGAATTTTATTGGAAACAACGGAAAATCTATGCGCGCGGTATTGCATGCCCGATATTGCATTTTAACGAACGGAAAATTGCTTGACACCGAAACAATAGCGTGGTTGTTTTTTTTCCAAAAGAAATCGCGTGACTTGGCCTCCGCCGTGCCTGTGAGTCTGGAGTCTTATAACGCTGCTAAGCGCCGACAAAAAAAAAATCGAAAAGGAAGGTGTAAGTGGCCCGAAGGAGATTGCGCGAGTTTTCGTGGAACAGAAGGGGGAAAAAGATATGAAAGTGGAAGAAGTCGGCTCAGTCATAAATCATACACCTTGCTGCACGGACGTAGAGATAGGAACGCCGTTTCCGGAACGCGGACTCCCATCCGGCAACATTTTAGCAACTTCGTCCTTCTTCCCGCGATTCAACGAGAGAAACGACTCTTCGTTAACCCTAGGAGACTAACCCTGCGACCATTTTTTACTTTACACGAAAGACTATGGTAACAAACCACGGTAATATCTTTTCGACCATTGTCATTTTTAGAATATCGCGTGTTCAAATGCAAACTTTTTGAAATTTCAGACGAAATAGATTAACCGATATTTTCGTATCAAGTGTCGATGTCATTCTCATATCCACTGGATGTTTGTTTTTGTCAATCTACGCAGCGGATCGAGGCGTCGACGCGTCGATCGTATTTGAGAATCGAAGGTCCGGGGGGACCGGATAAAGTCGAGCGACGAGAAGTTTCTCTTTCGATCAAAAGTTTCCTTTGGGAAACTTTGGACGTTCCCGCGTCGAACCTATTCTAATCACCATCGATTTCCGTCGTGCGTAACTCAGCAAAGCATTTTGCAAGTCAGTAACCGGAAAGTTTGAAAGTCGAATTGTTCCGGCACATATTCGCCCTCAGGCCACGGAATTGGATTTACATATCTCTTGCAGGTTTTCCCAGCTTACTCTTTGGATATCGTGAATTCCTTCCTATTACTTTCCAAATCCCATTGCACACGAAAAACATCCGCGAAAAGCGGTCGATGCAACGTTCGGAACTCGACCGCGACGATCCGTACAGCTTTCCTACGATTTTCTAATCGAAATACAAGAACGCGTTTTCAAACATTTTTATAATGATACCGTATGAGATATAGACTCTGGACCCCTTGCGGTTGGATCGAAGAGTGTGATAGTTGTAGGTTGCGTTGGACATCCTTTTCAAATTCGTCTATTGCGGTATGTTATTGCGTACATATCGCGTTAACGTCGCTACTCGAACTTCAATTATTATTCGAGCAGCCTCGGTTGCAGCGCTCTCTTGCAATTACCCTCTTTGCCATGGCACGCAGCCGCCTCTCTCGACCATTCACGTCGCAATAAATCGATAATCGTTTCAATAACGATTGACAACAGGGATCGCGGTCGCGTGTCACGCACCGGTCACGATTTAAATGACAAAGGGGATTAATCATCCAGTTTCTCGTAATTTTTACCACTTGAACCAAGCTCGTCCACCGGACCTCGACACCGCTCGTCCAATTTCCTCGCCTCCACAAGAATAATTATTCGATTTCTTCCTTTCTCAACGCGTTCATTTAATCGCGAGACTTTCTTCGACCTACCTTTATTCATTTCCTTCAATGGTACTTTTATTCTTTGTAGAAGATATAACGTATACGATCACGTAGCAATTACGACGGGACTTATAATCACGCAGTCTACAGGGTAAGCCTTGTGTGCATTTAACTTACACCTATACGAGGAATGAGGTACAAGTGGTATTCGAATATTCTGTCTTTTTCAAATGAACTTCGAAAGCCAATTACCGTTGATATTATTCGTCTCACGTTTTGATAGTTTACTTTAATTCCTTTTCAGCAAGGCGATGAATTTATCGCGAGTAAATTGAAACGCGTTCCTGCGGTTCTTGAGGAAATGCTTTCGCGTCTGAATCGGGTAGAATTACTCAAATATCGCGACTTTAGCCAATTTCCTTCGAAGGGTAGGTCCTCCTTCGTGTTTCCAAGGTACCGTCGAGAACTCGCACCAGCTGCGGGGTGAAATCCTTCCGCACGAAAAGTTCATTTGACTCGAGTCGAACGTTATTCGGTGGGTAGAGTTTCCCGTAGTTTCCGATATTCGCTTTTATAAGATACACTTAGGTTTTCCCAACTTCTTCGAGCTGCAAGGAAAATTGGTCCGCGTTTAGCTCTCCATAAATTTTGCGCCTTCTTGGTTTCGTTTAGGATGATAAGGTATCGAGTTCTGGCTCGTCTGGTTCCCCCTTTCGAACGATTATTCTAATTTTGTACAGCGTACAATAATTGTATAGCGTTCTCTCATCGAAGAGGTAGACGTCGTGGATGGCACCTACGATACGCATTGGCTTTTCGACCGGTTCTCGTTGGTCACTCTAAGGCGCCTTGAGGTTCCCTGTGGAATGGCCCGTAGGAGCCAGAAATTCCTGAGGGAACCGCGCACCTCCGGCAGGAAGTGCTGCGGTGAACCGCGAGTCCGATCCTGGAATACAGTTCAAACCGAACGAGCTACTCTCGTTGTACCGAGACGAGTTTGGCGGTAAGTACCGTGGTACCTAGAAACTAAGCCAGAGCAATCCATGGAACAACAATTTATCGGTACTAATATCATTTCCAACTATTAAACATTCTCTTAACTCAGTCATACCGAACACCAGACGAATTGTCCGACATCGCTCGGAACCGCGCGGAAAGTGTCACGCAAAAATAAATAGAACTTCTGTTCCAGCCTTTCAGAACTTGTCGCTATTCACTATATTTTAGCCCTCATGGGCTGTAGCTACGTCTGAAAAACCGATTGTAGCTACAGTACGGGTTTTACGACCTCGAGGTATCCGAGCTATACAGGGGCCAGTGGACCCCAAACCAATCGAGATCATTTTGAAATACATGTTCACGTTGTTTTAGAGTGTCGACGTCTGGAAAGATCGATATCTCATGTACTGTAGATTTTACAGAGGATTTGTATGAAACAGGAAAGTTTCTGAATTTAATTTTCAACAACTGTCGTTGTGTGCATCTATGCTGTGCACGCAATGCTAAGCAGGATACCGTACCTTTTATGGTTGGGTCCCCTCGCAACTCCCATTCGCAGCTAGAATTTTGTGATATCATGCAGCTTACATTTTAAGTCGGTAATACCCAGTGGACACGCTCCAAGTTTCGTTAGAATTGCTCTTGTCTTTTCCTATGGTGTTGTAACGAACAGACGGAGAGAGCTGCGTTTTATTTATATACAGAGTGTTGAACAAGTTTTTGGACACGTTTTCCTTCGCGAAAACGTAAGCGGAATTTTAGCAGACAAATTTATTTACAACGCAAACATTAGAAATTAAATTTCTATTCTTTGCTCTAACAGAAGCGTTCAAACAGAGCCAACATTTATTTTACAAATTCGAAACAGCTTTTTGCAAACTCGCACAGTCGATTTCGCAGAATGTGCTGACGTCCAATCTTGGTGTAACGTCCATGGACGATTCCCAAAGTGTTTCTTAGTCCAATTCCAAGGATTGGAAACGTCCCTGAGAACAATTTGCTGATAGTTTGCAGTAAAAAAAACTAGTAAAATTTCACGGTGAATTTATCCGAGAACTTTTCAGACACCCCGTGGATTCTCCTAAGTGTTTTCCCGAGTCACTCGTTAATTGAATGGATGGCTAAAAAAACGTTGCATGGTACATTAAACAAATTTTTCAGGACGCACGAAAGGCTAATAACTCTGGTGACGAGTGTGTAACGTACAGGCGTTTTCTCAGGCAAAACATAGAATGTAAACAGTGTTGCTTATAATTTTATTCATATACCTAGACAAAGAATGTGTAAAACCATCCAGCTGATAAAAGTAAGATACAAAGTTGTCCTAGACTTTTTTATACGCATATACACCTCAAAAAAGAATTCGTTCGTAGGTTATTTCGGACAATCGATGTTTCATGGTAGTTTCAGTGACGACACTGAAGAGCAAAACCGACATTTATTTCGAAGAGAAAAGCGGCGGAGATGTCGGTTGCGTACATTGCAAATGTCTCTCGTGTTAGCAAAGTATGGGTTATGTGGAATGGCCACCGAACAAGGCAGCGACCCGTTTCTCAACCCCGTGTCAAAGGTGGCGTCCTTTAAACGAGGAGAGGCTACATGGCCTGTGAACAAATCGATTTTCTGGTTCCATTCCCTATCGGTGCAAGCCAGACCAAGCTCGGGAATACGTTCTTACGATATTAACTCCGTCCGTGTTAAAGAAATTCAATTTTGCACCGGCTGTTATTATTAACTCCTTATCCGACGTTTTCGTCCCAGACCTCCAGCGAAGAACATTTCTGTCCCTGCAGCCTCCCCGAGAGCTTATGCTCGCGATAAATTGGCATTCGCGTGCGCCTTTGTTTCCGTTTGAGCTCGACTGTGTCGTATCGGTTTAATCGATACTGACCTGGTCAAACAAATATTCCGGGCTTTAATTGCTGTCCGCTGATCGACGTCCCTTCTCTTCACTCCATCGACGAAGTAAATTTAATAAAATCGTCGCACACGAGTGAATGGATTCGACGATACCGTTTGACAATTCATTGCGCTACCTTCCGTTTACTTTAGCTTCGCTCCACAATACGTTTGTCCTCCAGCGTTGAAATTATTACATTTTGCCTACACAGTTCGTTCCTTTCTTCGCCTTCTGGGATTGCATTCGCAATATTCCAGCTGGCTTCTTTTCGTTTTCCTTTACGCGTTCCATCTTGTACGCCTTCCGGGCGTCTGCGTGCATTGTTATCCTTATTTTATTCCGAGAATGTGCTTACCGATATGAAATCTATGGGACGACGATCAGGAACCACTGACTCTGATCAAATATCGATCGTCGGATAAGTTAATGATAAAACTACAAATTCCAATGTAAAGTTACGATTTAATGGCTTTTCTGAGCTTGTCGCGGTATAAAAATAGTTGGGAAACACTGCATTAACAAAGAGGCGAGTGTTGGCATATTATAGGCGATCGGATTGTCGTGTACGGAGAGAGCAGCGAGGCGAGGCGAAGCCGCAATGGCGTCGCTTCCGTTTCCTCCCTCTTCTTCTCGGCCCAGATGCTAATTCCGTGCACCCGAATAAAGCTGGTATTGTGTACCATGGAACCGGAAATGATTCTCGGTATCTTCTTCCCTCCGCGTTTCTACCGGGCGTTCAGCTACGAATTTATTTCTGCAAATTAGTGGTCGGGGGCCGCGTTTTCGCAATTCCTCGTTCCCTACCGAAACGGAAACCGTGCGCGGCTTCCACGTTTCCACGGGCTACGTATACAAACAATCGTGTGCACCCTATATTTCAGGAGCTTTCCACGTCTCTCGTAGAGACTTGGCGAGACCAGCGTTTGAAAGTGTGCGCGAGAGGCGTATCGAGCTACCAACAGTTTCCTATTTCGTATTGTAAAGACGAAGTCAGGGAGCTGCCACTTGCCGGGGTGGTTGAAAACCCAGAAGGGAAATCATACAAGCAGCAAGTGGCTGGTAATGTAAACCTAAAGTTTATGTAAACCCTCAACGGTTTACGTTAACTGTGCCGAGCGCACGCATTTCGAACTCCCAACGGGAGCCTCTCCGATCGTGATTGCGCGCTCATTTGTCCGGAAAGAATCGACGAATCGTGTCTTAGCTTTGTCAGAAATTATCGGAGAACATTGAAACGAGTAGCTATGG
Source organism: Hylaeus anthracinus (assembly GCF_026225885.1). NCBI lineage: Eukaryota > Metazoa > Arthropoda > Insecta > Hymenoptera > Colletidae > Hylaeus > Hylaeus anthracinus. The sequence goes on from NW_026535284.1 coordinate 12,019,169, forward strand.
AAAATATAGACCACTTTCAAAGAATGCAGCTTCGAGTGTCCTTTAGCTATGCCTCATACCTTCGATTAGGAAATAGAATCACCCTATATATCGACGATGGGGAGGAGAAAAATGACAAGGAATGGATATGGGAACCGTGTACATGTATATTGATGGCAGAAAGAATACGAATCGCACAGAAACGAGTACAGGCTGTGCTTTGAAACTGTTGGCGACGTCACGCAAGTCCTAGTACTCTACGCTCTCGTGCACCTTAAAAGTAGCAAAGCTCTCCCATTCTTTCTCGTTTCCTGTACAATCACTGAATATGGATGAACTGTTCTTGTATTCGTTGCTGGAGTAAGAGCTTAAGGTACTCTCGGTTGCGAAACTCCATCTGAGCTCCTGCGACAAGACAATTGTACGTCCTACCTCTGTCTTTCTCCCCGATCTTTTCATGGCGTCTATGTTTGTTCATTTTTTTTCCCTTCGTTACCCACCCCTTTCCACCGACCGTTCATCCCTCTCTAATGCTATTTTTCCGCGATTCTACATCAAAGAAAAGCTCTTAATCCTCCTCTTTAGCGTACGAATAAGTTATTAACGGTGCTGGTAAATTTTTCTCCGACTATCGGACATATATAGCAAGGATAACGAAGCTAGTTTTATTTCGTTAAACGAGCAAAGCGGACAACAATTGTAATTAAAAGAAAATGAAAGGAATAAGAGAATCGGGAAGACGCCGTGAGCCGCTTGCCTGTTGGATTGCTTCATATTTAAAGTGCTTTCAACTATTGTATTTACTCTTTCTTTATATTATATTAGCTTTTTGTTCTCGGTCGGCGGGAGATGAAAGGAGCGTTTTTTAAAAATGTTCCTTTCGTTTAACGGTTTCGCGGAACGAACCTCCGAGCAGTTTACTCGCCAAGACAATATCCAGGTTACGATTGCATAGGTTCCTACAACAGGTATATGCTAGAAAAATTGAATTTTCAATGGCTCCATGGTGTAGGAGAATTATTTCGTTAGCTGGGGCCTGCGGGCTTCAATTACCGAACAGTTTGCTCGAATTGAATTCTCACGGAACCCGAACCACCAACTTCCTCTTGTCCTTCGAGAAAGCACATAGTCACGTAGCTAGATATCGGGGCACGTGTTATGTTCCTGAGACGCCAGTCTATATCATCCACTCGCTTTTTCGAATGTGCGACTTACGTTTCGATGCATCGTCTCTAGCGCTAATGGTATTGGATAGTGCAAACATTCTAGGATGCATGGATTCATTTTATTGTCCTTTATCCATCGCGCAAATGTTGTTCCCTATTTATTATTGCTAAATGGCAACGAATCGTTTAAATATTCCTAGTTTTGCGTGAGAAGCTGGAAATTCGAATCCGATTAGGGGGATGGAAGATCGACGAACGTATCGCCAGGGAAAGTGTGCTCCTGTCTTCGATCTGCACGCGCACACGGGCGAGGTGTAGTTTAACAAGCAGCTCTCTCATGGTACACAAACCACCAGGCCAAAGGCGTTGTTCTGCACGATTAAGTCGAACGCATTGCTACAAAGTCGTTTCCCGTTACAATTGCATTGAATCCTCGACTTGCGTTGCTTTCAGAGAGGCCACGTCGCGTCGCGTCGGCGTCGGTTCGCCTTCCTCCCTTGATCCTTCGTGTTTACAAAGGGGTTTGCCGTTGCCTTCTTAACCCAAATGTTGGTGTTCCGGCATACGTACCATCGAATCGACTAAACTTTCGCAGCACCAAATTTGAGCAACTGCGATTGCAATTTTGTCAGACACGATGCATATTGTTCAATTGTAGATTAAGCGGTGCAACTTTGTCGATAGGCAAAATAGAGGAAATTGCTAGTTTTTGCGGGCTATATTTTAATTAAAAAATGAACGAATATGCTTGAAGAGTCGAAGGTACTCCAATGTCGGTAAATTTCGATAATAGCGAACGTAGATACATACACGATCGTAACAACGATCGTGAGATAGAAACCGGCTACGTCGTGTTCCAATCGAGTGTTCCACACGACGTACCACCCGTTTCTATTAGGTATCATCCACTCCTGAGTTTGACAGCTGACGGCGACGCACACTGTTCCTGTCAGCCTAACGCGAAATTTCCGATCGAGTCTTCTCTAATATCTGTCTGTCCGATACTCCTGTTGTTCATCGATCAACGAACCCCGTTTGTTCTTGGTCAACTTGTTTCGTACCAGCCGAGAATGCACATCATCGATTCGAGATTGTAAATGGAAGCTATACAAGATCAAAGAGTGTCCGTTGTTTCATTGAGCAAGACAATCGAAATTGCAAATGATACGAGGTATTGGACGAATCGGGTAAGAACCTTTGTCTGCCGTCATTTGGATCACTACATGCATAGAGTAGGATGAGCCTGGATGCATCGGTTCCGGTGTAAAAGTGCCGTTTCCTGTTTTCCAGGCATTAGTGGGCGAATTCCGAACGGAGGGCACCAGTAATTCGCCGTACTCGCTCTAATTAGAGTCCGCTGGTGGCGTTTTAGGTCAGTTCGGTTACCGTGTCGACCGCACGCTTAATATAGACGTAGTAGTTGCGCCATTCGCGAAAGAGACTGTAAACGTGCCCCGTCACACGTCGCAAAAACTGTCGAGTTTTTCTACTTGAAGCTTTTAAAGACGCTACAAATGAGACGTTACAGTCGTCCACTTGCCAACGTACGTTCTTTTATCCTCGAAACAGCGTTAATGACGCGTGAAACACTTTCGTTCTGTCCGTTTGTTCAAAACGGGTTGCTGGTTCCTCTGGGTGAAGAATCAACTGTTTCACTGACTTTCAATTGTGACAAAATCGTGCGAGATATTGCCAATTTTTGTGCCACCACAGATTTGAGTTTGTTGCGATAATCAGTTTCCAGTTTCCATGCACTCGAACGCTAATTTTTTCGCCTAGCGCGCCAGAACCTTACCTCGGAGACAATGAAACCGCGAATAAAGGTATCAAAACCGCGATGAAAAATTTGTTCGAGTCACGCGATAAAGGGATCTCTTCATCGAAGGAGCTTCAGCATTTTCTTTTCCCGATTGAATCGAGGTAGTGTGTGGCGGCACGTTCGGAACAGTAAACGCGGCGATCGCGTGCTTTTCCCGTGAGGAAAGGGCAAGTGGAAAAAGGACGGCGTTGGATCGAAAAGTGGAGGGGCATGGTAATGATATTTGTAGTCTGGTGGTCGCAGATTTGAATAACGGGCCCGCATAATGGATGGTGCGTCGAGTACATATTGCCCCTAGCCGCGCGAACCACGTCCCACCGAGCTGAGATAAAACGGATAAGGGGTGTGCCATCTCGCACAGACGATACGATTCGATGGCTAATTTCGATCGTCTACCAAGTGACTTCATCGCCACGTCCAGTTCTCTTTTCTAGTTATTTGCTTTACTTGATATTTCATTTTTGATTATTCGACAGAGTTTCGCCCTATTCCTGGCGATGCGACTTTTGGAAAGCAGCGAGTTAATTATACCTCGGGATCCGGTTGGCGAAAGAGACATACCATTTGGTTACTCTCAAAGGATTTTCCCAGAAATCCTTGAATCCTTTTCGTCGACGTCAGTGATACCCACTGACGCGATTATATCAAAGTGATACATATAGAGTATACGCGAGCGCGTACGCAGCTGGAACTTCCGTTCGGTTTAACGATACGTCCCCTAGCGTGACTTTGAATTAAAGTTGCGTCGCCATTTTTACGAGGTCGTAGTCTATGCGTCGTAAAATTTATCTTTCGTCGCGAGTATCTCTTCTCTCGGCCAGTTTTCATCTCGTTCTATCGGTTTCTTGGGACTAGCCGTAGTCTTTTAGAAGTTCCGTGGAATCTTACGCGTTGGTTCGGTTACCGCCCTGACACTTTTATCGGTTCCATCAGCAATCCCTTCTCCGTCCCTAGTTCCATCAGGAGCTTCTCTTCTGTCTCGTTCTTAAAACCACTCTTTCCCCGTATCACTTCTTTGTCCACCGCTCTTTTCGTCGTCCTTCGCGCTCGATACCTTCTCTCCCGTCCTATTCCCGATATCCTTGATTACGAAAAGCGCCGGAGGAATCTCTGCAAATTGCTCGTTCGAACACTCCGAAAGACTCTCCTACGTACGTATCGGTTCGTCGTCTTTAACCGGCGCCGTTTATTTCTCTGGCATCCCTCGATGCCCACCCCCTGCGCGAATCCAATAAATCTTTCGAACTTTTATTCGAGGAAATTTCACTTGCTTCTACTTCGGTTTTAATTTTCCTCTATTATATTTCTGACCACGACCTTGATGGAAGCATAGCATTCGAGTGTACTATCAATAGTATCAATGGAGAATTGGTAGTTTCCTCGTATCCTCGCGACACGTGTGCTTCCCGACGACGAAGAATTTAGCCGAACAATTTTCTCACTTTCCGTCGCAGATTTTTGCTACGTCGTTCGTCGTCACACGCCTGGTTTACTCATTCCGCCTCCATATCCTGCCGACTTCCTCCCGCCTCGTTAAATTTAAAAACGTCCACGTCGAAAGCAGCTTCGGTTCTGTTTCCGTGATACCCCGAACTTATCCAGCGTTGGGGAACTTTTTTTGCTATCGTAAGGTGGAACGTCACCTTGCGATTTCCTCGTATGAATATAACCTAATGCACTGTAATGCGCGTAATGGCTTTTTAGTAGCCCTTTAACACTTTGAGATTGGGGCAATTCTGAGTATTCGCGAGAGTGGAAGGAAGACAAATAAATTCGGTCGTTTAATTGATTGAAATGCAGGTTGTCGGGAAACGTGTACTTTATAAGCGAAGAAGATGCTCTCGCTAAGAGAACTTGCGGTGAGGGATTAGGTAATTTCTGTCGCTGGAGTGGCATGCGTACAGGGGAGCTACGATAACGCAGACATTGATAGAGATTGGTTACCGCGTGAGCTATGCTAGCCGAGCAGCCTCATTTCCTTGCGGGCTTTAGTTTCAGATGTTCGAGGAACGGGTAACTCGCGATTACGAGCGATTTATCGCGCATTACGGAGACAATGAGGACTGCGAGCGAGTCGTGATCCCTCCTTCATCCGTGCAAGAGTCGCTCTGGTCCACTCTATCCTGGCTCGATTCACGGTTCTATAAGACCGGCAAGAAATACATGGAACAAAGTGAAATAAATAATGTTTTGGACCACCCTCGGACCTCTTACGTGTTTCAATTATAAAATAGGAGCACATTTTATTTGATTCGGAACTTGCAGGCCTTTGTTGTTGATACATACCAACCATTTTTTTTACCGTGAAAAGAACGATGGTCCAAATCCAGATAGTAATATTTGCCGCCCGCTCGTGAATCTACGGGCAGATATATTTATACGCGCGATCAATTCAATCTGCAGCCCATTCGGAACGGGGCGAGTTTTAAATGGATCACTGATAGCCACGCTATCAAATATTGAAAAAAATTGATATCCGAATTTTCGTTTGGACTGCGCCATCTGTTTCGAGGGGTTCCCGTTCGCTATTCCTATTCGATCCGGTCAGGTTTATCGGTAGTCGACGCGAAGGACGTTTTTTTTCGCGATATTAAACCGAGTCGGTCGTATACACAGCGATCGCGAAAGTCAACGATCCAGATTCAAATCCCGATGGCAAATATAATGCGAGTTAGTAAATACACAGAAAAAATCGGCTTACCGCATAATTCAAGATTAAAAGGAGGAAGGATTTTAATTCACGATTGAAATTTTGAAGTAAAAATATTTTACGTCCGAAATTTCCTTTTGTGTTTCAAAAATTATTGTACTGCGGCTTTTCAGATACTTTTCTCTCAAAATGTTTAGCCGCCAGAGTCGATTCTCCTGAGAATAGATCGTGGTCGATCCTACTCGAGGTTCAAAGGACCTGTTACAAATTATTAAATTTCAGTGTTAATCGTCCATGGCCAACGGAGAAACGTAATTGAATTCAAGACAGGCTTCCGAGGATTGTTTCGAGGAGAGAAGCACAATGATGCGAATGGAAAATTGCTCGACAATGGAAACACAGAAATGCCCGTGCAAAGTCTGAAACGTAATAACACCGGGAAACGTTTCATCGCGAGCACGGGATTTACCTAGCGTCATTGTGTTCGCTGCGTTGATCTCGCGGAGGAATTGCCTGTAACATTGTTTTCTTGGATAACGCGCGTAATTGGGTGAGAATACAATTGCATATGGGACGAAGCTACACGAGTACTTAACGCGTGAGGTATACATTCGGCTGACTTAAAGGGGCGATTCAACTTGAAACCAGAAACTTACACGCTTTAGGAAAACACCATCTTTTATCTCGCATAAAAATAAGAAATTCCTTTCTTACGATGCAAGCATAGACTCGACAAATAGAATACAAACAAAAAACAGAATCGTTGGTCGAGGCGTCTTTGCTCGGTTCACGGAGATGTCGCGCCATTTCGAAAAAGTTCCAAGCACGAAGACGCGTCGATGTCGAATCGAGCATCGTGAGAAATCGCTTTGTGAACACGCGAAAGGCGGTCGTGCATACTACCATGATGCGTACCGACATGCAACCCCGCATTTTGTGGTTGCCTCTCATATGCAACCACCGACACAATACGCCCTTCTACGAAATTCAGCTCGCTACCCTGCCCACGGCGAATTCGCCTATTCCCTTACGCACGTATTCCACTCCTGTCGCATCCCTCTCGTCCTCTTGCACCCAGTTCGCTCCAATGTTTCACCGTAGTTCACCGAAAAAAAAGAGACCAACCACGCGACGTTGTATTGGAAATGTCCCTTGTATTTTTCGAGAGGAAACTTTGGCTTTGTAGAATCAGAAAGAGCGTTAATATTGTAGTATCCTCCCATATCCAACAATAAGGAGTCAAATAATATTTTGGTATTCGTTTAGTATAAATGTTTCACGCGTATAATAAAAGTAGTCGCGGGAAATAAAATAAAGCGCACTTCAAACGCACTGTGACAAACGGAATATCAAGTCCTTAAAAAGTGTATATTATTGTTTCCTGTCGAGGTCGGACGAGTCGTTCCTATTTCCTCTTTGAACGAGTAAATTTGTTTACCTATAATATCGTTGTTTCACGGCTGAGTTTCGTATGAATGCAATCCGTAATGCGTTTACCCCGCGTTTCGCTTAAAGTTAATACGGGCACGGGAACTGCGTTTAAATCGTAGCCCCTAAGGGACTCTCGCCTTTGTGCTTGAAGTCTTTGTTGCGTGCAATTAGAAAACGTGCACAACAAAACTTTGTTTATTAACATGCTGACGAACGGAAATAGTAATTTTCTATTAACGTTCTTAGCTGAGCATTATTAAGTCGAATCGGTTTCAAACGTAATTTCATTCGTTGGGTGACAGTCCCATGAACTTTCGACTTGAACTTCCAACTCCAAAGAAAATATAACGGCACATTACCGTTTTGTTTTTGCCAACTGTTAGCGTCAGCGATGAAATAGACAAGAGCATGCCTGTGCATGGAAGATATGGAAAATATGCGATCGTGGCGCGAGGCGGGCATGTAGATGTGTGTCGTATATAAGTAGCTTTATTGGTATTTACGAAGTAGCTGCCACGAGAAGAATCGGGTTATGTAGCATGTTAGGTCACGGGAACTTTCTGCACGATAAATGTTTCTTCGACGTCGCGAAAAAGTTACTTCTTCCCCGTATAGTCCCGCTTTCTAGCCGATTTAAAATTTGGTAATACATTTGCTCGACAGGGTGGAATAATATTTCTTCACACTCCAAGAGCTTATGTTCGACGAATTTTACTAGAAAGATCACTGTGCCAATTCGTTCAGCGTTTAACTGGAAAATTATGAGATAATTCATTCGGAATGGAAGACGTTCGAAGATCAATCGAAGTTTGATCGAAGTAGAGCTCTCCGCGATCGGTTCGCGAGCGAACGCCGAACTTTTTGGAGAGGAGTATCGTCTCGAAAGTTTGTCGAGAGTTTTCCATGGCCGTGTCGGACCCATTACGGGCGAGAAAGGAGAAAAGGGAAGAAAGTGGATCTGCGCGGACGTGGGACATAAAAAGGGAACTATAGAAATGCGAGGCAGAGCCCAACCGATGAGGGAGCTTCGTCTTGGGGCTCGAATAATAAATATGTATGCCAACGGGGAGCATTAGCGGGAAGTAACTCTTCCCTCGGAAGAAATGTAAAAAGTTTCGAATTCGCGAACGCAACTGTGAAAGTATTGCTCCGCTGATGAATTTTTGCTATCGTCGATGCCCTTCTCGAAATTAGAAAATGTCCCGTTTCTTCTCAGAAGAAAGTCTGCTCTCTCCTCGTATATTTTATACTTGAAACAGTAGTATTCTTATTCCTCTCGTTTCGATTTCGATATCATTCCATATACAATTACCCTAAAGTGGGCTGAATCCGCAGACGAAATCGTAACAGCGATACAAACATATTTACACGATACACCTGCCAGTCCAATTATTATCACGTAATAGTATTCCCCCGCGACTAAATATTTTACACCTTGGCAATTGGTCGATTCTCGTTTCGTGTGATATTTTCATATACAATTTCGTCGATGTCATTTCGATTGCTTCGGTACTGATTATTTATATATTTATTTAATTATCGGTCGTCATAGGGTACAATAAAGCGGCATCGTAATGAATATGGGTCACTGGTAAATTTCATATTTTGCATAAACGATGATTAATGAACCGGTCACTGCAGAATTAACCGAACACGCGAATGAAGCCGTGTCGCTCCACGAGAGGCAGACCGAAGAACAATTTAATCCGCGGGGATTACACGATATTGTCGCTGCATTGAAATTCTACATTGTCAAGCATAAAAGGCAGGGACAGACAGTAAAAAAAAAAGCTGCATAATGCCGTGGAAAATTTGCCGTGACGCTAATGCCGTCAAACAATACGTACCATTTACCGAGATCTGCACTCCGAAGAAAATGGAGGATCGGTAAACGTAGCGACGTGGAAGATGGGAAAGAATAAAGAGGGAAATTTTAACTATCTCTGTTAAAGAAATACATACAAAGTTCGACAAGAAAGTTTTACTCGTGTCTGTTTAAAAGGTCGATGATTCCTTTTTTCTCTCGTTGAAACGAGTTGATATTCGTTATGTATCAAATCAATTGAGAAATACACTGAGAAAAATGCTCATGAAAATCAATGTTTATCGAAAATACATCGTGTAACGTTCGTAGCAAAGTGTGGTTGTTCCGCAATTTGTAACGCAAATTCGACTCCACTCGGCCCATCCACTAATAACGATCTATCGCGGTATAATCAAATGTTGGAATAATGTTTCATGCACATATCGTTGCGAAACATCGAATTATTATCACGTATTCCAGTAAAGTATTTAGCAGAGAATTTAGTTCTCTGACAATGTTATTCGTGGTTGCATTAACCGAGATGTTATCATCGCCCTTTAAAACGAGTACAAAGTATTCCTATGTAGTTCCAGAGAGCTAATGCAAATTGAATATGAGCATAGGAAATATGGTTTGGCGTTTTCTGGCAATTTTTCTAACAATGACTGCATTTATTGCACGACGAAACAGTTTAGTCGACGAAAAGAGTTAGCATTTGTCTGGGTGCATTCTATGTTCCATGGAAACATACATTCTCGTCGCAAGAATAGAATGCACGATCAGCATTCTACATAGTACATAGAATGGGGCAATAATGATTTTATTGTTTGCCTGTCCGTTGTTGGAAAATCGAACAGCAACGCATAAACGCTCTATTGTTGCGTTTTACGTTTGCCTTTTCTTTCCTCCAATTTCCTGTTTGTCTCCGACTTCAAACCGTATAGATAAAAAATGAACAAACCTATTGTTTGAAGACTTTTGTTTTCTGAGCATTTAAGATAAAATTAATGGAAATTGTTGGCTCCATTTTTTGTACGTTGTACCCTTTCACTCTAGTTACATTTTTTGCGAAAACGAAGACGTAATTTCGTTGGCTATGTCGAGAAATTTTTAACACATTACTTTCGAGTAAATGTTGACGATTTGCTCGATTTTTGCCGCTGAACACATCGCAGAGCTGCGTTGAGTAAAAACCTATTAAAATGATTATTTTAAAATCATGTTTGCATACACGCTCCGCTGGTGCTTTTAATATGGCGAAGGAAGTGGTTAAATATATAAGTAAATGAATATATAACTAAATTAAATTTCTCGTTGTATCGGGTTCAGGATTGTAATCACGCAGGCTCTGCTCACGGGCTGATGATATGTGGAAAATTATTCGTTAAAATCAAGTGCTCGATGCGCTCTAGTTGGAAAGAAATATTTTTGCATACGTTCTCAGCCATTCTTGGTGGAATAAAATTGTGAATTGTAGGAGGAGAAAACGATTCGCGACTTCGCGATGTTCTACCCTTTTTTCGTCACATTTATGGTAACTATGCGCGAAAGCTTCGTTCACGAGTTTAATACCACGGTAAAGACGACAATTTCATTGCAGAGCTTTTTCAACTAGTCCTATTAACTTCCCTTTCTAAAAATTCCATTCATCTCGACCTGTTCCCACGTTCCAAGTGCTTTTCCATGGAACGGGTTTCTGCCTAACGTCGGCTGCTCGAGGTTTTGCTGGAAATCAATTTCATTAATGTCAGCGCGCCTGTTTTCCGGGCGTTTTCATAATAAGAACCAAAGGACGTTTTTCAATTTCACGAATAATCACCATCTTTCGAAACGGCGTCGAGACTTTCGAGAACATCTTTAATTTTTGTCAAAGGCAGATCGATTTCGATATTTTTTAATCTCCTGATTTATTTTTAAGGAGAGCCTGCAGCAATCCTTATTAATTATTACGTTAATATTTTTGCAACGATTCGTATAAATTTTCGAGGAAGCTGGAAAAAGTACGATAATACGTGTTATCGTTTTGAAATATTTTATTACGCTGTCACGTATCGCGATGCATGGAAGTGTAATCGGTAATTTATATTATGGTTTCCAAAACCTTCCAAATTTATGTCCGTGGATTTTATTTGCCAACAGCATCAATGAATTCGTACCGGTCGGTGCAATGTGTCATTTGTGGCAGTTTCGATTCGTGGATGAGATTTAAAGCTTCGCGACGAGAGCTCTTATAAACATCGCTTGCCTGTTATCCAGACTCAATTTACATCGATAGAATCGTTTGACGAGAAGTGACGAAAGCGTTCGCCCATAGCGCTCGAAACTCAATCCTCTGATTGCCTCAGTTTCTACCAAAGTGGAAGCGTAATCGTAAATCTGATCACGAATTCATTTTTCGAGATTGATGCAACGGGAATCCACCGAGTGATGCCGATTGACAGTCGTTACTCGAGAAAAAACGCTATCTCGTTTCTCCGTTCAACCGTAAAATATTCCAAACGAAACTGAATAATGATCCGATCAACTTTGACAATATAAATTACCCGAAAGTATGAAAGAGTAGAGGAATTATTAATGATTTTATCTCTTCGTCGAATGGAAGTGTCACGATTTCCGAATCGAATTTATGATTCAGAGATACGTTACTTAGCCAGTCGCGGCATGAATTCTCAACACGACTTTAAGGAACAGGTTTCACACGGAGAGCTGTTACGTGGTTAGACGTGACTCTTGACGACAGTGACATCGCGAGATTTCATATTTCTCACATTCGTGACCGCATACTCGTTTCTCGGATACCTTGCTTTCTCCAACCACTTATGCTTCCACCGCAGTCGTCACGTTTCTCAGCCCCTTTGTCGTCCACGAATCCCTAGCGACAATCATCCCCGATAATGTCATTATAACAGCGATTAAAATAATAACGAATGAGGTTTGCAACTATCGAGCGTCGTTGTTACGTAACACAGCTTTTCTGCAGCAATCGCGTATAGAGATCCATATTCGAGTGGATCGACGGGTAGAAGGGGGTGCGAAGCAATCAAATTAATCATGCTTAATAGTCAGCGCAACAATTTAAAAGCTTCGTTAGAAGAAAATTTCCACGTTTTCACGCTCATTATTGGTTTATACGCCCGTTAACGTCGGAAGTCCATTAGAGAACTCAGAAAATTTCGTATAATCCCTTCCCTCTCCCTTTACTATTTAAGTTCTGCTCGAGGAAGGCACGGATGACGAGATCTCAATTAATGTATTCTCCGTCCCGTTTAATTCCACGTGGGTTTACCATTTTCGACAATTTCATACGAAACGTTGAACGCTTCGAAGCCCCAGCCAGCTGATATTCAAAGTTGACGTTCGAAAAAGTTTGCAGACAGCAAACTATCGGCGGTGGCTAATCATTATTGAGCATAGCTAGTGCTTCTGTCAGCCTGGGAGCGGGCCTCGTTCAAACAAAATAGTCTTCGATAGTTTGCGAATACCGTAGCTGGAAAATTCCCTGGTCGGAGCTAAATAATTAATCCCGGCGGTTCGTTCGCCCCGGGAAGATAATATCGTGAAACCAGGACGTAGAGCTAATAGACAATCACTTTACGTAATTTATCTACAGAGTACGAGTCACGCAACTGGGCAACAGATTCACAATTTAGGTTGGTCAGTTGTTATTAAACTTGACGTCGAAGCTGTCTTCAACGTGGATGAACCTAATTGGATCATGTCGGTCGGCTCTTCTGAGTTCTAACCAATTTATGAATGCGGTAACGTAACATGAGATTGCACTATATACCAGAAAGTTTACAGAGTCCCAGCTGTTGCTACACCTCCAACTTCCCCTCGGTATCGACGTATTCGTGCTCCTTGTTTACCCCGTTTCGCCTGCTAATTTTTCACTTTCCCGAGTACTCCCGCATCCATCCGATACACACTTTGGTGTATCGATCTCTGATTAGTATTATCTCCTCTATCTTTGACGCTTTCGCTAAAGATCGAATTTCAATTTTGGGTAGGATGATCGGAAAACAAAGATAGCGAGAGCCAATTTAAACAAGCACACAGCAGCAGGAGATAATAACGGAATACATGGTGATTGCAACATTGTCGAGCATGGTGGAACAAGATTTCGAGTAAGCGCGCTTAAATTAGAGTTAGTACACCGAAACACGACATTCGCTGTCCTCAAATAGTCTCTCGTGGCGTAACTGCATTGCGTTGCGTAGCGAAGCTTTCGATATTAAGTTAACCAGTATCAGAGAACGTTTTCAATTTGATACCAGTCGCCGATAATTACATTCATTTCGTTGGCAAAATGGTACGAACGTAAGTACAAAACGTAAAGGGAATTTTTAAAAAGTGTACGGTTATCAAATATTCACTGAAATTTTTCTTTTTCATTTTTGACGTAATCCCCATCGATACATAACGCGCTTTATCCTACGTTCAAAAATTCCTGTGAAGTTGTCATTTTAATCTGTGTAATAAATTGAGACTTTAATGTATATTTTAATATAGACGTCCCTTTATTTATCGATTTCTCTTCCTACGTTCGCTGTATTCAGCAAACGTAATCGATCGTCTGGGGTTTTCCCGACGACAGCGTGCCTCCCCCGGAGGAGGTATTCCAAAAGATTGAAAGATAATTCTCGTAGCGGTATGTGGTGGGCAAATAATAAAATTCCTCTCGGAAAGTTTGGCGATTTCAGGAGGGCTTTGATCATTGGTAGACGATACGCAGGAAACTCGGCTGTTGGGCCAGGACAACGCCGGCGGTTCAAATTGAATTCGGATATTGAACTGGAAAGTACTCGTGCGATGAAAATAAGAAAAGCTCGCGAAGACGATACCCTCGACGGGAAAATCCATCGGGAAATCTGGGATTTGTTGGAGCCTACAGGCGTGTCCTGATCGTTGCCCTGTGGGAAGTATCAAGGCTAGCTCACTGACCATGGAATTGCTAGTTCGTGTGCCCGATACGCTCGTGTGCCTCCTAATTACTTGCTCTCCTTCCTTCGGTCGAGCATCTCTTCATCGCGCTCCAGCGGTGTCCTCTAATTGAATTCAAACTTTCTCATCGAAAACGATTGCTTATCAATTTTCGAACTCGTCGAGAATGGATCATTGATTAGTTCCGAAGAAGAAATGAACGATCAACCTCACAGGTTATACTATATAATTCTTCTTGGCTATCTTCGCTGTTCTGTTCTTTGTCGAAGAGATCGTTACAGGTTTTTAACAAAGGATTGGAAGCGAGAAACAGTCGTCGTTCGTTTGGTCGTTCGATTCTGCGAGGACTGGAGAGCCTTTTGTCGATAACGATCGCTGCGACGCTTCCTCTTATTATTCTTCCTTAAGGTTAGAAGGTGTTAAAGAGCCGAGCAGCTGGTCCGGAAATCAAGCGGCACCGTGACGCTTTCTTTCTAATTGTAATTACTTCGACAACGTTAAAAGCTATCGGTAAGCGTGATCAATAAAAAAAAGTCAAGTGAAAACCCCCTCGGGAGTAGAGCTTTACGCTCCCGGAACAATTTTGCTGGCGATTTTCGCATTGAACTCCGTTCTGCACGCGCGAATTCCTACTTTCCCGTGGTCTCTGCATCACATTGGTCCGCCTCGCTTTGGAACTATCGTTCCAGCTGTGTTCTGTGAAAGGAAACGTTTAATTGCTAGCAGCAATTAAAGGTCCACGCTAGGCCATCGAAGAGTCGTATGCCGTCGAGATAATTTCCCTGTGGGCGAACAATCAGCTTTACGCAAGCAATTGTAATTCGATCGTTTCCTTGATTATACGCTCGGGTTGCGAAGCTCTGGCCAGTTTCACCTCCCATGCTTCCCTCTGCGAAGATGGTTATTTACAAGCCAGAAAAATTCAATTGAACGGGAAGAAAGATGCTGCTTTTCACGTTTCTCGTCCAATAGCAATCTCGATTTTTGTATTCTTAAATAGCGCGAAGACAGAAGTAAGGTTAAGGACTAGCAACTCTTAATTCTTATTTTCGATTAGCCATTAAGGGTGAAGTAATCTTCGATCGATCGAGAGTCGAGGCATTGATAGCGGTCCTTGATTCGTAGTTTTCACCGGGGCATTTCAAAGGATTTTCTAACATTGAGAAGTAATGAGCACCACAGTCTCTCTCGGTTGAATACCCTTCCTGGCAGCTGCAGTGCTTTCGTAACTGAAAGCCGAACAAGAACTTAACGAAGCTCGTTTTTCCAAAGTGCGCAAACTATCGCGCATCGAAAAGGTCGGTTAATTGGCAACTTATTTTCTTGCAATTAGGAAAATCGTCCACTGATAGTGTTTACGGCGCGGTGGAAATGATAGGGCACACGGAGAGACGATAAAATTTCACTTGATAAAAGGCTATTTTGCTAAGAGTATTCAACTTCGTTAACGAAGATTACATCGAGAATTACCTCATTAAAATTTGCTCTAAGAATACAAAGCTTGTCGACCGTAACCCCGTCATCTTTGACCACGGTATCAATTGCAACCCCAACCCAGTATTTTCTTACTTCATTTTTAAAGGTGTTCGTTATTTTTACAATTTGATAAAATCTCCTTGATTGGAGAATTAGAATTACATTCGAGGGAAGGTTGGAACCCCCACGCTGGGGGAATGTAGGCCGAACGACGAAGAACAAAAGGAGGGGGATATTGGACCAGGGGTAGAGCCAGAAAGCAGACAGAAGGACAGAGAATATAAAGCAGGACACGCTGGTGACTTTATGGATTCGATTATTCGCTCTTGCTGCCTGTGCAGCAGTTCTCTTGACCCAGCATGGGCGATCCTTGAGAGCAAAGGGGTGGACAAGAGACAGAGGATTCGCCAGCACTGGGCATAATTTAAATTTATATCGAGCGAACGGGGCGAGTTGGCGAGTCTGCTTTATAGGCGTCGTAAAAATGATGGGGTCGAAACGTGACGCAAAGTTTTTCTTCATTTCGTCCCAATCGATTCCTCTCCCTTTTTTTTTATCGATTCCGTTCTTCGGTTTCTCTGGAATTCTTCACCTTGATTTTATCATTTGCGCGCGTAAGGTTGCATACGAAAACCCTCGAAAGACTAAGATTAATTGACCAGTACCTTTCTTCGATTTCGAGAATATTTCATCGTATTCGTTCGAGACTTGGTACAAGCGAAAAATGTCCTTCGACATGTTTTAGACCGCGGTAGAGTACTCGTACAGGTGATACGCGACATCCTAACGGAATACAAATTTGTTTCGAGGCAAAAATGAGTTTGAGATGGTCTACGAAAACGAGGAGAGCGAGAAGACGTTCCTCTCGGCGAGCGAGCGCTCCGTCGTTCCTTTCATTCACCTTTCTGGTCCTCATTTCTTTTTCCCGGCAAAGAGGAGAGGGTTGGGACGAACGGAAGTTGAAACGGCTGCGTGGGAAAATGTCTCGTTCGCGACGGAAATTGGTACTCGCAGCCTTTAATTTTGGGCCGATCGAAAAGACGAAGCCGCTCGAATACAAGGGACCGTTATCGGTAATGGTTCGATCTCGGAACGTATTATCGTCGATGGAAGACAATACCGTAATATCTTTGCCCTCGTGACGGGAGAGGAAAGAAAATTATACGCGTCGCGGCGCCGTGAAAAACTTGGAAAGAAGTTACGGACCGGGGATGGGCGAAATTCTCATCTAGACGCGAAATTTCGAACTTTCGGTCCGTTGTTTTCCAGTAATACCATCTAATTATATTTCACGTCTAGCAATTAAAAGGTTACGTGAACAACTAATGGATTATTGATACGGAAGTATTAATATGCGAAGCGTAGGTTTTGTCAATCCCCTGTTATTTGCTATCCATTATTGTAATCGAGTTCTGGCCAGTCCGATTACGAAAAAGCAGGACGTTCTCGGGTCGTCTTTGAAGTACAATCTCATTACTCGAGGCTAGATAAAGAGGGAAACCTTTCCGACGAGTTCGTTCGAGAAATTGCGAACAGCGGAGAGCAAAGATTGCAGACGGATTGACCGATCACGGAGAAATTCTGTTGGAGAGTAAGACAACAGCGTTTCGTTTCGCGTAATCCACAACGGAACGTCGAGTTACCGGCACATCCTCCCTTCGAGACAGCTACGGTCCATTCGTGGACAAAGAGGGATTAGCATAGGAATTACATCCGACCGGACGATAAAGCCCGAGCAAAACCTTCAAAGCTGAAACGAAGGTCGTTCCTTGCCGCGAGCGGAGCACAGTATATTTCTAGAAAGGAAATTGGCACGCGCTGTCGAGCCATCCGGGGGAACGGCACACCCGATATTATTTCACTTCCGAAGGTCGATCTCTCACCTTCGATATACTAAAAACCCCATCGAATTCGATGGGTGGCTCAACCTGCCCCGAACCTACTTTTCTTGGCAGCCTTTGCAGGTTTTTCAGAAATTGTTCGACGATACGGCCCGTAGAAACCAAAGCTTGCCTTTACGGATCACTGTTCGCGTATCGACGAAACGAAAGCCAAGGTTTCTTGAACGAAACGTCAGGGCGTGGATGAAATCCCTCGAGAGTGTTTCATTCTTCAAGAACTCGATACATCTCGAAATCAACGAAGATCGACCGTTGATAATTCCAATTAACTGTGCCCGTCATGGACATCGCGGACACTACTCTATTAGAAATTAGTGTGTCCTGGCGGGCTCGCGGAAAGGTACTACCTCAGCGAAAACTCTTATATTACTCTATGTAAGTCCGCAAGAGACTGAGTGACCTCGTCTCCTCGCGGGTTGCATGCCTTCTAGGGCGCAGTCTTACTTTCTGATGATTCTTCAGTGGTCAAGGAAAAATTTTTCTAAGGCTACGTGCGCTCTACGCGCGTGGCCCTCTTCCCTGTCAGTGGAATAAATCTGTGTCTGAGTCGCTATCTGGACATTCCAGTCACATTCCCCTTTGAGCTCGACCAGTTCCGAGACTGGCCAACGAGAACTTCTAGTAGCGATTGCTGGTCGCTGATACCAGTAATAATAATAATACCGTTGAAAGAAACGTCTCGAACGGCTCGTAAGGAGTCGCAGGGGTAATATTTATCACGCGGAGCGGTTAGTGGTGGAGAAAATCGGACGGAAAAGATCGATGGGAAATTTTGAACGGCGCCAAGCGGTAGAAACGGCATCGCAATAAATTTGGCCGAGAACAACGCGATAGATAACGGGAACGGCAGGAGAAAAGTCGCGAAAAGAGGAAAGCGAATCAAGAAGAAGGGCCGTGGAATATTAACGTCGAAATAGCGGCACGTTAATATTCTTGCTTTATATCGAATTCAGAAAGACAAAGTGAGAAAGTTTTCTCAGAGAGGAACGCGAGTGGTGCCGCTTTCAATGGCCTGGGCTCGCTCTCCATCGCATCGTTCCAATGGCGAGGGAATTGAATTAACGGTATCTCGACGGCAATACAATAATTAGTATGGCTCCAAAGCAGGGAACGTTTGATGGAACGGATTGGAATCGGAATACGGGGTTTTAACGAACAGTCTCGCGAACAAGCTTCCATTTCGAGCGTTTTGGACAAGAGCTTTAACGATGGTGCTTTATCTGATTAAGAGAAACGTCTAGAGGGCTTTGAAAATTTTTAAGCACGCGATACAGTCGAAACTTCAACCCCTTCGGGCAGGTGTTCTTTAGATAGCTTCCCTTTGTAACCACTTAATCATCGTTAAGTGTTAAGTATTCGTGCTCGAATTTCTCATTCTAATTCTCCAATATGGGCAGATTCACGCAATTCTTAGCACTGAATATCATGAATGGGCTCTACTTGCAGTTAAACTGACTGCGAGTCTGTAGAATCGCGATTGGGAAAGTATATGGAATCAGACAAGAGCACCTCGCGAGGGGAACCGTCCGTGTTTCGGGTACTCCAGCAGGTCGTTTATTTGCATATGCAACGAACGCATTCGAGGCGAGCTCGTATCTTCCCCGCGCACCCTCAACTCCTCCTCCTTTGTATGCAAGAAATCTGGTTGCAACGAGTTACGCGTTTTGCTAAATTCGAGACGATGTTTCGTGCTCATTTCCACGATTTACTCCAGGTTATTCCTTGAATTTGACTTTTTCGACGGCGAGCTTCATTCGCACGGACAATTGTCAAAGTGTCGCGAATTTCGTATCGGATGGTTGATATAAAATTCCTAGTTAGAAAGGAAGTGGTTTTAGTTGTATATTTTTTCTTTTTGTTCCCTTCATCCTTTCTTTTCTTCTCGCTCCCTTATCTATGATTTCAAATAGAAAATCAAATCCCGCCCGACCCAGTCGATTTCGTCTCCAGCTGAAAACTTGTAAAATACTTTGTTATTCTTCGTGCTCCGGTGGGCAACGTACCTTCAATTTACACGGCCGAGGTTCAAGCCAGGAGTGTTTTCAAAATTCACAGAACGAATGGCTTCTAAGTCCATTCGCGACGTGCTCTCAGAGTCTCTCGGCAACGTCTCTCATCAGCATCCACCAATCCTGCATTTCCATTCCTCAGTTAAACGTACTTTCTTCCTCGTTTTGTACGTATTCCTTCGCCCGTTGCAGCCTTTTACTTTAGCTTACCCAGCTACTTCTAGACGCTGTGCGAATTCCTCTCTTTATTCCTTGCCCATCTCGATCCAGCTATTCTTTTCTTTTTGTTGTTTCTCGCTTCGTTGCATCATCCACCTTCCCTCGCTGTTCTCTTTTTCGATCTCGTTTTTCGGAGACGAGCAATCTTGCGTCCCAATAATAAGTGTACATGTACCTTATTTCGATAAGGTATTATCCACGACGTCTTTTCAATTTTACTACAAAATTTTTGTCGTTCATCGTGAGCTATTTCATTTCGCTATTCAGGCTCCACATTTCATTCAACGTGTAACGATGAGAAGATTATCTTTTCGCCGTTGTTCGAAACGTTTGTCTAGATAAGAATGTTGCCCGTCTCCGCCGCCTGCCAGCCACGCCGGTTGGAAATTCTAGAACGCCGTGGGAGCGTCTTGATATTAAAGGCTCGCTATAAATTATAAGGCTTTGTGTTTGAAGCGTCTCCTTATTTACTCGCCCCGTTCGTTTGCTCCGGCGTTTTCGTCTGCCACTCCTCACCCTCCAGGATTCGCCGCCCTTTTACGGTACGTTTCGAAGAGGTCGGGCGCGGTGTGACGTTTCCGTTGAACGAAACAGTGTTTGCTCGTAATGCCATTTTCCTCGACCCCGAACCGAGGAATTAAGGGGAAACAGAAACGGGGAATCCCGACTCCTTTCGGCGCACCATGCTTTCACCCGCGGCAACTATTACGTTCGCGAAATGAAATTATTACGTTGGTGAACATCACGGCTTCGGGCGCAGCGGAAAAATTATAACGAATCGTCGTGTTTTAAACCGTAAATTTCGTCTCGAAGCTCACTGCCATCTCTTATTTCTAGGATAATCTCTTATTAAACGATGAAACCCGTCAATGTCAACGATAAAATTCAAAACGTATGAGGTGGATGGTTTCTGTATGAAACGTATGAGGGCATAATTTCTGTATGGAGACACGGTCATTCTCGTTTCGTGGTTTATTCGATAGACGCGAGAGCAGGAGGAAATCAGAGATACGATTGCAGGAATTAGTAGGCCGCGGTTTCGGTACACGAACGGTAAATTAAAGCCGACGTAATCGAGCTCGCAGTCTGGATGCGTGCAGGGGGAAAAAATCGACAGGATCGGAACCGAGTTCGCACGATACGGCTCGAGTTTCGAATCTACTTTGACCAGGGAAAAACGATCGAAACGCGTCGGAATGCCGTGGTTCCATTGCGTGTTTGATCGTAGCATCGGATGCACACGGATCATTCCAGCACATTCGATTTAGATGGGCGGTCGAGCTGATGGTGATTTTTTCCAAGTTAAATTTACCTTTATTTTATTTCCGGCTACTTCTCGTTCCGGCGTTTCGGAATCGGGCGGATTTCCCACGACAAATAATGGCTGAACGAGGGTGGAGCTGCGGTACTCGTTGCGTCTACAGTATTCATTTCCAGTAGACCAATCTTTGCTGCGCGAAACCTCTACTTCAGCGTAGTATCGGACGAATTTTGCCTTTGGGTGGCCTTTAGGTTGCAAAAAATTGCGAATACGTATTTAAACTGCAGCTAGGTAGTTAAACTGTTCTTAGATTTTTCTCGATAACGATAGATCGTGCAAGACAGTTTTAATCTACATATTTAATTTACCTGGCACGAAGAGTCACCCCTATGATTTCTGGAAGCAGCACGTTCCGCGCCTGGATCGCGAGACGACCGTTAATGGATCCGAAAAGAGGGTGCGCACCTTCATTTATGCATACGCTCGCATTAAAATTTGAAGCTACCACGTTTGCGCGAAATACCATTATGATGGCTTTAGTTTAGCCACGTACGCGACAAAAATCTACGTCGAGTGTCCACGGGAATAGCCTGGCATAATTGTCGACGCCACAAAAATGCGGATCGTTAGTAGGAATATCCCGGGGCTGTTCACCAAACAAACAAATCGATCGAACGAAATCTTTTATCTCTCAACGTTCATATTTTATTCCCGACGAACGTTCCTCGCTAACGATACCGGCGCGGTGCCAGAGAGACACGTTTCTGATCATCGATTGGTCCATTGTAACACCCATCGTTGCATAATTCTCCCGCAAATGAATCTTTTCGGGCATGATTAACGTCAAAAATAGCACGGCTTTGTCGGCTTCTCTGCGCAGGGTTGTACGCAATAACAAATGACATTACAGGATAAATCGATCGCTTGATTAACGCTTGATTAACGCTTGAACGCCGCGACGCGTGCTCGAATCGAATAAGGGCAACAATAAGTACAGGGTGATCCACGCGAAGAGCTGCAAGATTCTTTCTTACAGACAGCGATCACATTTTTCTTTTCTATAATTTAGATATAATATATAGTACAAGTTACACTTCAAAATAAATACTTCATGTTCCCCCTGCCGTTTACAAGATCTCCATGAGTTCTAAATTATAGAAAAGAAATATTTGCTCGCTATGTGCAAGAATGATTCTTGCAGCAGTTTGCGTGAACAGCTCTGTACTTTGATTCTCGGTTCTAAACGTAGCATTCCGATTGAGAATTTGTCAATTAAATAGAAATTAATACAGGCGATTGCGTTTCTTTAATTTGATATAATACGAAGCGAGATAAAAGTAATTTCCTTGTTCTCGGCTCGATTCGACGCGATTCAATCGTAATGAATTTCCTGGCACTCTCGCAGCGACGAGGTATTTCCGCAAAAAATTTCAAAGCAACGGGAACGAGCGTTTTAAAACATTTTAACGTTCGCCGACCACTTTACGGAAACGAGGCACCGGTTTGCCACTCGTTGAACGAATCGTGCTCACCGAGCTGCATGGGATTTGAAGGAGCGGAGAGGAAAGTGAACTGACGCGTTCGTAACTGAATTTAGAAAGCAATAATCACGAATAAAAACATTTATTTCTTTGATATACAAACTAGATAGTAACAAGTTTACGGCTAAGAAGTAGGCCTAGAGTAAGATTCTCAAACTGATACTTTTTTCAAGTAACTCGTTCGGTCCCCTATCTTCAACATACCTTCTCCTTTCTGAATCTCTTATCTTCTAAGTTCTCTTACTTTCTTACATCTCATGAATATGTAAGCTGAGATTTTCCCCAATTTGCTCCGCGAGTTTCACCCGAATTTTCACGTATCGCGATTGTTTTCCTGTTATTTTCCTCGAGGGAGAGCATAACCATCGACATCCATTAGTCGAAAGAAAATTTCCTTGTATCCTTTGGCATACCTCCGCGTTACGAAGGCACGTTACAGCTGCATTCGCCGGCTCTCCGTCGCGTCGGTTAAATAACAAACGACTTCACAGTCGCGGCCGGCTCCGAGCCAGCAAAGTAAGCCAATGGGTTAACTTGCAAGCCGCGGTTTCGTTTAAATATGATCGGCAACCGAGCTGCTGCTACAGTTCGAAGGCGCAGTTATTACTTCAACTCGAATTCCGAAGATAGTTCCTCGCGTAACCGGAGTTTCTGCGAAATAGTTGCGCGATACTCCAGATTCTCGGGAATAATCGTTGGCCAGAACGCCATCCCGCGAAAGGGTAAAATTTAAGGGAGTAGAATTCGTCGGACTTCAATCCTTTTCAAGAATTTTGGCTAGTCGCGGTTATCGTGAGAGAACGGTGCTGAATCCCTTGTGATGCTCTTTCGACGCTTCGTTCCACGTTATCTCGAAGTGCATATTTTGAATAACAGAAATAGACGGGCTAGCTTCTCCTTCGTTGTATAGCATGAAAGAGGAGGTAAAAGTTGACAAAGAAACATCCCTGAACGACCACAATTCTCGAAAGGGAGTTTAGTTCGACGCAGGGTCGAGGCGTTCTTCGAGAGGGTGCTCGAGTCGACTCTTTCCCATTCGTCCCCTCGATTTGTAGTTAGCGTTTCGAATGCTAGACTAATGGGTGAAATGAAAGGGTTCTCGTTGGCTCGGAAATAAGGGTCGTGTGTTGGGAACGGGTGGAAATGGCGAAGGGTCGACGGGGAAAGGGGTCGATCTCGCGAAGCGTACGAAGTGGCTGGAAAATATCTTGGCCACACGTACTCGGGGTTCTGCGTACCTCGCGGTGGCATATGCGTGGGAGCAGGACGGCGTAAAAGGGTTTGCGGCGGGTTTGCAAGGGGGCGAATGAAAGCCGAGTGAGCCGGAAGACTGCTCGTTATGGCAACTTAAAGTGTTCGCACTTCGCTCACGCGAAGCTCATTAACGATCGAAGAGGCAGGGAAAGTGGAATAATTAATTCTCTCGCTATAGGGTGGCCGACGGTATAGTTTGCCAAGTATATAATTCAGTGTTCCGAAGCTCCAGAACTCCGACGAGAAGCCCCTGCAGCCGTTGCCGCGAATTTTACGCGTTTCGCGATTCGAGCTCTCGATCGACCGGCACGGATAGGAGAGAGCTCCTTTCGCCTGCATTTACGTAGTGTCAATCTCGTGAGATCCGTAATCGAGGTCTAAATGATTTCATTCCTGTCGATTCAAGGTATTTTAAAAACGTGTAACCACGGTAGAAGATCAAAGAGATAATTCAAAGAGAGAATTACCTAATTTAGCGAGCGGTAATCCAATTAAGCCAATCATTTATAAACGTAATAACGAGGCTAGAGTCCCCGATGAACTTCGGTCTCGTTATTTCCTCACTTTTAACTTTCATTCACGTTCGAAGCTGTTAGGAATTTTAGTTTCGCTAGTCCACAGAGTGTTCTCAGGTCGCTTATAGGTACGAAATCGTTTAATGACTGTGGGGAACAGAGTTGGCATAGCAAGTAATTGCCTCTTTTCGTGGCGGCCATCGCGATAATCCACCTGGCGTAATTCGTTCACAGCAAGGGGTACAGTCGAATTTACAAAGTATTTGCGATAACGCCAGGATCGATAGGCGTTTACCGTTGTTTTAACCGGACGATCGTTGAAACGTCGCGGAGGTTTCGTGACTTGAATCCCGTTCGAGGGTGAACAATAGGGACGGAACGAAATCTTTGGGTATCGCGCAACTATCATCAACGATTCCCTTTGCCGATTAGGGAGAGTTACGCTTACATTCGAGTCGTGAGAACGGGATCGATCTCAGGCTCTCGACTCGTCGAGAGGGAACGCGCGTGAAAACGGTAATCAACGCGTGTACGTGACAGACGTAAGCCTCAAACGCAAAAGAGCTAATACGCCACTTAGGCAGTTACACGTTACTTAGAAGCGAGGAAACAGCATGATAAGCTCGTTAGGAGTAGCGTGACATAGTAACATGGTAACAGAGAGGTGCTTTCGGCAATGAGGTTGCTGTTAAAACGCGTACGTGTACGACGCTTTTGTCTACGCTGAATTTACATTAAAAGCAAAAGAGTTTGTACGTTCCACGCTAAATACGCTTTTCCTTGGGCGCTTTCGACTTTGTCTAATCCACTTTGAGTTAGCTAGAACTTCGACATCCGCTGGGTTCGTTTTCTGCCTCTTCGTCGTTTCCTGTTCCAATCGATTTAACGCGATCTAATAAGCGCCTTACTTCCAATCGAATGTTCGATGAACGAGAGAAGAAAGTGGCGTCGCGTCGTCTGCTAATCGACGCGCTTCGTAGAAGTCAATCCGCATTTTAAATTGCACAGCTCCGCGCAGTTCTAAACCACCCTACTTTCGCCGTATAATCGTCCGACATCTTGAGTCTGAAAACTGCAATTCAAAGCAAACTTAATCCATAGCGCGTACGAAAGGAGAGAATCGCGGTACTGGTAGATTTATGTAAACCGGCCGTTTGCGATCAGAATTCCTCCATCGTAACAAATTCCGTGGAAATCTTTTACCGTTTAAGGATTGGGATTGGATTAATATCGCTCGCTCGTCCTTGTATTACTTTTCATATGCTTTCCACACGACGAGCTTGTAATGTTTTTCTTTAATTTATGGATGAACAATATTTTTTATTTACACTTTTTGTGCAGAGATGATTAAAAATGCAAAACAGACGTCGCCTTTGACCTTCGACGTTAAGGGGTTAACACGGAAAGTAGAGATGGGACAAATTCTTATCTATATGATAATTTTGGATAATGAATTAAAGATAAACAAGTTTTCATCCGTTACTCATTGAATAAAATTAGCCCAAGTTAGACGTTTATTTTGTGTCATTATAGACTTGTTGAGGAAAACAGCGAGGTGAGGGAAGATTCGAGGCGATTTCGCGAACGAGGGTATAATTAAAGGCCCCTTTGTTTAATTTTATCGAAGAAACCACGGTTTATCGGGTGGTGGTCGCGATTCATTCGGTCGAATGTAATTCTGTAGCCGACGACCGCGTGTTCGGGGCTCGACTACCTTTTTGCGCCACGTTTAGACGTCGATTTCGCTTTTAATTAAGGGTCTACGGGACTGTGGGGGAGAGGGGGCAGGGACTGAGCCTTCCAACGACCTGCCGCAACTTCGAACGCCTTCACATTTTTACGTTAACAGCTTCAAATCATTCTAAATTAAGAAACTGGTTTCTGGGAACATGTTTTACCGAGCGTGTATTTCTTGTGCCGCTTGAATCGCACTCCTTCAATTTTTTGTCATTACCAAACCCAAGCTAGAAATTTTTAAAACATATACAGTCAGTCCTGTAAGTATTTGTACCCTGTATGTCTATCGATGTATTTCTAAACAACGTAATTGGCAAAAAGATTCGATGCACTTTTTCCAGCTTGAGTTATGTTCCCTTAAATTCCCTCGACTGGCTTTCTTCTCATCGTGTATTTTACGTCGTTTAACGATCCTCCTTGACTATCAAACGCATCCCCGAATCCCATCGCCGTTTCAATCGTCGGAGGAAATCGTGTACCAAAGGGGACGTAAAAGCTTGTCTATGCGTTCGATTTTGTTCGCGTTCAGCGACGTCTAGCGGTTTTTCCAGTCATTTCCCCAAACCGCGAGCCGCGAAAGGTTCCCAAGGAAGTTTTTTCCAAATTACAAAGGGAAGGTTTTAACGCGAACGATCGCGACTGGATTATGGGGCTAAATTTTCTTGGCGGGGCGCGGCGGGGAGAATTTCCGCGCTCGCGTATATTCGCCATTTATCAAAAGCCATTTCAACCGTTCGCGTGGAAAAGTTTTGTCACGCCTTCGAGGACGATCCGCTTCCATTCTTTCGGCCTGGACACCGGAGGGGAAATGGATTACGAGAACGAGGTGAAGTCTCGAATCTCCTTTTCTTTTTTTTTTTTTTTTTTACTAACCGCTCCCACCCCTGCTTCCATCCATCGCCCTTACGGCGGCCTTTGCATCCTTTCAAAGTTTCTGCGTCTGTCGCTTTAAAAGTACCGGATAAGAAGAAAAGCTTCGGAATTATGGTAATCCGCTAGCTAGCGAAGGAGCCGTGGATGGCGATCAACACGGTATGTACGGCTTTATTTTTGAATTCTCCACGCGGATGGGTTTCGACAACGTCAAATCTTCTCGATTTGTTAGTCCAAGTCAACTGGTTCTTAACCTTTTCTTTAAGAAGATTTTTAATCTTTTCGGCCGTTGAGCACGGTTTTTGATCGTGAATAATTAGGTATACCATTCGCATGACTTCCTTAGCGTACGAGTGTGTCCTTAGGACAAGAATGTATACCATCGATAGCAGATTATATTCCGATATGTCCGCGAGTGCTTCCTTGTTGGCGGACCAGCCTCGGTTATCGGAAAATTGTTATCCATCCGTGGGCTCGTCTGTCGCATAATGTCCTCGAAGAAGAGGAGGGCAAATCCCCGTGGGCAAACCCGACGACTTTGGGCTTCTTTTTCCTCCCCTTTGCAACATCCTAGCAACCCTCTAAATAAACTGTCGTCTGGGAGAATAGAAACCGTACCTTCCGATTCGATCTTCTTTCTGAATTCGTTCGGTCGATTACACACCGTGCTTCGCAGCAGTTTTCGAGAGATTTTGTCATCTTCTCGGCATGACATATACCATCGGTGATTCCTGTACATCCGTTTACATGGCGCCAGTTATCCTGGAGTGTTCCTTCTGCATCCGAGGGCAACTCTTAACCCAAGTGGAAAGGAAAGTCGACTCCTGCTTTGCCTTTCACCCTATATCGCGTGGATTTTATTTCGTTTTTCCAAAAATAATGTATATGCGGGCAGCGAAGCAGCCTGGAGTTTTAAGAAGGATGGAAGTATCGCGAGGGAGTGTACGAAAACGAGTAGAATGAGAGGCGGCCGATATGAAGGATTAGCGGAGATGAGTTTGACAAGATAAGAACGAGGACCGGTGTTAAGAGTCTTGAAGACGAGACAACAGGAGCGATAGATCCATATCTGCTCTTCGAGCCAGCCAAACTTTTCAAAGAAGGGGAGATGCGATCAAATTTACGACCACTGTATGCAAAGTGAGGAATTTTGGACACGTTTCACGCTCAGGACAGGATGATAGGAAAAACAAGGACCGCGAACAATGTCGCGATAGTCCACGAGAGAGATTACGAGAGACTGGAATCAAGGAATCATGGCTTTTATAAATTTTGATAAGTCATGGACTAGTCTTTCATTCTGTCAAGATTCAATTCCACTTCCCGTATCACAGTTCTGATTCTGGATGATGGCACACAGTAAAAAACCAAGCTCGTTTTTCCAATCAGCGATCTAGAGTTTCGAATTCCAAAAAGTCTTGCCTCTGTGACAAGTATGATGCGCTGAAAATTCTGTAATTCGTCGGTACATTATCGAGTCCCTCGCGGGACCCCTTTTATCAGTAAACTTCCCCGTAGCTCGCAGCGAGCCAATTAAGCAACAATGAAACCATTAACCGCTTTCTTCGCAACAAGGTACGTAGTGCGGTATCATGAAAACCTCGGAGTGTCGCTTTGAAGTTATGGTTCTCGTAACGAGCAACGGTGTTGTGAGTGGCGGCTACGAAATTCCGGAAACCAGCCGGAAATTAGAGCGGCATGGCACGCTGGCCGCGATTTATCGCGACATTGTTAACCATCGAATTTATATATTGGCGTGCCGTTGCAGTTCCGACAGCTAGCGTTGGTCGAACCGAAATCGATATTACACGCCCAAGGAGAACATTTTCCCTCGTAGAAAGTTGTTCGCGGAACATTTCGAGGAAACGTTTTCACGTTCAAGAATCGATATTTTCTACTATGTACGGAGCCAATTTTACAAGACCATCGAAAAACAACTTGCTGCTGGAAATTTTCAATCCTTCGTTCGACCTCTTTCGAGCTTGTGTCTGTGTTTTCTTGATACAAGTTTCTTTGGTTGCCTAGTACCTCGTTCTTGGACGGAATGTATACTTATCTTCTTTATCTTCATTCGTCATTCAATTTCGCATATTAATTCCATTTCCATTCCATCCCATAATTATTATTAATTGTGCTGACCGCAACGCAATCCAAACTCCCCTGTCAAATCTTTCTGTCCCACGAGTTACTGTTGTTGTCGCGAAATTTATGCGGCGTACGTATCTCAATTAACTAAATCTGGGCTAATAAACCAGGCTGTACCAGGGTGTCTCGCGATTCCATCCCGCGGACCCAAAGCGCAGATGTATCTCGTTTAATCCAATAAAACGTCCCACAGACTACACCAAAGCGGAATTCGGGCGTTTTCACGCTCGCCGAAGCTCAATCTCCGCAATGACGGAAATCGCGGACAACCCGCGTCAATTTCCTCCGTTATTTGTGTTGGTTCGAGGGATTTCTGGCCAACCGTGTGGCGGATCGCGGATGACAAGCGACGGACGTTTTTGGGCGGGTAGGAGGAGCTCCAACAAATATATATGGCTTCTCGTAATAATTAAAAATGAGTTCGTGGTACATTGGAACGCATCTTCCATGAAAACTGTTACTTCCGCACAACCTGCGTCGATCACTTCTACGTTCCATTTATTTCTTGCCGCTCCCGACGTTCAAGCCAAAATCGGTGTTACGATTACGCCATGTGCCGCAGGGATACATACTCTGCCTTGAATTAAGATTCATCGTTGAAAAGTTTGTAACTCTGGGGCGGTTCATCATTCGTAACACGAGTGCGCGTGTTGCGGAAAGGGTAATGCTCGCGAGCCGTAACAGTGGTGCGGTTCCTCGTACGTCGATGAACGCGTTCTTGGCTGTGCTGTATAATTTATAGCGGTGCTAACTGTCGAAGTTCGGAGCGTGTAATCTGTATAGGAAAGCAGGAGCTACTACCAGATGCGATAATACGTCTAGCACGGCAGCGCAACCAACGTTGCAGGTGTATTCGTCGAAGGGTGCCTCTCAGCCTAACACCACCTAAGGTGCTTGGGGGTGACGACTAGGCTGTGTACGGGCTTTAGCAGACGTGGCTTAACGCGTTCTCTGTACTGAAACGCAAACAACATTACTCACGCGTTCTGAGAAACCATGAAACCCTCTTGAGCGAGAACTGTCCACGCGTGAGTCGGGGAACAGTTGATTCTAACAATCAGAGCATAGAGATGTTCAGATAGTCGGTGTCAGGGACTCGTGGCTGAATATTTCCTTTCTTGTGAACGAGTTAAGAAACACAACACGTCTCAAACGTGTCAGCGACGATCTCATGAATGGGATTGTCCTTCTCGAACGTAGCGTACTCGCGCCCTATGTGTTTCCGTTTCTGCAATGGTGGTCTATCGCTTGGCAGACTATGTTTCGAGTGCGATATGTAGATTTACGAGATTGGCTGTATTGTACGTTATGTACATACTCTGTCTAGCAGTTTGGCGGTAGTTTAAGCTATTCAACATCGATTGAGTGCAATAGGCGCTCAAGCCATCATCCTCTTTCCTCGAATCACTGCTTCTCGAAATGGTGTCCCGGCGCAATGTTGATTCCCAACGATTTCATCCAACTCGTCCCTGAAAAATCGCGCTCATCTCGATACAATCTTGGAAAAATCCCAATATAGGAGAGTAGCCCGTGTCCAGTGTTAAATGCACGATTCCCCCGAAACGTTTAGGCGCGCTTCGCTGGCCAGGCGTTCTCAATCAACGGCAACCTGCCAGCAACGATATCGATCTGCAGCCGATCGGTCGAGCAGAGATGCAACGACGAATGGATTAATGCCGAATTCCGGCCTGCAGCAATTTGTCAAGTAGCGAGACAATCTGCTGTGCGTTTGTGCGAGTATCGTATCTCCGGCGAGCGTAGATGTCGAATCAACGCGGAACTCGCGTAGGCGGAAAAACGCTCGCGCACACGTGCGCGGACGTTGTTCACGCGATTCGCGATATCGAGCCTGTATCCAGGGGAAAGCGTTTGTTATTGAATTAGAGATTTATGACTTTAATAGAGACTAAGTTTGCGCGATCGTAATTCAGGGAAGGTTGCGTGTCCGGCAGGCGTAACCAGTAGATATCCTCTTCCAGCCCTCCTTTCGAGCTGGCAATCCTTTCCGACGTTCCATCCGGTTCTCTCTTTCCGTTTCCTTAGAGTCCTCCTTTATTCCTGGACCGCGGCTGCTTTCGTTCCACTTCTCGATTCGAATCGAGCAGATACCCCGCCGAATACGAAGATCCTCGAGATGATTTAAGGGTTTGCGTCCACCTAGAGGCTCGAGGAAGAGACAGGGGTTGTTTTTGGAAATTTCGCAAAACTAGAAGGCACGGTTCTAGAGATATTTATTTCTTCGTCCAGGTGTGAACGATAACATGCTACATATTCTTAATGATTTCGTCCCTAAATAGTTAACCGCAGAGCCACGTTAGGCATATTATTCGTGGCAAAAACACAGCGAGAAATTTCCTCGCACTTCTCGAGCCCAGTTTCGAACGCGTACTCGTTCGGAGCAAACGAGGTCGCTATTTATGCGCTCTTTTAGAGCTCTCAACACTGTGCAGGCGACGCAAAATCTAACCGCGACCTACTCGAAGCCAGCTTTTTTAACGAATTTGACATTTTACTTAGGTATCGGTATTGAGGTTAAGCCACTTCGCGTTGCTCTATCGTGAAATTTACATTTTCTTTTACAAATTAGGTAAACGTTATGTTCGAACGTTAACTCGACACGTTTTAATGAATAATCTTCTCATTGCATAAGAACCTACTTCGTTAAAGTTTGAATCACCAGTGGAAACAATCTGGACCAGTTTACCACTGCAGTCTAACAGTATAATAATTTAACTATGCAGTCGAAATGGGGCGCTGCATTATACATACATAGCATGCAATATCTAACGAACCCAATAATTCACGCAACGGTTAATTGAAATATTTGCCATGAAGGTGACTCGTTAATACTTGAATAACCAACGTCTTTAATTAAAAAAAAAATGAAATCGAGTGGAAGTATCGTAGACGTAGAGAAAGCTCGGCGGTGCTTACGAGTTAGGAACGAGGCAGGGCTAACGCGATTATCGTCCCCGGTGTAATTTTGGTGTTGCGGTTGCCTTCATTATCTTCGGCATTGTCATTGGCGCGTTTCACGCGGCAATTTCAACGCTGATCGCTTATCTAATCGCAACGAAGGCCTGCTCGTTGCGCATAGTCCGCTTTGACGTCGGCAGACGTCTGTCAACACTTCCTCGACCTATCGGCATCAACGTATCGTGACGTTGTAATTACGTGCCAAAGCTCCACTTCTGGGAACGTTACGCCAACGAAACTGGATCCTCGATCTCTTAAGCTTTCTGTATCGTCAGCCATTTTGAAATCGTGTCGCGTTACTCGCATTTCCTAAACCTTTGACATCCGGCTCATTCTACTTTCGCGCTAATTACTGCTTGATATTTGCGGTTATCTAAATGTTACACCTCTAAGTTACACTTTGGCGTAGGTATTAATTAAATTTAAAATATACCGCGAGTGACTCCTACTTTAATAATTTGTCTTCTCCATCGCAGCTGGTAGTTTAAAACAAAACGAACATTCTGTTTGGTTTAAAAAATTAGGATCGTTGGTCTGTTTTTGATTCCTTCGGGCGTATATGGCTCCTTAATGGCGATGGCGGCTCCGTAACGCTCCATTTATCGCGAGACGGAGAACAAGCGGAAGGTAAACGAGTTCAGTTAACCGAGTTCCGGCGGGGGCAGGTCGATGCATTTGGAAAATTACAGCTATTAATCGTAAAACTGTTTTCATTAGCCGCTATCTTTTCTTCGGGTAAGCATCAGCTCGATGCAATTCCGTTTCCAGTCGCGAAAAATCCGTGCACCCCGTCTACTGACGCTCGTCGATGTTTTTCCAAGCTTTTCCCGTCCGCCTTCCGCGTAAATTAGATATGTTGGCGCGCGCTTGTTCAATCAACTCGGGCCCACGTACACAGGGAAACGTTTTCGATATTCGCTTCATCGATTGAAGTCCCGCATCAATGGCGGCCGCATTCGACCCGTCTATTGAAACGATGCGGCAACAAGATTGCCAGTCGAGAAATATTTGCGCCATTTTTTTTTCAACCCTAGACGAAAGGAGCGTAAATAACAGCCGATCGGGGATCTCGACCGGTGAAAGAGAGCAATAGATGGAAGCGAAAATAGCCTTGGATGAACCGCCGTCCACCGGGTTCGTATACGCAGCGAAAAATGAAGAGGAGTCGCCAAGCTGGAAGAAATACGAGGGTGCAATTGCGCGCTCAAATATAAACAATAACTGGAGAAATAGGATGAAAGCGTATAAGAGGAGGTTAGTAAAGAATAAGGGGTTTTTCATCTGTCGACTCGGGTATCAAATAAAGCGGCGACGATTAGTTACATACGCGTACAGTGGAAACTAAACTTGAAGCAATGAATTCTGTATTAATTTCTCGTCGTCGCTAGCCATCGATCATCGCGCGATTAACAAGCGATAGTTTCTCCATTCATTTGTCAATCGGGTGCGACAGCCAACGATTAACAATTTAAATCGTAATCAACAGTCGTTACGTTGATTAAAATCTGCCCACCGCTGGTCCCCGTTGGTCAAGTTGGAAATAGGTCGAAATCGAGAACCGAATCGAGACGATTCCCCCAGCTTAATAGAGTCGATATGAATTGGCCGACTCGCCTTTTTATCTGGCCACCTCGCTTTTCACTTTTTGCCCTCTGTTCAGTTTTCGCTCCATTCGCTGCCGAGATCGACCGTAGCCCCGAAAGAGCAATTTATTGCTATCGCGCGCAGCTATCGCCTGCTAATTATTCCCTTTACCCTCTCGGAATAGTAATGATATGTAACGATACTTAATTGCGAATTACGCGTGATTTGTGGCGAGCGCGTTCCATCCATTACCGCTATTTGCGGTCTTCCAACATTTTTGCGTTAATAAGAACATCGTCCAGGGGATCCTCGAAAATTGTCTTACGCCTGATCAAATTTTGCCTGACCGATCCGCTCTGCTTGTCACGTACGAGAATATCTTCTTTAAAAAATGAATTCTTTAAATTTTAAATAGCGCCATTTACGCGAAAAGATGGATTCCTTTTCCATCGTGGACGTCGTTTAAGAGTAATCTTTGTAGCTCGTTTCAATACCTACTTTGCGGAACGTTAAATGTCTTCGCTGCTCGTGCTAATGGTATTCCACTTGCAACTGCTTTTAAAGCGTCTTCCATGTTTTCTTTCGTATGGACCAATCTCTCTTACATGCTTGCTCGAAAGTAGTAAAAGTACGTTATACCGTTACTTCTCAGGGAACAGCTAGTAGCTTGAATTTCGAAGATTCATAACACCGTTTATGTTTCGATTAAAACATTGTTCTTCTAATGGGATACGGATACCTCCGAAAATATATGACAAATGTCGCGATCTCGCGTGAAATTAGAATTTCAATGAGGAATATGTAAACGTGACGATAATTGGGTCGCCGTTTAAATTAGGTGCACTCACCTTAGCCGGTTAACGATTCCCTGGAAAGTTTTCAGTTGTTCCGACGATAACTTTGCGCGAATAAATCTGGAAATGCAGCGGCGATATATCAAAACGTCGCGCCATTTTTCAGTTCCGGCTTCAACCTCTTCTTTCCGTCACACTCGTTTGTCCTGGATATGATTTTAACTCGTTCGGTGTTACGCTGCTACAAAATATGCAATAAAATACATCGATGCGGATGGGCAGTGGAGTACAAAAATACAATAGGAAAACGTAAAGAAAAGTTGTGTTCTTCGATTGATCAGTGATTTCAGAAAGTTTGTCATACCTTCCTCGTAGTGTTTGATAACTATTTGCAAATGTACCTTGGGGTTTCGTTATTATCGGTTGCAAGTGAATTACAGGTCGAAATTAATTCACAAAGGTCAGATCCGTAGGCTCGATGCTCATTACATCGTCCAATGAATTATGGAATGATGGAATCGTTTCGCACGCAACGAAAAGAGCATATGTATAACTGTAATAGGAATTAAAGTGGCGGTGCATTGAAATTTTCAATTTCGGATCAAAGCTGACAGGATATTGCGAAGATAATTGTTCGTTCGTTCATTTATTCCGTTAACGCGATATGCGCTCTTTGGCGTGCGGCAAAAAGTATAACGAGATTATATGATACATTATACCGTATCCAATTATATCGGAGGAAATACGGCACAGGTAATTCCATCGCGTAATACACAATTAAAACGATTTGCTCTGCGTCTGTCCTAAATCGATGCAGTCCGCTGTTCATAGTTGTCGGGACTTTGCTGTTCACGCACATCACGCTGAAAACACGTGGCGGTACGATTAAATTATGTATATATTATGCTACCGTGAAATATCGGCCGCGAATTGGAAACGATCGTTATCGACGGGTCGTTTGACCCAACGATTATGAACGGCTGTATGTTCCCGATAATCCCGGATCGCGAAATTGTATCAGTTCGAAAAACCAAGGATTTTTTTTGACGAGCAAAAAGTCTCGCTAACAGTCGGTCGTCATTTGTTTTTTTTTTATCGTTTTATCCGAAACGATATCTACATACATTCTAGATCTTGAATTTGTTTGGCCGGTTAAAAACAATTATAGGGTGTTCGAAGAGAGTATTCGTAAACATTATTTCCTCGCACAATTTTGTCGACATGCCTCTAGTTAATCGTTAAGGGTTACTGGCCTTATCCAATATATTCGTTCGATCTATGCGGTACTTGATGCACGAGTCGCAAAGTCATAGCTCTTTTTCTCGCGTCCAATGAATATTTTAACGCGACTATGAATAAATTAACTTGGGTTGACAGCATTCTTCCGCACCGGTGGCAGCCAGCCGAGGCTGTTTTCCAACGCAACGCCATAATCGCTAAACACGAGACGTTTAACCGGAAGAGCCTTCGAGCGTGGACATTCCCATAGAAGATTATGGCTTCTTTCGAGCAGAGATGGACAATATCTTATTCAACAATGGACAACTGAACTAGCATTCGTTTAATTTCGTTTGTATGAAACGTTCCTCATCTCTCTCGTTTCCTAATTACGCGTGAGCGGACTGGTCGGTGCGGTTGTACTCTCGTGAAAGGTGCAGCCTATCTTTATCCCCCTTGACCTCTACTCTCGTCGATCTTGTTCTTTGCGACGCAGCCTGGGCCATAAAAGTCTCGGTCCCGGAGTGGATGGAGGTTTCGGGAGCAAAAATGAGAAAATAAGTACGCGGAGGAGTAAATGGAAGCGAGTAATGGAAGGAGGGCACGATGAAGGTAAATACAGCTCGATAATGTTTAGGTACTGTCGGAAATGTTGATTAGGCCATGCGTTATTAGAAACCTCCTCGTCTGTGCTACCCTGTTTATTCGATATCTCTTCTACCTTTATCGTTGCATATCTGTCTTCCTTTTCAACGCGAAATTTTTAACGCATACCCCAAACCGAACTCGTAGGATTAAATCGCAGTGGTCAATTCTGCTCTGCTTCCGGAACCAAGTGGTTTCGCAACCTTGTAAAGCGACACCGGCGTAGCCAAGGTTCTTTGAGCCGTTCGCACTCGGTAACGAGCATTATACTCGCGAAACACGGCAGTATTTTGCGGTAAATTTGCTGCACGGAGTCGGCGTTTGTTAATCCTTTGCAGCGCGGTGCGCTTTCACGGAGCACGACGCCAGGACAAGTTAATTGCGCGGGAGCAATTAAGCGAGCAGATGACACCTTCGAGTAGGAGGCCGCTTTACGCTTGAAAGCGTACCGAATCTGTATATTACTTTGTGCGAAGAAAACAGTCTATTAAGGAGCGTTTTCATAAATGGACCGACGTTTCTTAAAATCGCCTGAGACACGCGTAATTACATACTTTTTCAAAGAATCAATTCACGGCAAAAAGAAATTGATCGAAACCAAATTTGTTTAAATTCAAAGAGGAGTATCGAGCCACGTACTAATTGTAGGATGCTAGGTCTAGGTTGCTTCATCTTATTTTTCAAAGGACTGGAGTATATCTTCGACTTTC
Organism: Hylaeus anthracinus; assembly: GCF_026225885.1. Lineage (NCBI taxonomy): Eukaryota > Metazoa > Arthropoda > Insecta > Hymenoptera > Colletidae > Hylaeus > Hylaeus anthracinus. Next base: position 12,055,817 of record NW_026535284.1, read on the forward strand.
AAACGCCTCGTTCACGTACAATATGACTGGCTTGCTGCGAATGCAACGAGAAGAGAAGAAAAGGCGGTGGCTCGACTGGAGGACATTCTCGAGTTACGGTATGAGTCTGGAAACCAAGGTGACGTAACTCGGGGGCGCTGTATACCGGAAACGACTTCCACGCAATTGCATAGAACAGCAAGCAGAAAGCAGTTCGCAGCATCGTCATCGCCTCCATTGTCCTATTTGATTACGTGGGTCGTCCGTTGGAAAACATTCCTCCGGTTACAATACATGGAGGATTGTTTACGTGTCCAGCAACGTGTTTCGAGCGAGACAATGATGAGCCGACAACACCGAGCAACGCCAGCATACTCAATCGGATTGTGTTACCGAAGCCATTAGTTGGACGAGCGAAACTTTCCCGCTAACTAATCACAGCATTGTCCGTTGCATTTCATCCTGACAAATCCTCGCTGCTGCCGCTGCCGCGCAAGGAAAAAAAGGCAACGCTAAAACCGATGAGAAACGACAATGGTACGTCTAGGATCGAATCGCGATTGGCAACTCGAGAGAAGTACTCGCCCACGCCCCTGCAAAACACGAGGTTCGCATAATCTCTAAAATGACGGATGCGACAAGAACAACGGAACCGTTCGTTACAAAACTGATTCAAATTAATTTTTTTAAAGAAGCTTTCGCCTTTGAAAAAGGTGTGGGTTAACAAGGAAAAATACTCGGATCGCTAATCGTGTCGAATAGGTTAACACCGCCATTAGCCAACCTTGCAGCATTTTCGTAAAAAACGACTGAAATAAAGAATACGAAACGGCTACGTGCGCTGGAATGCGGGCACATAATCGAAGTTATGGAGCGGGAATGGCGAGTGATAAAATTGCTAGTGGAGTGGTAGTTGTTTCGTCGACTTCCGCGGAGAGCGTGCTCGAGAGATCGAGAAAAGATAAGCTCGGACGACAGTGTTCTCGCCTATCAGCGCTTATCGGAAACACCGATACCAGTTTATGCGAGTAGTTTGTACATACAACCCCGTGGTATCGCGAAAGGGGTGCCACACCAGTTCCCAGAATGTACTTAATAGGAGTCGGAATATCGCGGGAGCCCGACGAACACCGCCTAGAATTCAGTCGGAAGCGGTGGACCGAATAAGAGCTTATCGATCCAATTTCCAGGGATCAACCGGTGAGAACCGTAGAACCTGGCCAGCACGGTGCTGATCACGACTGGATTAAGGACACCTTAAGACTTCGGCACGCGCCTCCTCGCACACGTAAGCCCCTCGCAACCTGCAGAGACCGACGCAAACACAGCCACCTACGCTAGTATCACCAGTTACAAGCATACGAGAAACTCGTTCCTTTCTTCTATGGACATACCACCCCCGAAGAGGACTTTCGATCAGCAGGACTCTTCTCTTCTTCCTCATAGATGGTTAAATCTGTACAATGAGAGGACGAACCTGTATACTACAATCCGCGAAAGGACAGAATTAATTTTGGCCGACATTTCGACGCAAATACCTCTCCGTGACTGCATACGACAGACGACCTACGCCAGTTTGTCCTCGACGGGAGGCGATTCGCCAGTTCCGTAAGTGTGACACACGGTTTTCCGTGACAGCGACGAAGCGAGCGGTATGCAGCTCGCAAGCCGCGATGCGGCAAGAAAGCTTTCTCCTGGATAGGTTTGCCATGGCAAGAAAACGGGTTCCTGTCGTTTTCGTCGATGGGCGGCCGGTATATGCGGCGTGCATGCTCGCGATATTTTCGTCAAACGTCCAAACCGATGTGTACCAAACGGGCGGAAAGGAATACGGGACGTTCGGATGGAAAAAGCGACAACGGAGAGGAGCACTTAAGGCATTATGCGAACTGGGTTTAAATGTTGTTCCCCTAAGTTGGATCTAGACTCTCCCCGCGCATTTTTGAAGTATCTAAAATTTTAGAATGTTTTAGAGTTCTATTCATTATTATTTCTCTTTTCTTTTTTTAATTGACACTGTCCGTGTGTTCACTTCCAGGACTGTTATTTTCTTTCGCTTTTTGGTAGTTTTATATTTTTAGGTATTCGTAGTTGACCTTTTTTTTCCATCGACGAGGACTTGGATAGAAAATCGAAACATTTATTTAATAAATAAACAGTGCTTGTTTGGACTATGCGCGCTACAATATTTGTTCAGAAATGTTTGCTCGATATTTTCTTGTATTAAAGCGAGATCGAAGTTGACAACGGAAAGTTTGTCACCGTTGGGTGAAATTGTATGAACGGTCGATATACGGTGGGTCAGCCGCAGTCGCGTAAATAATGGTTATTGGTTCGAGACTGTCATCGACGTCGTTCGACGTTCGTTAAAAAAAACCACGCTTCCGTCGGCTCATATATTTTCGTATCCATCGCCCTGAGTACTCCCTTGCCTCCTTTCTTGCCCTCTAAATGTATTTTACCGCGGTTTCGGCTGTCATTCACTCTCTCTCTCTCTCTCTTTGTTCATATTATACATTATCGTCAGAAAAAGAAACTAATTTGATAGCAAACCTTCGTATTCAAACAAAGCGAAGTCGCTCGAGCGCTAATACGAAGCGCAAGCTATGTTCCTGTTAATCTAAACAATGGTGAGGAAGGGTTAGGTAAACACAAAACATAATTTCTTAAATGAAACGAAAATGAATGACTCCCAATTCTGACATAAAATACATTGCGGCGCAGGCAGGTTAATTGGTCTTGCGTCCCCTTTCCTCTGGAAATTAATTCCGACCAGAGTGGGTTGCCTGAACGTATTAGGATCGTGTAGAGTTAAGTTCGAAATCCTGTATATATAATTGGCATCTGTCACGCGGAGTAAGACAAGAGGTCAGAGAAGAATCGGTGGCTGCGAGGTGGAACGATGAGCGGAGGATTCCCAAGTCCAAGTCTGTTAACTTGGAGACTGTATAATAGGATACGGAGCTCTCTGGGGTAATGTACACGTGGATACCGAGGGCGGACCGTGTTAGTTGGATGTACCGTCGAGTTGACTCGGGCACACCCGTCATATTCGCGTACATTTCCGCTCTCGCGTACTTGTACCCGATGATATGTGCACGAAAGCTTACCGACATCTCTTTGCTCCGAGTCTACGTTTCCTCTCGTCTCCATCCGCCTGCACCGGTCCTCCTTTCTTCCTCTGTCTTCTCCTATTTATTACCTTATTTGCTCTCCTTATTAAAGAACCCATTTACAAAGGTACACGACGTATTTCCCCTCGACCCGCGACGGTAATGTATTTCCGCCGCGCGATCCCCGCCCTCATTCCTGACATGAACCACTTTGTAACCTTGTTAAATTTTTCGCCTCCCGTGGAGCTACCCTTTGTGCCTGTTCTCATTCATTTTTCCGTTTGGCGTATTGACTTAACGCATTCGTCCGACGACGTTCCTTCGCGTTTTCCTCCGCGACGGAAATATTTGTTAGCGAACGTGGATGTCTCGAGCGTGGTATCTCTTTGTTGCACGCAAAGTGGCTTTAAGAATTACAGAAAGGTTGTCTGCAAGACGCAACGGACCGTATCTCTCACGTTTTCAATTAGATTCTCTTCGCTTTCAGAGTTCCTTTCTACGCCCTTCGTCCTTTCTATCGTTTCTACGTCTCCCCCTTCAGCTTTATCCTCGACTCTTCTTTTATCGCTGCCGTGACGTTTCATATTTTCCGGATTCCAAATCAAATAACGCGCTGTCGTGTTCCTTTGAATGATGGTCCAGTTCGCGCAATGGCGCTTAACGAGTCGATGAATCCCGATGCACACTTTAATTGAATTTATCATCGATAGTGGTGAAATGCCTTTCGGATTTAAGAGTATTATTTTCCACGGAAAAAGTATCTCCTCGTGTTTGTCCAGGCGTTTCAAATTTTTTGAGGGTAGTAGGTTTGAGCATCCCAAGAGGTCTTTTCATATTTGATAAACAAAGAGGAATCTCCCTTTCCTTATCCCAGCCATTATCAAAAAGTTACAGCTAAGAGAATTCCTCGCGTTTGGACGAATGGTACGTCCACTTGTTTCGTTATCTTCTTTTCTTTTCCCTCGACGGTTCTGTATAAGTATACTTTACTTTTCTCATCGCACGAAAAGTTTTTCCAGAATAAAATTAAAGCAATACGATCGCGAACGGAATTCGATGGGCATCACGCGTCCCATACGGTTGAACGCCCTTTTCGTTCGGGTAAACCCTCTGTCCCAGGGTGGACAGTGGTGTTTCCGAGTCGACATATTCGGTCAGGGCGTCTTGGTTCGAAGGACATTCGGTAGCCGTTCTAATTCCGCCTAGCTTTACGATACGCGTTAACGTTCGTCGCGAAAGTACGCTCGACCCTTTTCGTGGCGTGGAATTTTCAATTTAAACTGGAATTTCGCGCGAGTCTCGGACCGGCTAAGGCCACCGAAAGTTTATTACGAAGCCTGGCTGGGCTTTCAGTGAATACCACTGGACTTACATGCATACGTGCCCCATCGTGTATTACCGCACGCGTGTCACCCGGCACTCTGACGCGGATTAAGATCGGATAATCCCGGATTTTGGTCTACGCGATACCGGCGACTCCGTGTCTCGAAAGTCGCATACCGGCACGTACACCGTACCTGTCGCTTGAACCGAAGTTTCCTCGTTTTTCCTTGAAAGGATTCACGCGTCCTTCCTACGAAACGGGCGTGTGTAAACTCTGTCTGATATTTGACGGGGGTGGCTGTACTGGATACAAGCTTGGATTAAGATTTTGGAGAACCGTGTAAGAACTGCGAGACTCTCGATAGGGTTCTCAAATTAAAGGAAAACTTGAAAATTTGTTTTTGCAAGCTAGAGAACTAGTTAAATCCGAGTAGTCGCTTTAACGGTTGTTTGCTCGTGCTTACTACGAAACGAATTTCGAAATGCATAGGTCATTCTATGCACGACCGATTCGACAGCGGCAGCGTTAGAGAACGAAGAAGTTAATCCCCTATTCAACGCACGGGTATTCATATCAGAATCTGGTACTGCTACGCGTGTGTCTGAATTCATCAAATTGCGTCAAACTAATCTCTGGAAGCTCTTCAGTCGTGTATCCACCAAAGCCTATGCATTAATTCGCCCCTGCCCCGGGTACCGCGTGGACGGAGGATTACGCGATGGTCGGGAATTAGCAAATGGTTATTCGATACTTCCGATCGGACGACTTTCAGCCTTTCATCGACGACATAAATTCAGCGTTTTACGCAGAAGTTGCGATAAATGGAACGTAATACCCGCCTAGTCGATACGGTGATCGTGAGTCGCGGATCGCGAATCGTCGAAGGGAACTTCGTGCCGCACAATGCTCTCTGCTTCAACTTCCAGGGCGCAATTTATTGTCGAGTATCGTGAGCTCGTAAAAAATTGCGATCCGTTCCTTTCACGATTATTAACTTCGATGCTTGGAGCGCTTCTAAGGGAACTTTGTCGCGTAACTCTCCGAGGATTACTGAATACGATGTAATGTACCGAAGAAATTGATTTCGCGCGCGTCGAACCTTCAGCAATTATTTCTCTCGTGTGTTCCATCCATTTGAAATATCATCGCGAATTCGATCAGAGATCTATTTAGTCGAAAAATCCTAGAATTGTAATAAAACGCTAATAATTGCGTATAAAGCGTTTCTTTCGATCTATGATCAAAATTAGGAGTTACACAGAAATCAAACGTATCTCTTACATTCTTATTTGGGAGCATCGTTTCCATTCGTTGCAATTATCCTCCGCAACTGCCGCAAGAAAGCGGGGATCGGGAATACTCGTTGCACGAGTTTCGAGCTGCAAAAGTCGGCGTGTTGTAAAATACATGCAAGCTACACGTGCTCGCGTATGTTCGGGTAAGCTTACGCCTCGGGGAGAATGACAGCGTCGGAAAACGAGACGCGCTTGCTCGCGTTCCCTTCGCAATCTGATATTTTCGGCTTTAATATTTACCACGCGGAATAAACGACCCTGGAATCCGGCAGACGAGGCAACTCCCGCGGCGTCCTCCGTGCATGATGCATTACGCGAGCACGCAAACCGGTGAATTTAACTGTCTTCTGCAGCTTAACGGCCTACATTCGTTGATTAAATAACGGACCGCGACTCATTGATTTTTACCAAGGGAGAGTTCGAATCAAGAATTGATGCAAGATTCCATCGCAGGAAATATCGACTGTCAGACGTCGATGCGTTCGCGAAACAACGTCCCTTTGACGTCTTGAGAATAGCGTACGCTGCGATTCATTGTTGCGACGCATGTCCCTGTATATTGAACCGTATCTACGCCATCTATGGCTCTCTACAGACTGGTTTCGCGTCGTCGTGTTTACTGGAGGTAGCTCTTGAAGCAATTTCCGCGTTCTTCGTACTATTTCGCTGTCGGAAACGACAGAAACATAAATAAAAAGCTGAAACTTCAGTGCATACGTTGGTTGTTGGAGGGAATACGGATGTGGTTTTGTCCTTCGGATACTCCGGAGTTGGGAGATAGATGCGGAGTTGTAATAATATGGCAATTCAAAGCATAGGAGTAGGGTTGAATTTTCCCTTGCTAATGTACCATGCTTCGTCGTTAAGACTCGTCAATGTAGAGTACTCGACTGCCAAAGCAGATCTCTCTGTTGTTAAGGTAGAACATTCCGTTGATAAGTCCTGCGACAAACTTGAGTTCTGACCCAGACTAACCGAATTTTGGGCCACGGAATAGTCGAGGGATTCGAGTGTAGAGTAGGTGGTAAGCAGAACACTGCTTCTCGCACAAACAATGTTACGAAACCGAGGAACAAGTATTCCTCTCGAAAAGTTGCAGTTGGCTTATTCGATACAATAACAAGCATCGATTAATTTTTTCTCGCACCCCGCGCTCTCGAATCAACTGGAACCAAAGTTTAGCGGTTTTTACGCTTTGTAAACACGCGGAGAGGAAAGATTTTCACGGTGAAAGGTCAGCTCTGGCGGACGGTAATTAGAAGAGAAAGCGGAGGATCGAGAGCGAGCAGAGGGTTAATTGGTCGGTCAGTGCTCAAGGGATCCAGGGATCCAGGGGTACGTCTGGCACACATTTCTGCCTGGCAGCCGTTTCTGTGGTCGTGGTGTGAACTCCTGCACGCGGTCGCCGCCAACTTTGTTTTATTTGGCGGGCTGCGTGGCTTCGTGCCCCGGCTACGGTATTACCGTGACAACCGCCCACGCTAAAAGTCTCGTCGACATCGTCCTGGACAGGAGTCGCTGTCTACCCTCGGGGAAAACGTGAAAAATGGTCATCCGTCGGCATCCGTTCACAGACAGGAGTTTCTGGTAAAAACGCTCCGACGGTGATTGCTCGTGGGACGCAGATCCGACTCGAATCGATGCTCCAATCCGATACAGATTTATACGTTTCGTTAAAGTTTTCAACTAGATCGAACAACGATTTACAAACATTGGGAAGAGTTGATTCCTTTGTAACATCTTTGACAAAGAAATTCAATCGAGTAATTCCAATATCAGAATGTAGTACCTCGACTGCACAAAACGAAAGAAGACATCCAAATTACTAGCGGAGGAGGCAATATAAGTCGGCCAGCGGAAAATTGGATTTCTCCTAAAATGTCTAGGTGGTATATGAAGGTTGACAATGTTTAATAAGGAGAAACGACCTCAAAAAGGAAGATCGAATCTATTACCGTACGCAAATCCGAGCGAAATCGTGGTGGTAGAGAGGAACGTAGACGCAACGTACGTCGGGAAACTCGCCGTCCTCGTTTAACCATAAAAAGTTATTCGACTGATTCCGAGGGAAATATTTTACGATTGCGATGAACATGAAAATTGCAGTCGTTTCCGAAGCCCCGGCTCTAGTTTCTTGTGTACTTTATGGAACTCTCTGACCGTCTATCCGCTTTTTCACGATGAATCCATTACTTACGTGCAGGCTACATTTTAATTTTCAATCTTCGTATATTTTCTTACGAAGATTGAAAACTTCCCGACGTTATGTTTTCAAACAACCTTGATCTTACCTCGCAAGCTATCGTCGAGCTTTCCTCTTGTAGACAGAAGAATTCTAGTCGAATACCTCGAGTTTGTAATCCGTGGTTTTAAGAGTACCATTACAAAATGTGACATTTAATACAAATTTTGTCGTCGGATTGTAGCTGTGTCTTAAGACGGAGGGTAATGAAACACTCAAGCGTCCTCAATTCGCAGCAGAAAATGAAAACTCGTCAGGAAGATCAATATCGAAGTTCCCGTCATTCCATAAGCCGGTTTAATAACGCACGCTGCGACAAGAGTCGATGCAACGCGATCGGCATATCTTTCGGCATTCTTTCAGAATGTGGATTACTGATAACCCGTTGCATCGCGAGTCATTAGTCACGTGCCAGGGTTTGCGTTCAATTTTTCGCGCCTGTCATCGCCAGCTGCAGCCGTATATTCAATCGCTTCGATTTCGCGATTGTCATAGAATAGAAACGCCTGGAAATGTCGAAGAAAGTACGATTGGTATTAAAATAATAATAGAAGTTGTTGGTTCGCGTGTCGAGTAAAAAATGGTCTCTTTATTCTAAAGTATAATACAATTTCTAGCTATGCCTCTAGTATTACTTTTTCTAATTAACGTTTGACGCGCATTGTCTTTTACGCGATTGCTATCGATTTTTCTTGTTCCTTCGACTCGCTAATGAATCACGATAATTACGGTCCGCCGGCAGTAATCGACGATATATTGCAGTCGAGTTTCAGGCGAGAAGTGGGTTTCAATGTTGACCCAAAAACCGCGAATGACTGCGCGTAGTCGTTCGGCGTGTGTCGGGGACGTAAAGTGGAGGTCAATGAAATGGGATACTAGAGGAGAGACAATTAACACGTCGAGTTCTGCGTGTACCATGAGTGGTGCATACTGCACTTTTCACTCGTAGTCGTTCCATACTTTTATTATAAATGGATAGGTTATCGTAAAGTATCGTGCACTGGCATCGCAGGATGTACATTTCTGAAGCGGTTGCCACAATCAATTTCATCGTGCTATCCCTTATTTTAATATAAAACATCTCTTTAATTACGTATGCGTTAATATAAAAGCGTTTGATTTGTTTTATTCCTCTCTGTACGTTTGTACGTTCTATTTGCTTTGCGTTACACTATACAGTATTCGGCATATTTACTTTCAATTAAATTTTCTTTTACACTGCATCGTGTATTTTACCATTTTATATCGCTATTAGAACTCCGTTAAATATTAAGCGTACCATAAAACATATGTACGTTTCATTTAAGTGATGACCAATAAAAGCACTGAATTCATTACGTGGATCGGTTATTCAGCCATGATTTTATTTGTTCAAAATAAAATATAATTTCATGTTAATTAAGCAATGAACGAATAACGAAGAAAAATTTGTTCGATTGCTATTCGTAACCCGAAATTTGTAATTCAATAAAAATTTTGCCTGTCTCTGACGGAAAATCGCGCAGGAACAGAACATTGAAATCAACTGTCTATGCAACGTAATTTCTAACGAGCCATTCCAAATATTGTATAATATCAGCCTTGCGGCCGTATCATACATGTTACGTATCCATATTTGTTCGTTTCGCAGTGTTGTTCAATTCCAGAGTTTCCCTGAACAGAAATTCATTCGGAAAGTTATCCTGTCAATTAGTTAGGCACCGCATTCGCTCCCAGATCCCTCGTTTGGCATTACCGTCTAATTCGCCGTTGATGACTTTCCAAATTAAACTATCGAGTTGTTTGGGAGGTTCGCGTACACTTATCTATTTATACGTTTCGAAGAGTTAACGTATTCTCATAAAAGTTTTTTTCTAATTCCGATATATTCGCGAATTTCCCGAACAGACCGACACATCTCTACAAAATGTATCATCCGCTTCCACGGTCGCGAGCGTAAATAAATTTCGATACAATTTTATTATTCTATCACGTTTTCCCCTCGGATTCGATAAAATTCGGCGACAGATGTTCGGAGGAATTGCTAGAAACGATCAATCATTCTTAGGTGATTTAACCGCGGGATGATCATATCTTGTTCGCCAACCTTACGTAAAACGCTATCCTTAAGTAAAACAAAGTGCCCAGTCCGGTCGTTAAAATGCCAAGCAACAAAGGAGGTTATCGACGCGGAGGTACCTCTTTGACGCCGAAAGTCTTTTCGCTTTTCAAATGCCACGAGTTTAAGGCTCCTGCGAGACGAATCAATTCTCTCGATCCTCTTTATTCGGGGCTTTTTTCCTCTCTGCCACCTTGAAGGATCGAATGCACTCTTCCATCCTTCCTGGAACCGCCAGCTACCCTTTGGAAACCCGCCTCGACGTCGAGGCGGTACGCAGCCTTGCACGTGACACCGTGCTCTCTCCTACGACAAACGACATCGATAACCTCCTTGAACCGCGAGAACGAGAAAAGGATTACAGGCATTCGTCGCGTCTCCTTTATCGTCTAACCTTCGAAATTAATTTCAAAGATAAGAAAACGTCGCGGTTCCATCGATCAGCGAGTCGACGTTAACACGGGGGTTGGGTAGAGTAACGCGATCCCTTAAAACTCGGATTGTTCATGAGGAAGCTACCACATACCAATGTACATTGTTTCCCAGGTGTTTGCATATCGTGTTCACCTGCGAGCGTTTGTAGCTATCGAGCGTTTTGTGGATTGTTTACCGTTTCGTCGTTCCAAAATTTAGAGTTAGCGTTTCACCTCGCCTCAGGACGGGGACGATAAATGGTCTCTTCTTGTGAATAATTTCCCACGACAAATATTTGTCCACAGATATTTTGCAGGTCAGAGGTAAAATTTGCGAGTTATGGTACGCGTTTAACGATCATTAAACGCGCAACGCGCTGTTCGAGCGTGGTCGTTCAAAATTTCATGGCTACGTTCACCTGCGTTTTTAATTTTCCTGTTTCATTTGTCCCGTGAAACGAAATTTTACGTCGGATATCGCCAACTTCCGAGCACGCCTAAGTGGGCTAATAACGTTGAGGAAAAGTGTGTCGATTACGATCGTTGCAATTGTTGCCGAAATAGAGGCAGAAAAAGCAGAGCAACCCGTAACCGTTTACGGGCGGCGTAGTTTCAGAAGGCAGGCTAGATATTGGTAACGAGGGACTGACAATGGGTATAATGTTTTACGAGGCTCTCCTCGGGCAAGCTGGGAGTACGTACGGTCCGACGAATGGATCTGGATAGCGTTAGATAAGCATGGAATACGGGAAAATGGTTGTCGGATAACGCGGCATGTCCCTAAGCACGCCAAAACGACCGAGTGAGCTCAGTCTCTCTATAGCCAACCACCTCTTCATTCTTGTTCCTCTAACTTTACTCTATTCTCTCTCTTTCTCTCCAATCTCCAATCTCCCATTGCAGAGGCGGGAAAACTGCATATCCATTTACGGATTCCACACAAAGCCGTTCATCACGGGTTGTTAGCAACGTCGAACAACGAATGAAATGTAAACAACTATTCGATCGTTACTCGCCGAATAAAAAACAGAATTTCTACCATAATCGAATTAAGGTATTGCTATTCAGTCGGACGAATGTCGAAAATACTTTACCTTGTGCTTTTTCGTTATCCGTTATCTACGGTACGTTCAATTCGACTGAAATTGTAAGTAGCCTAAAAATTGAATATTTAACATTGCGGTATAAACATATGGATTTTTATTTGAATTACGAGATCGTTACGAGTTCGAAGTCCCGTAAAATTCATCCCTGTTCTAATGGTTCTATCGCGGTGACCTCGATAGAATTACAGAAATAAAGTTTCGAATAGTAAAAAAAGTCAGACGATTTATCTTGTCTGGGTTTTTCGACGGGAGTGACACCATGGGAGTGATCGATGCTCGTACGGTGTCGCCTTAGTTCCGTTTCACGATATGAGCGATACGTATTTATCATTTCTCGATGAATTTTTTCGGTCGTCGATTGCCTCCTCCTCGCCTTCGGCTAAAAAATCGCGTAGGTCCAAAAGTAAAAAAGTTCGCCGAAATTCTTCAGAGGCCATCGAGGGTAGATTGTAGCGAGAACTATAAACAAGGATGAATGCGAGTATCGATCGGCTGGTCGAGAATGTTTGCGATTGGCGAGGAACGATAGTCGCATTCATTCGATGTCATTCGAGCGAGCGTTCGCACCGCAAGCGCGAGAATTGATTAAATTATTTTCGAGCACGGGGGCGATTTAGTCGTCGGTTACGGTAAACAGATTGTAATGACCCCGGCTCGATTAAATTTCAACCAAATTAATTGCCGATAGGTTCTACGGGCGCCCTTATCGCGCCATCGATGCTTTCGGACGCGTTTACAACGATCGAGTCGAACATCCTTCCACGGGGCGACGACACGAGAAAGAATCTGCAAGTTTAGTAGAATTCGTGAAGTCTGGGCCGCGCAACGAGTTGCAAGTTCAAAATTTAGAAACTTTCCAAAGTAGTTTGTTACAGCTGTTCGAAGAAGGCCCATATGGCAACTGTGCGCTATGGATAATGCCTACTACGTTTCTTTACGCTTCGACTTTTTGTTTTTCGAGTCGTCTAAGAAACCTGTGACACTTGTGACAAGTGGATTCCGTGAATTAGCATGTGTAAAGTGTTCACGAAATGTTTTATTCACCGAAAAGAGTTATGAATTAAAGGAAGTCTAATTCATTTCCTTGTGTACGGGACGGAGGGGGGGGGGGGGAGGGTATCTCTTCGAGACTTGGAAAACCATCGACGAAGCTTCCAATTCATTACACTCGCTGCCGAGAAACGTGTGCGGAGACGAAAACTAATGGAATTGCAGTCGAATTGTCGTCGCGATTCCAGCGAGGATTTTTTGGAGAATTGGTGCGACGGAAATATGATGGTTAATCAAAGTAATGGCCGTTTTTTCAAGTTTACAGCTTTAATGGCTCGCGTTGTATCGATCCGGCGACCCGGAATCCGGTCCGCGGACACGGTCGCGAATCTCCGAAAATTGGAAATCGCACTCCCCTTGATTACGGGACTAATAATTGACGATCTATGCAGGAAACCACCGCCGATACCAGCACACATCCCCTCCCTCTCGGCTTAAGGCAGGTTTCTGGGGTTCAACGATAAATCGAGTCGTTTCCAGATACGCGTGTTTTTGAGGAATGAGTAATCGCGCGAAATTCTAGTTTTGCGATTCACTGTTCAAACTATTGTAGTACTTAATACGAGTAACCAAGTACTTTCATATGTACAATAAATCTCAGAAGCATTCCTATTTCTTCGACTACATACTTCAAATTTATTTTAAATATATTCATGTTTAGAGCAGGTATATTATATTAGGGTTTAGATATATTTTACATCTCAGGGGCTGTAGCTATGTATAATCACAGCTACAGTACGGGCTTAGCAATCCCGAGGTAAGCAAATGCAAGAATTAAATAATAATGATTTTGACAAGAGCGGTCAGTGGTGAAAAATGGTAAACGTTCGGTATACTCAGTTGGTTGGATCATGCGGGTTCGCCATCCGTGTTCCACTCTTAGGATATTAATTAACAACAAGAGCAGCGGCGTATCGCAGGGGAGATTATCACTGCATCCGATCGTGATTCTGTGCCGCAACACAGTTTCCAGGTAGGGAGGGGGCGTCATGTTAAGCCCTTTTATATCGGCTGTAATTAGATTTTCAGCGTCGTTCGTTTTACACAGCGCTCGTTACTCGTCGCTCCGTGGACCGTATCGAGTTCAGTATTAAACAGAAATCGATTTGATCCTCGAAACAAGGTCCTGCGTTTGCAGCGTCCAACTTGCAACGTCGCAAACAAATGCCCATAACGACGAGAGGCATTTATCCGTCGAATACGTATCGTGTTTCCTAAATTAATCTATAGTTCTAGGATTGAGAAATTTTCATTTTTACTTGTCGTTTGTTTTAACAAGCAATGGGTATTGGAACGTTAAGTAGATGAGGGTCCGTGGTTCGGTTTGTTTTACTTAACGAAGTTCTGTTCGACCGACGCGGGGCGGTATTTCGTGATCATGAAACGCAAGTTAACAACACGGTGATTGTCAACGGAGGATACAAAGGGCGCGGGGAGCGGTCAGCTGCTGGGCGGAAGTTACACGAAACGCGTAGTCACGCGATTAATTGGAACTACGTAGTCGACCGTGATCTTGTAATACCAAACAAACTAAGGCTTACCGAATACACGGAGATGTATTACCCTTCGTACACATTGATTGGGATTGGAGAATGATAAACATTGACAAATGAGTATGTACTTCTCGAAGATGTCAAGCCCCTTCCGGCTTATACAGCGCGGGACAAATCGATGGCACGTTAGAAGGACTGTCTTGGATTTTGAGATCAATGTTGAATAATTTGTCTTTCGCATGTCCTTTAAAATCGTCCATCCTTGTAGGGCGGTGCGTACCTGTTGTTTTTGGATAATTTTATTAGCTCTTAATAAAGATTAATAATGTTATGATTAATTTTATCAATTCATGAAAAAAGTCTGAGTCTCTCAGGCTATCAAACTTAAATCACTAAGAATTAAAGTGACGACTACAGAAATTAGTGGGCACACGTGCTATCATTTTGTCTCAGAATGTACGATGTATTCGAATCATCTCCCACCTCTTCGTTAACGATTAACCGATGTTTTGACTATCGAGTATGTCACGGGACTCACGGTAATGGATACCTGGAAGCTGTTGCTCTATTGTCTATTGGAAAGTCGCTCCAGCGTGTTGCCCTGTTGGACGCTGTTGACAACGCAAACGTATTCAACCAATCCAAGTAGTCGAGAGTTAATCAGCGAACACCAGAAATTTCCACTTAACGACCTCGCATTTTCCCACGAATCAACGACAATGCTTTTCTCGATAAAATCAATCCCACTATAAGTGTATTTTCAAAGTCGTTTCTCTTCAGAATTTGAACGAGGGATAATATCGAAGGAGACCAGGATAATTTAAACGCTCACCGTACCGGTACGCGAGGCATTTACGTTTACGCGATTATTCCACGATGAATGGCAAAGCCAGCTCTCCAGCAATTTCCTTTTTTTCACGGCTTAAAACGATACGGTGAACAGTTGCTCGTAGAACACGGGGTCTTTCGAGACGTTAAAGTTGGAAAGTAGCGAAGAGGTTGGCAGACGGATAGAGAGAACAGGTAAAAGAACGAATGAATCCAATGAGAAATCTTTCAAGCTCGTTCCGCACCCTGTTTTCCTCTTTGCTTTTCACTCGGGTTCCGACCGTTTCTCCCTTCGTCGCTCAGACAAGCTAACGCGTTGCTTGTGTGTGCTTTTCACGTTGTATCGCACGAGCGGCCTCTTTCTCTTCTAGAGGTTTCGCCCACTCCCTTTTTCTGTTCGTTTTCTAGGTTCGCGTCCTAGATTTCAGCTCTAACAATAAGTGGAAGACGTCGGCTCGAAGAGTTTTACGGCGCGCGGTCGAGGCGCCAAGCGACTTTTGTTTCTGCATCTACGAGATGCATTATTGTGCCCGTTCAAGCCAAAACCAGCACGGGAGCACATCAACCTGTGTTCTAAATGTAAGCTTCGCTCTTCCGCTGCCGGTAATTCGAACCGGAGCTGCGTCGGTTGCTGTTTTACCGCTCGCGTTATTCTTATTGCGCCGCGCAGTGGGACAGTATTCGAAAAAAAAAAAAAAAACATGATGGAAACAATGAAACTCTAGAAATAAGCTGGCAATACGTAGACAAGGATGGCGGCGATGGCGAATGTAAAATTAAATCGCCGCGAAGGATTAGTTTTGGGGGGTGCGAAAATATAAGTAGAAAACTCTGAAAGTAGTCAGACGTGTTCGGTAGCTATCGAATAGAAGAATGTTTAGCAAGTAAAATCGTGCGCAATCTAGCGAAAACGAGAGCTATAAACTAAGACTCCGTGTACACGTTTATCGATCGATCGTTATTTATTCTCGGAGACGGGATCTCGAGTCGGGTGTACGATTTTATTGCGGGATACATTCAATAAAATATCACCGCGACCGGGGAAAGAACGAATACGCGAGAACTTAATCTCTCCCTCGTTTCTCGATAGACATAAACAACGAGGATTTCCTGTCGTACTCCGGGTAATTGCCACAGAAACAAAGAGCAAGAAGAGGACGAAGGCGGAGTCGTATCGGTTCCTTGGAACATAAAGTGCGTCGCTTTCAACCCTTGCTCTCGTTAATAATGTAATTACAGAAAAGGTTTAATTGGTACTAATTACCGCCAAATTAATTAACGTTCTTCCACAGGCACGTTCCTCGACAGAAGCGATTTCGTCGCAAAACGAGGGCAAAGAGCAGTCTTCAGCTATCGCCTATTGTTCCGGACAACCTTTATTTTTTTACTTTTTTGTTTTACAATGAAACGGTACGTCAGCAATACGTTCTTTATATTAGAATCGATCTCGTGCAATTTTATGTCCGGTCTATTCAATTTTCATTCATTGTTTCGACAAGAATGATCTCCCTCGATCCTCAGAGGAAATTCGCGCAATCTCTCCGAAGTCACGTTGACAGCTGTGAATTCAGGACGAAAATTCAAATAAGAAACAAAGCGAATTTTTGTCAAAAACCTGGAAAATAAGCTGACAAACTAAAGCCCCGTCGAGCGAGTATCGAGTCATGAAAATGAAAGTTTCATGACAATGTGGACCTTGGTGAAACAGACTCGAGCGATCTCAGAGTCTGGCAGATGGCGAGAACATTTCTTTACCGTTTGAGACGGTCTTCTCTTGCATATACACGCACACCTATAAGCCCATCCGCGCTAGCATGATCGTGGAACGTGAAGGTGACAGAGCGGGGAGTCCATCGTCCGGAAAAACGGATTTCGCTCACACGCTGGAATCGCGAGATTATCGTTCGAATATCAAGAGAGGTTGCCGGCACGCATTTAAGGTGGAGAATGCAGTATTTCAGTGTCGTTTTTCCTCTATATACATCCACGGAATATGCCCCAACGGACTATAGCCCGTGGATATCCCATGAATCACGTAGCCGCGAGTACCCGTGTTTAACTTTGCTTCGATGCAATTAGGTCGTTGCCGTGCAATACAGACTGTGATAGTGGCACGTCTGCCACGCGGTGTGGACGTTGTCACTCGAAATGAACAATGACCGCCGTGCACACGATTCTTTCTTTTTTTCACGGTACACGCTGTGTTCCAAAGAATACTGTATACAAAAGAAAGAGTGCGCGTCAAAAAGAATGAAATGGACTGTTTACTCAAAGGAAGCATTCAATCGTGGAATAAAAATTCTGATAAAAAGCTATATGCAGGATATGCTTTCATCATACGAAGAATATGTCGTTTCTTTCCTCTCGACTGTTGACAATCACGCTAAAAAAAGATAGACGTTGTTCGGTGGCGAGAGAAACGTCGGGCACAGGTCGCGGAGAATATTGTTCTCGCGTTCTCGCGTTCTCTCTATTAACAGATACAAAAGGTTCTACTTTTAATTGAATACTCGAAATGTTTATTTCTCAACTAAGATTTCGTTTATCTCTGCGTTAAATGGTCGCGTCTGAGCCGGGCGCGTTGGTTGATACAGCCGAGCATACGTAATGCGCGTTCATAATGCAGATGGGGACAGTGGCGGGGCGTTTGAGACTCGTTAGATCAGCGACACGAGAGCAAATTGTTGCGGCCATCCGGCCGGGCCGTGTTTTACGACGCGCACGACAACGACATCGACAGTTTGCCTTTAATGCGACTCGCTCCGTTGCGTGCACAAACTTCATTAACGATAGACTTTTACGCCGCTAACCGTCAGTATTCGCGGTCGTTAAAATTTCACTCTCTTCCTGGAAGGAAATTTGTGCGATAAAATGCCGGTCTCTTTATTTTTCTACCCGTGGCGCTGTTTGAAAAGAACGGATCGCCGAAATTCGGGTGCCTTTTTTTTTTAGCGCGCTTCTGAACGCTCGAACGGATAAAAGCTTTACTCGATCTCGTTACCGTTTCCATCTCTGCGCGTATTTACGACGGCATTTTCAGCGAAAACGTGGCAGAGTGGTCTCCTCGAACCGTGTAACTGTTTTCAGTCGTTATTTATGATATACGCGGGGGGTGAAAACAGTTCTTTCAAAAGCAATCCCGAATTTAATTATACACAGAGTGTCTTGTAACTGGTGGTACAAGGGAGTAGGGAGTAATCCTACGTGAAAAAATGAGTCGAAAATGTGGAATTAAAATTTTTTCATGTGATGCTTTATTTCCGAAAAAAATAAGTTTGAAAATTTGTCGAGTACGATTCTCCATGCCTGATCTACATTCTAAATCATTTTCGAGGCGATCAGGGCGAGGCTGACCGTAGCGGGAACCCGAGAGAAGAAGAATAAAGACGAACGGACGGGCTGGTAAGTAGGGAAACGGTTTCCAGCACACCCTCCCCCCCTCCCTCCTCCCGCCCGGGGGAATATTATGCAAAGCGGGAAACAGATGCACGACTCTCCGGAGCACGGTGCTCTTATTTTTCGACCGGGCTGCAAGCGTTCCTCTTTCCTTTTCGGTCAGAGACAGCTAAAAAAAAGTCTGCCTCGTCTAGAAGGGGAAGAGCTCTCGTGAAAATGCGGTTTTCTGGCTTCCGTTGCGCCGGAACGCGACAGAGGCGGACGTTTCCTCGTGGAAGACTTCCACCGTTATTCAGGAATGTCAGACTTTTAACGCCGACGCGCAAACGAGACCGATGCTTCTTCTCCTCGGTCTTCTTTTAATTCTTTCGTTTCTCCTATCGAGTTCCACCTGTCGTCCTCCTCGGAACAACCTGTTTCAAACGCGCGTCTTCTCCTCGTAGCGAGCACGTAGCTCGTACGCGATGGGAATCGAAACTACGCGGTATCTGGCCTACCGGAAGGTCGAAACCTAACCGCTGGCGCTGGGCGAGGTAACGTCGTTGCGACTCGACATTGAACACTTTCGCTTCCTGTAATAAAATCTCCTCGTCTGAATGGATTCGCTATCACTGTTTTTATGACATTCAAATCACGACCAGCTTTTAATTCTGTTCCACTGATTGTCGCTTGACGCAGCTGCCTCGAGAACTCTTAGCACGCAGAAAAATTAGCGTTAGGTTCGACGGCTCGAAACATAGGCTTCCGGTAGCGTGGCGCGAACGTAATTTGCTAGCGATTAGAAAGGTTAGGACTCGCGAAGAGGCTAGAAGAGCGAGGTCTATTTGTAAATTCGCTCGATTCCGAGGTTCACGTTCTGGCACTGTTCCTTCGCTGTCGGTATTCGCCCTGAAATATTCATAAGCCGCGATCATCCTTGCTCTACTAATTGATATTCCTCGCATCTGGAACTCGCGGCGCCAACAGGTGTGCCGCTTCGAGGCTGCGCTCGCACGAAATCTGCAAGGATCGCGGAAGCTGCTCGCAATGTCACCCACGGATACTTATCAGCGTGAACGATGCGCGCTCGTAAATTTTAATCGAAGACGCGTCTCGACGCCTGCAATGGGATCTTCGAACGTCGATAGCTCCATCCTCTTTCGATAATCCTCTGATCTTTGGCGGGAAATTGAAAAGAGCAATCTCTCGAGGTTGACACAGATAAATCAGAGAGCGTTACAACATCGCAAGCATCTTTTGGTCTATGTATCGCCGCTCGCAAACATTGCCACTTCCTTAGGATTAAACAGGCCAGCGTCCGGTGAGCTCGGTAAATAGAATTAACCCGGTACAGCTACTTTTATCGTGAGAGAAACCACCGAGAACATTTTGTCCGGGGATAAGGTCGATTTAACACGATATAATAGACTATTAACACTGGGCAGGCATTAAGGGACGCCACCATAAACAACAACGAGCGTTCTGGGCGCGCGATCACGATTTAACGAAGATCGCATTGTTGGGTGGCTTCCTGGACATCTGACTGTTCGCTCGACGCTCATCCCCGGGATAGAGACTCGTCCCGGGAAATTCGGCACAGTCGATTTCACAGGGATTATACCAATTTTACGGTTCAGCTGCTGAAATAGTGGCGGATATTTAAAATCGGAATTAAAAATTTCAAACCTTTATTTGATTAAAGGAAACCGGACGGAAGAGATATGGCATAGCTGTACGAAAATAGAGGCCAGCGATTAGAAGGATGAAGCGTATGGAACGCAAACAAGAATATGCGAGCTCACGAGCCGGAAGAGAGAAGCTTCTATTAATCCGTCGATTCGTATCTCCGAAATAGGCGCCAGAACGCGGAAAAAAAGCGTGATTCGTAGTGACGCCGAGAGAGCTTCAAGAGACCATTCTAGTCTGGTTTATAGAGAAACTGGGGCAGTTCTGAAGTTTTATAAAATTTAAATCAGTGAGACAGATCACGTTTGTTTATTCTCGGTTTATTTGTATTGGAACTCTTGTAGGTTCTGAGGATGCACAGCAATGATTAAATATTTCCTTAAAAATGAGAAACGAGTGGCGTTACACGAGGCAAAAAATTCCATTCGTAGCGTTTCCTAAACCACGAGTGAAATTAATCATTTCGCCTGAAAACCTTCGCGGCCTCCCACCTCGGAACGGTTTACGAAAAAAGAGACTACTGGTTTAGGCAGAGCCATAGAAAACGGCAGAATCACATAAATACAATCGACCGAACACAGATAATTTATGCTTCCCGACGCACATTCGGTGAAACGATTTGCGCTCTCGATGGAGCATTCGAATTGAATTATAAACACTGTATCCGCCACGCAGAAAATGAACTATTTGCTGCTCGAAATGTCGATTAAACGCGTTTGCATAGCGTGTTCTGACTCTAAATTGTGATAATTAAAAGTCTACCTAATTATCCGATTACCCGAGTAAGCAGAAATATTACTTTGTTTATTGATCGAGAGCTTGCAAATGAAATATCTATTTTTTTCATGTTACACTTTATATTTTCAAATATGTTTCGAGGAGGCAAACTCCATTTACCTCGTATAAACAAATGACTATAAACGATAGTCGACTAACTAAAAAACCATTTTGTTTACTACTTTGACGTATTGAGCAAATGAAAATATCTCCGACCATATTTCTAATATGTTTAATGCAACCAATCTATAGGTTTGTTTGATTCTATCGATCTCTCGGTATACTTTGAAAGGTCGCAGAACCTGGCTTGCAAACATTCGGTTAAAAAAAAAAAAAGAACGAAAATAACAGCATGAAATGCGTTGTATACCGCACCGTTGAATTTTACCGAAGCTGTATATTCCTCGGTTTCACGGTATTTTTCATGTGTGGGTAGTGCACGCGCGATTTGCGCTCGGACGTACAACATCTACGCTTGCCGCATGAATCGTAAATATGTTTTGCGATTCTCACCGCGGAGTACGCGATACCCCGCGAAATTTCCGGATATAATTCAGCCGGTATAGCGAGCAGTTAGAACTGTCGAGCGTCACGGGAAAGTACCATAATTATTTTAAATTTGCTATTAAACATTCTGATGGACACCGCTCTCTCGTTCTTGGGAGCGTCGAACGATCGTCGAGCAATATGGCCACGGTAAATATCGAACGTACAGTCAGGTCAGTTGAGGGGGTGCGAAAAGTTGAATATAGGAGTATTGGGTATTTATTTAAATAGTGCCATAGCGTTTGAACAGAACAGAAAGAAACCACGGTGAAACAGAAGCATTGAAAGTGTCCGAATTCCATTCGATGGAGAAGTTTTTATCGCGGAATCTTGTATCCCTGCACGTCCATAAGGGAGTGGATACGTCTTCGTTGTTTGGAAGTTTATCGCGCTTCCGGATGCGTTCCGGCGTGTAATTCTATTTCTGATTTCACGGCAGCTGGCGTGCTCGAGTCGTAGTTCGTTTGATAAACTTCGTCTCAACGGAAAGACTCGAGATACGAGGTCGCAGACTAAACGAAAAGCCGATTTCGTTGGAAAGCAGCTCGACCTCGTAGGTCGATACAGTCGAAAAGTCAAAACAGAACTTGGCGACTCCGGGACGGGAAACAGAATTTTCTTTTCTTCTCGGTGCCACTTCGAAACACCGCCTTTCTTTAGGTCCCACGATCCGTGCTTTGCATTCTCACTACGAAAACCCGTACTTATCGTTCTACAATTTTATTCACTTTCCTTCTACCTATAAAACTTCCTCTTTTCAGTTAGTGGAAGTTCTTTGTGTCGTTTAATAGCTTTGTTACCAAAAAATGAAAATGAAGAATAAACAAGAGTCCTGCAGAAGAAACCTGTATCATGAATTTGAAGTCTATAGTCGAAAATTGTGTAACCCTCGTCCTTCGTTTTCCGGACCAAAATTGTTCAGAGAAAGGTCGAAGTTTTGCGCTGAGACTGCAAACATTGATACGCGTTCGCGCAACTGCTAGTCTACGGACAACATTTACGCGAAATTCGATACAGTATGGTATAACCTAGCCGTGGCAAAGTTCGATTGGATAGTTTTGCAAGTAAGCGTCAACATCTATGGTCCCGCGACGGCGAAACCAAAGATCAAGACCACACGAAAGAGGCCAGACTTCGATGAACAACCTTCGCTTGTGCCAACTAGCTTGCACGCGCGCACTAAAACTAACAACGTTCATCGTGGAACAATTTCAATTCCAAAATTAATTAACATCGTAACTTTTGAATACACTTCATTGCAAATCGAAAATAATACCCATAGACATGCATCTGATAAATCATCCCAAACAGTCGAATCGCTAACATAATCCGAGCAGGCACGGACGACGAAAAAGGGGGTGCGATTGTTTACGGTGGGTCATAGTTGTAAGAAGCACGCGTAACGTGTGCGATTAATTAAATTACGTAGGTTACTCCCAGATTTCGCGCGTGACTCGAATCGAGGGTGTCGAAGAACTTTCCGATGCGAACAATTATTTGTATCGCCTCGCCGCGCTCTGAATATACTACCCTAGGTATAAGCGACACCAGAAACTGGTGTCGTCTCCACGTTGGTTTTGCTTGCCCGAAACTAACCAATTGTAACGCGTTTCACGAGTCCAATTTGCATTCGCGTCGGCTGAACTCTTACACGTTGCTTTCCCATTGATCTCGTCATCCATTCGAATCAGATACTAACGAAGACACATATGCTTGGCTTGAAGCACAATGTTACGCCAAAGAACAAACGAACCTATCGTCATTGTAGCCACAGCGTTCTTGAATCTCGATTCTCATTCCGAAACATTATATGTCCTATTACCCAGGAATCTCTTAAAACCCCGTGTCCCGTTTCACCGTAATTATACCGCGGCATTCAGAAGCGGGAATCGTCAAAAGGAAGCACCCGTGAAATGCTTGATTAACGGACAACGAGACTGCTTTCATTAGCGTGGAAGTCATCTAAACGGCAGTTTCCCGGAACCACCCCGCCCTCGTTCTCGCTCGTTGTCAGAAGATATCCAAGGATAATTTCTTTCCGTATTTTCGTTCTTGAATTCTCGCAACGAGGGAGGGCGGTTTTCCAATTAGCGGATTAACGAACCGGGGAAGACGTTGGCGACGTTGTCTCGGGATTTTCTTGGTATCGATAGGTATCCTAGGTGAGAAACAGTTGAACGTTAAACCGCTTCATCCTTGCTTCATCCGAATAAAATTGCGCCCAACCGACAGAAGCCGAGGGTGCGAAATTTTGAGCGACAGGAACGTTTCCCCTCGGTTGCATTCAACAGTCGGGAAAGTAAAACAGGAAGACAGGGGATGAAACGGGACAGAACGAACCGGACAGCCGACGGAGGTGGTACGTTCATAAAAGAAGCTGTCGTTCCGCGGAGTGGATGCTTTTAGCTGGGGCGATGCAACGCAGCGTAAATCGGCGGATTCGGATTTCTCGCGACCGCGTTCGTCTCTGGTCTGCTCGCCGTTGACAGAAGCGAAATTTAAAACTGACCCGGTCCGAGACTCCATTGGCGAACCGTCACGCGAAATACGAGGATTCGCGAATAATTTTCATTAGGTTGATCAGCTCCTGCTGGCAGGTTCGAACGTTCCACGATCCTCGTCTCAGCGTATCACTCCATCCTCGTAAAAGCAGCCATCGCGTCTGTCTAGCGATCCCCTTCCATATCGGAGACGTTGGAATAACAGTCGCATACGTGTTTGCGGCTGGTCGCAGCTCGATGGAAGCGGAATTTGAAATCAGTCCATTTCGACTCCTCCCGTCCCTGGGGTCACGCGGCCTGGCGAAGTTAAAAACCGTGTCCGTCCGCCATAACTACATAGTTTCCCTTTCGGAGATTGGATCCGTTTCCCGCTCGTTTCGACGATCGACGCAATCATTTTTCACGCTCGTAAAAGGAGCCGGCCGAATCTACGAGTACACCTCGAATTGAATCCAAGTTGAACGCGTGCCACGGAGGCCCTATAAATATTTGTCCGTTCTAATCGAGGGACACCGATCGCCTCAATAATCCCTTCGTCTTCTCGAATTGACGGCAATTTGGTGCAGTTTTCACGATCCTTCTACGTTCCTGCGGGTGTCGACGCCAATTAAAAATATGTTCCGAATTATTTATGCTACCATCTTTCGTTAAAGTACGACGCGTATTGTGCGAACAATTTCAATTGCGAATGAGAAGGGTTGGGAAGCGGCAAAAATTTCATATCGAATCGCGCGTTGTTCAAAACGGTGGTACGATATTCGTCGTATTTCACGGTTTAATATCAGTGCGAGTCCCGCGGCACGCGCTATGCCAATAACAGTCACGCAAAGCCTTACGGTCTATTATACGTCCAATTGGAAATTCATTGTCCCTCGATTGTTCCAATCGACGCGAAACACGCGTAACCTTTCTACTTTGGCGTGTTGCACGCCAGATCGCGTTTGCCCTGCTTTTTTTCGAAAGTAAAAGTCTTCGAGTACGCGTCAGTGATCGACTTCTTTCGATTCAGTTCCCAAAAGTCAAACGCTTCGTTAAATTGTATGCGTCGCCAATGAAAATATATTATGCCAACAACCGTCAACCGTTTAGAGACACCGTGTTGTTTTCCAGCACGTTAATTCCTCGTGGCGTTTTTGCCAGCAGAGAAAGAAGTCGAGCGAACGCGTATCTTTCTCGCGACGGAAAAACAATGCGGGGCAACGCTAGTCAAAATTTCGCTCGACGGCATCGCTGCACAAATTGCGCTCGCTGACAGCAACGCCTGTCCCGTTGGGCTGTCGCGAAAACTTGCCCCGTCCATTTCGAGTTATTACTTCTGCGTTGCTGCTAAAACGGCTTTACTGTCAGGTCGCGGTAGACAGCTGTGTGCGAGCTCGCGTTCTAGGGTTGTACGTACGAATAAACATCCCCTGCGATCCCTGACTGCCTAGTTGCGACATACAGGGCTAAACGAAGAGACCGCTTTCCTAATTTAATTAAAAGAGTTTCGTTTAAAATTTAACAAAAATTCTGCAGAGATAATATCACGAATACATTTGAAATATTTCACAATGTCCATTACTTTCAAAGCACTTGTTTATGTGCCAGCTCGATTCGAATACCTACAAGTTCAGCCCTTCTTCTCGCACGTGGCAATTTATGGGCGCGATACGAGCCATGAAAAAGAAGGTTTCATCGGGAAGGCTGCGTGTTATCGATATCCGAAGCCAGGAATCTCGGAGCCTCGATACTCGTCGTCTCGGGTTTAATCGAAATTTTAATGGAAAGATCACAAAGTTGCCTCCTGAAGCTCGGCAACGCGAGGCAGGGATGGGCGAAACTTTATTCGGCTACGAGATGACGAATAAAAACAACGTATTCCTCGTCCCTCGCAACGTTCATCGAATCGAAAAGTTACCGAAATAAATTTGTATTCCATGGAGAGATCCTAATGGGTTATGTTGACCCACACTGTGCGTTATATAGGCGATACCAGCTTTTTGAACGTATCAATTGCCAAGCCTCCCTGGCGAGTCGAGGTAGAGGCCGGGGTGAATTTAGAGGTAAATTTTGTCGAGAGAATTATTAATTCTGCAGTTTACCGTGATTTTTAGTTTCGAATGGGAACGGAAATCGATCGTAGCCTCAGGCATCGTAAACACGATTGCTTGGAAATTGAAATTTTTATAGAGAGGCTCGTGCCCACCGGTGGGGCCTTGAAATTCGAGGAGCGAAGTCCGAATCGAAATGTTCGCGATGGAAAGATGAAATTAACATTTTCAAAGGAGGACGAAAGTACGAGGAACTCGTGGGATCGAAGAGTCCGAAGATTGCAGAAACGGATGGGGGTGGCTCTGACCCCCTTTCTACCCCATGGAAGGGAGATTGAACGAGACTGCTGAATCGTGCCGAAGGCCTGGCCACGGTGAACCGAGGGACTCGCAAATTCACCGTGAAATCTTCACCAAACGGAAGTAAGGTACCTCATTTCCGTTT
Organism: Hylaeus anthracinus; assembly: GCF_026225885.1. Classification (NCBI taxonomy): domain Eukaryota; kingdom Metazoa; phylum Arthropoda; class Insecta; order Hymenoptera; family Colletidae; genus Hylaeus; species Hylaeus anthracinus. The sequence continues at coordinate 12,082,118 of NW_026535284.1, forward strand.
CATCAGGAGTTCCTTTCGAATTAAAAGAGCTCGGGAGGTTGGCAAACGAGCAAGAACCCGTCGACCAGCCGGAGAGAGAGAGCGAGAGAGCTAGAGAGAGTGTATGTGTGAAAGTCAGAGGGAGGGCGGAAGATGGCGGATTAATTAACGTAACGTAATTACGTCTCGCATTGTGAAAGTCGTAACGCGTCAAAAGTCCAAGAGGTCGGCCAAGAATCTTGAAACATCGAACCAACGCCGACGAATCGACGAACGAGCTATTTTACCTCTGCAAATTAAAAGTTTCTCGGTGTATAGCAATTGCTTTCAAAGCTGTTACTCGAATTCCGCGATCCATGGATTCCATCCGTACAATTTTCCTAGTCTTATCCCGATTCCTGGAACAACCTACTTCGCAACTTAAAATATTAGAAATTGATTTTCTGGATGAAGTCGTTCCCCGACATTCCTCGCGTTTCTCCTTGGCCTTCCCTTAATGTAGCGGGTCCGGAGGGTGACGTTTTAATTCAGCTTTAAAGAGATCGACGAATAATCGACGCTTCCTGGCCGTTTCGAGACAACGTCGTAAAATATTTTATACGGAACACGCAGCGACGAGAGAGAACAAAGGGGGGTATCTTACGTAATATAGCTCCGTCGTCGGCGCTGTTCTCCCGCGAGAATATTTCATGCTTGTTAGAGGAAATAATTAGTGACGGCAAGCAGCCGAGCAATGTACCGTCCTACGTCGCCGTTACGAAACAAATTTGCTGGCTCTGCGAGTGCACCAGCGTTGGGACGCCCCTTGGTAAGGCATGGTTCGAACTCTTCCTGTCGGAGGGATGTTGCACGCGAAACGTTTACGTGCCACGACGCGAACAACCCCTGAACGCATCGTGGTCTCCGGAGCGATTAAGCAGGACGTGTCGCAAACAATTATCAGATGTTCAGAGTTCACCTTTTGGTAATTATCTTCATCGACAAAGGAGTAACAAACTTCGGATGGTTTCGAAACTCTTCGAGCATATACAATTGTGACATCCATCTCAATCTATGGAGGAAGATCACTATCGTTGCGAGTTGGAAATTTTTCCTGACGATACTAAACGCCCAATCTATACATCTCGTATATGTATCAAAAGTACATACTTTGGATAATATTTCTGCCAAATTTCATCGAGAAATGTCAACGTTTGTGGAAAATATAAGCGTCCTCGTACCGCGCTACTGATATTCCACTGCAACGGGTAGATTTTTCAGGGAGGGAATTAAACGACGTTGGGAAGAAGACGTCGCAGCGCGTTAAAGTAATTCTCATCTGGAGGAAAAACGCGGGTCCGTTCCCGAACTGTCGCAAACGTCGAAGTCGAAGATTTACTGTCTCTTAGAGTTTCCTCGGCGAACGAAATTCAAAAAGTTGGAATTGGCGGGACGGCCGCGGGATCGAATCTTTTCGATAGATTTATTCCGCCAACAGGTGGATTAAATCGTACTAAATCTTCGGAACGACGGCTGGCTGGAATTAGGTCGCGGAACAAATTACTATACGGTATTAGTTGTAATTCTCAGTCCCTTTCTCTGGACGAATTTCGACGTCCACAAGGGCATGGGACACGTCATTAAAGTCCAACTGAATCCGTATTTTTTATAATTGGTTATATTTTATCGCTACTCGTTACTTTTTTCCAAAGAATTTTTATTCAAACTTACCTTTGATAGAATCCTTACCTTATCGAGTAATGCAACGATTGTACACATTTTAATTTACTCGAAATATCGTCGGAAGCCGGTTGCTAATTTGTGCAGAATCACGCCAATCGTTTAATGCAATCGTTGCCCATCGAACGGATTTATAATCAAGGCCATAATTTACATTCGTAAGTAGATTTTATAATTGCTGTTATATTAATGAAAATCATACGTTATTTTGTATTAAATTTTCTGCTCGGCGGCGCGCGAATGAATTAACGAGGACGTTCATTACGTGCAATCGAGGTTTCTCGACAGGTCTGGCATTGTTTTCGATAAATTATGCGAAAGGATCGCGCGTTTAATAGTTTGTTGCTTCCTACCGTCGCGACGACCGATTAAAATTAATAACGCGTGATACTTCTCCTACTAAAGTACGCGAGACGAAAAACTATTTGAATCTCTCGTCGATAATCCCGAACGAACGCGTGGAAGTTTTAATGGAATTAGTGCGACTCCGAGGAACTCTAACGATGCATTGGACGCGCACATCTATTGTGCCATTTTAATTAAACGTAGGCAACCCGATGGGGTCGCCCAGCGTCTGGCGATCGCCCCTAACTCCTCCGTTCGCTATATCTCGACTTATCGGTACAACAAATATACAAGTAACGAGTTCGAGATTCCTAACGATCTTTACGCGTGGTGTTCCGCAGTCGCGAGGTTACGGGCAAAGAGAATTGAAAAACTTCACGAATTCTTAAAAGTCTCGTGTGCAAATACAAGGATTTATTTGCCTCCCGGGAAACGTTTACCTCGAGCATGTCGGATTTAACAGGCATACGCGGCGACGGGGGTGGCAGGTTCGCTGAAAATAACACGAATACCCCGCGGCATTCTACGAGCGTCGTTTCCCATGACGATAACGATAATATCGTGCTTGCCGCACTACAAAGTATAACCTAATTATCTGTCCGACACGGTGGTTCCTGGTCGCACCGCGCCGCTCTTCTGTAATATGCAATTGCATTCACAACGGTTGTCGGTCTGCTCGCACCTTCGTTACGGAGGTGAATATTCGCCCCGTTCGCCTACGCTCCGCCTAAAGTATGGTCGTGGCCGTCGTCGTCCATTCGTCCCTGGTCTCGGGAACACGCATACGGGTTTTTATTTGCATCTTTCGAAATTTAACTGCGTTAATTCTCCAGAATTAAATCGAAAATTTTACGCAACGCGCGGAGATAATTGTCCATTCTTCACCCGTCGTTCGTAATTTTCATCCAGCTGAGGAATTTCACCTCTGGCCTCCACGGTCACGCTTTAATGCGCCAGGCAAATCTGTAAAGCGATTAGCAGCGGGGACGCCGGTAATGTTGATTAAATTTTTCGTGTAATTGGTTGCCGCCGGTCGGCAACTAATTCAACGAAAATAGAATATCTGTCGCGAATCGACGTCACGATTATCGCGACGTTGATGAAATTTCGCGCAACCGGAGCGTCGACCGACCCGCTCCCAAAGCGCTTCCAAAACGAAACGCTCTATCGAATGCAAAGTGGGATCGGTTGTTCGGCCGCCTGCGTACCTGTTATTTTTTAATAAATTCGCGGCCTAACTCGATGCAACGACGCGTCGTCGCATTTACATATAAATCAACACCGTGCGTATAATATCGTCCGGCTGTTGGTTGATATAAATTGCACCGTGTCTACGTGTTGCCAATTAATTCGAATTGGACTCGTATTTGCGCGCATTATAATTTGTACATTTTCTGTACCGAGGACATGTCGATGCAGCCGATTCAAACTCTAATTATTGCACGTTACATTTATGCAGGATTGCGGGCAAATAATGAATAAATTCCGAGGCAATCGATGAAAAACGACGCTTTTTCTTCCTGTTCGCAACTTTGTTTCACGTCGGCAACGCGCAGCAATTTAACGTTTAAAACTTTAATTGTTCGCAAATATCCACGTTATAAATCCTTTTGAGAAACATTTTTATAAAACAGAATTGTAGTAACGTTTAAATAAGGACTCGTATGTATCTAATCATTTCTTTTTCTAATAATTTGTTCACTGGTTGATTTACCCACGTTTCGTAACTCCTACTCTTGTCGTTATTCCGACGTTCTCCGAGCTCAAAGGGCATTTTCAGCGCAGATCCGTCGTGTGCGCAAATAATCCAAGCGAAACGCAGATCCAAGCACGTTGGTCCATCCGTGCAGCAGTTGTTGGCCATCTCCTTCGGTCATTCAACGTATACCAAGCTGGGGGGATCCGATTAAAAGGTAGGGGCTTTATCGGGGTCGTCGAAGCTTCGCGCCAAACAATACGGTTTGTTTAAACCGAACGCACCCTGTCGATCCACGTTCGCCGGAAGCATCACGTAAATTTACGGATATCGGATGTTGTTGATTCCCCTCGCTCGTTATTTATACCGGGCTAAATCTCGCGTTCGAGTTGAATTCGAACGGCCGCGGGCAAGAGTCGCTCGTGTTTTGTCAACTCACGAGCGAACGGTCGCCCATCCGACCTATCGCGTGTGCCACATTTTGCAATGATAACGAACAGCGTCGACGGTAGGACACCCGGGTTTTTTTTTTATTTTTCGATCCAGAAGGTAGACAGTTGGATAGCCATAGCATCCGAAACCATCGGAGTTTCGTTTGGGGTGTCGCGTTGCTCGGTAGGACACTTGACGAACACACTCAATTGTTTCGGGTGAAAATTTATTTAGGCGTTCGATCGCCACGATTTTCCTACACTATGTACATTATTCGATAAGCGTTTCGGTTTCTAGAGAATCTTACGATATCTATTAAGTGCGCGAACAAACTTTCCTGCCATTTCACGTGTTGTTTCACGTAGCTTTATTGAAAACAACATGTAACAAGTCGTAGGAATGAACGCAGGCTTAAAATAATTTTCGCAACCATTGTTGCGAGTAAAGATATCGTATATATTCGTCAACGCATTTTCTACAAATTCCAGCGAGGAAATACTGCGTGGAAAAGCGTGAGAAATCGATCTATTCTGAACTGGTGGATCGCTTGTTCGCGCACCTAGCATACCGCGTTCGGCGCGTGTTCTTCGAGAACGCGATTGGAAAGCATAGTTGAACGCAGAAATTGAATCTCACTTTTACGGAGAGGTGACTGTAAAAATATCTGTACATTGTTCACGTTCGTCTACAAATATCGTTACATCTACGGAAAGTGACAAGCTTTCGAGGCGTCGATTGCGATAAAGACACAGGCGACGTTAATACTTTGCCCGTTGCTCGCTTATGGTTTAAATGGCACGTAAATTACAGCGTAGAGTAGTCCATGGCGCGATAATAAGTAACGATGTAAAGCTCGTCGTTTAAGAAACACTTTCACGAATACAATCGTAAAGCACAGGTACAGGAATTGTGGAAACAAGTGTTCGATCACCGGATAACGCACTGCCTCGTTATTTCCTACGGGTTATCGAGCTCCTGGTAATCTTACATCTACGAAAATGGACAGCTTCGCCAGGTTAATATCTTACAGGACGTCGCAAGAAGCGTGTACACTGTACAAACGTATAATACATAGCGACGAGTGCATCGGTTGCTTCTAGCTGTACAAAACGAAGCAACCCTCTACGTATGCTAGTCGGGCAGATCTATCTCCACTCGCTGCAGCAGATCTGGTTCTGAAAAAGAAAAATGTATTCTTACAATCTCATAACTTTCATAAGACGAGATAAATATTTGTTCAACCCTCGAGCACTCGCGTATTGGGAGTAGTAGACCCTCGATATCTTTGAAAACCTGCCTTTTTTATTCTAGTACATTGAAAACCTTTAGAAAAATACGAAATGATACCATCACGAACGAACTTCTTTTGACTGTGATAACAGATTCGTTTGAAATTTTTTAAGGCTGAAGGTAAAATTCACTGTGGAAATATCAGAGGGACTAGAAAGTAATGTCGTTTTTGCGGAAGTCGATACTTGTTTATCATTTATTAGATTTGGATAGTATATGGCAAAAAGTCGTTGATAACGAGGACGATTTCATAATTGATTAAAAATGAATCTTGCTATACATTTATTTGTTTGAATTTAATGTAAAAGAAAAGACATTACTTTCTGATCCCCTTAATAGAAGGTTAAAATAGGTAAATATTTCGGAATTACAAGACTGAACAACCCCCTCAGAGCTCGTACTCGTACACACCGTTGCGGCATAGAAGAGCACTTTACCGTTTCGATTTTCCTCGACGTACAAACTCGTTCTTTGGGAACGTCTGCTATCGCTAGAGTATCTGATCCTCGGTTCGACCCTTTGAGCCGAAACGTAGCTGGGGATGGTGAAATCGTCCGGCTCGTCTTTGATAGGGGAACTGGTCCTTCTCCTGCAGACAGCCAGTCCGATGACGATTCCGATACCGATCAGGATCAAGGCCACCGCACCTTCAGTGCAAAATCTCGGTTATCCTACCCGTACACGTTTTATTCGTTCGATAGAGGCATGGTCAGAATCTTATCCGAATAATAGATAACTGTAATAGACAATAGTTTCGCGCGAAGCATGTGCTCGGTAAGACGGCCCGAGAAGATTTTTCCAAATAATCAGATCGTCGATCGATTACCTGTACCTGCCAGGGCGATCACGATGATGAGATTCTCCGAGCTGGCCTTCGGGAGGGCCTTCTTCAGGTCATCGAGGAAGATCCCAGTTCCTGTCCTCTCCAGCTTCCCTCCGATAGGCTCGATGACCCTGACGTGCTCCAAGAGCGCTGGCTCGCTCTTCCCCTGTCCATTGACCGCGTATACGTACAGGGTGTACTCGAATCCAGGTTCAAGGTCGTGCAGCTGGAAGTTAGGTCTCATGTTCTTCTCTTGATATATGGCTGGCACTTCGCCGACCGTTCCCTGATCGCTTTGCGGCGCGTGGAGCGTGGGCGAATTCACCTGAACGACTCCAGGTTGCCCCGGGGTGCCTCGAACTTCCAGCAAAAAGTACTGCGGCGAACCACCGTCCGCCCCGGGTACACAATTCACTTCCAGCGAGCTGGTCTCGTTCTGCAAGGAACAGTCGAACGGAGGTTGCGGTGGCTCTGCAAATCGTAACGTTTATTCGAGTTAGGAACACGCTCGAGCATCTCGCGTAGCACGCGAGATCCACTTCAAACACGGATTCGGCTGTTAGAGTCAATAAATCGAGGCTGAGCGAGCGCACGCTCTCAAATTACGCGGAAACAGTCGCTGGAGAAAACGAATAGGCTGGCGCACTACTTTCTGAACGATTAGCTGGGGAATTTCGCTTGTTAGAGGATTGTTACTTTGGTTTGGGACTCCTAAAGTAAAGAATATAGAAGTTGAGCTTCGCGAGAGTCACCTTTCGAGCGCAAAGGGTTAAAATTCGCCAGAATCGAGGTAGCTGGGTCTTAGGAGTCGGATAGGCAGGAAAAAGCGTGCGAGTATCGGGTTCCGCGGTACTAAGCGAGAAAGTTCCGGCTAGAGTTCTTTCATGGAATTCGTTCTAGTTGTAAGTTTCCAAGGACACGTACTCCCCGGCACGACGTTGAATATACAGGGCGCCCTTTGTCTGCCGACGCTGTTGCTTGCCCAGCAAGCGAGAGTTCCGAAGTCGGTGTCGGCGGTAGGGGTATAATCCAGAACGCTAACGAGCCCGTTATTCTGAGCCCTGGAGTTCTGCACCGGCAACACGTCGCCGCGCGTTCCGTTGTACGTCCAAAAGAACCTCACCGCGTCTTCCGGTGCCGCGTCGACCTCGCATCGCAACGACACCGTTTCGCGACGAACCGCCGTGATCTCGCGCCGTTCGTGACCCAACCGACATCTTGGAGCATCTTACAATTGATGAAAAGAAGAACACCTCTCGTCAACGACTATTTCATTCGGGATAAATTCGTGAACATGGAGGCACTTACATTTCATGCGGATAAACACTGGCGGTCCACGACCTTCCCCGACGGGATTGATCGCCGCGCACGAGTACTCGCCTGCGTGAACCAGAGTCAAGACTCTCAGCGTCAAGGTATTGGAGGCAATCAATGTCCCACCGGCCACATCGTGCTCCAGCCGATTCTCCTGGAACACGTGACCTTACGTAGAATGTTCTGATCTGATTTATTCGAAGAAACGAAGATACGATCTTCATAGAGATGTCAACATATCTTTAAGAAGCTTTGAAATTACACAAATATAAATGCAAGACGATCGAGGATACTCACATCGTGGTACCAGATTATCTTGGTAGGAGGAGGATTACTCTGCACGTTGCAAACCAGCTTCAGGTCGTCTCCCTCCCTCAACGAGTTCTGGACGTACCCAGTGGCTAAATGGACAGCGACCACAGGAGCGTCTAAGCATAGAAACCAAAGGAAATCCATTACAAATTCGTCTTTAACGAAAAAAGGGAGCGTCGAAGACTCACAAGCGACGTTGAGGACCCTAGTTTGTTCGAGGACTCCGCCGGGAAACCTGGGATTTTCGGCTCTGCAAGTCAATTCCTTCCCGTCGTCGTCCTTGCCGAGTGCCAGAGCCAGCTTGCTCACTGTAGAGTTGCTCCTCTGAGTGATGGACACATTGGGCTCGCCTATCGTCTGTCCGCCCAGACTCCAGACAATCCTGGCTGCGGGAGAGCTTCCCCACGTCTCGCAGCGTGCGGCGATGGGACGACCCGCGTAAATCTGTTCGTCGCTCAGGATGATCTTCACTATCGCTGGCTTCACTGTTAGACCCAGGATTCGGGGATGAAGATTATTCGAATAGTAAACGATGGATGGAAACACGGTGGTGACTCATTCCCAACGTTTATTGTTTATTGTATTGGGTGACTACTGAGAGTAATGTGAACTTCGTGAGGATTAGCTGAAGCGCTTAAAAAATTTTCTAGAAGGACGAGTCCCGATGGCGAAAATAACAGTGTCGAAAGAGCCACGTGTTCGCCATCCGAACCGCGTATTTTTACTTTCAACGCCAATTCTACGAAATGCGACCGTCAAAGGAGTTAAGGAGGTCCATGCGAAATCGCTGGAATTCATCGCGCTTCCGCCGCGGGTCACTCGCTCCGACTATATTTAAATTTCTTTCTTCTGTGCGGGGACACTTCCTAACGTTTCATCTCGAGGATGACTCGACGATTCAATTCTACTTTAATCCAAGCCTTGACAGTGACAGAGTCCATCGGTCTGGATAAGCCACCGATAGACCTCCGCACTCCTTTTGTTACTTTCAAAGAACGCTATTTCATAACAGAAATCTCCGTTTTCTCAAGCCTTCTTGTCAGCGATCATCGGAATGGAAATAAAACGAGCAGTACAGCACGTGCACGTCGAATCGGAACCCCCTAAATCGCTTTTAGCTCGCGCTAGAATCGAAAGAAGCGACCTTAAAGAGCGTGCTCGCGTCGTTTTATTCCCAGCAGATGTTACGTTCGCGTGGTTGGCTTTTTTTGAAACGTTTCGTCGGTTTCTTTCACTCCTGAAGACAACTTGGGAACCGAATAGACGATAACGTTAACCAAGTACTCACGGTAAATGTCCAAAGGAACTTCTCGCACGATTGGTGCCGCCATGGGAGCTGATTGGGCCCTGCACTCCAGCTTGCTGCCCCACAACGACCTTGTCACTCTGTCGATGAACAGGTGGTTCACCGTGAACTTACTGGGAGGGCCTATAGAGGCGGTGTCAACCACGCCGTCCAGGAGCTCGCCGTCCTTCCACCAAGTCACGGAAGGCTTCGGTCTTCCTATGCGTATATTAAATACATTTGCTAACGTATTACGTATTTTTTTCAGGTCGTACGTGTCCGATAACTACTTCATCGACATCATTGACTGCGTCTTATTCGAGGAACTAGTCTAGATAAGTATTTTGCCCATATCTAATTACGAAATGTAAATTTCAAACGTTAATTATCTGTTGAAATGGTTAATTTACCCCCAGACACCTGACAGGTCAAGGCGAGAGTGTAGCCTTCGAGGAAGGGTCCACCCACCCTCGTCACTTCTCGCCCCTGGGCGTCGTATATTACAGGTTTCGTCGGCTCCTCTGAACAAAGAAACCAAAGACGGTCAGAAACTCGTGTCAAGATAAGTGACAACATAATCTTGCTTCTATCGATACACACCGACGAGGGTGAGATTCACTTGAAAATTCCTTGTAGGAGAATCGATGAAGTCCACCCTGCACCTGAAGATCCCTTGATCTTTGGCCGAGACCTTGGTAATCTTCAGCCTCGCACGATGACCGTCTCCTATCTGGAAGTACGACTTTCTGCCCAGGTCGTCGCTGACAGCCCAGTGCATCGCTGAAGAGAGGTCTCCACTCCTTGCGTCCAAGCTATACAAATGGTAACCAATACGTAAGCAATTCTAATTGAACCTAGTATGTAAGTAAAGATTAATGGCCTTTATTCTAAGGGTAATCCTTAATTCTTGGACTTTGGCGCGCGACGTTCAACCCTTTACAGATCTTCGCAACCGCGAAAATTGTTGCTCCTTGGTTTTTCATAGAAACGATCTCAAGATCAGACTATCGAGGTGACCGGGTTACAGTTTCCTGTCGATTCGCGCGTCGACATTCTTGGCTCGATCGACGAGTCAACGATCGAACGAGTTGACGTTTCCGGGTGGAGAAGAAGCTGGTAAACACCGGTGGACCGGCAGTTGGCCAGTTTCGGTGACTAACTCTAGCGCGCGGTTCTATTCGCGGCGAAAAAAAGGATAGTTGGCAAACACGCAGTCAGCGAATTTAGATTCGCTCGCGAACGGTTGACCGTTACGCAATGTTGAGGAGGAAACCACCGCGGCGACCAATGCCGGGAAAAGAACCAATTCGCAGTCGATTTCATTCGAATTCTGGCGCCGGTTGTAAACGCCTCGAAAGGTTTGAGTTATTCCAGCGCCGCCACATTCGTGCGTACTCGAATTACCATCTCTCTTCGTGGCTCTGGAATACGTGGTTCGATACAGTTTTTCAGTGAATCATGAAATTTGATGTGTCAGTTTGGTGGCACTAAGTTTACAAAATACAGAAATCGGTTATAAAATTCTCTATCCATGGACATTTGTATGTATGCCATCTCTTGCTTTTCATATCTCTGGCGTGGTTAAGAAAATCGAGAGTTTTTTTTACAATGGCTTCTCGATGTTTTAAAGCTCATTGAAAACAGAGAAATTAAATTGAATTTTTTTTCTATCTCCGAAGTTTTGACCAGAGTTTGCTCTTAAAAGACAGAAAACCCCGATGACGTTACGAACCAATACCAGGAAAATTTGGCCACAACGTGTTCCCAGCCTTTTTCCTTCTAGCGTTGGTTACGGAAACGCTTTCGGTGCAAATAACCGAAACCGTAAAATCTCGGGGAGCCACCTGCCTTGCGTTCGCCTCGCATGTCGGTCGTTTCCTCCGTTGTACTTTTTTACGATCATCCTTTGACGCGGAACAGACCTAGCCGCGAAGGTCTTCTCGCCTTTCGGGCACCACGTGTGTGTGTTATCCTTTTCTAAGAAATTTTTCTTTTATATTTTCAGAATGCTCCTATACTCGTTCACGAGCTGGAATCGAGATTTCTCGCTTTACCGGCGAATTATGCTCCTCTTCTTGAACAAACAAACACGCGGGCACTGTTTACGCGGATTTGTCAGCACGGGATGATGTTCGATCGGTTGCTTTATTTGTAGTAGAACTTCGCTGGTATTAAGAAATTCCGGCGCCCGATGCCAACAGATCTCCGAGCTTGTTTATTTATGTTACACGATCTACCCCAATTTATCTTTAGTTTAGACGGTCGATTCATTCGACACGTCCGGTTCATTCGATAGCTCAACCGTAGAATGCGGATGACTCGGGAAGAATTTTTATTCGGTTGTCGGATATGTTGCTATGTTGTCAGGAGAGCTCTTAAAATTCTAGGTCTCGAATTATTTCATCCAGTAGAAGATAACGTGAGTAACAATAACGTCGCGAATCGAGGGTTAGCGATAGTGAGTAAGTGAATATTCGAGGTTGGTGGAAATGGTCGTTGACGGGGGTGCGAGAGCTGTCTCCAGTGATTAGCATTGACCAGAGAGTATTCGGAAACGGACAATGGAGGAAAGTGCAGGAGCAGTGCCCGTGAAGAGAGACCCTATTCCGAAGCCTCAGCCAGAGGTATTTCGAGTTGCGATCTCAGAACAATGGCATCTGCGAATATTAAGCGTGGTCGAGATCTGGCAGTCCACGACACATAGACATTCCATTTCTTTTTTTAAATCATTCCCAGAAACTGCGAAAATAGAAAGTCCACCGTGAGAAAGTGGCATCGGTGGAATGCAGAGGCGCGATAATGCTAAAATATAGCTCCAAAGGGTGTCCTATTTTGCGTGTCACGACACTTTTGATCTAAGAGATAGGAACGTTACCTGTAGAGAGGTATTCCAACCGTGTCTTTGAACCAGAGCACCATGTTGACGGAGTCGGTAGGCGTCGGTGGGGTGATGTCGCATGGCAATTCGACGTCCTCACCCTCGGTGGCCCACACCAACCTCACCGGGCCTGTAAAAGCGTGAATCGTAGAACCTTAAAAAAATGCACACAAAGGCATGCATTTCGTTAATAAAGCTGTTAGGTATTTCAAACAAACGCCGCCAACTAAAGAGATTCACGAGGCAACGAAAGGTCGGCACCCCTTTTCTTCGAGTACTCGGTCGCTCGTTAAGGGTGGCGCGAAAGATTGGACAAAGTGTCGCTAATGAAGCGAATCCCTGGCGGCTTTGTCGCTTATGATATCATGACGAAAATAAACTAACTACGTTACAATTTTTATTTTAATCTCAATTTTGGAACGTTCCCTAGAGAACTGCGTCGCTTTTCTTCTTCATCTATTATTGGAATAAAATTTTGCCCGTCCCTGCAATGCACGCGCCACGTGCAAGCGTTCTTGGCTCGCTATTGTGCCCGTTACAATTTAGGCTCGTCGTTTTCGGCTGTTCCGAGATACGAAGCGTGTACGTGTACGCGATTCGACGGAAGCTGCCGTTCGATTATGGAGGACACCGACGACGGAATCGATTACTCGCAACGGAAACCGGAGACGACGAGTACGCCCGCGGAGGAGATAGTTGCCAAGAGAGAATGACCGAGTTATCAATGGCATACCGCGGTGTACATTAACACCGGTTCTCACCCACGTGTGCAGTCGCGTTATATCGTTTCTATTTTCTCCACAGGATGGAACTTCGTAACATCGCGAGGATTCTAAGTTTAAATCACGGACGATGCGCGCTGAAAATCGCGCGCGATGATGCATCGTTTCGATACGAGCTTGGCGCGTGTCGCTCGTTACACGGATATCAAACTAAACGGATCCAAAGCGGCCCGCTTGACTTTAAGTCACTTTTAATGCTAGGGCATCAGTCGTCAGTCTTTATTACAGACTCGTTAAAGTACCAACGTTTTAATTGTACCTGGAAGGAAAGAAATTAAGTGGTCTATTTTCGAGTCCCTTCAATTGAGCGATATTTGGAAGTTTTCGGAAAAAATACTATCGGAGGTATATTTATTCACGTTTTGCCAAGTTGTTGGAATTTTGTGAAATCGTTTATAAAATACTGCGCCGCGTCATCCAGTGTTCCATATGGGTCCGGCCTATAAAAGCCCGAGAGTAGACGGGTCGGTGGAAAGATTAAAATCGACGAGATAAGCGGTAGGTCGTGTTCGCGTGGCCCGTTTCGCTCTTCCCGTCGACGTTTTCGATTTTCCATCCCGGAGCAGCTTTTTCGTGTTCGTGCAGCGTAACGCGTCGCTGAAAGGCGAACGACCGAGGCCAGTTTGTCTTCTCGACAGAGCGTTTCGTCGCTGTACCACGATCTCCGGAGAAATTACACGTACGAGACCGCCGTTACCTAATCGAACAGCTTCATACCAAAGCATTAGGCTATAAATATGAACCAGCGACTCGTTTAAATTCATTTGACATTAGCTTATTTGCCTCTGGGAGAAAACAAGGGAAGAGAATCGTTTTTCTCAAAGTCCTAGGTTAAACGCCCCCTTAATTACGATCTTAGGCCATCGAGCAACCCTAATTTTGGCCTGGGGGGGCACAAACGGGCCACTCGCTGTCTAAACAATCGCCCTCCGGGCGTGTGCCGTTTCATCTCAGAATAGAATTTCGATTTCCGTCGGAAATCGGTAAAGATTCGAGGAAAGAATCTGTACGTCCGAGTGTACCGTTATGTAAATAATGCTGCTTCGAAGGGTAACCCTGTTATTTTTGTATCGCGCGGGTTAGGAAACCGCGCTTCCGCCGGAGCCGTCTATTTTCGTGTTCCCCGACCCCTCCGCGCCCTTTCTTCCTCCACCTTTCAGCCCGATACGGCATCCATCTTTCGCGAATCGAATTCGCGAGCATTTAAAAATGGCCATTAAAGTAATTTACGAGCCACGAAGACGACGAGCGGAATAACGTGGAAATATGACTGAGCAGCCTCGACTCGACGCCGGCGTAGCGGCGCCGGGATCGCGTACCGGGCCCCTCGCAACGTGGAATTAATTTGCGAGTTGTTATCGGCGCCTATCTACACTCGGCGACAAAATTTCATCTCTTGAAAAACGGTGAATTTTTCATTACTTATTTTTCATCAAACGTGCATTTTATAAAATACGAAGTTGTCGAGCGCCCGAGACACTCCTTGTACAAAAACGGATACGTAAAGATTCCAAGAGCAAACGAAACGCTCCTTTAATTTTGTTACCGAGTGTATTCGAGAGGTTGGATCGCAGCACGGTACCGAGCAATTTCCTGTTCTTTGTTTCGCGTCTGGAAAGTATTCGCGCATTGTGCGTCTCAGGGACCAGATCGAAGGCATTCCTTCGATGGCTCCGACGTCTTCGCATTGTCGCAGGCCAATCCTTTATTCTGAGTTCCCGCGACGACCGCGAGATGTATCAGGTTTTATTAAATTTCGCGTCGGCCTGAAGCGTTATCTCTTTCGGAACTGTCCCCGCCCCCTGCCAACCACGCTTTAGTAAATTCCGTTCTCAAGTAATTCGACTTCCTCTGCCAACACCTGTTGCTGACCTACCCCGGAAGAAGTTCGGTTTTCCAATAAAATTCCAACTGTCACCGCGTGCGTTCGTTCTGGTCGATGGTTGTTCCTCGGGTCGTTTGAGGAGACGGCGGCGGTCCGTTGTTCCCGAGCTTATTGAAAATCCAAGGACTAGCTGCGGCGCGGCCGCGATTAAACGCTCGAAAGTCGTGGAGAGATCGGGGGCGGGATTTCTCTCGATGCCGAGTCGATTGGGAGCCGTGAAATATGACGGAACGAGGCTGGAACCGGCGATTCGACTCGTAAAAAATGACAACGGAGGAGGGTCCGGCTCGGAAGACGTTCGAGGCCGCGCTGGAGGTCCTCCGACGTTGAAATCGGGGACGCTCGATATTTCATCCGTGGACCTGTAATTATTTTCGACGGCTCCTCCCAGAGCCCCCCGGGCCCATTTGTAGAGGACGCAGGAGCATGTGACGGGAGATTAAAGTTCTTCGTGAAACATCAGATTTTCCAAGCGGCGTGCCGTTGGCACCCTCTCCTGGCCCCGTCCGAGGGTTGCTTCGGAGATAGAGGTCTCCCGTTTGATCACTTTGTATGGTAATTTTATCCCCGCGTTCCTCGGTCCGCGCCCCTGCGGCTCGTCTGGTTTGTTATTCAAACTTTGACCGCTTTGAGAAGTTGGACCTAGCGCGAGCATCTTATACGGAATCGACGATCTCCTCTTTACTGATTTACCTCAATTTCTGCGCATTCTTAGGTATGCATGGTCCAATATCACTCACGATAAATTGTAATTTTTTAACAACACGTGTTTGGGACTCGACCAGATCCTCTTGTGGCAATCAAACGCGGTGTACAGAGTCTGAAATGTTAGCTTGACCGGTCTATTTAAATGTAAAGTAGGTGCGTTCGAGTAATTTTTCAAGCTCGTAGAAGAAGCCTCTCGCGGGACAATTTAATTAGACGCTCCTCGTTGAAACGATCGCGTTGGGATTCCTCTGGCGATTTCCCCGAAATCCACTCGGGATGCAATTCCTTTGCGAGGAAATTTGTAGCGCAATTAGCGCACTAGAGAAGAAGAAGACGTCGAAGGGAGCCGATGGGGATGCTCGAGCGAAAAGTGGCGCGCTCACTTTATGTGCTTTCGTTTCGCAGAAAGTGTTGCTTTCGCGGGAGCTCGTTCGAGCTGACGTTTAACGTTAAACAAACATGTAAAAGATTCCACCCGCGATACCTACGGGAGCGATGATGGATCGTCGAGAGACCCGTCTTCGTATTTACGCTATCTTCCCAAAATATTTTCAATCGAATAAAGGAATCGTCGGGGGATCTATTACACGTCGACGACGCCAATATATTTACCTTTTAGCTGGGCGGAATTCGAGGCGCGTGAAAAGGTCCTCGAATTCCTTCCAACTTTTGACTCCATTTCGACCTCGCCTCTTTGGTTAAAAGCTATAAAAGATTGGAAGTCTGTTCAGACGCATTCCTTTTCTCGAGAGAAACGCTAGTCCCTGTTTTGGATCGGGATGAGCAAAATTCTTGGATAGATAAAAAATATCGAATAATGTGTCTGGTAAACAAAAGTTGTAAACTATATACACAGAACAAATGCTTTTATTATTGTCTCTCCAAAGTGTTGATGGAAAACCGGAACCAATACATCAGTTCTCAAAAGTAGTGGTTCCCGCTTACCGAAAAAAATAAATAAATTTTGGAAATTGTCCGCGCCACGAAAAACGAGCGTCGTAACGAACGGCGAATGGGATCAAAACGAAGCGGCGCCTTTTTACGGCGTCGAAAATAAGTCGCGCGAATTCTTTTGCTCCGGATCACGCGTGGTGTTCGCCCACAGACCAAAAATATCTACACACCAGATTCGCTGAGGTGCTTCCTATTTTTTTGAGAGCCCTGTAAGAACGAAACATTGACGACGCGATTTCATCTTTTTGGTTTTACTTTGGTCTATTAGAAATTTTATTCGAATAACGCTCAGTTCTGTATTTGTACGTATATTTTCGTGCGAGTATTATTTTAGTATTATAACTCACGTGACCGAAATTACTTTGTTTTTTATCTGTTTTTGTTTGCTCATCCTTAACGATGCTTTCGGTCATGGTCCGCCTTTGATGGACGACAGTCGAGGTAAACGGACCGTCGATAATTAATAACACAATTATCTCGGTTGGCGGGCGTGCCTAATCTTGGTAAATTGAAGCAACGCGTGTGCCATAGACTCGCACGACGTCTATTTTCGTCGTTACTTCGCGTTCCTTCGAAACGCAGAATACAATCGCAAGGCGATCTAAACGATACTTCTGGTCTCTTCCGAGGATTCATTCATCGACACTGTCGATTCACTCAAAGTACTTTGAATTATTGACAGTACACATAAATTTTTATCGTGACTCAAACTAGCGATTGTCAAAAGGTGTATCAATAATGGGGATTGTAGCAAATGTTAGATACAGCAGAGACACGATCGATAAAGAAACATATTTCACGCCATTTGACGTTTAGCGTGAAAAACCATATTTCAGCGGTTAAAGATTGATAGAACATCGTCGAAGGAGAAAAACAGGAAATACGATGTCGTTAAAGACGGTTGCTCGTATTTTTTAAGATCCACGTCATAAAGGAGTCGATCGAACGCTAGGAACATCGAAAACTCGCTGGATCGTATACGGGCGTGTGCGGGTCTATTTGAATACTTCCGGTCGTTGTCGATAGACTCGAACCATCTAACTTCTAACTCATTTAAATCGGGCCGAGGTCGGCGTGCTCGTTTGCTCCGAAATAAGCTTCGAAACGTTTAGTCGTAAAGTAAAAGCACCAGTAGTGGACACTTTGAAGACTTTATTCCTCGCAAATACTACATTTTCATAACACCTCGTTGGACTGTCATAACGAGTCGCTTGGACCAGGCAACGACATCTACTTTATCTCCCTATGAGGTTATCGTCATATGAAAGTGCAATAAAAAATATTGATAGGAGTATGAATGTTTCAGTGTTTGTTAGATTACGATGTCATCGAGAATGTTTCGTTGATCGTTCGATTGCATAACGCGCAGTTGCGTCTCGGGGATTCCCCACTCGAATACGAGTCTCAAAAATTGGACGAGTGTCTACTTGGAAGCACTCAAAAATGATTCGAGCATCGTACTCACCTTTGTTCTGAAATTCCAACGAATCCTCCGCGGTCGTGTTTGCTTGACGCGTTCGCAGAAGTATCAGCAAACTTGTCAGAAACACGTGTCCCGACGTGCAGTGCATCTCGAACCGGCAGGCGAGGATCAGGCGTTCGAGCTGATGCGCGAAACACCGCCACGTCCGATCGATACCGCAGGAACATTCAAGATCCCGCGCGATCGAGGTGATCCCGTCGTCTCCTTCAGACAGCTGGATCAACAGCGATCCCTCTTGCAATATTTTAAATCACGCGCGCTCGACGACGCTGCACACTCGATTAACTTGGGACGCATTCTCGATTGATCGTTATCAGTTTATCATTGCTCACACTTGAAACGATGAGTCTGTGTAGCTGAAAGTTCGAGGAACCGTAACCGATATGTCTCAATGCACTAAAAAGTATCCGCAGTTTCGCGTTAAAACGAGGTCCTGTCGCGGCAAGGATCGCTCTGGAAGTCACTGCGAGGACCACCCGCGGTCAAACTCGATGCACGATTTCTATGGACTTCCTCTCGACCTCTCCTCCACGCGTCCTTTTTTTTCTTATCGACGGTCGCGGTCACACGTGCTCGTTATTAGTCGTGACACGTCGAGAACGAGCCGGGTCGCGAAATCTTTTGATTAACAAAACGAGCCGCCACTTTTTTCGCGTCTAAGCGACTCACGGATCCGTCTTTGTCCCTTTTCAGGTTCGTTCTTTCCTTCCACGTTTGCGTCCTTTGAATTCTTCTCGCTTTGTCGGGATTTTTGTCGCCACTCTCGATCGTCTTCTTCGTTTTTAGACAGTCTTGTGGCACTCTTTCTCTCTCCACTCCCCCGAACAATTTCAACTTTGATCTCGTCTTCAAAACGACTGGGAGCTCTCCTTTATCGCCTTCGTTTTTCTTTCCCGCGCGTGTCGTTCCCTTTGCCGCGCGCGCGTTTGTTATTCCTGGATCGCTCGTTCTTTTTCCCGCGTCGCACGGTTAAATTGGGTTCCCTCGATCAGGTGGCTCGATCTCGCGCGCCTGCCGCGGCGCGCTCCACTCGTTGCGCCTGCGAATTTCTCGGATTTCGATACAGTTCTCCTCTCGAAAGTCTGTCCTTCGGGCTGAATGCGAGCGAAACACGCCTCGCGGCCGTACTCGTTCGAAGAGGCGTGGAATTCCAACGATCGCACACCTCGGAATTGCGGTTCCAGTCGCGTCGAAATGGCGTCCCCTGTTGCGGTATCCGAAGATCGTCGTAACGAAGGAACGCGAACGAATGCCAAAGAAACGAAACAAATCGTCGAGGCACGCCGATCGCGACGACACTCCAAGTCGAGGGAAACTAGCAACGATTCGAGATCGTCGTCGTCGTCGGCGGCGGCGGCGACTGCCACGGAACTAAAACCAAAACCGAAGACACGCGTGTAGCTGCCCCCACTAGCCATGCACCCTCCTCGCGCGGCACACGCACGCTTAACCCGGTCCCGAGGAACACGCACTTCTACGCGCGCACGCACTCGTGGCCTGACCCGTGCTCCAAATGCACGCAAGCCTCGCCGCGCGTGAAACGCATCCCGCGGAGATGCACCGTTATGCATCCGTGCTAATGGCAGCAGCATCCTCGACCAGTCCTTTGTTTGAGACTATTCGAACCCTATTTCCTCGAGGGAGCCTGTGGACGGTTTTGAGTATTTTACGAGGGGAATGTTCTGGTTGCGATCTGTCCATAATGTGCAGGTAGAAAGGGTTACTGTACCCCTAGAATGTATACAAAGTGTACACAATTACTAATTTCGTATAGACTTCGCTATGGAAGATTGTTTATACAAAAGCAATTCAGTTTCCAAAGTATATACATACTGACAAACATCCGATAGGCTCGCATAATCGCACACATACGCGCATAGAGCGGGGTGGTTGGAAACGCATGCGTTCCGCTCCGCCGCGCGTCTCTGCACTCTCTCTCTCTCTCTCTCTCTCTCTCTGTCTCTCTCTCTCTCTCTCTCTCCGGTTGACTCTAGCTGGAGGGGGACGAAACCGAGTTTGGTGCCGTGGAATAAACGCGGGGTGAGTTCCTGGCATATCATCGTACAGACGATTACGCGAGCCCAGGGGGGCCTGGAAATGCTACAGCATGTTCGCCGAGGGTGGAGTCGGGACTATGGCCGAGGGTCAGGAATGCGTCCTGAAAGGACAAACGCGTCGCTCTGATGGTTCCGTACAGAGTGATTGATCGCTCGAGTCATCGTGTTCGTCGCCATGATTCGCGCGTTTCTTGTCATTTTTCTCGCTATTCCGTTTCGTATGCGTCAACTTTACGTTAAAAAGATTTAACAAATATACATTTTGTATACATGTATGTTCCACGCTTTTCTCAATTCACTTCTATCGATTATATTAGGTTTTCGCAACCGTCTAGCCAGTCCGTACACACAGGTGTTCAATTGAATTCATATTCCAATGAATGTAACGGTGTATGAAGATGATTTGGCACGTTGCGTAGTAGCCACTCCTTACGTCTTCGTGCAATCGGTACGATTGCTACCTCGCCAGAAGATGAATGTTTCCTGAAGACCCAATTTTGACGCAATGCTGTGTAAATTATTTTTCTTAGTGTCAGTCCCGTACCATTCAGTCTCAACCGTGTTTGAAGATTACAGTCTGTTAGAGCAGCGGGAAGACTTTTTGAATCACGTTTACGTTTCTTTCGCGTAATCTCTGCATAAATAAAGCCAGGTTCTCGGGGTGTTATTGAATCCGGGAGAGCGGCATCGTGCGCACGGTGTTTCCAATGTCGTCGCATGGTTCGCGGGGAATCTATTTTGGGATTCCCCGCGTTTCTCTCGTTGGATACCGACACCCTCTTTTTGACCGACCGGCCAACCGCGCGCACCCACGTGAATGCACGAATCTGGAATCGAGAGCCGCGGATCGCTCGCAAAAACACTGGCAGGGTTTAAATTCCTCGCGCCTCCCGTTCGCGCACTTCAGAGGGATCAGAGCTGAGGTTGGATAAAAGTCTTTTGAATTTTTCAAAACCGCAAAGGTTCGAGGAACGAGGGAGCCTTTAGTTTATTTTCTATTGCCCCTAACAGATGGAAAAAGAAATAACGATCCTCGTTAAAACCGTTCCAATTTAAAGAATTGTCGAATTCGGCCCGTGTAATATACTCTTTACTTCGGTAGCTGGTGGGCCACCGATACGTTCCAGAACGCCAGTTCGGGAAACGTTTGTTTAAGGGTTGTTTTCAGCTCGGCCGCGTTTATTTCGGAGGGAAAATCTCGTCGAACTTCACCCACTTGGTTAGCTACAATTGAACGCGGCCAGCGTGTGCTCGAACGTTCCGCTGGCCACTCGAAACTTTCGCTATCCCGGTGTATTTATTCTTCGCGGAGCGCCGCTCTTGCCCCTTTGAGCTAAACAGCTCACCCCCTAGCCCCGTGGCTTTGTTGCCTTTTCCTTTTCCGGGGTAGCCGTTTCGAGTGCCGTTAATTCAATGTCGCGGGTCGACAGTACTTTGCGAAAGTTACCCGACTCGAGGCTCAGTTTTACGCGCTGGTAATAGATGTAACGGGTGGTTCATAATTCGATTCGATTCGCTCGGTAGGGCGCGATTCAATTAGCAACGGGCTGCCAAACGCGATCCCTCCTAAAGTACCTTGAAAATAATCCGAGCCACGTGCTCCTTATCTCACGGCCCCGTTCGCGGGACTTCGAATAGATGCAGCTCAGAGTTGGGTGTAATCGATTATGCGATGCGATTAAAAATTTAGTTACGGTTGATCGCCGTTAACGATAATAGATCGATGACGTTAGACGCTCGAAACGATCGGGGATTAATCGATCGTCTGTCTCATACTCGAGTTCATAAGAAATTGGCCAGCATTTAGTGTAAAATAAAATCAGAAATTCGGGTTTCTATCGACCAAAACTGTCGAGGCAATTTTCGAGAGTGTTCGTCGCAGCTGCCATTGAACGAGCCTCTCACTCATCGAGCTAGGAATCTCCCAGCTCGATAGGAGCGCGAGCATATAGGAGAGGGTTGCCTTATTTGGACCGCGTTGATAAATAGTTGAAATTAGTACAACAACGTCATTCATCGCACGCGCCATCAACGTTGATATACTTTTTCGGTATATGGTGAAACTTCATCTCTGGAAGTGCAACAGCTGGCTTATTACAGAAGCTAATATTTTATTCTTATTAACGGTAACACTACAATTGAATAGAAAGTCGAATACTGATCCACATCGACCTCCTCTACGCGAGGGGATGGTATCGTTCAGAGGCCACATTGTCAACCTTTCCCTGTGTATCTCGAATTCGGCGGGGGAAACGCGGTCGAGAAAAGCCAGATCGATATCTAGCATCCCTGTATGGGCAAAGTACGTCAGCCTCAGCCCTTGCGGGGTATAAATAATGGAATTATAGGAGAGGAGCAATTGTCGTGAATTGCCGCGAAATTTATAGCGGCCCGTAGGTGGTCCTTAAACGGTGCTATCTCGCGCGTCGTCTCGATCAATTCGAATGAAGTTATTAAGAAAATCGTTTAAGCCACGCGACACGTGGGCAGGATGTGTCACAGCCTCCCAGTCGCGTCGAGAGATAAATCCTGCTCTCCCGTCCAGCCAGTGTCATAACAGCTTTCTGCCACTGACAAATACGAGGTTTAATATTTTTTAATTAACCGTCACGATCGTTAATCGAGCAGTAGGTTCGTGGGGATGGTCAGTCTCGATTTCCTGCGAGATAAATCGTCCGCATGCGGGCCACGAATGCGATACTTCCGGCCAGGAACGCCTTCGAATCGTCTAGAATCAAGATTTCGAGCGAGGAGGCGTTAATCCTTTCCTGCCCGTGCCTGTGACACACGGGGAGGCTCGATTTTAACTCGTTCTATTTGAGAAAGTGGGGTACGGTTTATTTCCCCTGTTGCAAGCGTTTTCAAGCATTTCGTGTAATATTCTGTAATGTTCCAGAAAGTTTTATCCAGTTTCTAATCGTTGATAATAATTAGTAGCCAAAATTCTGGGAAGCGATTAAAATCGAGGCTATTGTCTTTCTGGCCCGCGACTTAAGTTAATTGGAGACAATCGTATCGTGCAGTTACTCATCGTTTACCTCGAGTTTCTGTCTGTCCTGAAGCTCTGGCTTATTAGTGACTCAGAATATAATGTCAGTGCAACGTGCATATACGCGTCACGCTCCCGCCTCGACCACGAACGACAAGGTGCGGGGGCGATGACTAACGAAAATCGAAAGCGATCGATATTAATCTGAATGCGGCGATACCGAAGGCTCGTTTCCTGCCTATTAATATTTATGCTCGTTACAAACGTTTCCGTATCTTTTCGTCAGCGTGAACGCGTCCCTGCTTGGATTTTTATACAGCACTACATGTGTACGTGCATCGATCAACGCTTAGAATACATATTTATTAATTGAATAGGGTTGTCGTATGGTTTGTTTTGAAAATAATAATTCCTCGATTTCTTTGGCGTGAGAAACGAGCCGGTAAACTCGATCGTTTAGAATTGTTAAGGCAAGGGAATCTCTGGAGATGGAAGTCGCGTCGAGCAATCTCGAGATGCGGAAATGGTTGTGATCCCTCGCTTGTCGGCTTCCACGTCGACGGTTCGGAAGCTAACAGTGCACCCCAGTCGCGATGGGCACCCTTCCGCTGTCGTATCCACGGGGAAACCCCGTGGCTTATCGATCGCGTCTCCAGAAGTAAGATCCACCGACGTTTCCAGCGCCTCGTGTGGGAGGATGAGTCACGGCTGGTCTATCGTGACACAGCCGTATTATTTTTATGGTGTTTTCGCGTGGTCGCCATGATTCACGAGGGTCCTGGCTTTTCCGGCACCCTTCGACGACGATGGGATGAATTGCCCTTCCCTCGTCGACGAAGTTGCCTCTACTCTTGCCTATGAATCGTCAGAAATCCTACAGCTATGACGCATATGGAATCGTGTGTTCGTCTAGATCTACACTGCTAATTATTTCGTGCCGTTCGGGCGGTTTCGTTTTAATAGGAAACATTTGTTAATACCCCAGGGACCTTGTCGAGTCTGAAACGAACCGGGACCGTGACTTCTGGAAGCGGAGGCCGTCGATTAGCTGCGTCGACGAACAATTTATCGCGTTCTGGGAACGAAAGCCTCGAGGGAAAAGGTCTTTATAGGTGTGGGGTGTTTAAAAACATTTTTTTAGCTTGACAACATCATGTGTACATATAGAAGAAAGTAGACTGTAGAAGTGTATGCCTGGATATGCAAAGTGTGTCCAGCATAACGTATTTATGAATACCTCGAGGATTTAAATGTTTATCGAATGGAAAGAGATTTCCGTGTATAGGAGTTGTTTTTGTAACATTCGTTTCATTTTTCGGAATCGATCGATACAGCTTCCAAACGAGTCAAACACATAAACTCTTCCACTTACCTTCGTACAAAAGGAATGTTTTGCTCATAAACATACAAATAAATAACACATCGCTGTAATGGTTCCTGTTTGCATGGTCGCGCAAATACTGTTTACCTCCTCTTTAAAAATATGGTTGGAAAATACGGAACATATTCTCATCCCTGTGTACGTGATAACGTTGCGTACAAAAAGAGGGAATCAATTTTCGTTACTTTTTCAGGCACCCGCCGCATTAAATTTGAAAGCGCGTAAATAAATGAAGGAAAGTGTTCCTCTGCAGAGAAGAGAATAAAGAAGAGCGTTGCGTGACAAACGTTTTGTTCGAGAGGCTGTCGTAGCGACATCGCGAGACCTAATGCATCGATAAATCTCGAATGCCGTGTATTCGACCGTCTATTGGACACTCGCGTCAGTTTCAACCGCGAACACGTGCACGCGAGCTCACGCACGTGTCTCGATTCTGTCACATTTTACCCAACAGCGCGGCTTTTTCGTTTAAAGCGCCGCCACTCCGCAACTATTTATGTTTTTTCCTTTCTCCGCTGCTCGGGAACTTTATAAACGACGGAAGGTTTTCTAAATTGGACCGGGTCGAGGAATAGCGGAAATTATTGGTGTTATCGTTCATCACTTTGTTGGGAAGGGAGGCTCTCGGTTGAAAATGAAAATCTAATTTTCATTCCGCCCTTAACCGATTATAAGTCACTGGTACTCATTCTTACCACTAAGAAAGGAGCGAGAATTTCGTATTTTTAAATTTCTACGCTCATCCACTAGGTTTCGTTGGAAAAGTGAACAAAAATGCTCAGGGAGTTCTGCGCTATAAAGGGTTAAGAAATCGTCGAATGTGGTCGAGTCGAAACCACCCTTCTACGAAGGGCGAAACGATATCGACGAGGAGAGATCGGAAGGAAGCTAATTCACCGGATGCCAGAAGAATTCCTGGCCCGCAAAAAATTGAACGGCAGCCGTGCCAATGGAGAATTGAATTTCGATAACGCGCGACGATCCTTGGCTGGAATTAAAACGGACGCTAATGAGGACGCGTCGGACGAAAAAACGTGTCGAGCGTCGAACGACGAATTTTCGACGTCGAATCCTTTCCCTGGGTAAAAGAAAAACGGCAGGAGAAGCGCGCGCGAATTCCTCCTTGAATGGGAATGGAATAATTTTAGTGCTCGGCCATTACGTATGCGCACGGTACGCGCGGGGTCCCCGCGACGTTTCAAGAAGCATCTAGCATGAACTAAAATTATTACGCTGAAATTATACGAAACGAAATAGAACGTAGAGAATGAGAAAGAAAGAAACGACGGGTCGCGCTGTCAGGCGAGAAAAACGCCCAACGGAGGTGGAAGCCGCGGCGCGGATGCTCTTCGTCCGACGCTCTTGGCGCCAAGAATTCGGCGTTCCCGAATTCTTCGAGTTTTTATCAGGCGATATTGGCATTCTTTTCGCGTTCTAGCTACGTGTCTCGTCACCGTCGCTAAATTCAACCCATACGGAAGGAATTTATTATTTCTGCTTACTTTAAACGAGCCATTCCTCGAAGATCGTACCTTGGATCCTAATGTCTCGTGGATGGAAATTAAAAATTTTCATTCTTCGCTTGCGATAATAAAAAAAAAAAAAAAATGGCGTTACTCGTTTATCGAGCAAACCGTTATGCAATTCTCGCGGTGTCGGGAGATCATTTCGGTTTCTCCTCGCGAACCGAGGAGCAGATCGAGATTGAAGAAGGAGAGCTGGAACGCAGGAATGTCGCTATTTTATTCCAGGATGGATAAAACATTTCCCAGCTAGCTCGCCAAAATAGAGGCGTGCACCTGTCCCTGGTATAAAACGAGAATTCCTCTTCGTATCTCTCCATCTCCATCTCTCGATCCTCGAGTTCTTCTCCGCTGGCCACTTCGCCCCCTGACTTTCCGTTCCGTTCCGTACCTTCCAAGCGCAAACATTTCTCCGTTTCGCCCCCTCCCAGGTTTTCTTCGGGTTGCCCCCTTTTCCTCGTCCATTTTTTTACTCCTTGTTGCCTTCCCTCTCCACTCGGAGGATTCCCTTTTCGTTCTCACGGCCGCTTTCGTCTTTGCGCTCCTCTTGTTTCTCTCGGGAGTGCTGCCACCCGAACAGCCTCTTCTTGCTCGTGTACGCCATAACGCTATTTCCGTCGGACCACGGTGAAAACGTCGTAAGTCACTTAATGCTGGCCGGACATCGAGCAAAGGCCGCGCTTTTTCATCGAACCTCGACCGCAGCATGACGGAACGGATAAAAGGTGGTAAAAACATCATAGAGAATTTTATTCGCTTGGATAGCGTATACCTTGCCTTGGAAGAGGAACGCTGTTGGAAATGATGTTGCTCCGATTTATTTATGCTAATGTTTTTGGTGTACGGCTGCTCCTCGCTGAACCACGATAAAGATTAGCCTCTGTAGAAAATAAAGAAAAACAAAACCACGAAACTTATCCTAGACGATAGAAAAGGGAACGAACAGGTTTTGTCTCCTTGGAGTGGAAGAGAAATTTCTTCGCATCGAGTCGGGACGTGGCAATATATAATAAGCTTTTGTTTGACAGAAGAGGCTCCAGTCACATTAAAAACCTCCACCCGTGACTTGCCTAATAGGAATGCTTCTTCTAGCCTCCTCTTTGACCCCTCTGTCAGCGGAGTGAACTCCCCCACCGATTCGCCGTTTTTCTTCAACGAGCCTGCGGCTCTATATCAGTCAAAACGGGACCACGTGGCATGAATCTGCCCATCTTGACATGGGAAATTCGTCCCTAGTATCTGATTTCGTCGCCGCCTTGTGCGTTCTGACATCGACGGAAATGGATCAACAAATGAGTCATTATGACAGTCGAGTGAATCCACGTTTCACGGAGATGAAGTGTACGATCCATGTAGTTGTACAAGTTCCCAATGATCCTGTTGACTTAGCCCTCTGTTGCGTGAATTTTATTTTATGTTCTGGAATTTGTTGGCGTTCGAACGTACAAAATGTTCTCGATTTGTTTAACAGGGATTGCGTTTAATGTTTATTTGACGAAATAGAAGCATATGTTCCATATTCGACCATTGCTAATTTAAAAAGCTCGATCACTGTGGTAGCGATGCCAATACAAAAAATTACTTAGTTCATCCTAGTTAATAATCGAAAAATAATTAAATACGGTTGAATTCGCTGCATTCCGATTTTTCTTTTCTTTTGCAAATACGATTTGGATCATCGGTACATACGTTAAATTACGAATTATTTTGTCCTCGTGGCCAAACACGATGAATATAAAATATATCGAGTGATGTGAAATACCACCAATGGAACAAACTTTATTTTCATAACGAACGCTTCAACCATGCTCAAAGACAGAATGGAGTCTCAATTTCTAGGAGTTCCGTCAAAATACGAATAATTTCGGCAAGAATGTCTAACGTGTCCCGAAAATTTCGGTCGCTCGTAAGTTGTGAATGCACGGCATCTACTATCTGGGTCGACTTGTAGATCAAACTGTTCCTGGAAACGGATTCACGGCAACGCTTCGCGCAGGAAGACCGTAACTCAGAATTTCGCGCAATAATGTCTCGACCAGCCATCGGACGTATTTTCTAAATATCAAAAAGCACACCTGGGACGTCTCGGATCTGTAAAAAATTAAAATCCATCGTCCTCGAGGGCCGTCGGTCTGCCAGAGAATGGGTTAGGGGCTCGCGGGGTCAGATAAAGGTTTGCAAGCGGATGACGCATCTTCGAACACGATGCAAACTCGCAGAATGCATCGGTATCCAAATATAAACGAGTAAACGGTTCGGTCTGCGGACCGTCTGGTTATTTATCCCGCTTTTCCGAGATTATCCCGGGAACCCTTGGCTGACTGTTTCGTCTGTTTCGCAAGGCCCTTTGTTCGTGAAATGGACTTCGTAGACCTCGGTGCTTGCTCTCTTTGGAACGCGTGCCATTCGTTTCTTTGGCTTCATCGTGAGTGAAAGTTGCATTAATTGTTTTGGAAAAGTTGTAACAGTGATTAACATGGCGACTTTGTTCTGTTCGCGTGTACCGTTGAATAATACAAGAGTTGAAGTAGTGGTTTCAAAAAGTAAATACGGAGCTCTTTAGTTTTCCAATTTAATATAATTAAATTCGAATTTCGAGGTTTATTAAATCCAAGAATAATAAATCTAATGAAAAGTATATTTTGTTCGGTCATGAGAACGAACCTCGACCAAAATTTTTGATTAATAAAATTACTCGTCAAGCAGGGGTGGGGATTCATAAAATAGGTAACAGGTGAAATCCAGAAGTTGAAAACCGTATTGTTCGGCTACAAATTCGTGAGGTTATTAACCCGTCCACACGTGGATGGACAAAGAGGTGCCTTACCTTGAAAGAAACTGTTGACTGTTACATTTTGAGTAGCTTGTACCTATTTACGTACGACGTATTACGTACTTCAACGCCGACGTAACTCGTGCTCCGAAAGACGCACTTACTCGCTCGCAGAGCTCCAGCAAAATATCGGATCTGAAAAGAGGTTGAAGAGACGGTCCCAATGCCATTTACGAGAGAGTGTCGGCACGTAGTTCGGCCCGCGAAAGGTAAGGTTCGTTATAAATACATCCTGTTCGAA
Organism: Hylaeus anthracinus; assembly: GCF_026225885.1. Classification (NCBI taxonomy): domain Eukaryota; kingdom Metazoa; phylum Arthropoda; class Insecta; order Hymenoptera; family Colletidae; genus Hylaeus; species Hylaeus anthracinus. The sequence continues at coordinate 12,111,027 of NW_026535284.1, forward strand.
AATAGATCTCGGACTGGTGCAACTGCAAACCGCGAATCGTTCAAAGCTTGCCGGATACTCGGACACTTTACCGGGGTCGTGTTCGTTTAACAAAATAGATCAATCGCCAAAGAATCGACTCGATCGACAACATGTGTACATCGATACAAAATCGAGTCAATGGAAGGTACACATTCCAATATCGATTCGACATTAAAGCTCTCTGATTCTTCAGAGGTTCTCTGAGATCGACTCCAATTTTGTTTAATTCTCATTGGATGAGAATAAAAAGTTCTCGAGGCATTGATTTTTACTGACAAGTGGAGGATCGTCGATGAGAGCTCAGGAGTTCCGAGGTTTGCAATTTGGTCGCCGAGATTTCGACGTGAGAACTTGCAAGGAACTTCGGGGAGCATCGTTTTTTACGATTTCGCGCTTTAACGCCGGCATCGTCCATCAGGAGATTCGTAAAAAGCTTTCAGAGTTAAGAATTTTTTCTTTACGACGCCAGCCACGTTTGTACCCGCGTCCTAGATACCTTTTTCGTGCCGGATGCGCGTTTCCACGCTGCGAATGAGCGTGGACCACTTCGACATAAATCAAAAACGCTTCGCGCTCCTTCACGGTTCGCGAGGCGGCGTACTTTTGAAATTGTGGTCAGCCCATATGCCAACCGACCCAGCGGGCATGAAATCGGTAATAAAAAGAAGAAGGAAAGCAATGTTAACGGGCACATGACCAGCTGCCTCTTAACCATTCGTTTCGGGTCGCTGGAAATGTCCTGGAACTAATTGATTCGTTGTTTGAGAGACGCAGTAGCACGTTAGAAGAAATCTTCTAAAAGCCTTTAACAAGGGAAAAATAGGAAATTAATTTGTTGGGCATATTAGGTACTGTAATATACTAGACATCTAGAGTATCGTCTTTGATTACCTTTATCGCTGTAAAATTCGTAATATTTTAATTACGCGTACTTGTTTTGAAACAAAATGGTGTCCATTCGACGGTACTTTTCTACTACAGGGATTCCTTGCGCCATCTAGCGAAACCTTCTTCTCGATTACAGAGATCTGCGTTTGCATCGCATGCGAAGGTAACCTTCCTGTCCTGACCGCAGATAAAACAGAATCGTCTGCACTTCATTAACGATGTGAATTTAACATTTTCAATTTTAACGCTTTTACGATCATGAAGGTACAGTTGAACGTAAAGCTATTCCAATCATATGTTTTCCCATAAATTTGACCACGTTGAAATGCATTTCTAAAACCTGTTACCAACGCACAGTAGCATTGCCCGACGAGGTAAATTCAAACGAGACGTCGCAGTTATCCAATACCGCTAACGATGTGCGACTATCGACAGGCATATCGTAGATAAATAATAAATTACATGGTATGTTTCTTTTATAAAATATTAATAAATCGAACACTATACTTTGCATAAAATCTTATCGACGAAAAATACAGGCACGAATGACAAATAAGAAAATTTTAAACATAAAATTGCCGGACCATTCGAGGGGGGGGGGGGCGAAGTTTCGTCGAGAATTAAGACGCAGTTGCTTCGCTGACAACAGAAACGAGTTAGCCTCTTACACGGTGTTCTAATTAGTCCAGATGAGATAATTGTCTTTGGCGTAGCTGTACGAAGAAAGAGAGAAGAGACCTTGCAAGAACTGGTCGTGCATTCCTCGAATGAATCGCTAAACGGATCTACAAAGACTCTGTTATAGATGTTACCAGCTGCGGCATAGCCAAAAGAAAAAAAGAAGATTACATAGAAATAATAGTAGTGTACGAATATTCATTTGAATCAAACTAATCCGAGCGCTGCTTCAGTGGCATGGCGTTCGCGAATATCCCAAGAATCACGCCATGTTCAAATTGCGCGGTTCAGATCGTAGCTCCACTGCAGCGATAACTTTTCAAATTTCGTGACACGCTATACCCCCAGACACTGTCATACCTCAGTCGATTATTACGTGTACGTTACATCGGCAGGAATAATAGCCGCGGGCCAGCTATGAGTGTAAAAACGCCAAGCGTTTTTTATCTGTTACGCTGTCTCGTTCGATGGATCTAGGCAAGGTGTGTCGTCCGCGTAATTACGTTGCACGAAGAAGAAGAAGAGGTCGTGCCCGGAACCGTGGCGTCAAGGAAATCGACTGTGGAATTACTTCTCGCCGTGGAATATCGTACGCGCAACGACTGGCAAAGCGGCCCCCTTCCGTGAGCTGGCTGCGTAATTACTTTCATGAGTACGTCTGTTATTTTCCTTTCGCTTCCTTTTTCTGTCCCGTTTCCAAGAATCGCGACGATTCCCTAACTCCCGTGATTCTTATTTGCGCCGTTCGGCCGCAGGCTTTTTTATCACGTCGCGTTTTCCATTGCAACGTTTAATCTCCCACGTTGAACGTCAGAGATCCTTCAAAGGACCTATCTACGTCGATCGTGGCAATCGCGAATCAGTAGGGGTCTAGGTTAAAAGCAGCTGTTTAATCGAGCCACGTTATCTTTGCATAATTATTAACGCGCTATTTTGCATGTTTAGTTTTTGTGTCATTTCTTCGTGTATATGCAGTATTGACGTTAGAAAAAAAAAAATGAAACAAAGTTGTCGTCACCCAGAATCAATGAGAATTTTCTACGAAAAGTATCGAGTACCATTGCACGACAAACAATGCGATCATTTCGCGACCAGTAATTAACGTTATATCCGATGTACGCGTTTCCACTGATCGCTGATTATTCGGAAGCATTGTTTACCGGTTTGATTGCACGGTAAATATAATGGTTAATTGTTGATCAGATTACATTTTGCCCAACACGGATGCAGCCCCCGTCGAGCACCGAGGCGTTTTTAATTCATCTCTACCGCGCGCCGCTACAATTACTCACTTAAATTGTTTAGAAGCGAGTTAAGCGATTGAACGAACGCCGTGGCGCATCCGTTACAATGAAACGCATACCCAGTGCAGCGCTGCACAATTAAATTTAAGAACCTCGGAACTCCGAGGACGTTGTATTTCTTGGTACCTCTCAGCCTATCCAAACGCCGAAACTTTGCAAGATGAAAAGAGACGTTTCAATTTCTTTCCTGTTTCCTTTGAATCGTTTATTTACCTCAACTGTCTAATTTTTTATCTCAGAAAGTACAGTCTCATCTTGAATATTGTAATGCATAGAACTCTCTTCTATTAGGACACTGTCACTTTTTTTCTATTCAAAAGAGGATCTACAACCGCGGTTTAAAGATTCGGAGCATCAAATATTACGAGCTTGTTTTAATTTTTGATTCTTCGTCACAGTTCTCTCCCTCGTCAACTTTTCGTACTAATAGCGATAGTTTCGAGCAGCCAGTGGTTGAATGATAGGTCTACGGATAAAAATAATGTTGCAGCTGAAAAAGATAAATGTGATTGACGAAACAAGTTTTTCGGAACTCGCTGTCCTTGACAGTCGGATTCTTTGGCTGAAAATACCGGATCAGGAAGTTGATCACGCGAGGCAAAGGTCGGCAAGAAAGACGCCTCCCATTGTCACAGACTCATCAGAAATTCTTCCTTTTGGTCTCAAGGTTACTGTCGCTAACAATCGCTCGTTTGTATTCTAGCCGGCTTTCCACTTCGCGTGCTTCGTGATCCACAGACGAGTACACTTTTGCCGTTATCGCGTACGTATAGAGTCATTTTGCAAACAATTTCATTATCATACCTGACATTTATGCGTTAATAGTATCAATAATATCTGGAAGGTGGCATTGTAACTCAATGATATTTCCCAGCAACACTTACCAGATTGTATTAGTTTATGCAGATTGAACGACTTTTGAACGCAGAAACACGTGCGCACATTTGCACAGTGTAATAAATTCTTGAACAGAATCACAACTATGTACTCCGTTTGATATTTGAGCAATTTACGATAAACACTTACACAATGTCAACGAAGATCTTGAAAAAATTCCAACATATCTATGGGATAATCTTAGAAATTCTTGAAAGTTCGTAATCGTCGAATTCTTTGTGGCGATAGAAATAATAAGGATTCTTGTTCAATACTATTCCATGTGTCTTTTTCAGTTCTCGATGAATTACTTTACTTTTCATTGGAAAGAACTTCTCGCTATTATCATTATCCATTTTCATTTCGTAATTTTACAGGTTACTCGATTCCTTTTACTCCGTACCGGTTACCGAATCGCGACCTTCTCGATCAAATAAACCAAATAAAAGCATCATTGGTTAGTTTACGTAAGCGAGAAAAGCACGATTGCTTGCGAAATGATCTGATAGGATCGCAGGACGTTGATAGTCGTTACTGTTGGATAACAGCATATGGATGAGTCGGATGAACGATGAAACTCCGTGGAACACGTGCTGCGTGTGCCTTTGCTCTTTGTTTATGTACGGAGTCACGGTATCGTGATTTCCGAGAAATTTCACAACGGTTTTGGACAGGGGCATAGCGGAACGAAGGTCGACCGCGTGTATATTTATATTGTATTTTCCGTCGACGTAGGCTTTACGATGTATGAGATTACCAAACGTACTCTTCAACGAGTATATTTATGGAATCTGTACGTTCCTTTCTGCTCGATGTTGTATACTTATGAAGAATAAAAAATTAATAACTCAAGTTCTAAACAGGGTGAGATACTCGTTCACTATATACGTTTTGTTGAAGCTACAGCTTTGTTGAAATCCTCATCTTTTTGCAAAGAACGCGTTGCGTACTCCCTCTCCACCGATCCAGAGATGGTCACCCTAAAAAACCTCGACGAAACTCGTTTTGGATTGGCCAAACGAGTAGCTGTAGAGAGTCAAAGAACGAAAGGACGCTGAAATCGGTGGTAGGAGCCGATGGGATTGCAACTTCCGACCGCGTCGTGTTTGCGAGCATTAATCGGAGGTCATCCCCGTAAGTGGAAACAAAAAATTTCATTTGCAGGAGGGCTAGAGGAGATAGTGTTGTTAATTTCCGGCGCTTTGTTTCTTGCGACCACGGTGGTCGTCCGTTTGATTTCCGTTTGGTTATGCCAGTCCGCGCGAGTTAAAACGAGGAGATGAGAAAGGAAAGAAATTCAAGTGCCCATATATGTAGATGATAATGCAACGGGTGGGATTGCGCAACGTAGAAACGTGGCGTGACGATTTTAATAGCCTGCGTTTCTTGGAAACCGCTGGTTTGCTTGGAGACGCAGAGGTTGATCTAATATAACAAAAAACTTTAGTATTTCTTGGGAAACAATTGTGATTTGCTCAGAGACGAAAAGCGAGCGTTTCAAATTTTACGTTAAATTGGAGCAAATGTATCATCCATATGCTGCAATGTGTGACAAAGGAGTCTCAAGGAAACATAAACAATAGCCTGGAAGTATTTCGGAAATAGCAGAGGGGAGTGATAGATAGGACAAGATTTTGGAAGTTTCACGGAGGACACGGAAGCCACCATGGCGGACGGTTTCTAGAACACGGATGATACAGTGTTTACAGGCGTGGGTGACGCAGTGTTTGCGACTGATTGGGAGAAGTCACGCACAGATTAGGCGGGTTCATTGCAGTAAAGTACGTGGGTCAATTACAGCCGTGTCGTCCTTCTAAACACGTCTGGGACATGATCCAGAGATATCGTTTTCAGCATGCGGGGCTTTGGGCTTTCTTTGTCTCCGTTTATGTACTCGTTCGTGTTCGAAGTCTGGAAGAAGAGGCGAGCAAATAGAACGCGAGAAAACGAGGTCAGTTTAGTTACGATTACGGAAGACCCTGAAGGAATATTGACTATTCATTCTGATGGTCATTTCATAGACAACCGACTCTGATTATGATGTACATACGGTGCAACGTTCATTTAAAAACTACAGAACACTGTAATATTATTGGCCCAAGATACATAAGTTTCATAAAAAGCAAGTATACATTACGTACAAAACGTGGGATACCTGTTATTAATCTAACCTTGATACGAAAGTGGTATTTATTCTGCGTTTCCCAATCGACATTTTAAAATGGACATATGTATTTGCGGTACCCAGCCTGTCGAGACTTATGCAAACATGTGAATTCATTCGAAATAGCTGAGACGAGGATGTCGGGTAGATTTTTGCGATTTTCTATCGCCGCATGGCATAGAGAAGTCGATATTCTGGGAAACGTGCTCGACGGGAACGCATTGTTCGCGCGTCTTCGTGGGCCCCGATGCAACTGCGCTCGAGATCGCTTCAGAAAATTCTTTTCCTTTTCTTGGACGGTCCTTGCTCCGTTTACGACCTACGCCAAAAGCGATCGACGTCCCGACGATTCCTCGCGAACGTGACTGGATCGCACGGATCCATCCAGCGCACGTGATCCAGACTCCGGAGGTCTTTTTGTCCCGGTCCATGGTCAAACTTTTATTGGACTGGTAGATTTTATTGGCTGTACGTTTATTATTTGAATAGTATGAGAGTTGCGGATATAATTTTTGCTCGATGAATATTCGTACTATTTACGTATACAGAAGTGAGCCAATAAATAAAAATCGTAGTAACTCCAGCCAAGAATGGATCCCTTGTAATAAGTACATTTCTATGGAAACTCTTTTGTTCCATTGTGGGAGATTTGTATATCCACGGAAGAATTTCACCCAACCGATGTTTCACGAATTTACAGAATCCCTTCCACGCGTGACTTTTCTCCCTCTCCAGCGGGTAGCCATCGGTCCAACGGGGAGGGAGGAATCTATTTAAAGTGAACTTTGACGAATGATCCAGGCATAACGTTGCATCGCGCCAGCAGTTCGCAGTCGTTAGTCGGACTTGGACCTGATTGGAGCGAGCGAGAACGACCGAGGGACCCATTGCCCAGAGACTCATCTTCGAGCACTCCCACCGCGACACACTTTCACCGATAACGATGCTGAGGGAAACGATACTCGTTTTCGCGACTCTGTTGGCGTTGGCCTACGCTACCCAAGTCAACAAGTGCGGAAGTGGTGGGTACAAGTGGTTTTTGGGTCTTACTTATCGTGGAAATTTCGACCATCGGTGTGCTCGTTTCGTTGAAAGTTTTTTTTTTTTTTTTTTTTTTTTTTTGGTGTTTACTCACTCAAGTATCGAATTTTCTCCGTTTAATCTCGCGAAGTAATCCCCTCCGTTGTGTACATTTATGTAACATCTATGTAGAGCTTTTTTATCATTTATCGGTTTGGTTAAAAAATAGACACTGTTTACGGTAGACCGATGAGAAAGTTCGCGAGTCGGTATCGCGAATAAACGAGTCACTCGCGCGAGTTACCAAGTTCCCTCGAACCGCGATGACATTCGTCCGAGATCCAGACGGCGCGCGGTGTCGCGACGACGGAGTGATGTACATCAGTGGTTACTCTTTGTCGGGCTCGAGGTAATGTCCAAAGAAAGATAAAGTAACACGGTTGCTGATCTTGCAGCATTCGGTACTTAATTAAAATTCAAAATGAATTTACATTCTTTATCTTTTGGAAATATCGTACTTCTCACTCGAGCTAAAAGCAATTGATTTCTCGTTTTCGTTCATATTTTACATATTCATTCGGTGTGCAATCTTTCAACTGTAAAAAGAGGGCAAACGCGGCTACCTCGTATTCTTGTGATAAATTGCAAAACACTCATTGGTGTCTACGATAAGCCCGATAGAGTGGTCTAGTTCCAAAGCCAGTTCAATGACCGTAATTCGCAGACACGATTTCGAATAAAATGGACTACATACTGCTTACTATTCTAATTCGAACCCGAAAATTTGCAGCTGAGAAGTTCGCGGATGGGAATCAGATTAGGATAACCAATTGCGACGAGCAACCATGCAAGCTGAAGCGCAGAACGACGCAAACGATCGAGCAGAAGTTTGTGGCTGACAAAGATATTGAGAACGTGGTACACGCGGTAAGCGCAATAGTTCTGGGCGTACCGTTACCGTTCGTTGGCGTGGATGGGACCAGTGCATGCTCGAGCATCAGCAATCTGGATGGCACCCCTGCGGGATGCTCGCTGAAGAAGGGCCAGGAGTATATCTACAAACGAGACTTCGACGTCTTACAAATCTATCCTACGGTGAGTACTCGAGGCTGCACGCTCGAATCTGGTCGAGTCTGGTTCGAGACGGTCTTGAAAGTATCGATTGGCCTTGAGGGAACGATGTAAACACGTTAATTTCCTTCGTTCATAAGTATTTATTCATATATACCGCAGCACTGTGTAGGTGAATAAGTAAATTACCAAAATAAAGAAAACTACAGTAGAGAGTTAAAAAGGCAGTGCATGCTCAAATAAGTTTCGAAAGCAAGTTGCTTAGGATTGCAAAAAACGTATCGATGAAATGCACTTAATGTACTACTGTAGAGCAGTCACGTTATCGTATAGATTAGCCAAAGTGCGCAATTTAATGGTCGTGAACTTTTACTTTATAGGTCATAACGCAAGTGAAAGTAAATTACTACCGAGCTGTGTAATTTGTGGTTGTATTGAGCCGTAGAAACATAGTTTCCTTGTATTTTAAATATTCCATTTAGCTCATTTATCAGTCCAATTTCGATAGATTACGTATAGTAAATAAACAAGAGTTTATCGTAGCGACCAGATCGGTCTAAGAATGTCGTAAGTCTCGGCACGAGCGTGGATCTCTCGCGTTATCGCGCATGTCTAGTAAGTCTGCAACGATTTCGCAACACGTACTAAGAACTAGTCAATTTTTTTTAGAAAGAACGTGCTTAGACAGTGTTAAACGTAAACACGCTTGCTCAGCTCCGTTGTATGACCGTGACATTGATAATACCGTGAGATCTTTCCGCAGATCTCCATGGTGATCCACTACGCGTTGATGGACGGAAACCACACGGTCGCTTGTTTCGAAGTCCCGGCGAAGATCGTCAAGTGAAAGGAGTTGCCCGTTTTTACTGGGAGAGCTACCTCCGTGGATTCCAGAAGCCGCGAAGTTGTGCCTCTACATACGAAACTTCTGTACAATAAGATGGACGACGTGGAAGAGAGAGTGTTCGCTTTCGGAGACCGTTTTTCCCGCGAATAGAACGAGTTTCACGTAGTCTTGTTTATCGTCGAGCTTAATGAGTATATAGTGCGTACGCGTGATTGTAATTAACAATAAAAACCTTTTATAGAATGCAGAATTTTTGACCTACCAGCAGGTCAGTTGAACCTTGCACCAGCAGGTGCAATTTACAAATTGAAATGAAATGAGATGTTGTTTTAGATAGAGGCTTCTCGAAGATCTGATAACATTCATGGTTACTCTCTAATACCTCCACTGCAATATTCAATATTTATTTTCCGTTTTAGAGGTATTCAACCCATTGTCTCAGCAGTAGTGAATTCCAGAGCCTTCCTGATAAACACCTAAAACAATACCAGAAGAGACAAGCCACAATAAAACATCCAGAATGAAACCTAGTAATATCATCTTTTGTACTAATGGTGTTACTCATTATCTGTGCAATGCAAAGTATTTCCTTCTGAAGTGGAGACTTTTTCTATCACAAGGTAGAAACGCCGATAACGTAGAGAACTCGGCGAGCAAGTAACTACTGCCACGCGTGGAAGATTGGGAAAATTGAGTCGCCGCGTCGCTCGAACCGCTCCGACGATACAGATAACAGAACGCGAAGATCCATTCTACCTCCCACTAAATCATACACACAGGTACGGTAAAATTCATATAAATTCTCGGATCATACACCGGTATCGCAGAAATTACATGAAACTTGTAGATTTTCCACGTGCCTAGTTTTTCGCTGTTTGCCTATTTTTACTGTTTACAAGAGGTAGAACAAAACAGATCCTCTGGTTTGATCCAAAAACTTCGCAAACAAATACTATTAAATTTCCCCTAGAACTTTTACTCAGTGTTTGTTCTTATTCCTTTCTCGATTCAAGGAACGATACTTGTTTCGATAAGGGCGATCATCGTGGAAAGTGCACCGGACGAGGTAAATTGGAAAGGAGGAAGGGCAAGAATGATCCATTCTTTATCGCGTTCGACATCAGCGGATAGAAGGGATGCAATACCATGATACAGATTTAATTCCGAGACTGAGAATCTACGTTCGAGTAAAACGGATGTCCAGATGGCGACCGAGCGTGGGTACATTTACGTACGGGTTCAAAGGGTTGGGATTCGATGATTAGTCCTTTGTCGTCGTCGGTTCCTTTATCGAGCTTGCTCTACCCTCGTAACGAATAAAATCATTACACCGAAAAGAGGATAGTGGTTCTTCCACTGCACATCCAAAGGGACAGAGTGCAAAGAAGCAATTAACGCACGCCTCTTCCGTAGATATCCATTTTCCACCATCTGAAATTTTGTTATGGTAAAGGGACGGCTACCTTCTGCAATTTTTAAGCGCCGCAACGCATTCGACTCTGTTAATTTTTTGTAGCACTCCGTTGTCACATTAATTTGTTAGACGTGGGTTCTTCCACGATCGAGGCAAAACCCTTCCCGCGTTTTTACACATACAGACGCAATCGCGGCGGACAACACACGTGTGCGCAGCCCCCGAGTAAGCCATTCCCTCGTCGAAAAGATAGCTTTCAGAAAGCGCGAGTGGCATTCCTGCCTTTCAGGAGCTTTTAAGATGACCATGATCCGTGACACCAGAGTCGGAGAGCATCTGCTTCCTCATCCGCCTCTTTCGCCCGGAGGTCTCTCACCCTATTTCGATCTTTTTCGCCCCGCTTCGTCTCGCCACCGACCCACCCTCGTTCCTCCGTCGTTTTCATCCCTTCCGCGCCAACCTCCTTCTGGCCCTCTTAAACCACTATAAACCGTCTTCGACACCGAACAGAAAGCAAGCACTCGTCCACGGACGACCGAGTACGCGCAAGTACCTAAACGCGACTATCAAAGGCTCTAGTCGAATCGGGCCGCGCTGTAGTCGCCGTCGGGTCGAGTAAACCTACCCTCGTCGACCCTTTATTTTCCTTCCTCGGAACGTCCCAGGACCAATTTCCGCTAGTAATATTGCACACACAAGCTTCGAGCGTACATCGACGGCGATTCTTCACTCGACGACGTATTTTACATGATGCATCGAATTTATTTATTTATGTATCTTAAAGTGGGTTGCAAACCAAACGTTCAATTCAATGATTGTCCAGCGAATCGCTGAAAATGTTTGAGTTAACTCGCTGTAACCTAAATTATGTTTGGCTTGAGTTCTGTTATGTATTCAAATTTCCGTTTAGTTTAGTTACTCACTCTTCCTGGAGGAGGAGGTTGTCTTACCAACCGCGTACCCATTGCCTTTCTCCACTGTAGAACTATACGTATTCTTTAACCTCTATTGCCAGTGTATCTATCGAGTTTCTCTTACACTATGACAATAGAGAAACTCTGAATGTTATTATCGTGGGCGCGCGGGATTGGTCTCGCGAGAAATATTTTTCTGAATATTTGTTCGCGGCGAAAACACTCGAATGGGAAAAATATTCTACTCGGAACGGTAACACACGGCGAACCTGCGCAAACCTATAGCTGTAGCTTTCGTGTACAAAGCAGCTATCGCGATTGTTTTCTGAGATAGACGTCTGCGCAGACGTATGCTCAGCTGTTTGCCGTTATTCTTGCAATCGTTACCATACCGCCCAGGAATACGGGGCACATGAATAAATCGAACTCGTTTCTCGAATCTTTTCCATCGTACAGCGTAATCGGAACCGAGCAATCGAGAAAGAAATATTTAATTTGACGTCGTAATCGCTATAATTTGCACGCTCTGTTCTCTCTTTTAAAGACCGATCGCGAGCCCGATAACGATCCAGTCCACAAATCGTGGTAGTTTATCTTGGTATTTGACGGGTGTTAATTTGTCGCTAGATTTGTCTACAGTAGTGGTCGGGTAAAAATAGTTACTATCTTCCCAACGTTTTAAAAATATTGTTTTCCCAGCAGACGTGAATTCGGTGTGTTTCGGGAGTCTTTTAAATTTCATTAGCGTTCCTCTTTTCTATATCTTTTATTTTATGAAACGATCGGTTTAGCTTTCGAGAGACTCGTTCATGATTCAAGCCAGTTGCAACCAGCTATGTGGGAACGAACCGCAAGAACATGTGTTAAATTTTTTCGAGGCCAGTAACCTGTTTCACTCTATGGGACGACCATAAGAATAATACAAATAACTTTTGTTAAACGAACCTCAAACTCGACGATCGAGAGTAAAAATCTCTATCGGAATCGCAGGGGTTGCATTAAATTTCATGGGACTGCGGGCTCGACTCGAATTATCGAACAGGGTAGAACGCATGTGCGTTCCGTTACGCATCCGTTTCGGTGGTGTTTACCAGCGCCGAGTATTATTCGAACAGCGCGTCCTTTCGCGTAGGACAAACATCCCTTTCTGGTCCAGTATCGGGGGGTGCACGGCGTACAACGTCGAGCCTCTTCCACCCCTTTCACCCCACTCACAGCTTTTCCTCCGACACCGCCACCTCCTAGGGAGGCTTTGCAGGCTGCGCGTCCGTCGCCGCGCCGTTTGCTCGTCTTCTCCGTCAGTGTGCCGTCCGCCGTCGGTCGAGGACCACGTGTTTATGCGTCGCGTCGACCCGGGCCGTCAGGCTGCTCGTCGCGCGATTTGTGCACCCCCGAGTGATCGCCAAGTGATTTAAAAAAAAAAAAAAAAAGAAAGAACGAACAACCGGCTAACATCACTTGTAGTCGTCACACCGTCGCGCGTGTCTTCTGTTTTGTTCCACGTTAGAGTTGACTTTTCGCCCACGTGACAAATACTCGCAGGACACTCCCACAGGAAAATAGCGAATCCTACACCGACTAATTAAATTTGATAAAGATAAAAAAAAAAAACTTTTGCATCGGTGGAATTTACGTACATGTGAGAGTTTACGAGGGTAGCACGAGGGGTGACAGAGAGATTGGAGAGGGATCCTTGCAGAAAAGCGCGCGAAGCCAAGCGTCGAGTCCTGGCGAGCAGTCCTCCACTTCCGCGTGCGAGATCGACGCGTGGATGATCCAGTGACGGTGTCGCGTTTCTCGAATCTTCCCTCGAATCGATTTCACAGCGTCCGCGGCCATTGGCGAGCCAAACGCGATTACAGGCATATCCCTGTTCTCCTCGTTTCGTTTGGACCCATTCCAGGGGAATCGAAAATCTGTGGCGAGCTGACGCGATCGAAGATCTCCGCAGTGCTTTTTCGGCGGGGCCTCGTCGGCCGGATGGTTGACGCACCACCGCGTCGCGGCGCGTAGATTAATCGCGGTTATTTCGACGGTTTCTGGAAACTTTTCTGTCGGAACTCCAGAGGGAACTTAACGCTAGAAGTTGTTGCTGATCAGTGTTGCTCCGTTCGCCAGCCTCCCTCGTGGGAAGTTGGGGAGGAACTAGGGGTAGGACTTGAATACTTTTGGACATTTGAGTGAGCAGGATTGAAACTTCAAGTATTAAAATCGAGAGACGTTGACGAGACTCGAGAACTCGAAGACTTTTGCACCCTCGATAGCATAGGAAGTCCAATGGAACAGCCTACCTGAAATCCAGTCAGGAAGGATTTCTGGACTACTCGAAATACCCAAGGAACCAGCTTGAACTCTGATAAAAACCGAGGACTCGAATACTCCCGACTTGAATCTTCGGGCAATCTTCTTTCATACTCTGACGGATTCGCGAGCCTAGTCGAACCACAGACCACCCGAAAGCTGTAACTACCCTCGAGATCCAAAGACTCTGAGGTAGGTCGAGGCTTGGACCAGAGCACTCCACCTTCGATCGCTCAGGATTCAAGTTTAACGGATCTCCTAGGCTTTCTTCTCCTCTGCTCCCAAAACTCGGCAGCCCCGGTCCAAGAACTGCCCGAAAACCACGACGTAGAGGGATTCCTGGAGTAACTGTTCGCAACGGCGAAGAGGACGTTGACCAGGTCATAGCCTGGTCGCAGGGATCGAGTTATTTTCTGAACGACGGTGGCCGTTGGTGCGGTGAACTCTGCGGCCTCGGTGGACATACCATGGTCACCGGTGATTGCGGGTATCATGCTCGTCGTTGCAGGTTATTGGCGGCAGCGGCGCGCGGTTAGATCGAAAGTGCGGCAGATTTTCTAGCGGCGCTGAGGCTACTACGCGTGTCCGACGCTTTAATAACGGGCGTAGAGTGGATGAAAGGCAGGAGGAAAAAAGAAGAAGCGAGACGCGCGGGGGTTGCGGCGCGTGGTGGTGGATGCGGTACCGCGGCAGCTTTAATTAGTGTTTAAGTAGAGAGGAAAAACACGAGTGGCTCGCAGGGGGGACAGAGGAGACGAGCGATCTTCTGGAGCACGGACGGGTACGTTTTAACGCGCGAAATCGGTTGCATGCATCGAACGCCGTTCGAGTGGCCGCGGAAGGAAAAAATCACCAATTCATCGACGACGAGTGGCGGCTTTTAGCGAAACGAAGAGGGATTCTCGATGATGCCGATGCCGAACTCCACGGGATCGGCGATGATCGTTCGTGACGCGGGAAGGTGAGATCCTGGCAGGCTTCCGGCTTGTAAAATTTCGAGTGAACCGTGTTCTCGAGATTTTAGCGACACTAGATCAAGTAAAATCGTTTCTAAGAAAACGGCTTTTAAGGCTTTAAAGTCTCCGATGGATGCACTTTACCTTGATCCAGATAAAAGGCCGAGTAAAGGACTAGGATAATGTAAATTCTTTTCTTCTAGCGTTACAGGGGGTAGTTTATAGGAAAACCTTCGAAACTCGAGTCACTTTCGCAAGACTGTGGTTATAGATTCCGGAGATAAAATTACGTGACGATGGTGAACGACTTTACTAGATAAGAGATTAACATATAATAATTGATTTACTAAAGAGGGCTCCTATATCGTTAGTAAATTTATTTGGATGATACAACCCTGTACTACACTAGAAGTTCAAAATTTACATTCAACCAAAACACCACTAAAATTCTATTCTATAGCAAGCCAGAACCCTGCTCGAACTTGCGACAGATCGCGAGTGAACCACGATCCCGCGATAATGACTTAATTCTCGCTCAGCTAGTCGACTGAGGAGATCAGTCCGATAAGTGATCAGTGTTTCGTGATCAAAGTAGCGTGGAATAACGAGAGAACATGTGGAGTGTACTGTGGTCGTTCGTTGGACTAACGAAGGCTGTTTCGTACGTCGCTGGGATCTCTGCCACCGTCGACGAAAAATCTGGTGAGTCTCCTTCCCTTTCGCGTTGAGCTATTTTTCCTCGAGACCTGGCTCGTTCGTCCTCGAAGAGAAAGACGCGCAAAACGGTGGCCCTTTTAAAAAACGGCAAGCGTAATTTCTCGTTGAAACGAGACGCGCGAAGTCGTCCGCTGGTATCGCGGGGCCACCCGATTCTTCGCTATTTTCTCGCTTTTATTTACCACGCTCGGTGGTATCTGGGGCGGAGATTCGCTCCAGGCGACCGCTGCAGTTTTTCGCAGGCTGCGCGTGCATACGTAATAAATCGACGGAATCGGAATCGCATGTCGCGCTCGCGTATTCGAACACAGAGATATATTTACAGCCTGACCAGAAATAACGTTAGCAGCCGTATTTCGGAAATAATGTTAACTTTGGTGTAATATTTTTTTTTAGCGTAACCCTATTCGGATAAAAAAATAAAGTGATTCATGCAAGAATCTCGTATTTTACGAAGTGGGAATAGACCTGAATCCGTAACGCGATAATCGGTTGATTCACGCGCGATTCCGTTTTCCCAGCGACGCTGTCCGACTTGGCGACTTGGCGACTTGGCCCGCGGGAAGAAGGGCTGACGTGTACTCCCCAGGTATTACATAATGTACAGGAGACACTAACCCGCTTGTACCTGGATTCCCGTACTCCTAGAGCGCGCAGGGCGGCCCCGGCGGGAGCTGGAGCCGTTGGGGAGTGACGACTCCATGCACCCGAGTTGGTTTGCACTCCACCGTGGTCTGTAAATCGGTTTCTTAATCAAAATTAAAGACACCTCGTTTTCAACGAAAAAAACTTTAACTCTTTACACGCAAAGTCAATGCCAGTGAAGACTGTTCACCTTGACTTCTTCTTCACTTCATCGCCCTGTCGAGGTTCTTCCTGAGTTAAGGTTTCGGTCACAATTATCGGTCGCGAACCCCGACGGAAACGAAATTGTCGAGAGATCTCGAAATAATGAGCCGAAGTAATGCGTTTGAAGATTCCAGGCTGCGGGAGCTTCTCGTTATCTCGCGAATTGAAAACTTCATTTCGCCTGGCACCCAGTAGTGCTCGTAATCCGACCTCGTGCTTCTTGTCCTTTGACGCGCAGGATCGCGCATTGTCTTCGACGCGGAAGTTCCCTGACTTGGAGCAACTTCCCTCAACAGCACCGGGAATTCGATTAAGGTCTCACCGTGACTGGAGGGCGATTCGCTGGTTCGATCGGACCCCGATTCTCGTGCGATCGACGACATTCCACTCGTTCGTGGCCGCCATTGTCGAGCTCCAGTTTCGTCATTTGCTAGTGGGTCGTTCGTTTTTGTTTCTCCTGGGGAATTTCGCGTTTTGTGCGTAGGGCGAATCCGTAGAAGCAACCAAAGAACGAAGAACGCGTGGAAACTGGAAGCGTACAGGATTATTAGACGTATACGGTTGAAGGGATGCGAGTCTTCAGGAATTTCTCCTTCGAACCCCGTTTACTATAGCTCGTTCAAACTTTGCTCGTTTCTTTTTACATGTTTTAATGGTACGCGAATTTTTTTTCTGCAGATAGAAATATCGATTTTTCGGACGAATGCGTAGAGCGAAGGGAATCATTGAAAAATGAAAAACTCAGCTATGTGTTAATATAAATTCTATTTACCCGGAACAAATAAATTGCATAGTATCGTGTTTTTCAAGCTTAGAACATTTGTTCGCACATATTTCTAGGGTAGCTGTACTTTTTCATAAAGGAAGTTCGAGTATTAATCAAATAAACGGGGCAGCCGTTTAGTCGATACGAGTATAGCTATAGCTGGGAATTAAAATTTATTAACCGCGTATTTAATCATGTGTGACATGACAAGTTCAATGCAACAGATCGATACTCATCGTGCAAAGCCCTAGTTGCATGGCACGTAACTGTAATTATTTATATCTCTAAAATGATCGACTGTCCGCGCCTGATACTATGCACATAGCATCAGGGACCTGAATACTTCAGCAGCTTGCAAAAGTGTGCCAAAGTCAAAGATGGACAGTCTGGAGTTTCAGTTGGCTATCGAGCCAGCAATTCAAATTATACAAAAATAATGAAACCATATACGTATCTCACTTGGAAACCCTCCTGAATCATATAACAAAAATAATAATCGAATTCCAAACAGATTGGCCGAAAATTTCCATTATTGGAGAAACCGTGGGAAGGTGAAGTTTGTGAAACAGCGTGCTAAAGGGTTCGATCGCGAGTTGGGAAGCTGAAGGCCCGTTTATCGAGAAGTTTGCACGCGTTTCCTCTTCCCTCCTCTCTTTGTCACCCAAACCGCGATATACACCCGTCTCTCTCGGGCGTATCCCGACGCGTTTTCGTTCCAACCCGAAACGCGGCGACGGATCGAGCTCGTTATTAATTATTGATACCACGGCAATAACTCGACGCGGTAATAATGGTCGAAAATATGATCGCACGGAGGATATACGTGGCGACGGGACGCACGCGGTAAATATATTCCTGTAACGCAACAATTATCGACGGTATCGTTTATTATTGCGCGTTCGTCCAGCGCACGGTCTCGCTCGGATAAATACCGATGCGAGAAGTATCATCGATAAAGTTATCCGCAGGAATAATGAAGTCCTTTCATTAGCGAGTGGCTCGTTTCGCGTTTCGGGACGCGGCTACGCGCTCGATTGCATTTGCAATGTAGGCCTCTCTCGACTGCCAGGGATACGCTGTTTACCAGAGAGAAAATTAATCGCTTCGGCTCGAACAAAATCGCGTTCCCGCAAATTAGAGTCGTGCGTCTCTGGTTTAGCCGATTCTCTGCCCTTGCGAGGCACTTCACCTACGCGTTGTAAATTATTCTTTTCGCGTGCTGTAATTATCGTACACAAAAACAACCTGAAAGGACAACTAAAAAGTGTGCCGATTTTATTTTCGAAAGAAATAATCAATAAAAAAGAGCCGACAATTCTCATAAATTTTCAATAAAACCTGGAGCTTCGATAATTATTAATCATCCCGTTCTCCACAAGCGTAAATAGAGAAATAAATTTCCATTTCGAAACAACAAATACGTTATTTCTGTTCAATTGCGAATTGGGAATTGAAATTTTCTCTTTTTTTATATAGGTACCATTGAATTAAAAATTTGCCCAGGTCAGTTTGCGGTCGACCATACTCCGCCCTCGCGATACTCGTTTAGGATTCGCGGCGTGTGGAAGCGCCACCCGTCGCGTCGTGGCGTCGAAGGAAATTCGTAAAAGGAAAACAGTGGTAGTTTCTCTTTGTTCCCCCGCGACGCTGTCGCGCAAAAGGGAGGGAAGATCGTCGCGCATAAAAGCACGTAAAGGCTTCACACGAACGCCGAGTTCACATGGACGACGGCACGCGTGTAGCTGGAAACTCGAGGCAACCGTGAAGAGGACCCTGGCAGCGTATCGAGGGCTCGTCGACTTTTCTTTCCCGGGAAAGGTTTAACGAACCGACCCGCCGCAGTTTCCTTTCTGTGCGCCGGACTTCTTCGTTCCGCTCTCCGATTTTCCCCCAGCTTCTTCTTCTTCTCGCGTTCTCTTTCGCGCAACCTGTTTTCTAGTGGCAACTCCGGTTATTCGATTCCTTAATTCACTTCCACCCGATGGAAGTATTTATTAAGGCTCCGTGAGGCTTTTATTACCGCGATACTTGCGATAAACGATCAATTTCTTCTCGGCTTGTGTCCCGACACGTCCGTGAATAAGTTCGCGAAGGACACATTGCAAGTATTCATAATCGATAAACCAAAGTATCCTTGATATAATTGCTCTTCGCTTTTTACTGTCAGTGTATTCAGTCAGGGATTTTTTATATTTTTTACTTTCGTATTTCTCGGCATTATTTTCCGAGAGGTTTTCTTCTGACGAAGATTGTTTATTTTCCTTCTCATCATCTGCGGTGTATTTTCTTTGTTGTTTTTGATTAATTATATTTCTTAGGAATTCTTACGCTTTCTACCCCGAAGAGGGTAGAAAAGTACAATAGCCAGTAGGAAGAGCCCCTTGATCTCGGTTTCGTTTTCTCTTCATCTCCGACATCTTCGCCAATTACGGAATGAAAAATTGCTCTAATTCTAAATAAACTTGGATGCTTTCCAGTTGCCAACCTTCTCGCGTTTTATTACTCGGAGCAAACAGGACTTAAGAGTAAAAGTATAGTCTTCGCAGGGAAAGTATTTTAGTATTTTCGTCAGTACTCGGTATTAGAAATGTAAAATATCTGCCGGTCGAGAATGCGTTAAGAGTATCGCGTACCTATTCGACTTGGATACATGGAGAATAAGCGTAGGTGCAAAAAGTAGGACAAGGAAATACGGAGAAATTCGTATGAAACACACCGATTTACTCGTTTCATCGTCTCGAGAAGAGTGCACTTGACTTTCATAAGCGAATCGTAGAAACCTGTTTCGCCACTTCGAAGAGCGTACTTCCAACGGTTGGTAGCTCTGCCCGCCGATAACGTTCCCTTTTTGATCTTTTATCGATAAACGCAACGCTCGGATCAGAGGCGAAAGAAGACAATGAAGCGTTCGGGGCAGGTGCATTCATCGCGGGCTTTGCTCTCGCGTCTCTTTACAATTCGTAACTCGTGTCGCTAATACCTTTCACGGCTCGCGTAATTTCCATTTCGAAGCTCCACAAGTCATTGATTTCTAGCTCTGATCGCGCGACAGAGATGAAGGGAGAAAAAAAAAGCGACGGAGACCTCTCTCGATTTCCCTTTCAGCGTTTCCTCTTTTCCTGCGTTTTTTCCCTTGTTTCAATGGCTCGCGGCACTTTGCGTCGCATCAACCCGTTAACCCTTGGAGCAATCAAACTAATGGTTAATACACCATTCTCTTGGTCGTCGTCTTTTCGAATCGCATCGACGAAACTGATTTTCATTTTTCGCTCGCGCGTGGCTCGTCCAGCTTTTCGAAAGAGGGTGAAAAATGGCGACCGGCTAAAGAACGAGAGCGATGAAAAATTTTTCACCAGACTTCGTGAATCGTTTTGCCATCTCGTGATTCGAAGCGACGCGAGAGAACGCGTTTCGGCCTGATCTGAGCTTACGCGATTTAACGCGAATGTCGTGGACACGAGAGATCGCGAAAACGCTGCCAGCGGTGCTGCCTCTGTCACTCCAGCAAAAACTTGACGAAAGAAAGGGTAACACGATATTTTCCAACCGGTTTATAACGCGTAAAACATCAAATTCTCGCTAAGCGAGGATTCATAGGGAAATACCATCGAAAGAAATTTTTCCAAAGCATCGTCTAGTTTAGCGAAGAGCGAAAGATTGTTCTGGAATTTAGCTTGAAGCAAGCAAATAAATTTGCCGTTTTCGAAATGAGCTTTCGCGTCGCTTTAGGCGACTCGATTTATTTATTTTTTTTTTTTTCGTTACTGCTGGTGGCTGCATTCAGGAGCAGCGTTCCCTCCCAGGACACGTCGAATCCAATATTTCTCGGCGTATCGCGACGTCCAATGCCAGGGGCTGACCCCTCCCCCCCCTTCCCTCGTGGATTTTCGCAGGATGCATCTCGGGGGTTTAAGCTCGATCCTGTCGCGCCGACAGTTACAAACGAGACGTCGTATAACTGTCAGCGACGAGGGAGCTCGGTCCGAGGCGCGCGGAGACGCTTCCTTCCTGGTGAAATTACGCGCGAGGCTCACGATTCCGCTCCAAAACTCGCGCCCGCTTCCTCCGTTCGTGGGTTAATCGATGCCCCGACGATTAATCAAACCTGAGTGACTTTTTAGAGCTCTTCTGAAGGGGTTACATGTTTTGTCGGTAGAGTGGCTGGAAGCTTTGCTTTCCCTTTGCGAGTAGACCGATATTTCGTGTCCTGTTTATTTTCTGGTCTAGGATCTCGTCAGTTTTTGCGATCGTTCTGTAGGCTATATTTTTTACCCTTATAGATTTCCAGAGACGTCTAGATCGTTATCTTTGAATAAAACTAAAAGACGAGTTCGATAGAAATATTCTTATAATAGAGTTGAAAGTGATTGAATGGAAAGTAGAAACGTCCGTCTGGGTCAGACGGTCCGAGCATGCAGAGCTCGCAGTTGGCAGTCCGAGGATCGACACACGCGATCTCGACTCCTGAGGATCTCGCAGCAGGAGTTGACGCGGGGTCGGGATTGAATCTTGCCGACAGAACCGATTTCGCTTCCGGCGTTGTCTCGTGGAACGATTGCAGGCTATTTCCTATCACCGACTCTCCGCGCCAGGGAAAAAGGAGAAGGAGAAACGAGATAACGGGAACAGACAGAGAGGGAATGGAAAGCTGGTAGCTCGATCTCCCTCCGACGGAGACTCCAGGATACGAATTTACTCGGAACTAAGAGCGTGCTTTGACTCCTCTTTTTGTCCTTTCGTGCGCGATATCCGATACATCGCGGCGCGCTTGAATAAAGTCTATATTCGTTCTTACGAAATAATCCCAAGTCTCTGTAACGCGAAATCCAAACCGGTAAATAAATGTCTACCTAGCAAATCGATATGAATGTCAGCTCGCGTTTACATCGTTGCAGATTTTTCGGTTCATCTTTCTTCCATAGGGTAGCTTTACTAGGCCCACTTCTTCTAATCACTTCGATAAAATTAACCCCTCGCACTCGAGAGGTGAATCTCAGTTACCACTGGGTTTCACGCAGCGAATCTACCACTAATAATGTTTCTTCACGCATCACTTTTAATACTTGCTCAAGGTTGAACATTTTTTACCATAAATATTTAATTAGTTTCCCGTTGTCGACGATAATTCGCTGAAAACGATGGGCGTCCAGGGTTGCCGTTGACAATCACAACTTAACCGGAAGGATCGCTACGTGGAGCAGCGTTCTCTCTTTAAGTAATTCGGTTTGGGGCTGGAATCCCAGACACTCCCCAACAATTCGTCGAGTCGCGACGCGGCGTGGGTTGGAGAAAGAGGGAGACTGGCACGGTAAAGGGAGTCACGGTTTGCTAACGACGGATTAATTTTGCAGTTAGACGTTGTAATTTTGACAATTTCGCCCCGAAACTTATCGATCGAGGAACTGTTTACGCGAATTCCTAGACCTACGAGACAGGGTAGAGTTAGGTGAATCACTTTCTCTCTGCAGTTTAGAATCTTTCTTGAAAGCTTGTACGAGCCAAGATGGCGTTGTCTTGGCAAGCACGAAGCACCTAGCCGACCCCTCTATTTTATTCTCGCATTAGTCGCCAGGCGTCCAACTACGACAGGGTAAAATTCGAACGGTTCGGTTTCAATGGAATGGAACCATCCAGCATCTAGAACCAAAGTAACCTACTTCGCATCGAGATCTCCGAGTCGAGGCAATTCTTGGAACAATCTTCGCTCCACTCGTGGTCCGTCCGGTATTATACGCTTCTTCTTCCGCTTTTGTTCCGTCTCTAGCGTCATGGGCTGTTTGTTTCGGTCGCGCCAAACCGTATTTGTGTTTACTTTCCTAAGAACGGATCGTTACGCGTTCTCAACGGCACTCCAATTATTTGAAATCGTCCGATAAAAACCTTGGAAGAAGCTACCTCGAGAAGCACGGTCGGAATCATTGATTCCTCGCTATCTTCTCCCGTTCTCAATACGTCTCCAACAGAAGGCGGGGGTGAGCGGTTTTTGTTCGTTACTCCACGGACTTTCCGCATTCTTCGGATATCAAGGCAGAGTCTTTTCGGCCCGCGCTTTAAGAAACTCGTGCCTTCTTCCGGACCAGTTTAGGGGTTCGTTTCAGCCAATCTGTTAACAATGTCACCAAACGGAGATCCATGACCTGGCCCAGGGAAGAGAATGCAAAGACAGCCGTAAACTGAATCGGACACGTGGTGGACACTCGAGTTCAAAATATAGAGAAGTGACGATAGGGGTGTTCTAGTCATTAGAGAAAGCGTCACTTTTACGTGCTGATTAATTATAGTGTATCGACGTTTCGAAAGTGGGAATCGTAAGAGTATTCCGAAACACCTACTACTTCACCTTAAAATTGCAACACTGCCCCTTTAAATCCGGAAATAATATAAATCAGTACTGTAGTATCCGCGCCTCCCATACCCGACAATAAGGAGTCAAATAAGAACACGAAACGTAGGGTACGGGATTGGTCGCGTAGGTAAAGCGGTCGACTGTGGATCCGAGGATCGTGGCTTCGAATCCCCGTGCCTTATTTTTCGGTTAGACTCCTACAGTACTTGTCATCATCCGATTTCACCCGATCCCATTTCATTCTTTCCCGTCACTCCACCGGAACACGGTGTGCGGAAGCGTTGCCCCGGAGGGGAGCTTTGTGCGGGATATTTACACAATATTCTCGCAATGTTAGGACGGGGGAAATCGAACGATAATAAATTAACAACGGAATTATTACATATCGCATATTCAAATATTTTCCAGCGTTGTTTGCTATAACAGAAAATTATAAATTCATGGGAATAAAGGAATACATTAATTACGGTTGTCAGTTACACAGCGAGCGGCTCGAGAGGGACGTCTGGTTTTTCGCGTGCCATATTTTCCGTACCTCCGGGATTTCCACCGAATTCCTTTGCGTCGTGCGATCGGTAATTGGAACGCGATTTTGATCGTTCGGAAATTGCTTTCGCGTCGTCGTGCACGCCAGATGGACGAACATATTTAATCGAAGGAGTCACGGATAGGGAGCAGCGGAGCAAGCTGGAGGTATAGGACGACGGGAATCGAGTAGATAGAGGGGGAGGATGGGAAATCGAAGAAAGTCCACGAAAATTATACGAGTTTGTCCGAAAAGCAACAGTACTCGAGAGTAATCCGTGGGGAACAAGAGTGCTAGACCGTCTCCTGAAAGTACTCTTTTGATATTTCACAATAAAAACAGCAGAACCTTTCCGGGACTGCTAATTGAACCTTATCCTTTGTGGACTCTCCCCGTCCATTGTTTCTTACAGAAGCTACGTCAAATAAAACATCGCGTGCCTCGTCATGGAAATTCGCTAATAGACGGCGTGAAAAAGTTTCCAGCAGGGGAACCTTTTTGCAATTTCTCACGGAGGTCCGGGGATTCCTTTGATTAATATCAATTCTCACGCTATTGATCTTCGTGTTTTCTCTTTGTGGTGATTTCGTGGCTATAAAAGACGTAGCCGATCGTATCGATTCATTTATTGTACTTTTTGGAAGGGGTCTAGCAAAGTACCACGATTCTGTGTCTTGTAGAATTCACAAACACTTAAAAGTGTAATAAATTCTCGTTAACGATGCGAGTATTGCCTTGAATCAGCAAATTAGGTTCTTCCCGTAGTGAGATTAGGGGGTTCATTCCGAAGAAATTCGAGGCACTTGATATTTGGGGGGTGGCAGTGGATAAGGAGTAATTTATTCGAGGAAGAGGAGATCGACGAGGCTCGGTGGCCGTGATAAAAAGTGAATTGAATCGGAAGCGACGAACGACAAAGTAAATCGTGATTTTCCAGAGGAAATTGGGTATCAGAAAGATGGACAGAACGCCGACGGCCAATGGCGAGCCGTCAGTCAACGATGCCGCAAACGATATATCAGTGTCGGTCGTAGAAGCGAGAACGAACGAAAGAATAGGAGACCCGGCTCGCAGGAATTCCACCGACTAATGGACGACAGCTCGTAAAAATAATAACGGCGCATCGGAAATCGAGTTGCCCGTTATTCGACCAACCGCATGCGACCAAGTGAACGGCTATGGACGTAAAAAATTTATCTATTTTCGTATAAACAACACGTATCGTTCCGAGTGTGGGTATTTACTTATCGTTAAATTTTCTTCGGTGTTTGTGGGTTTCAGGAAGGGAGTATTAGGGTAAACGGCGACAAACGTGGCAAAGTGGCATGAAACCAGGCAGGATAAGATTGGTCACACGGTGGTTCGATATACGACAAAGTTCCTGCGCGTTATTTTCCAAGCCACTCCGGGTCCACTTACGTTCGTATCGTGTTTGGAGCATCGCCCGTCGGTTCGTAAGTGCGTTTAAAACGCACCGATGGTCTTATTCGAACGTTGCGTTCCGAGAATTCGATCAACGACGAAGTATCCCATCCGCTGGCGGAATATCGGTCGGCATAAAATTTAAATATTCTCCGGTTTTATTGTCTTATAAAGATTTTACGCACGAGTAGTCGAGGTTTGTGCGCCTCGCTTCGTCGCTTCTAAACTCTCCAGGTTCCGACATCGATCGTCGATTCGTTAGGGACGATAAGCACTCCTTCCATTGCACAAAAGCAGACTATTACAGAGCAAACATGCCATGGATAGCTGTTGTATTTAGACTCTACGAATTTAAATTTCTAGTAAAGAAATAATTACAATCTGTTCCTCGCCCACCAGAGAGGGTGCCCGGCATACTTGATGCAGGGCTTCCATGAGTTACGAGCTCCATAGAATCGGATCGGTCACGAATCGTCTGGTTTCTTTTCGCGGCCGATTTTTAATAGCTGTCGGCGGAAGGACTGTAATCGAAACGCAACCGCGAGCGAATTGCTTCCGATCCTTATCACCGAGTTCCAGGTGGTTGGAACGAGCGTCGGTCTCGCTAATTTTTGAATTACGCGCGCCAGGCATGTCAAAGCCTTTTTACGTGTCGCGAGTCCGTCCTGTAGCTTTTTTTCTCCATTTTTTATTCACCCACGACGCGTTATCGCGCGTGTTTCCCGACGATTAACACGTGTTTTTTTCCCCCGGCCCGTGGCCGGGGCAATCTTCGTTCGCGATATCGATCCCGGCACGGGCCGACTCGGCTCATTGTCAGACTCGCCTCGACGCGAAACGCGCGCCCTACGGATATCTGATTACATCGCGGAATAGTCACGAACCGAAGCTACGAGTCCGAAGACGTAGCACGAATTCCAACGACTTCATATCTCTGCACCGTGAATAGCGCGAACGCGAACGAGCCTCCTGTATCCAGTGGTGCGCAGTCCAGCTCGCCCGCCCCCGCAAGGAAAGGCTGAAAATTACTTCAAAAGCGAGGGAAAACATCAGGTAGCCTCGAAATATAGAATTCTATGTAAGAGACACGAAATGTCCGCATGATTATCTCTATCTTGTCTTGGAACTACTCGCATCGAGGTCCAAAAAGAAATCACTCGATCCAAAGCACGTCAAGCTTGTTTTATCTTCCTTGATCCGCCAGTGGGGAAGATTGCGCACCACTGGCCTTATCTGACTTAATAAGTTGATTGCGACGTCTTGCGAGAAGCAAAGCGATCGTTGAAACGCGCTCGCAGGGAACGCTCGCGACGATCTTGATCCTCGGTTGCAATCGCGGCGATTTACGCGCGAAACGATTAAGCGGGACGTAAATGTTTTCGGTTAGATTAGGTTCAGTCTTACCGATGGCGGACAGCCTGACCAATTTGCAATTACGGAAAGACCTCTCGTTGCCGCGGGCCGATGACCTACGATAATAATGAAAAATGATCGGGTGTAGTCGCGAGATAGGTAGTCATTGTTCCTGGCGATAACAGGACAGATACGGATGCAACGTTTGAGTCGATATATCCCCGCAGGATTCTTGCGTGCCAGTTCCCTCGTACCGGTTCCACGAATCGTCCATTTGCCAAATATATCACTCCTCGGGGACTGATGATCTCGTCGAGGTACACGCGCTAGAGTTAACTATCGAATCTCTTTGCTCGACTCGATTTTCCATCCTTATCTCGAGGAAGTCTCAAAGTGTCACTAGCTTGGGAGCGAGCGGTGACAACGTAGGATATATTTCGTTGAATATCTTTGTCGTAACAACTGACAAATTAGTTTCCTATTATTTGTTCCTTATCGAAATTGAAAAGGTAACTTTGCTACATTCGGGAAAGAAATCGCGACGTTTAGCTGTCCCACGTCGCGCGGGTGTCCTCCCGGAGTATTCGATCGACCAATTAACGGCCATTCCGTCGTTTGTCTCGATTTCTATCGGGAAACGAACGAAAGGGAAGGGAAACCGCCAGAGCGCGGGCGGTCTCGTTTCGGCCGAGACCTCTTTAACTAACTGGAAAAACGCGTTCGAGCATCGCGACCGAGTATCGGTTGGACGTTAAAAAGTAGACCGAGCCCTCGAGGGAACCGTTTCAAAGTTTTAATCGCGCTTCACGACTCGTTAACTATCGGCCATAACTTCGATTTCGTCGAGCATACGGTTTACCTCGCGTCTCTTGGAAACCGGAACCACTTGGCCGGGCTCGTTCGGAACTTTCTCCGGTCCGCGGAACTTGCAAAGTATAACGTATTGATTCTGCACCTCTCCGCTATCGCGAGCTCTTCTCGTATCGCGTATTCATACACGGGCCGAATTTTATAATTGGGGACCAACCGCCTCGAACTTTCCCCATTCTGAACCTCTAGGCACGGATTGCATCAGGAATCGAAAAGCGTTTCGTTGCAGCCAGGCGGAAATTTCGTTGTTAAAAGCGAATCCTGTTTTGAACTCATACATCCCTTAAATTTAACAATCGCAGCGATGATTACGTCTTCGTCGTCTAGGTTTTTGGAGCTCTTTGGCTCCATTTGTCAGGGGCCAAACTTTGCGCACCACTGTCACGATAGAGCCGATCGAACTCGATATTCGTCTGGCGGCGACCGTAATCCGGAAGTTTCGAGGAAATGGTGCACGATTTGAACGCAAACGAGTGGACCGTTCCGATTTGCGACGTATTCGTAGACACGGTGAAAGGGAGACGAGAAGAGAGCAGGCCGACTATGAATACGCCGGTTTCGTAGGTGGGAATTATTCATGATCCGTAAGCACGTGCCGTTTGCGATGGATCGATGTTGACGATGGTAGTCAAAGCCCACGTAATATGAATCTGGTAATATCAGAGTCGGTGCGGCGCGGCAGGTTGGTTGGCGTTCGTCGAATTGGAACATGGCATCGGCGTTCCCCTACTTTGGCGATAACCACACGCGCAGATTGATATTGTAGGGCCTGCAATATTGGCAATTGGCGGTGCGGCTTAATATTGTACGAGGGTGGTAACGAATGTACGACACTCGGAGTGGCTGTCGCAAAATATAGGCATTAGAAACCGCCCTCGCCTCAGGAAAGGAAAATCATACGCGTCAGTTGCAAGACCGTGTTCCATTCAAACGGATCATTCGCGATTGAGCACGGTGGAAGCTACTTATTTTACTGTGGAATTTCAGTGCACTCGTTGCTGCCTCGTTTTCCCGCCGTATTTCTCCAAATGCTTTCACAGTTTCCAGTCCTTGTCGGTACTTTGAACGTCGCGTACGTGTTAAACGTGAGCAGGAAGGCAAACGTTTGCGTGAACCACGGGCTTCGACGCGTATACGATAATCATCGGGAAGACATTTTGTGCATCCACGAAAGAAACTATACGACGGAGGGGACGAAAATGTTAATACCGAAATAGGAAAGAAAGTACAGTGTATGTAATAACAGCAGAGACAGATGTTCTAAAAGATTAGACTAGGCTGATACAGCTGGACGGTAAAGGAGCATAAACCGAGGCGACGAGAGCGGTTCGGGGGGCAAACCGTGCGACTGGAAGCGGCAGGATCGGTTCTGGAACAACATTCGCGACGCGCGAGCGTACGGAGGAGGGTCCGTCTACATTACGCTGCATAATTCATGGGGGTTGTCATAGACGCGAGAGGCGGATAATGGTACCGTGGTGGTCGCGGTCCCATTGTCCCATGGTTAGGTGGCGTCAACCAACTTGAATCCGGAGGATGACGATTACGATGTGGACGACGCCGTCGTCGACTCGTCGTCGTCGAATGTCCAGGATTCACGCACCGTGCACCCCCGCGCATTGCGTCGCTGGCTGTTTACACAATGCGTTATATTCCTGCATTGTCATGCCAAAATTCACGGATACTCCGTCCGTGTTCGTATCCCAGATGGGTTCAGCGTCGGTCGAGCTGGGTCGTTCCAAGAAAATGGATTTTTTCGTGCATTGGTATCTACATAAAAATTATGAAAATTGAGATGTTTCCAGTCTTCCGTGCGTGTTTACATTAAATCGTAAAGTAACACCTGAAAAACGACGCTACAATCGAAAATACCACTCAAATAGTTTAACGTCTCTGGATGCAATATCGCGTTCGTTCGGCAACGTCGCGATTCGATGCAGACGCTCGAAACGTTAACCATTTTTATTTTCTCGATAAAATTTCCTACGTACCGGAATACTTTATCGGGAATATTTCGCGATTCTCCCCGGGTGTTTGCACATTATTCCCGTTCGCGTTCGATCGTTCAGGCGAATGTATTCGTTTATACTTCCACGGCTATTTTGAATAAGAATGCGTTTCGATTCTACGATTCGTCGAATTTATATCGTCGATAGATATTTCCTGCTGGCCGACTTCGTGTCTATTCCGACGAGGAGAAGCGTGGCGCGGGGACGAACGAGGGAAAGGTAACGAGGCGCGGTCGCGAATCTGCCCGCGAGCGATCATCGCGAAATGCTCGATTCGTAAACAATCGGTCGAAAATTATGCGCCAACGTCGAATGCCAAATGCAATTACGAGAAATTCTCCGTTGCGTCGCTGAGAGACGACCGCGACCGGTTCCCGTTTTAATGCGATTATAATATGAGCTTCGCGCGACCAAGTACGGTTAATTGCGATTTGTTCGTTGAACGCGAGACACCCGTCCAACTAATTTCAACTTCTCCGCATTAAACACCGTTCCGCGAGTCTCCATTTCTCTCCTCTCGACGTTCGTTGTTCAATTTTCTACATCTTTTCCTCTCCCGGTAATTCCCTCTTCTCGCGCCGTCACTCGGTCATCGATTGTCCTCGAAGATAGTTTCGTTCGGTATTTTCAAACAAAATATGCACGATGTACGGGCAACGAGGTACATTACGGTATCGGTTGCAGCAAAGTGTCCTTCCGAATTGTTAATTCAACGGGCATCGTCGAGCGTCGCGTCGTTGTTGCGTCGTTGCTACGTCGATTTGTCGCCGATATCGCGGAATCCGCTCGAAACGACCTCGTATTTCGGTTTAATCGTGATTTTGCTCGGTGCGCGCACGGAGGTGGCCTGTAAAGTTTTATCCAGTAGGGGGTCAATAATTCAAGCAAGTCCGATAGCCGTTCATATTCTACGAAACGAATGGAGGCGAATCGAGTTTCAATCGAAAGCGAGTTTGTGAAATGGACGCTAATCCGACCGACCCATCGACCGACGGCCAGGATGAAAGCTGAAACAAAAATCGAGTAATCTAATCCTTTAGTCGAAAATCAATCGAGTTAAATCGAATTTCGCGTCGAAATGGACTCGCGAAATCGAGTAACCGAACGCTGATGGCAAAAACCGAGGAAACCGTTCGCGTCCCTGCCCATCTCGGTTTACGGTTTACGATTTATGCGGGACTCGATTAACCGCATAATTGTACTGGAACATTGGTTCCCCGTGATTCGCTGAACCTGGCTGCGATCGACCGTGACGAAAGTTAGATTTCAGTTTGGTCGAGGGCATTACGAGTTATGCCGAGGTTAAAAGAGGGCCGACTGATGAAAAATGAAGGAGCAGAGCTGTAGTATATAGTCCTAAGTATCAGTACTCGAACGCTTGCGTTAAAAGTGAAAAATTAAACAACACTCTGCGTTGGATGTTCGCACATTCGATGGTCAGATCGGGTAGCCTCTTGATAACGATGTTACCTTTGAAAATCCTGTTCGAAGGAACAGCTTGGACGCTTAAGCCGCGAGGCGAGATCGGAACAAAGAGTAACGGGACGTGTGCCGCGTTACGCGATACTTGGCTCCTATTTGCGTCACGGCGAAGAATTCTGAAAAGAGTATTGTGCGCCGTTGGAACACGTAAGGAGGACAGCACGAAGCACAGCCTGGAGAACGAGAGAACGAGGTCGTAAGGTAGTGGCTGGTGCTCGGTACTCGCGAGAACACGTAGAAACAATAGACGAGAGCCCGCGACCGGGTGTACGGTGCCCACGAGCACGACGGAGCTTTCCTCTCTTTCAGCGCGTAACGCGATGGGAAGGGAGCCAGGGGGTGAAATTTATGAAAAACGATCATCGATTAAGTCCACTGGCGTGGAAAGGAAATCCTTATTGTTCGACGGTTGGGAACGGAGAAGAAAAAGGACAAGCTCGGACAAGCTTCGCCAGGTTAACCGACTCCGAGAAGAATGAAGTTGGAAAACGCGGCAACGGTTAGCATTGTACGTTATACGAATTTTCTCTCGTCTACGTCGTTTCATTCATTCGCTCTAACTTCGTCGTCTTTACCCCTAATCGATTCGATTACGTTCCTGCGCGCTCAATCGCCCTCGTGTTCTTTCAAACACTTTCAACGCCAAGGCCAACGTACGTCGTCACATTTTCACGAGGAACGATGGTTTCTTCCCCGCGTTCTTTTAAATATTATTTGCTCTCCATATAAAATTTTTTTAGACTCAAATCGCATTTAAACACGACCTCGTCGAACGTTCCGAACGTTTATTTCAAGACGTTTCTCTTTTACATAACAATGAATCTTTTACTGCAACTTGTAGATACGTTCGATACGGTATGTATTATGGTTTAATTTTGTTTGAGACTGACTGTTCCCGTTCCAGTTCCTCGTATCGTTTTGTTTCAAGCGGAGCTGGATCGAGTTTCATGCAGTTCGGTATTTGCTAATATTTATACGTTTACGTCGGGTCTGTCGGTATTTATTCTAACGGAAAATTTATTCTCTGCATAAATCATAATTCCCCTCCCCCTCGTTCCCTTCCTCTGCGCGTGCGCGAGTCGGTGTGGGAAGCTCGTTGCGAAAAATATAATAATTTCTTCCAAAATGTCGCTGAAAGACGATAGAAAAAGATATGCGAAATTTGATCTAGAGTCCAAGTAATAGTAACGAAGTAACTATCTTCACTCTGCGAAGCACGGGCAGTCACGTAACGTTTCATCGACGATACATGGGTACATGAGAGGAAAAGCGTTATTGAAATCGATCCGAAAGGATGAGAGGTGTGTCTTTTCCCGAGGTTTCCTCGCGTCGCGATCGGTTCATGAAATTCGACGAAACCGTGTCCTACTCGGGATTCGAAAAGGTAAGCGAGAGTCGTCCATATAGCCGTCCAATTTCCATTTCGTCACGGCAAGTTCAGTCGGAGGATCTGAGATTTTCCTCGTGCCGGAAATTGACGCTTTTCTTCTGCTCTCGCATTCGCTCGTTCCCAGAATCCACACGACGTATCTCGAGCTTCCCCTGAATCCGCGATCCTTTCAATGGCGTAATAAGCAACGTAATCCTACTAGTACACGATGAAATACTCGTTCATTCGTTTTCTTATCCCCGTGATTCCTTCAACCTAGTTGTTTCTGGAAGATGTAGTAGTTACCACTTCATTGGAAAGTGAAAGGCCTCAAGCTTGGACAAGTCGATCAGACTTTACACCGAAAGAAAAATCAACATCTATTTGAATATAAAGAGAAGTTAACAAAATATTAACACATTCAAAGCTTTTAGTCGCGCAACTGCCCATTGCCGGCGTTCGTTGTGTGTGCGTTACCGCGCCATAAAATTTAAAATTCGAAGTGGCGATATGTCGAACCTAATGCAATTCCCAGCGATAACGCGTGAAACGGAAATTGAATCAACGCGAAATCGTATAATAAAAGGTATGGCACGACCGCTCCAATTATTTTCGGTTTTATTCGATATAAATTGCTTTTTTTAATGTCTCTTTTGTTTCGCGCGATTCGTGATTTCCGGATATGGGAACACGGTGGTAAAGAGACAGAGGTTTCGGTGAAGCATTAGAAGCAACGGTTATACGACTGGATTTCTCGTTCCCCGGCTCGCGTCTCTTTCGCACACGTTGACTGGTTGGAGTATAGGCAATCTTCTGTTTGCCTGCCAGGATTTCGTCCTTTTTCAGCGATTGCTCCGCTGAATTCAAAATCAGTCTGGCTACTGGCTCGCCTTCTTTTCCCCGTTCGTCCCTCGAAATACATATTTAACGTATCCGTTGTACCAACGCTTCCACTCCCTCCTCTCGTGTTCCCGACTACGTCCTGGCGAGGAATCATGAATTTCCATGGCGAACGATACTCGCGGAATTCGAGCTCTCGAAAAACAAACGACTACCGGCGCCGGGGCGCATCCTGGCGCGTGGTTTGCTCTCGATCAACGACGGGGGACTCTTCAATCGAGTTTATTCGCGCGTCGAAATTGATTGAAACAAAATATCCTTTCATTTCTGGCTGTTTTATGGCAATTATTACTTCTCACGTGGCGAGTGAGCGACGCCAACCAGACGTGAAAATCTGGAAAGATGAGTACGGACTTTGGGTATTCTATATATCGACTATTTTCTTCCCCTCGAGAGTTATCATTTCACGAAGAGTTGTAGTTTCAATCGAAGCTTGAATTTCCATTACGAAACGATTGAAATGCACGAACGCGAACGAGTATTCTCTCACGATTGACCCTTGCCGAGACGAAAGCTGCACGAGCGCGGGCTTCGCTCGATTTCTCTAATCGACATTAAATACGCCAACCTTTTCCCCAACGATCATTTTATTTCGCTCGGCCGTAATTCCCTTCGTTACTCCCCTCTTGCGAGCACGTCTCCGATACGAGCTGCGCCGGTCGTAAGATGTCCGTTTACGAGCCCGTTGCGTACTTCCGTTAACCGAATTATCTACTCCCGGTTCTTTTCCCAGATCGACGCATCTCACGGAGAATACCTGTACCGATCCGAGACTCTGCCCCTGGTAATTCGACTTTAATCGATATTTATCGCGTCGGATCGGCCTCTTCGACTGCTCGGAAAGTGCACTTTTGTCGTCAAGCTCGCCGATGGTAAAAATGGACTCCCGCTTTTTTCAATCGTTCTCCAAGATGAAGACGAAGGAACGCTATACTCGATGAAAATGTTTACTTTTTTAGAGGAAGTGTTCTTTTTCGCCAGAAATGAAATAAAATAACCAATCGAGTCTCATCTGTGCTACGCGCGGTTATTCTTTGGACTTCCTTTTTCAAAAGTGCGAATTTCGAACGAACCACCTCGGATATCGCGGTATCTTTGACGTCATAGTTAATTATACGCGGTAATCCGTCCGCAAAAGCGATTCTTCGAGCGGTTCGAGCGGGTGTACATTTGGTTTCCGCCGCGGTTACAAGAAATTACGGGGCGAACGAACGAAAGCGAACGCACATTGCCCCGAGCAGGAAACAACGTTTCACCAGAGGAAGAACTTGGCTAATGAAATATTTGGTCCGTCTGCAGAGCTTACGCCCTCCCTGCGCACATATTTGCCCGGTAAACACACGTCGGTGTATACGCACGCATAACTTCGCCTTAACACTCATAATCGGATACGTACACGCCTATAAATCCCGCCTTCCCAATGAATTTGATATATTCCCACTGTTTGCTTTCCCCTGGAATTAATTAGTATCTTCAACCGATACCGATTCCATGGTTTGTCCATGGTCTTTCAAACCTCGACGGTTAGATAGATGGTTAGATCGATTCTAAAACTTGAAAGACTCGCAAGTTGCAATTAAAAGTTGCGAAAGGCAGCCAAAATAACGTCTCGAAACTTCAAGAATTATAATTTGACAATATAGGGTCTTGCAAAATGAGTGCAAATATGAAAGAAGGTTTGGGGTAGGCAGAAAAGATGGTCTTCTTATTCAAAGCAGACATTTACTCGCCTCCGGAGCTGTTATGTTTCGAGTAGGGGCAAGTTTGAGAGGGCATAAAAATATGTTTACCGAGATGAGAGTTGCTCGATGGACCGAGGAGCGACGTACGAAACGAGGGCCCGTTTATTTGCGAGCGCATATCAAAGCGAAGACAACGATAAAGTACGGAACGGTCGTTGAAGGTGCAGTTTGCCACGTCGGAACGGTTATCTGTCGCTTGTAACGTTTCGGCACGGGCGCCATTCGTTCGCGTTTGTTCCGTACCGTCGCGAAGAAAAGGACCGCGGGAACAAAAGGCGAGGAAAAGAACCGGGATAAAGATCGTTAACGGAAGGACACAGCTGCGAGGAGGTCCTGCAGGACGAAGAATGGAGCCGAGATAAGCGTTTACGAGACAGATGCCCGCTCGAAAAACGATTTCAAACTAGCATCCAACCTCTGTCTACACGTGTGTGAAACTTCCTACATGAAATGTAGCGTCTATGTTTGTCTATCGGTACTTTATTCTTTCTTTGGAATTGATACAATTTCAATAAGGAACACTAGTACCTCTCGAAGGTAAACGACGAATCGTGAACCGCGTTCGAACGGTATTATTTTCGGAACCGTTCATGCAAATAAGACCTCTCCGTCGAGGGCGTTCCCGTAAGCGAGTCTAAGCTCTGTCGAATCAAAATTCATTACAGCGAACAACAACAGTGGCACCGTAGAATGCAAATCCGTCGACGAGTAGTAATCAAAGTTATTTCGTGAGCGACCGGCGTATTTGGTGTAATAGCTAGTAATTATTCATCGTAACGTTATCAGCGTACGCGGACATCGGCGTGGTAATATTTTTGTATTTTTCGACGAGCGGCGTTGTCGTCCGTCAATTTTCGTTGCTGCCATCGCGCTGAAAATTCATTGTATCGCGCCCAGCCCATTTTCCGCTGTTCGTTGATTTTTGCGAACGAGCATTGTGCCTGCTTATGACAATTAACCATCAAGCACAAGCAATAAATAATTGAAGGCGTCCTTCAATTATTTATTTAGTACAAAATTATGTACGTGGTATCTATAAAAGATTTAAAAAAGATTCTATGTTTACAACGTTCTTAAATCGGACGTCACTTATCAGAAACAAAGCAAGAATTTAGGGATTCGTAGCGTTCAGCTCCCGGCATCAACGCTAGACGACCGCGCGGAATCAGATTAAATTGCGAAATAGCTTGCGCGATTTAATCTTGGTAAAATGCTCGACGCAATGAATTTCCCGAGGATAAGAGCAGGGCACAGGGTAAATATCGCGCCGTTTCATAACTCTCTGTGTTTTTTAAGCTAAATTTTATTCGAGGAAGATGCGGAGTTAGCTTAATATTTAAGACCAATGTTGACAGTCTTGATCGAGCATCCGTCAGACGCTGCAGGGTCCTTAATTTAAAAAAGAATTTCATACGTGATATTATTTATGTTAGAAGTAAAATTAAAATGTAAGAAAAGACATTGAATAGAATTGATTTATTTAATTCTTTTAGCGAAAAGTAACGTCACGTATATATGGTTGACGTGGCGATCAACGTATTAAATTAACTCTAGCCATCTACTGTATATTTACGCAGAATGCATATATCAACCGTTCAAAGTCAAAGTACCCGTATCTCCCGTCGCATATTTTTCGACTTGCCGAGCCAAAATCGGTGGCTGAAGCCAAAAACAGCAGCGTATTTCAACGGCGGATAATGCGTGGCCTTCGATCGCGCGCATTCGATCGCGATATCATTGAAATTGGCGCGAAAGCGCGGTGCTTAACGCGATAAATTCGGCCCCGTCGGACGCCTATTACGCGGGTTTTAATTAACCATCGCGTTTTACTAGACCGCCGTAATGTAAAGTTCCGCGTCGCGCAAAAATCCTATTGTTCGCGAAAGTATGGCGAGATCAACGAGGTTGGCGAGGGGCTGCGGGGGAGGTTCGGGGAACAATCGAAGCGATCGATCCTCGTCGATGGGTACACACCCGCGACCCAGAAGCCCGCAACCCTCTCCCCGGCAGTGGCTCGGTATCGAGCAGCTTATCGAATTTCCACGTTGAGAGAGGTTGGTCGCGAATAAATTCGAAATGCCTCGCAGGCGTCTCGGGGGGCGGAGGGCACCGAGGAAACAGAAGGGTGACCCCGTCCTCTCTCTTCTCGCCGAGCCCTCTGAAGTCGTTGAAAGTAAAGAAGCTGCGCGTTGGAGAAGCTCCGGCGTGAAATTAGCCGATATGTTATCATGGAGCGGCTGGGGCTGGTAATGCGAGCGACTTTAATGAAAGCGGGCGTTTTTTTTATTCCTTTGGCTTCGTTACTCGTCCCGCCGTTCCCTCGTAATGGTTGTAATAATAATAATAATAATGATAACGGTAACGGTAATAATAATAATAATAATAATAATAACAATAATTACCTCTATTATTTTTATTATTACCAGTAGTAATAAGAGGAATGCTCTAGCCACGTTGCATTCACCGGGTGTTCATTAATTAAAAAGGTGGAAACCGTGGGTGTTCCGCGACGTGTATAAGCGTGCGTACGCGCGTATGCTGCTAACCGTGGAGGTAAAAGAGCAAGTCGGCCGCTGTTGCTGGCGTGCGCTGCTTTCCACCTTTTCCTTTTCCTTTTCGTCCGCTTGTTTCAACGGTTTTATTAAAGTACGAGGGCCGGCCGCTCCGAATTAAAAAGTAAACTATCTGCAACCCGCCCCCGTACCTGTACATTCGAGCGTGCACGCTCGCGGCCGCACAATACCGGCACATCCTTCCACGACCTTAGACCCTTCGCTCTTCTCGCAATCCCCCTGCTCTAATAACGGCTCACAGCCCTTACGTGCATGTCCGTGAAATTCCTACGGATTTCCTTTTTACGCCACCTTCCTCTGGGAAACGGCGCGAGCTCGCATCTCCGAGGCTTCCAATTGGACACCTTCAGAGCTTTCCAAGGATGGAGGGATGGGAACGTTCTCCTGATAAATAAAGCTCTGACGCAGGATTCGTTAAAAACACTTTAAACTAATAATAATGAAATAATGGAAGAACACCCCTACTTGAACCCGTTTACGTCATCTCAATTTCAACTAAAATTTACCCCGTGTTTGTCTCTTCCGAAAGGACCTCCAACGGACAAAACATAATCCGTGGAACAAAGTTTCCATCTCACTGTCCGAAGCACCCCTGGAGCGGTGAAACTTAGCGCGTGGACAAGGGTAAACGACCGGATCTCTTCCTAAACGCAACGTCGAAGGTTCGACCGACCTTTAGCCCTGGTTAGGAAACCCGGAGGGTTGGGAACGGCGTTGTCCACGTCGCGGAAACGTCGATGACACGATAGAATCGCTTTCACGACCGCAATCTGCGGTCGCGCGCACTCCGATTTGACAATAATTACGAATTCGAAATTACAAATTTGCGCGAATCAGCATGTTTGGTCGGACCCGATAATTCAGGATACTACGGCCGATTGTTGCGCGCTTGTCATCCAGACGCGGCGCCCGCGCGCCAGGACGAACGTCCGTGACGCGGTTAGCCCAGATCCAGGTTCTCGCCAATCCATTTTTACTTAGGGCCTCGACGCCCGCGTTAACTCGTTCGGAGAATTAATGGGGTGTCGAGGGACGTTCGGGCACGCTCGAGCAATTTCGCTCGGTGGCCTTTCAGCGTCCGTCAAAGGTGCCCGACGTTGATCGATCTTCGAGGGGAAAGCGTCGACCATTTCCTTGGGGACCGCTGAATAAGATCCCTCCCCCTGTGTCGCAATAACCACGAATTTGTTGGACAAATCTGCGTATTTCAACGCTTCGATGAGCCCTGTGCTACGCGACTATATCTACCGAATGAAAGTTCATATTTGATAAACGAAGTTCCGCAATTCAAACGTCACGTCTCCCCTGAAGAGACCAGGTGTCCTGCACGCAAAGAGTTTTCCCCTCGCGGATGAAAAATTCGAGAAGAGCAAACAAGTAAAAATTTTCATTGCGTCGTATTTATTGTTATTCGCTACCCGTTTCATTTCGTGCATTCCGCGCGCTGGCGGGCGTGGATGCGAGCCCGCAGGAGTGCCAACGCGCTCGGAACACGGGGTAGTGGGTGGTTCGAGCGTGTCGTGGTAAGGGTGTAACTTGTACCACTGCGAACCCAAGCCAGTGTCTGCTCCAATTAACTTTTCACCACTAATTTATGCGGCAGCTACTCTCTCTATCTGCGAACCGAGGTTCTTTCTCGCTAGCGCAAACCCACCCGGCGCGGCTGCCCGAACAGACGAACGTGAACGAACAAACGAAGGCGTGCACACGAAACGTGACCCGCGCAACATCGCAACCACCCTTTCTCTTCCTCTTTCGTCTCGACACTTTGCCCACCGCGCCGCTGTCTCCGTGTGCTTTTACAAATTTCCAGACTACGGCAACTCCTGTGCGTCTGGAGGAGGCTGCCGCCTTATTTTCTGGATACACCTCACGTCCTCGCCGTGCCCTCGCTGGAAGAAAGACGCGAAAGATGGAAGGGAACGGTAGTTAGTTCTGACGAGGATTCTTCGGGGATGTTTCTTATTTCGCGTGGGAACGATGGTTATGACGACTGGATAGGCGTTTAGCCGATTGGGCAGTGATAAGTTTTAAGTTAACCCTTTGCACTCGAGGCCTTTTTTGACTGAGAGGGGTTAACACTGTCCATTTGAATAAGGTCAAAATTAGTGGACTTCTCCGTGAATCGATCGTAGCCAGAGGCACGTTCTATTCACGTCTCCTTGAACGTTATCGACGCGACGATAATTAACTGGCTGATTATACCCGTGGATCGTTGCATTGCTCGCGGGCTGATGAATACGACGTATTTGATCTGTCTCGGTTGCGTTAACCCGGTGACGTTCATCAGGATCAACGAGGAGTTGTCGTTGGGGCCGTATGTTCGAATGGAAACAGGAACGTCGACGGAACCGGGCAGCGATGAGAGAGAAAGGACGAACGGGATGGAACGGGACAGGTCATGAGGACGGGGAGGAAGGTGTGTGGCGGAAAGTGGACGGGGCAGATAGGAACGTTCGATACAACGACGTCGGCTCGTTCACCGTGGTCAGACATTTCGGTACTTGTTTCCCTATTAATATGCATGTCCTCGTCCTTTAGTCCTTTCGTCCGCCCCCTCGTCCCTGGGTCCTTGTTCTATTCACCCCAGCTGCGCTCCCGGTGCTCGACGCTTCTGTGCCCCGCTCTGTAGCTAGGCGTTATCCATGAAATCCGCGCCCCTCTCTGCGGCAAAGCGACGCTGT
Source organism: Hylaeus anthracinus (assembly GCF_026225885.1). Taxonomy (NCBI): domain Eukaryota; kingdom Metazoa; phylum Arthropoda; class Insecta; order Hymenoptera; family Colletidae; genus Hylaeus; species Hylaeus anthracinus. Next base: position 12,151,089 of record NW_026535284.1, read on the forward strand.
TTCCTGTCCGACCAAATAAATCCACGACTACTGCGCCAGCCCGCTACCGTGTAGCGAGCGCCACCTGTCCACCTGTCCGCCCATACAAGGCCCGTTACTACTCCAATACGCCGTCGACTGATTGAAAGTTTGCCCAACGCTTTCTGCGCCCACTCGATATTACATATCGCGCGACCAAGAGCCTCCAGATCAATTCCACCTCGACTGCGATTCAGGGGAATATTCATCCAAAATCTTGCTCGAACCATCGGTCCACACCGCCGCCTAAGAGAAGAATACAACATTTCTAGTTAGGATGTTTTATAGATATACCAATGTGTTAACCCTTTGTACTCGAGGACTTTTTTCTATTTTATTTTATTCTATTGCCACGAATGCCATAATTAGATTAAAGTAATTTGAGATTTGAAAATCAGGTCACTTTTACTTCGTCGACAATCATTTTATTGACAATTCGATTTACAAAATAATTAAAGATAAACAGACATTATTGCTGGTTGATTTATTGCGTCGAATCTAATGGTGACCGAGAGTCACCTTTCGCGCGCAGAGTGTTAATAGAAACCCACAATCTATAATACCAGAACTCGGTGATAGTAGAAGTTACTATGAAGCTTTGTTACTGTGTTTTCCCATCGAAGGAAATACAATTCCTGGAATCACTCCGACGCCTCCAAGGTGTTTTTCCCGCGTCTCTCGTCAATCGAATCACATGCTCCTCCGTTCCTCGGAGTCGAGCCATTTCGCCGGGAAGTCGGGGAAATATCGAAATTTTGATCTCGACTCGTCGATTGGCCGTCGAGTGACGCTTAGGGCCGTTTTGTTGTTTCCTCGACTACGGCCAGTCCCGAGGATCGGTTATTCCGATCACGGACTATGAACGGGTACAACGTCGGAACGCGGTTCAAATTTAGACTAGGATGTAGTCGCACTAGGACGCAGTCGGAGAACCGGAAGGCGAACCTATTCCCGTTATATAAAACTGCCACGAGCCAGGCACCACTCGCGGAGCCAATATTCGACGTTTTAAAGTTAGCTTAGCTCTTCTTCCTGTATCGTTTCGTTCGTCCCGTAGACGCTAAAATTATGCTGAAAGTTTTCCGTGAGATAAGGTTCAGTATATTGCGTGGGCTGTTTAGATCCATTTCTTATATATGAAATAAACCTTTGTAAAAACTGTGTCGCGTTTCGAGGGGCTTCCTTGCAGTCTTCTTTTGGCAACGAACACACCAATGTTGCTCGATACAATATTCATTCGATATTCCACAGGTGTCCATGCCCTCCAGTAATTCATCTGCACATTTCATTATACTTATAAAAAATAACAGAACACGAGTACGTATATCGTGTATACGTTTTCTATTGAAAACAAATATGGTATGTACTCGAGGGAAGGGGTTGAGAAGAATGGGGCGTTTGGAACGTGGAGAGACTGTTGAATTCCATCGTGGTAAGATGGCTGGTAATACATGGAACGGGTCGTTAATTTTATCGGATCAACTATTGCTACCGTTACGCGTTCGAATGCGCTGAACGGTAATCGTAAATCGAGATACTCGTCGCGGTTAATGGTACGCGGAGTTTCATTGAAGAACACTCGTTCGGTTTGCTGGCAAGCATTCGAGGCAAAAACGTTCCCTCGTTTGGAAACACGAGCAAGGGCGGGACGTCGGTTCGCATTGTAATTTTAGACTACAATAAACGCGTGCGATATCTACGCGCACCGGAAAGTGATATACACGACCATAAACGCGAACGGACGATCGAGTGTTGCTTTGCCGCAGTGTTTTAAAACAGTCACCGTCAAGCCTTCTCACACAATATTTTGAACTTTTGTGATTTGAAAATTCAAATTTCTTTATCTTCAAACTAGACAGTTTTCTCAGTAGAGGCGCTATCCGTTGCTTCCCAGGGCTTGCTTTGGTAGCGTGTAATTCCTCACCGGTTTTCGTTTCTTTTCCTCCACGCTTTTCGTAACGTGACTCCGCGTGCTTACGACATTCGTCTCGCAGCTCGAAGAGGGTACGTCGGCCAGGACACGGGAGCCTTCGAGTACGCCTACGAGACAGAGATAAACGCGGACGTGTTCCTAATTTTCAAGCGCGACCCGGCATCGACCCGAACTCGCTCGATACTCAGGATCACGTACTCGTAACTCTTCCTTAACCAACCTCCCTCCCTCTGATGTAAACCGTCCTTATCGAGGCCGCTGTACTCGGCCCCGTTCGAAACTTGCATTAACGGCAGAACGTGTTGACATGTCAACCCGACGATGCTCGCAATAACACGATCGGTATTGAACGCCAGACGCTGGAATCTGGATGTTAGATATCGGCCGACCTCGTCCCGAAGACTGGATAACAGACTGTAGGTCGCGAAAGGACAACGATTTGGTACGAGTAAAAATGTTAATTAATTTTCAAGGAATTAATCGTCAATTATTTTAATAAAATTGTACACGTGCCAACTCTGCAACGCGCTCTCTTTGCGCTGTTTCGTCTATTACGATTATGCTTACGCGGTGCCATCCGGTGACAGATAACGCGCTTTTGTGCTTCGAACGTGCTTTCGGACGGATTCGGATCAGCCGCATCTGGCACTCCAGTGCCACGAAGAAACGGGAAATACGCGTTTCATTTGCGAACTTGTTGGCTTGCTGAAGACAGCAAAGGAACGCGATATTCTAATATTCCCTCTTTCTGGAACGACGGAGACTAGATTAGCTCTTGGAGCGTGCATTTCTTTTTCTATCCGATTTTTAACGAGACCCTCGATCATCGATGGCTCGTGAAAGATGCTGCGCATCCTAATGAATATTTCCGTCGAACGAAAACCAGGAAAGATAAGTTCCTATCGATAACGGCCACTTGGCTATCCAGAGCCAGCCCCTGTATTACGTAAACGCGATGCTCGGATATCGACTGATTTCAGTCCTCGATGACTCTCGAACTCGAACATGTGGCTCGGATATAGCTGAATGTTCCAACGTCGCGCGATCCGTGACTCCAGACATCGTCGAATCCGTGGAAACCTCGCCATTTTCTCATTTCCTGGGAAGCTGGACTCGATTATTGGCGATTTCCGACACTGAATCGCGAGGGATTGAATTGTTAGCGTGTTGTTGCGGGCAGACTTACGACGATAGACTTTCGAAACACCAAAGTTATTTAATTGGTGTGACAATTCCTTTGTTAGGAATATTTCACGCTGACGTCCTGGATCGTGCGTGTCCTGGCAACTCCACGCGATTGTCACCGGTTCCTGGATCATCAGTCCTGAATAATTAGCCGTCGGCGACATTTATACAACGAGGACAATGGGCTCGTTCTGCGAACGGAAAGAGACGGTCTCTGGTTGCCGCGTGATTGGACGTCCCGTGCGGAACGCAATGTTATTTTAGCGTCATAGGGATCGACGCGATAGACCAACCTAGCCGTCGACGTCCTCGTTCGTTCCCGTCGCTACGGCATTGTTTAGTCTCTCATTCAGCCGTAGAACTAATCAGCTTCTCATATCTCCTTGTGGGATTCCAATCAACGAGAGACCCTTCCTCTCGCCCTACGGGCTCTGGTATTTAGGTGTACGACGCAGAGATTGCTGCTCGAAGCTAGGAGAAGGGTAGACAACGTCGGCGAATTGAGGGTGGAAGAATATCGCCCAGAGATCCGGCGATACCGCCCAATAGAGTTTCGTCTGTCGCGTTTCGTGTTGAGTTTCTGCAACGATGCTCGAAAGTTTGCCGTCGACGGCGCGTTAATATGGAACACCGCCATCCTTCCCCGTCCAACCCCCGCCTGGTTTCTTTTTCGAATCGGATCTCAAACGTCGGTGTTACCGTGAGATTAGCGACCTCGATAGGAAATTTACTGATAATTATCATTAGGGGACATCACAGGAGTGTGTCCTTGTTTTGACCCGTCGACACTTTGCAATCTGGGTCATCGGCGACAATCGATCGCATCTATCAAATTATACCAACGGTGGCGGGGATGATCGACTTGGCGATGATGATGTAAAGTTTGCGATAGGAAGCTTCTTATAGTCTTACAGATTAAATTATCGGTAAAACTATATGCTATGTACACTTCTGCATTTTTATTTTAACACGTTGTTGACTAAAGTGCAAGTTCAAGAGTTCTAGAGTTCAAGTATCCTAGTATTCTCTATCTTGTTAAATCTTGTTAAATCGAGTATCGCCAACGAGTATGACAATTTTAAGCCCCGAAAGTTGCAGAGAATGATATTAATAACTTAATCAATTTTCCGCCCAAACAAATGAAAAGCCTCGACGATCCACGCGTCCATTGGAGGAATCGGGATCCGGCGTATTTAGCGGTAAAAGGATTGCTCGTGCAATTTTAATATGGAAAACGAATCAAATCGAGGCATCGGCGTTATTCAGCCGATTGTTTGCATGCCAATACCGTGCCCGCATTTGACGAATTTCCGCGGCTTCGAGAGGCCAGGGGGAGAATCGACGATGATGCGGTTAGTTGATAAACTCGTATTACAGTCGAATTTCAACTTGTTACGCTGATTCGATGATTAAACATCGACAGTCGATGTTTCGCGTTTGTCTATACAATCACGTGTATAAACGTATATTAACGTAGCGTTTACGGGAATTTGCGTTCGGCATTCGATAATTAGTCTTTGCGCTTCGTTAGTGCCAGGAACGTTGCCGCGCTCCACGCTCGAATTTCCACGTTGAATCGATTCTTCTTTTCGCCTCGACGAGAGATACACTTGCACCGATATTCTCTCGATCGGAACTGATCGTACGATTTAAAATAAAAAATAAACCTGTTTTCCTTTAGCATTAGTTCACAACCGAATGAAAAACTTGAAGAAAATGATGGGACGGTTTTCGACCCAACCCCCGAGGAGTTAATCGACGAAAAAGTCGAAAGTATCGGTGTTTGCACGAACCCCAAACACGCGCAACAGCTTCTTACCGCGTTGCAGCGGTCTCGCCGTCGAATCGCATCGCATGGCTGGCGGCGATTAATAACTTCCCTTAATTTATAGCAATTTCACATGTGCCCGCGAAGTAAATTCGGTTGAAAATGATATACATTCGAGCCACGAACGATTTCTGTTCCTAATATCGCCGGAGCACGCTTATTAATTGCGTTACGTAATCGCGTGTTCCGGCGACACGGAAGTGGCTCGCCGCGATTGAATATTAGAAATTGGACGTTCGTTCGATCCTCGGGAAGGGATCGCGGTGAGCAGGGATTATTAGAACACATGTGCCAATATGCACGCTGTCTCGGCAAATATTACAGATCCCTCTCGGAGACAAATCACGCGGAAAAAAATATGGCGATGATGGAGGTTGGAGGCGATTCGATAGGGCGAAGAAAACGCATAGGTTATCGGTCATAAACCGCAGCGATCGGTTTCCTGCGTTATGCGAGGTTACTGTGTATGCAGACAAAACCAGGCTCGGTTCGCTGTCGTTAAAGCTATTCCTTTTTTTCTCCGGGCTGCGCGCTGATGTAGGATCGTGTGTGCCTCGATCACACGCCGCTGCTCTTTTTTATTGCCCGAACGAGCACCGACCCCTGCGACACGCCCCCTAAGGTGGTAAAAGCACGTAGTCAGCTCCCTTTATGGGGGCTAGCCGTAAAGCGGAAAAAGAGGACAACGTGGATAATTACCCCGGCAATAACGCCGCCTATGTAAACCCAGCACCGTTTCATCGGGTTATTTCGTAAGTAATCGCGTTTCTCATATATAAGTTTAACGAGTTAAAAAACCGGATTCCGCTGTGATCGATCCGCTACTCGTCGATATTCCCTTCTTCCTATTTTAGATATAGCTTATTTATTCCTCTGGTCAACTATTTCAAACACCACTTTTCAACATTTTTCACTGGTTAGAAAGCTGAGGGACTACGTTCTTCTTAGAGATAAAACAAGTGGAAAATATTCTTTATTGAAAAGTCAACTTAGCATTCAGAAAATTCATTGTCACTTCAAATGACGGACACTACATAAAACGACAATCCGCTAAGTTCTGGAAATTGATTTCTCATCCTGTCTCGACGCGAATAAATATATACATTACAGATGATTCCACGTTCCCAGCATTCGCGTTCGAGCTTCCACGCGTAACAGAGAGTGGAGTAGCGATTGTGGCAATCGAGTTGTTCGCGACATAGTGCTTTATTCCAACGAGTGCTCTGGAAGCGGGCGTTACCATCGAACGAAATATGTTTCTCGAGATCGCGACGCTGTCTGCTTAGCCGCGATAGCTTGGAAAAAAGTTCCTAACGCTTGCACAGGTGCCATTTCTCCTCCGTATCGATTTCGTTTACTGTCCCGTTTAGTTTCAGTTTCCTAAATACTTGACTAGCATTGGATTCTGATCTAATTTCGATTCAAGGATTTTATTCCACAGCTTCAGGTTCCACGTTTCGAAATTAGGGATGATTTCCGCCAGGTAAAGTTGCAAGTTTCCTTCTTAGGAATTAGACTCGCGGGTTTCCTCACCAAGTCATAGGTAGAATCCCTGTTTCTTCCCTATGCACGACGTCTTGGAGATTCGTAAACGGTTCGCGATGGGAAGCAACGGGAATGATCCCCGCTGATCGAGTCGAGAGCGTCGGGTACCCGCGGCTATATAGCGAAATCCCAGTTCCGACTGCAGCAATAAAGCCATCTTCTGGGTATGATTGGTCGCGAATGTTCAGCCTGGGACGGATCGGTTCGCTTCTCTTCTCCTTTTTCGACGGGGAGGGCTCATCGACGGGCCGCAATTGCGGATCACGCTCCTGGATTATTTTTCGTCCCGGTGGGCTGAGGTTTATTGAAACCTGCCTGTTCCCGTTTGTTCCGAAATTAACGCGCAACGTGGTTAAACACTGGAGCGCACGTGCGTTAAATATGCTCATTTGCGTAATTGCATCGGCCGGATATTGGAGCGTGGAAGGAAGAGGATCGAATTTCCCCGACGTGCCGCGAGTGTCCGATCGAAGTTGAAAAGGCTGGCGCGGTATATTTGCGCGAATTCGTTGGATGTAACTTTGGGGAAACATTCCCCGTGTTTCTCGTTTAAACTCCTACAATACTGCCAGCAAATCCGTTAAATTATCAATACTTGTCGCGACACCAATCCAGCGGAGGACCGTCCGATTGCCGGGCAGGTGGTGGGCGGCGATAAGGTCGATAGAGGCATCGATGATCGACCCTTTGAGACGGTCGACGGATTCTCATTACCGGAGAAGAAATTCTCTGTCGGAGGTAATCGGGACGAGGCGCAGAGGAGCCTCGGATAGACGAGGCCGAAGCGAGAAGAGGCGCGCCTTGTCGCCGTCCCGTCGGTAAATTAGTTCTGAAAGTAGTCGAGGCACGACCGCGAAACATAACTACATACACTGGGCGTACAGAAGAGTTATTGGCAATTTACGGGAGAGTGATCGATGAAGCAATCGAACGGGCGCAGATTCACTGATAAAATTCCGTCCGACGTCGGTGAGGCGCGCCTGGAGATATTAAGTTCTCGACGAGACCGACTTTATAGGCAAAAGCACACCGACCGGAAGAAAGGACGGATGGTGGGGGGACAGAGGAAGGAAGGACGGAAGGAAGGAAGGAAGGAAGGAAGGAAGGAAGGAAGGATGGAAGTAAGTAAGGAAAAGTTAAGAAACTCGAGAACTCAGCATCTTCTCGGCACCAGGCGAGCTGGAAGGGAGTCGAATGTAAGGTGGAAGGGATAAGGCGACACCACATAACTTCTACCGCATATTGGTCGACTCGGGGTTAGGAAGAGAGTCGGTGGTTATGTGGGCGGACGAGTATGGGGGTGCCATATCCAATATTATCGAACGAGTCGGGGGGACAGGGCCGAGGGTGTGCATGGGACTTTCGATGAGGCAACCTAGCTAAGCGGGGGAAATGCTGGGAAACTCGCAGTTTGACTCGGGGTGCGCGCGTCATGTTTAAGCGGCAATTTTGCCCGTCTCCGTTCCTCACCCCCTCGGCCTTAACCCTCCTTCCACCCGACCAGTGCCACCCTTTCGGATCCTTATGTCCTCGGGGCTTGCCTCGCCTGCCACTGACAGATAGGACCAAACTTGCGTACCCGGCGAAATCGACGCATCCTCCTCGCACCAACACGCCCCGTGTCGCTATCTTACTCGCGTATCACCAGAGACCTTCCAGGGAACCAAGCTACGCCTCTTTTTCTCCTTGAAAAAACCACCAAGACGCGCGTTTCGAGCTGGTACACGATCCTATTGCGTTGCCTTCGCGGCGGTCCTAATACCATCGCAGACGTTTCGTTGTTGGGCTTTCCTTTGCACCCTGTGTATAAATCGGCGCTGGCGACGCAAGTAGGAACCATATGTGTCTGGAAGACACCTCTCGAAATGGGCGCCCCAAAATATTCTACATTTAACACGTTAGTGTTAAAGACGAGGAAGACCATCGTCGCAAAATTTATTTGTTAACTATTAATACGTCTGCGAATTAATTAACGCTGAAACTAAATACAGGCGCGGCTGAGCCTGCAGTGGTATCAAGTATCCTCGTAAGGAAACATTATCTGCGAATAATTTTCTCGGCGTGCTTTGCATGGACTAATTTTTAGAAATATCAGAAAACACGTGTGTTAATTACACGCGTACAAATAGCAAATAGTAATCGATTTTCCCCACTCTTTATAACATAGTTCAAGAGACGTGGACAGTAGCCACCGAAGGTAGAACGACATTAAGGGCTAAGTGCTCGCATAATAACGGTCCCGTGAATGTCTTGCCGATTAAAGCTATCGACTGGGCCAAGTTATAGGAGATTCCCCGTAATTGGATCATCTGGGATGTATAATAAGGGATTAGCCTAATAGCACCTTGCTTTATATCGACCATTTCCGCGGAGGCGATCCAAACACTCGTCGGGCGGGGGTCATTATCCTAAACAATCCTTTTGTCGATTACCGCTTAAGCCGTTTAAAGCCCGGCCAACTGGAGCACCGACGGATTAAAAGTCCGGGCTATAAAGGTTAATTTTCTTTAAGCACCCTGTTAACACAGCAATAACATTGACCAGCTACGCGATCAAATTTCCGAAGATGGGGGGCTCTCTCTCTCTCTCTCTCTCTCTCTCTCTCTCTCTCTCTCTCTCTCGATGGAATCGGGGAGAAAAAGAAAAGCGGAGAAAGGGTCGACTGGTGAAAAAACAACGATGTCGCCGCCTTCCACGTCTTCCCGGATCGCCGTGAAATATATTTCGCCGACTCAGCCCGAGGTGTGATCGTTTTGTCCAAGGAAGGAATCGGGTGATTCCGTTTTCTCGGAATGGAAGTCCGGGAAAATGGAAGGGGAAGGGAAAGCAAGCCCCTCGCGATCATTCAGCCACGACCCACGGACAAAGACGCACGAAGTTTATTTATACGCAGTCCCATTTTCGCGAGATGGAAGGAGAAGGGGAAGCCAGCTCTACGCGAAAATTCAGCCACGATCCATCGACCGTTACGCAGAATGTTTACGGTTTACGGAATGTTTGCAGTCTTACGGCAGAGGTGAAACAGAGTTCATACTGGATACGCAACCGGAGTAATAAGCGAAAGGTAAACGATATTGATAGAATATTTAACTCCTTGATAGGCTTCGAATAGCTGAACAATGTTCAATTCTTTACTTCAATATTTTGGCGTTAGGTTAGGCCCTTAGGAATAAAAATAGTTCTTACTTTTAAGTATGTATGGTAGTGCTTAAATCTAACGTCATTTGTCGGGCAAGCTGGTGTTAGTTTATCGAAGTAAGGTTGCCATTCTAGTTCAGGAATCTCGTGATATTGCGAGGCTTTAGTGGTCTATTATTTGTTCGAATTTGAACTTGTCAAATGTATTTATATTCCGCGTTAAACGAACAGCAGCTCGCCTGACAGGCGAGTTAACGAAACGATTTCGAGCCAGATGAGCAATCCAATTCGAAAACGCCCGTTTCGAACACGTCCGTTTCCGTTGTATCGATATCGTTTATTGTCGAAAAATCAGTCTCCTCTTTCGACGAATTTCGCGTCTATCGGCACCAATGGAAATTGATTCTAACGGCGGAAAAAGCGTCTCGTTCGCCAGAAAAAAGTTCAAGTCCCCCCAGTGACGGTTCTTTGTACGAACTGCCGGAGTTTCGTCAAAGTCACCAGCAGACGCGTCGTTTTTCGACGAGTTCTCTATTCCCGGGGGTTCCGAAAAATCATCGGAATTGGTCGATTCTCGCCGCAGAATGGTCGCGATCGTACATCACCGAGACACTCACGCGAATAGCGTAGCGTCGGTCAGCTTTGACTTTTTGCCCAGTCACTGCGCAAAATGGAAAATTTTACATGCACGGTATGTCCCGGCAATCGCGCCACCGCGTATGGAATGATTTTTCGTCGAATAACAAATGAAACGTACACGACACGATCTTTACCAAAGGACTTGGGTTACAGAGATAAATGTAGCAACTTCTCGATATAACGTCAGCAGTCGTGCGACGCTGTGTTGTTACATCAAGGGTGGCTGGGAATTTCACTCCGAAGCAATTAATTTTCCGAAGTAAAGTCGAGTAACAACCCAGGAAGTAAATAGAGACGAAGTTGAAAGGAGTACTCGAAAGATTATTTATGAATGTCGTTGGGTAGATTTCGCGGGGGATGAAAAGGGAAGGTTGACAACCCTGTGGATCCTGGATGTCTCGGGTGCATCGCCCTGCGAAATAATACGTCAGAGAATTTTCGAGAGCGTTTCGTTAGCCTCGTCAGAGACAGCCGCGATCGAGCCAACAGGTTACCGGGTAGAATCTTCCGTTATGCATCGGCTTGTTTGGAGTCTGAATGTACGTGTTTTACCCTCGACGCTCCCCGCCCCCTTTCCACTCTCCATCGTCGAGATTTCACTTGCTAATGTCGTATTCGTTGTATATTCATCGTAACTACGGGAGCGGTATGTATCGTCAGGTAACTTGTGCTAGTCGTGCTCACCTGGATCGGTAATGCGAGGCCTGAAACACTCTAGAAAACCCTTTATCCTGTGATAGCTGGTACTGGGTCACTGCAGATCCAGTTTCAAATCTGTCTTCGTCGTAAAGTAAAATTTCATGTTGGTCGCTAGACGTTAGGATACGTCGACTGGATCTGAGTCCTTAGTTTTGGCTTTGATCCTTTAACACATTCGTGACCGCTGACGTGAATTCACGTCACTTAAAATTCTAGTCAGAATCGTATTATTTTCGTTAGTACTCGGTATTAGAAACGTGACATACCTGTCGGTCGCGAATGTGTTAATACTCTATAATATTATATGTTTCTTCGTTACAATTTTGATCGGCTAAACTGATCCCCGTTAAACATAATTTCGAAGATCGACTAGGAGAGCGTTATTCATTTTCCAAGCAGGGTTCGCAGATGAGGAAAATCGGAGTGGCGCGAGTCGCGTGATCGATAAACGTGGGTTATTGTTAGGGGAGGAAAGGCTCTCCGGATGAATATCGAGGGGTTGGATTTTCTTTTTTTTTTTTTTTCAGAAATAAGTGCCGCTCCTTCTGGTTCGTAAAGTTCTCGGCGACCGATTTAAAGGGTCAAGTGGTTTCGAGACGTATAACGAGGCGAACGACGCGATAAAAGCTCGTTTTGCTTTCGATTTCCAGCAGATTTTATTTCGGTCTCGGCTCTTGGGTACCGCGCAAACTGCCCTTAGGGCCACGAGGAGTCAGGGCCACGACATTCCAGCGTTCGCATTGGCGGTTTACTACTGAGCGTTTCAGACGTGCCTTTCAGCATTGCTGGCATAGATTGAGAGACTGTGAATCACGTTATTTCTGAACATGTTCACTCGTACCTGAATGTGTGCCTCGCAATACTCGCAGTATAAACACAAGCTTGATTATCGGAATGTAAACGTACGGTTGATGTTAGGTTTAAGCAACTTCTTTAATAGATATAGAGGGTACGAATACTTATAAGACGTTTTCGTTGCGAAAAAATAAACCGAGTCATCGCGACGTGCAGTTGAAAAAATACATATTCGAAAGTAAATAGAAGAGACACTCCACGCGGTATGTCATTGTTGCGGAGTCCTCTAAATGCAGCAGCTAAACACCTCGCTAAACTTCAGGTTCGAATACCTTCTAAACTGGTAACCTCAAGCACCCGCAACTATGTATCATTATCTTCAGCGTTTCCAGCTCTATTAGCGCGCGGGAGCTCGTTTAAATAACGGCGAACCTATTGTAAAAGTCCCCTTGTTAGTTCTCTCTCCGGTGTCGCTGGAAACGCGACGGGCCAAAATAGAGTCCGATTAGTCGCCGAAACGGAAAGTGGCGCGCAACCCTGGGGATAGACGGAGAAAGAGTTCGCAGTCGTGTTTAGCTTCATTTTCATCCCGACCCGTCTTTTTTTTTTTGTCCCAGCCCTCCTGTCCTCTTCGTCTTTCCAGGCTCCGGTCGTGTTCCTTTTTTTTACCCTCGGCCCGGAAGTTGAACAAACTGGAGCCCGGGACAGCGTGCCGAATGAAGGGGCAGAAAATTAGATAGGAGCAACTACTTGAAATAGGGGTGATAAAGCTCAATTATGGGGATGATGGGGTGGTAGGATCTAGTACGAGAGAGCGCCGAGTAGAATTCTGTTTAACCTCGCTTTAGTTCTGACTCCGTGTACGTGCCACGGGGAAGTAGTACATACTCCGCTTATTTCCACCAGCTCTGCTGGACCGACTCCCTCTTCCATCCCCCTGCCCACCATCTTCTCTCACACTCTCGGCTTCGCTGTACCTCGCGTTGGTACTCTCCGGGGCTGGACGTTAATTAGAGGAATATCAAATTTTGAGTCTGGCCACCGTCCCCGGCCTTATTTCGCGTTTCGAACTCCGCTATTAAACAGCGCGTCTCATGTATCCCGGTAATATCGGACACGAATGGTCGCGAATATAAATGTAACGAGCACACCTGCCCGAAACGATTCTCCAGGCTTGTTTAGGAAAATCAACGATGCGTAATCCGGCTTCGGGAAACGCTGTCGAGCGTAACTAGTGTCTCGAATATTGATCAAATTTGCTCCGAGTATTCGCGATCGTTGGTCGACGTTTCTTTGGCTCAAATGGTCGCTCGACCTGTGAATTTATGATAAAACCGCGTCGAACTGCAAAGAGATGGTAGAGTTTTCTAGATGCAAATGAGTGTGAGGATTTTTTATTTTTAATTATACGAGAGCGTCTGGGACACCTGGCGGTAGCGACCTTGGGGCGTCGAGACCATCGCGGAATCGAGAGAGAGGTTTTCAATTTTCTTTCGTACCGTTTCGCGTGGGTGATCGCTGACGATGGATGCTCGCTTCAAAGAGTCGTGCCGCTAGCAGGGAATATTTCATGCGCGATGTAGATATCAGCCGGATAAACCAGTTCCACCGCGGCCGCTGTGAAACAGGGAGGATATTCGACCGAATGAAATTCGCTTCGGCTGAAAGCTGAGCCATCATATGGCTTTGTCTACGAGTTGATAATGTTTCGGTACCGTCGCAATCCCATGGAAAACGAGGAACGAGCGTTTGCCGCCGCGTAGGAAAGAGACGCGCGGCGTCGCGACGCGCACAGAGAACACGGGACAGGGACTGGGGGAGGGAGAGAGAAATTACCGACGGTCAATGACAGAGTTTCCTGCGGTTTTCTCCGTTCGTCCGGCTGCATTCACGGCTCGGTAACCTGGCAATAAATCCACACACTCTCTTCCACTCTCTCCCTCTGTTGTTCCTCTCATCTGCTCGTTCACTTACCCCCGTTGCACGGCTATCATGCACGAGCACCTGAAATTGGCCGTTCTGCGCTGCCCCGGCGATGGCTGATCGTAAATCAGCGCGAATCAAGCGCGTGATTAACCGCGCTGAACGCTGTCAGTTTTGTAAGAAACGTCGCTGCTACGGAAATCGCCTGTTGGCAGCTCGTTCGAATTTTCTTTAATGTATTAATTGACAAGGATCTGGATATGTTATTTGCGGCCCTCAGGGACTCTAGCTATGTTTAATCCTCTGCACTCCGAATTATATGTCGATTTCGTTACCAGCAGCTCTCAACGCTTTCAAGTAATTTATTCGAAATTCGAATCAGTTTCCTTTTCTATTGGTTTGGACGTCACATTCGAGATAGGAGTGCAAAGGGTTAATCGTAGCTACAGTACGGGTTTAGCGAACCCGAGGTACCCGAGCTTCTTGCAGGCCCATCGATATCTTCTCACACACTCCAAATTCGTGGTAAACTCAAAGAAAGAGTAGAAATTGCGTCACAGAAAAATACGAAGAGTTCCATTCATAATGGTTTGAATCGGGATAGACGTTTTATATCTTTAGACGTCGCGATCGATCGAGTCCCGTGCAAAGCCAGCCTTGTATCGGCAAGACGGGGGCGATTAGGACGCATCGCGGACGAAACTGTTGGCAACTGCCGATGATTAACTACCGTGCCACGACGCAGTTCTCGAATAGGGACTTCCCGACGACGGTGCAGAGTCGAAGTGTAATTTACGTCGACGACGATTGGACGACTTGGAAATCTGCGGAGACCGTCGACATACTCGGCACCGTGGGGAAATTTCGACCCAACTACGTCCCTTTGATCGTTCGACCGTGCTAAACATCGAATAGTTTCGAAGCCAGATCCGTCTTGCGAACCGGGCGCTCGACCCAGCGTCCGTTTTTCCAAAGTAATTTCTCGACAAATTGCGCCCATCCTTTTTCCATTTTGCGACCACTCACATCTCTGCACTACGGTCAACGCGTCTCGCTCATTTACATAGCTCCAGGTAACGATCAATACTGTCTTTCGTGAAACAAATATTAGACTAGGATGTTGTCAGATTACGGTTCGAATTTCGATACGAGCGCGCCGTTTCTGCGTACCGCGACAGTCTGATGGATGAAATTAAATCCAATACGCTGTCGAGATATTGGAAACCTCCGCGGGGAGGATACCGACAGGCTCTTAGAGCTTTTGTTCAACACCGCCTCCAAAGATGCGATACGCAAACGCGTATGAGGAGGAACGATGGGAATGACGAAAGAAGTTTGACGTACAACCAATTGAGGGGTGTGCTGCCATAAGGAGGTAGCTCCAGTTTTTTATGGTTCTGAGGTTAGAACATAATCACGGAATAAAAACATTTCTTTTTTTTTGTAGTGCAATTAGGAGGGAAAATTTTTAAAAATGGAGCTACCTCCTTATTGCAACACACCCCTCAATTTGAGTAGGAGAGGAAGGTTATTTAAATCGTACACTTTAAGTAATTTGACCACCAGCAAATCGTGCAGCTCGAGCAGAGTCGAAATCGGTGAGATTTGGCGAGTTCTCGTTGCATTCTCGTGGTTAGATCGTAATCGTCTATGCGGTACTAATGAAGTTTAATCGAGGCACGCGACACCCATCGGCGTGTCGCGACATAAATGCAATCGTCGCGATCGACACGAGAAGCGAGCAAACGTGCGGTCAGCCGCGCTCGCGTCGACCAACTATATCCACGGTAATCACCGTTCAGATCGTCGCGATAATTGCACCGTCTAATTTACGTCTCGCCGCGTTGGGGATGCATTTTATCGTTTTTTGATCCCTCCTCCACCCTCGCAGCTCCGTTCGCACTGGTTTTATTCGACGGTCGGTCGCGTCTCCGCTTTAACGGCACCTGCTCGAAATAACGGACTTCGAGGGAGAAATTCGTGTAACTCGAGCCTTTGCGGACCATTAATAAAGCGTTGCGCCCTCGAGTACCCACTCGCTGGTAACTCACGTGTTCGCGTCGCTTTGCTGGAACACCGGTACATACCGAACCGCGATACAGACGCACACAAATCACCCCTCGAGCTGCATGGACACCGACCGACCAACGCTCCCCAAACGACTCGAGTGTTGTTCCGTCCAGCCGAGTAAGACCTGCCTTTTAGGGGACTTCGTGTTTCGCTTGCGTTCAATTATTAATGGACACCGTGCACGCGCCCACCACTCGACGAAGAGTGATCAAAAATCGTTGATACGTTCGGCTAACCCGACATTATGTTAAATCTTTCGCACGGACGCTCTCGAATCCGACAATTTTATTCCAAGTGATCGCAGAGCAGGCTTATACGATGTTAGATTCCGAGCGAAACGAATTGTGATTAGTTGCGTTGATCATCCAACAACGATGCGAGTGATTCTTAAATTAATTTCCTCGTGAAAAAAATAGTACACTTCCTCGAAGTAAAAGAGGGTCGGTCCTATTTTTCAGCATTCTGGGCTTCCCTGGAAGCGTCACGATCTCTCCACGATCCCTCCGATTAAGTATGAGCTATCGCAGCCTGGCGCGGAGTTGATAAACCGGGGATAGGGTGCGTGCACGCGAATCCTGACGAATGTTCGCGCTATTTACCCTCGACGAATCGAACGTCGACGGATCGACGACAGAGTTATTTGAAATTTGAACGCGGCTCGTTAGTTGCGATGGGTTTTTCGGTCGATGACGCTGTACGCGTGTTCACGAGCTCGTAAATATTTTCATGTAAACTGCCGCGCGACAGGTTATCCGATTATACATCCGCAGTCCGTTCAGGGACACGAGACTTTACATAAATATTCCGGTCTCGTACGTAATGCTCTTCTGGAGAGCAGTCGTATCCACGGTACACGTCGACGTGCACTCGTCATTTCGCGTTTCTCCTGTAGGCTCGTCGGGATAACGCTCGCACGCCTTCCGCGTGCACGAAAGTAACTGGAACGAGAGGAGCTACGTGTTCGCGCGAAATCGTTTCCAAAACGACCTCGATTCCCACGAATAATTTATTCATTTCTCGTTGGACAATGTGGGGCATTGTTAAGCACCGAAGCTGGGAAACGTTTAGAGGAAGGGTATTTAAAATACCATTTTAAATAATGGGTGTGACGTGGGGTCACATACAATGGTATTTTAAATGGATAGCGAAATTTTTGGCGAATAGAATATCTTTCAAGTCACATGTGTTTGAATCTTGACGATCATTGGCACATGTGCCTTTGTCTTATCTTGGCACCTTAAAACGACAGAATTTTAATGTTCGCGGAGACAATTTTTGTACCACACCGTCATAGTAAAGTACGTATATAAGTTTAACAGCATAATTTTCTCGCTGAAACTTTCACACGGTGAAAATTAGAAATCTAGTTTCGATGGCGTCGTTGTTGCGATTCTCGCGAAGAATGTTGTTAAAACGCCCCTGGCGGTATCTGCGGGTTAAGGATTAATTAAGCGTGACGAGCGAACAAAAGCGAAACAACGACAAGGAATCACGGTAAGACGTATCGCTCGAGCATCTCGTGTTTTCTACTCTCTCTATCGGGCGAGAACCGGAAGCGAGAGGCCGCACGGCTCTTTCAGCGTACCCCGGTCAGAGCGTTCGCGCTTCAGCGGAGAATTAATCGCGAAGCACTCTCAACTAGAAAGGAAAGCGTGTCCGTGGCCGGAGAAAGACCACCCTGGACATACAGAGCCGCGCACAACGCCACGCGTTCTTTCTCTCGTTTCTATTTCCTTCCTTTTCACTGTCGCTTTACCTTCACCGCGACATAAGTCTGTGTGCGCTGCGTCCCCGATGGCGCTAAACGGAAATCAGTGAAAATCTCGTCTAGATGAAAATTTCTATATATTCTTATTTCCACGATACAATTTTATTAGAATTTATTTACGAGTATCCGATATCATTTGTATTTTATTTTAAACAAAATTGTCTCGAGCACTCCAGGACGAGCATGGCAACCGGAACGTTGAATGATTCCATAATCAAATATGTATATTATGTGTTCGTTTCGTCGATAACGATTCGTTTGCTTTGCGAGTGCACCGTTGCATCTACTGCGACAAACGCGGTAAAATCCGATGAAAGGACGAACGCTCGCGTTGAAAAAACTAAAAATGGGACGGGAACGAAAGCTGCAGACGTAATAAGATTTCGTGGAAAAGCGGAATATCCGTACAGGGGGCTGAACATAGAAAGAACGACGCGTCAAGCTTATTTGCGAAGTTGCGGCGAAACTTCTGCGGAACAGTACCGCGAACGGGGAACGAAATTGTCGCGAATGCGTGTCGCTGGACGCGAGTTCCTTGTAGGAAAAAACTTTGTCGAGGTGTAAAGAACACAAGGTAGCCCGCGAAAGAAGGACCAAAATAAAGACAGACGTGTAGAACAGGGTGGAAAGAAACGACAAAAATGGTCGAGTGTTTTCTTATAGCGCAAAAAGTTCGCCTTTCATTTATTTTAGAGTGAGCTTATAGAAGCTAATTTCTGTCAAAGAATCTCCTAAATGGGGATCTCGAGGTTACTGAATGCGATCCTTTTCGGCTCCTTCCAAAACGGAATCAGTGTATTTAAGTACGTTACACTAGTCGTCTCTCTTTATCGAGCCCTAGCTCTACGTTTCTCGGCCACGCGTCCAAGACGACTTTCGTGTTCTCGCTTTTCTGTTTTCACAGGTTGGATAGGCTCGAGTCGAATTTCACGGAAGTCACGATTTACCTCCGGATGCCTGACACGCGTTATCTTCCTCGCTGCTTCGGCCCCTTCGGCCCTCGCGATTAATCCGAACGGACTTGCCCTATATTCCCCGTGGCTGTGTCTTCGTTATCCCCAAATTTATGCTAACGTTCGTACAACTAATTCGTTAAAACACCCTCGTTTTACTGGAATATACGCGGATTGTTTCGACTCCCCGTGTTACCTTAAATTTAGAATCTCCATTTTCTTTGAAATTCTCCAGCGATCCTCTCAATTTCCTAAACAATATTTTTTTATTTCTGGTGTCTCGCAGTTCATCCCGTGGATCTGCGGATTTCCATCGAAACATTCGACTATCGATGTACTCCTCTTTCGGCTATCCGTTCCTCCCTTGCCCATGGACCGAGACCGCAATTTTTAAATACACCTTCCAAAATATCGAACGCTGTATCCAACGGCCCGGTCCCTTTGTTACGGGCTTTGTTACCGTTTGCAGCGTTGAAATATTCCGCGTCGACTGCAAAATTCACAACGAATGTCTCGAAAGTCAGGAAACATCTCGTCATATCCCTCTCTTGGTCGTTTACCTCTTTCCAGCCGCGTATCAACCTTTCGTCTCCCCTTCGCCGTCTCGCTCAGCCGGTCGTACATTGCGATTATTCCACCAGCCGAGCGCGAACAATCGATTAATGTATTCATCTTGGCTTACTCGTTATTATCGGCATACTTATTCTCGGATATAACGAACGACCTTCCGTTTGCTCAACTCCTCTCGAGCCGTGCAAACAGCCGATTAGTAGTTGCTCCGTTCCACTTAATTAACGAGCAGGAGAAGATCATTGGGAAGGAACCCCAAACCTTTTCTCCAGGTGGAAGCATAGATAGTAAAGGGAATTTATTTTTCGAGCGATTGTATGATAGGTTAAATCTTCTCTTTAAATGTATAGAGATTATGGACTAGATGAACACGTATTAATACGTGAGCGGACTACGAAGTGTTAATGTCGATAGGCCTTTGCTATAGAGACTATCGCGTAAGGGATGCTCGATCAGAGAGTGCGAGGGGTAGGGGCGGATCGCAGTGAGAACAGAGAGCAGGAAGTTGAATTACGAGAGAGCGTCGTGGAAAGCTGCGATGAATCTAATCGAAACAGTCGCGACCTACTCGAACGGAGCCCGCTTAACTTCCACGCGCTGTGAAACATTCTGGCGTGGAGTGCGAGAGAGCACGAATAGGAATCATGGTTGGTTCGTAAGCGAGAGAGACGACGATAGAGAAATTGAGGAAGATAGAGACAGATAGAGAGACAGAAGAGCAGGAATGGCGAAGTGTGCGGGAGGCAAAACGAGTGGATTCGGTGCGCTGGCCGGGAATAAGGGGTGGCAGTAGTAGTGATATACTTTGGTCGGACATGCAATTAGTAGTGCTAGCGTGACTACGGACCGGCAGCCGTCGGCGTACTCCAGAGGGGATGGCACGGGGGAGGAATCGCGTACACCCCGACCACGATACTGTCTCGACCTCCTTTCGCGAAGCAACCGGCCCTCGAGATTTCTTCGAATCGCGCGATTCGTCTTCGCCTCTTCGCGATCACCGCTTCCTTCCACCTTTCCTCTATCTCTCGCCGATTCTGACGCGATTACCAAAACCCGCAAGGAACATCGCCCAACTTTGTAACTTGTTTGGCGAAACTTTCAACTCCAAGTCCTGGAAAATGTTGATTCTTCGATTTAGCAAGACAAGAGCATCTCGAAACAGGTGAGGCTTATATTGATTAACTTGTGGCGCATCAATGATTCCTTTTTTTTTTTTTTTTATTGGACGACTCGCGAGACACGCAAGGATAGGGGCGATAATTCACGGGCGTCCGCCGATAAAACCGGCAAACGCCAGGGGCGCCTAATAGTATTCCGCTATAATTTATAATAGAATAGCCGGCGACCCACGAGCCAGACGGGCAAACAAGCCAGGAAATATGGCGGGGCCATTAAAAGCTAACGATTAATTAAACACGAAATAAATATTTGGCCAACGAATTACGGCGATATTAATCTCGACGCGTTTTGTGCGTGCGGCTCGTTCCGGTGCGGTATTATGCGCGCCCGCCTTTGCATTCGCGCGATTGTCCGCGAGCAACGCGCAAATTCGTGCGGGAATTATTCCCTTAACGCGACAGAGAGCCCCGTCGAACACGATCAATTCCTTCCCCTCGGTCGAGGACCGCGGTTAGAAACTGGGTTAAAAGTACACAGCGCTTGGAAATCGGGGAGACGATGGTAAGCAACCGGCTAATTGATTCCTACCAACCTCGTACAGCTTGCTGTAAATTTAATTGCTAGTGCTTTTCTCGTACCGAGACCAATTCTTATTATTTAAATCAAATACAGCGGGCCCTCGACTTTCGCACACAATTGATTCCTGAGAGTGTGTGTCGCCTGTATCAGCGAATCATTTTTTTCTGTTGTCTAGATATATTTTTCTTTGAAAGTCTATACCAGACTCATTTCCTTTGGAAATCATTTAAGAGTTAAATACGGTTGCAATGTTTCATGCATTCGCGTTATGCTCGAGTTGACGCGCGATTAAAATTAACTGGAGCACGCATCTGTCGCTCTCGTTCGAAATGCAAGACGCGTTGTTATTAATGGCGTATCCGTGGCTAGATAAAACAACGTCGTTCTTCGTGAAATTCGAAACCGCGTGTGCTACGAAACGATTGTTTCGGACGTATCCTTAGTTTCCTGGCGAACTAAGGTAAAGTTTATTTCGAGGGGATCCCAGTCAGGCGACACCGAGCGACTCGTTAAGAGGACAGTGAAAACGCTCCAAAACAAGGTCTCCTTCTGGAATTAATTCCAAGGAAATGGATGCAGGTCCCGACATCTCGTTTTACACGGTATTTATATCTATCTTAAGGACTTGGAGAAAATTTTATTTTTAGGAAATCCTCTTGATTCTTCAGTAATGTATATAAGTGTAGAAATTGTCTTGAAAATAAAAAATTGCTCTAATGAAGTCCGGATGCAATTCCTTGGAATTAATGTTTAAAGAGGACCTTCTCTCGTAGTAATTTAACTGCACCCTTCGAAACGATTTACCAGTGACTTTCGCAATAACGGCACCGAGTTATGATGTATAGCGACTAATTTCAGTCCCAGGTACGTGCGGAGTATCGACACGTCCGACCTCGATATTTTCGCAAAAATATGCGCGGGGCTCCCGTTATCCGTTCAATTCACGTGACGGCGTTAAGTGGGAAAGTTTGTTTAGCGAGAGTTTATACAAAAACGAACAGAGTAGCTCTCGGCAGTAATTGGCCCCGGCTTGGGCGTTCCGTGCGTTCACCGTCTTCTTATTTGCGGTTTGGTACACGCGAATGCCTTACAACGTTGCAAATATCGGGAAAGCGAACACGTGACGCGAATCGAGTCGATCAACATGCCACCGAGATACTGTAAAGCCCGCTCACACTATTTCTGCCAAACTCGTGCCTTCGTATGCTCCAGCAAGAATGTATCGAGGAAGGAAGGGATTATATTTTTTAAGCAAATTTCGAAGGTGAAAGTTCTATTGTCCACTATCTGAGAATTTTTCTAAGTAGAACCGAATGCCAAAAATGGTTTCCACGGGATCATGGGGTCGAGATTGAATTTTCGCGACGAGTCAAGAATAGAAGATGCAGATTCGCGCCAATTCGCGAGCGAACGAAGCGAGTTTGAGCATTCGCATCGTTCGCTGTCAGATAATCAGCTCGCTGAATTCCACCTGGAAGATGCCAGGCACCGGCACGTCGCAGAGAGTTGCCAGTCACTCCATCACAATTAGTCTCCATCGTTCCCCCAAAGGGATGTTCCGCGTTAGTTGCATTCGAAAGTAATGCGATAGCTGATTAATACGACCCGTATAATTAGTCCTAACGTCCATTAGCCGAGTCTTGTGCAACGTCTAGGATTTGCACGGATCACGTTGTCCTCCGTTTCCGATCTAGCAATCTCATCCTTTCACGGATAACCTCGTCGCCGAGTATCGAAATCAGAGATGGGCTGGATTCTTATCTGAATAAAACGCTCGAGTACGACTTTGAATATTTGAGTTAGAAAATTGACAGTCTCGCGGTCAGGACCCGATTCTACCATGTTCTCCGTTACCGTCGAACAACGATCTCGATGGAGCGTGCCGATGGAACCGTTTAAAGTTAATTAATGATGCCGCGTAGCATCGAGGTTGCATCGAGCTCGAAGCCACGCTCGAAGAAAGCGCACAATGGAGCGAATAATGGAAGGCAATCGACAAAAGGCGAGCCCTGCCTTATGATAGATTCATAAAGCATCTTTCCGTGGTTTCTTCCGTGCATGTCCATTTACGTTAAAGCTTCTTACAAAGTGCTTACAGAAATCCTTTGTCTACCCATCATTTACATCGCGATCTTCGTCATCCCGTACGCCCTCGGCTATGAATATTTTCCATTTTGCGACGCACGAATGTGAAGGGAAGAAGTTAGGGCTGGAGAAGGGCGATTCCTTTAATATACTTAGCGAAGCTGCGAAAGCAAAATCGTATCTCATCGCAAGGCGCTACAAGTACGAAAAGTAGCTTCGCAAAGTACTCTGGCAAAGCTTCTTTTAGCAAGGAATTCGCATTAAGTTTCTCCCCCTTACTTTCCTTATTGGCTTTCTCGTTGACAGCCATCGTCGTGACTAATTACTCGTTTCAGAAATCGTTAAGTGCAATTACTCTTCAGTGGAACAACGATGTAGCCCGACGGAGCCGCGCGTTCATTCGCGAGGGCAAAAACGCGATGGAATCTTCTCGCGTTGCTAGTCGCGCATTGGTTGCAGACTCCTGCTGGAAAATGCACAAAGATGATGGAAATACGTCTGTCAGAGAAATTACTCGAGCGGGCTAGCCAATTGCACTTAAAATAGTTTGTGTCGTGTGTCCTGTTTGCCACTGATTTCTGTAGAAATTAATAGTGAGAGGTTAGCATTTAAGGCATATGTTATTACATAGTGAACTATGGTTTTACTTGATAGGAATTAATTCGTTCCGAATGAAGAGCTTTCTAAATCCTCGAAGAGCGTTCCATCAATAAATCCATCGATCCGTTAGATCTCTACAGTACCGTCATACGTACTAGATAATAAATTTCGATTATTTCCTTGGTACAGTAGACCGCTAAAGTAATCGTTCTTTTTTTAAACGTCAATTTCTCGCAAACGAGCGAAGGCGTAATCGGGTGAGTGGGTCTCGTCGGGCGTAGATACACAAGAGAGGGAGCTACGACCGATTTCGATCGAAACTGTGCACGAGGCTTTTTTTGTTCCAAGATCTCCCATTCATCGTGCGCAACGACGCCAGCGACTGAAAACAATCTGGTACAATTAATCGCGAGGTGAGTCGACGGGTCGGCAAGCAGACTAGCGTGAACGAGCTCGAAAACTCCCATTGGAGAGTGGCGCTCGATTTGAACGTGGAGTGAAGGCTTCTCGAAAGCGTGTCCCCGTGCTCCGATGCCATAAATGAAAATGCCAAGAAAATAAACGATACGCGCGAAATCGTCGCTTTCAAGGGACGCACTCGCGCGTGTTTCGGTTCGCGAACGAGTCTACGTACCGCGACAGCGACTATTCTTCGCCAAGGCGAGCGATATTGCATTCTTGCCAATTAGCCAGCGCGACGAATTAAAATGGAAGAACAGAGGCTGCAATAGTCGGGAACGGAGCAGGCAGAGTGGGAAGGAGAAAGGACCGAGCGACGGGGAGGAGAACGGACGTATACACGTTATTGCGTCTTCCACGTGGGAATTAGCGAGCTGGAACTGCAATTTGATCGACATCGGTGCACTCGTTCCCCCGATGCCACCGATCGTTGGCCAGCTTTCCTATTTTCCGAACGCTATTGTAACAGACGCTCGCGATCGTTAACAAACGTTTGAATTTCGTTTTTCTTAGAAATTTCTATGGCCTTGCAGTGATCCGTGCCATAACAAACAAATATTGAAACTTCCTCGGAAACCCTTAATCCAGAAGTTTGTAATGACAGACTATATCTGTGAAAATTACGTTGGACACTATACCTTCCGAGAGGAGAAATAAAACAGATCCTTTTTCAAGTTAAAAACCTGAACTTCATCGTTTAATAGTCGCTATTTTAATAATCTTGTTTTGATGTTTTTCCTCGTTGGTTTGGTATAAAATTACCAGCTCCTGGAATAACCATTTCCAAGAGAATTACGATATCGTTATCTTTAACGTTCGGATTACCGCAAAAGCAACACGACATCCAAAAAACGGCCCTTTTCCCTCAATCTTTAAGATACATACTACCACAAAGGAGAAATCAATTTTGATATTCCAAGGGTTTGATGTCTGTTACGTATCCGCCTAACTCTTGCCAGTGAAAGGGACAATAAATGGCAGAATCGGAAACGTTTCGACGATCCGTTCTCGAGTGTACGCGCGGACTGCGCAACCATTATCGTTATTATTATCAATTGAAACGCGTTCTGAGATCTATATCAGCGTAATTACGGCCGGTAATGACTTGTAGGTTAATTGGCTACTGTGCAAATCGATTTTCGATAATCCGTCAAACAGGGCATATCCGATCGGTATTATCATCGGCGGCGTAACTGCTCGAGTATATGCAATTAGAACGGTCTCCATCGGCTTCCCTCTCGTGTTACTGTGTTGTTCCAACGTTTTTTCAAAATGTCACCTAGCAGTTCATAAAAGCTCGCTACTTAGAAGAGGTCGAAGTTTGTGTCCTCGAATGTTGCTTAAAGCTCAGCTCAACGGTGTACTTAAGTTTGTAACAGTGGGGCTGGACCTCGGGCGTCTAGTTAAGCAAGAATTTTTTCGACCGTGATTATTGTCGCCCAAAAATACTAGCAACACCGCGGTTAATTATCTCCTCGCGTTGATTACATTCTTTAAAAATGGATGAGTCGGAGCTCCGTGAACGCGCGCCTGTTACATCTTTTGTCGGAAAGGAGTCCTCCTCTAGGGCGGTTGTAAATAAAATATCGCGCACGTGAAATGTCACTGTCGCTGCGTCTGTGTCCGGGAAGCTGTGTGAGAATCACTAAATTATGTTAGCGATCAGACGTCCAATCGATAGCGAAAGATCGAGACCTCGTGAGCACCTACGGATACATGATTCACTTGACTTAGGAGTCTTCCTTATTTAAAAAGGGTTCTCATCCACGTTGACAAATTTGAGTTCACAGTTAGACTGCATGGCATCGAAATTTCTTAAAAAAAGCATATGCTGGCAGCATGCATAATTCGGTTGGGTCAAGGCACGACTTGAGCCATGGGGGGTCGCGAACAGAAGAAGGAAGATGTAAAAAGGGAGGAGAAAGAGAAAAAAAGAAAGAAATTGGCACGTTAATGAAGAAGAGAATGACTCGTTTGGGGCGAGAAAAGGGGTGGGAGAGGCGGAGGTTACGCCGAGCGGAAGGAAAGTAAAGTTACCGAGGGGCGTACACCTTTCGTTATATATGGAACGTCGAGAAAAGTGGGTCGTTTGCTGCGCCGCTTATCGTTCGAAGTTAGTGGCTTGGAAACGATGCCGCTGGTTTTTTATTTTTTTTTTTATTTCCCCCACCACCTCGTTGATCCCTCTTCCAGCCAGCGCGGCGTTTCGTTAGTCCAATTATGCTTAAAAACAAACAGTTTTCGCGGACCGATAGCTACCGTTGCGGTTGGCGAGCATACACGTATCCGTTCAATAAAATGCCGATGGTTTCGCTGTTTTAGAAAATTGATTAACGCCACGGCGACTGGGTTCGCGGCGGTCATCGTTATTACGAAAGTTTGCTTGGAAAATAACGAGCGGCCGGCCGAACAATGGGGCGGTAGGTGGTGGTACGAAATATATGCGCTCATTACATAAACCTGCAGCGCGAGTTTACGGCTAGCAATTAGTGGCCTGGGGATCCGAGATCAGTTATCGGACATTCTTCGCGGTTACCGCGATTTTCCAATGCCCGACTGCGAGCCTCCTCGAAATTGAAACCGAACGCGGATCGATGGCGCTTTATCGCTACTCTTTCGCTCTGGGAAAAATTCCTGTTTATTCATTCTTCGCTCGTCATTGAACTTCGCCGACGATATTTATGTATTTATTTACCAAGCGGTTGGATAAACTTCGGTATAAATGATTACCGCGGAAAGCGCAAATATTGAGGGAAAAAATGAGGGAAGTGATTAATGAACGCCGGAGTTAATTTCTAGCCAGTATAAATTGCGCTTAAATTTGGATAACGAGTCTTCAACAAAATTAAACTTATCACGGCGAGCATTAACGTACTGACACATACGATTAATTGTTTGACATTACGTATAATGCGGGTAGTATCAACCCATTGACTGGAGGACGATTTTTGTTGAAAATTATGATTGGAAGCTAAAAGCACGTTCAGGGTAATGATTTGTCAAGCATAGCCTGTAGATTTTTGCCAGCGACGTTCGCGCTGGGAAAAGCGCTGGGGTTCTTGAATAATTATCGTCAAGTCTGGCTTTCTATGGCGACGTTCAGCGTCGAAACGAACGGTGACACCGATCGCGCAGGACAAATGCGCAAATATTGTCGCGCTTCGTAAATCGCAAAAACAACGGCGCTCGTCAAGCGAGGGATTTATGCGCGGTGGTTCCGTCGCAGTGACCAACCGTGCGTCCTACACCCCCTCCCCCTGCCTCACCCTCTCGCCCCCAGCCCTTTCCACCCCGTTTCCGCCATATCCGCTTCCGGTTTCACGTAGATGCACATGTGCGCGATCTTCCCCTCTTTTTCCCTCGCTCTGCAATCCTTCCAGCTCGATTCTGTCTACTCTGGCGGGTCTACATCGACCTGTTCGATATTCGCCCTTAATAGTTGAGAATATATGTAATTAATGCAAATAAATATTTTCCTGGTTTTTTATTTTTTTTTTTTTTTTTTTTTTAAATAGATTGTTCTAACATTCGTTGAATTTGAATAATAAAATTCAGGTTGCTTCGCGAAGGATAAAATTGATTGAAAAAGGATGAGCCCAGTAAGAGGAATAAGCACGTCTGACTATAACGTCCGACTCGGTAAGCTTCTACTGAATTTCCCCTTCTCACAGTAGAACACGCGCGATCTTTACTTTCGTAGTCATTACCCCGAATTCCCGAGTAATGAAACATCAAAGAGGATTAATAAATTTTCATTGACTTTGGCGTGCAAATTTTGTTGAACGTAATTAATTAATTATCATCGATGGACTGGTGTTTTATTCGTTTATGCATATGCAAATACGGGAATCATACGCAGAATGTATGTAGAATACATTTCATAGATTAAAGGTGTCGGTGCTTCGCATGCACGAATACCTTTTTAATTTTCCCATTCCCCTTTTTCGATTCTCTTTTGTTATTTATACCATTTATACCATTTATACCATTATATCGGAATGTATTATTAGTGGCCGAAACTACTTCCGCGCTCGTGCCAATGAACTGTTTAACCGGATATTGTTCTCGTGATCGGTACTACCTTTTCTCTCTTAAATCATGAATATCCGTTAGACCCATCCGTAAAAATCGAGTGAATGGATCGCCAAGGAGAAGTTTAAACAAAGAGGATTTTCGCGAATCATGAGAGGCCCTTGGGGTTCTTTTCATGAAATTTCCCCCTCGCTTGGCTCTCACTATTGCCACGATAGCTTGGTCCGAGTACACTTAATAATTGAACGCGTTAATCTGGCCGAAAGTTTTTGCCCAGCGTCGACTCGTGGAACGCCAACCGGAGATTGAACGCTCTTTCGGTCAGCGATTTCTCAGCAATTGTCGAAAATCGAACGGATTAATAAATATCTATAAACGCACATCTGAAGATGTAGAAATGGAAAAGAGCCGCGCGTCAAATATATACATTAATTATTTGTCTTGTTGCGTACATAACTTCAAAAAGTAGCACGTATTCCTATCCTCCGAGGCGAGAGGGTCGACGAATTAGACCAGAAATAAATATGTATAAAATTTTAATTTCCACCATTTTCAATCTCACAGTTTTCGTAATTTGAAAAAACCACACGCGTATGTACCTACGTTTCATATTAACTCGCGCGAGTAATTAGTACAAATCCCCTCTTTCTACACATATTTAGATGAAAAATAAAGCTTTCTATAGGGTGCTGCAACGTTCCATACAAAACGTACCTTCTTTATTACATTATAGTTCAACAATTTGATACAATCAAGAGAACCTTAAATACAAATACTCAAAATGCGTTCAGTAGTAGTAGTACACTTGCGCCAAATATTCGAAAACTTCGTTAATTCTTTCATGTTGAACAATCACATAGTGTTTGTACCATCTGTTGGGGGAAGCGGTATATACGACGACCCTTGAAGAATTCAGAAAGTTTGCGAAATTGTTACAACGAGGCTTTCCGAGGATCCCCGCATAGCTAGAGTAAAGTAAGGTCTCTCGAAAAGGGTGCTTTTCACGAATTTTGCAGCTCGCTTAATTTCACCGAGGTTTCTTCTACGGACCCTTCGGTCCTCGTCGAGCAGGTTAGGTAGCTCTCCGGCTAGGATCCCGCGAGGGTTGCCCGGATAGAGTAGCGACACGCTTTATTTATTTTCCCAGCATTTTATCCCCCCGGTGGCTGAAATTGCAAAGGGTCCTAGCTAGGTTGGATGTCAAATTGGGGTGAACGGTCTTCGTCGTTCGACAAATCGACGACGTTAGGCCAACACGATTGTTTCTCAAGCCGTGCCACTCCTAGTCATAGACTGTTCGAACGCCTTAGCCTTGTTCTTATTTCGCATTTCGTTGAGCTCATTCGAACGTTTGCAAACTGTGAAATAATACTTGTCTGCTTTCTGTCTTCTCTCCGTCGTCTTTAGTCGAACAATAAGGTAGAAGAAGACTTGGGAGGACAAAACAACGAGAAATTCTTGGCAAATGATTGTCCTTTTTTTCCCGTCTTGGTAATTATGTAGACAATATTCCACTTCTGAGATGTAGAGGACTTTAAACCCATAACAAAGCTCTGGATGGATCTTGTAAACAATACAAGATTACGTCTATGGTAAATTAAACGGAGAATTTACCGTGAAACTGCCGTCCCCTTCCGATATTTCTAAAGATATTCAATTGCTGGACTGATTGAACAAGAATTCCTCGGTTCCCGCGCTTTCACTTGCACGCTGTTACCGTCGAGCATCTTTTTACGCGCTGTATACAACCACGCTAAAAATGATTCATTATTATTACCGGGCTCTGGTTGTATCGTACTTGCATTGCACGCCGCGAGTAACGTCGTTAGATTTCGCGAGTAGCCATAAATGTTTCCTGTCTTTTCCAATGTGCTGTGTAAAACACCGTTGTTATTTATTAGGCTGCTGCAACCTGAGATTGGTTAGCTGGTACATTTCGGCGTTGGTGCAAGAGAACATTTCATTGTAGTTTAGGTTGGATTGTATTAACAATCAGTCCTTTCTCTGTTACCTAATTCAAGATACATACCAAGATTTATCGTCGTTTCTGATCAATCTGTCAAAAAGCTGCAGATTCTCGTTCAACTAAAGACTGATGTGATCGAAACTCGATCTGAGATACCATTGGGGGTTGAATCTGTACCGTTAGAAATATTTGACTGTGAAAGGGAATGACAGTTTTTGAGTGTAAATGGGAAACCGCGGGTGTGACGCGATCAATCATCGCCGAAACGATGGCGAGTCAGTGCTTGGACCAGGCCAAGCCCCTGAGAATGACAACGTTCGACTCTCGACGCCCCGTTCGAACGCCGACGAGTAGACCGTTATCGATGGCTTCCGTCGTAACGAAAAAAAGGCAAATCAATATTGACGTCCAGACGCGACAGTTAACCGCGTTACGCGTAACAGCTGACCCGTTTGGTGCCGAGGATCGCTACCTGAAACTGACAACGATCGATACTCGCGTTTCCAGCTATCGACGGCCAGTTTTTGGCATCGATGGTCCCACTCGTGACGCCCGAAGAACGGGGATTGCTGTCCGAATTAAAACGCAACGGATAACCGCTTTCTATCGGGTGAAATCCAGCTCGACGAGCGGCAATATCCAACTAACGGCGACGTGGATTCGTGTCCGCTTTGGACAGCTTGTTATCGGTCCATCTCTCCATTCTTAAATCCGTATCTATATTATCTATATATTAACGCTAAACCTACAGTTTTAAAGACACTTTTTTCAATTAATTTCAAAAATATTTTACGTGAAACTAAATCGAATAACGCATGAAACAATTGTATATAATTCATCTATAGCATATAAAAACTGTATAGAAAAATTGGAAAACGGTCATTTGATCGGTCGCGGTAGGGTTAGTGTTAAATATGCCATCCTAGTTGTATCTAGCATCTATGATATTAAATTGAAAGGAGAAAACACAATACGCAGTATATTAGAAAATTCGTATATTTTGAAGCGCGTAAATATTTTCTGGGGCACTTAGTAATAATTGAACGAGGGTCGATGTTCAGCGACAGATGGTTCGATGAAATTAGTAATAGTTAGAGCCGGGTGTCGGTAGCGGTCGGTATGGAATGTAGACAATCGAGGGCGGAGGGGGTTGAATGAGCTAGCGACTGGACTTGCTATCTCGTGTCAGTAGGATGTTGGCAGCAGCGGAGGCCTCCAGGTAAACGTGGTGGGTAGACCGGTGTGGCAAGGGTGGATTTAACAAGCGATGTTATCTGCTCGGATGAATG
Source organism: Hylaeus anthracinus (assembly GCF_026225885.1). Taxonomy (NCBI): domain Eukaryota; kingdom Metazoa; phylum Arthropoda; class Insecta; order Hymenoptera; family Colletidae; genus Hylaeus; species Hylaeus anthracinus. The sequence goes on from NW_026535284.1 coordinate 12,182,282, forward strand.
CTGTCCGCCCCCTTGGCCTCTTCGACCAACCCTACACTTGACTCCACTCGACTCGATTCGACTCGCCTCGGCTCGATTATATCTTCTGCGGCTTCTCGCATCACCAGGAATGCTAGGCCAGGTCCAGACGCGTACGATGCATGGTAGACACTCCTGAAACGCTTAGAAAAGGTCTGGGCTACGATTCGTACGTGAAAATAACAAACGAATCCCTTGGTCACTCGTCTTGGAGGAGAACAGTGAACGTAGAAATCTTTTGCTTTCTGTGTGAAACAAACACATAGGCCACCTCAAAATATCCAGAAACCATAACTCAAGGCTGCACAGGGAGAATTTGGTCCGATAGCGGTGCATCCTCTCCATTGCATTCAATAGCAAGCCACGGGAGTAAGAGACCGAATCGTTGGTGCTCGGGACGCGATATCGTCAAAGACGTATCGAATCCGTCTCGTCGAATCCCGTGAAGCGACGAGGTCGAGTCGATGGAAGCAATTTCGTTGAACAATAAAATTTTGGAGGGAATTTCTCAAACCGACTTATACGGAGGTTGAGATCGGGGTCGTAAAGAGGGATGAAATGGAGTCAAGTATTTCACGGGTCGACCGTTTGTTTCTGGAACAAAGAAGAGCCTGAAAAGGCCTGGCCGACGTCATTTCGAGACAACGTAGGAAACACCCGCGCCACCCCTTCGTTCTCCCTCGATGAATAACAACGTTACCCGTCTCCGTTCTACTACTTTCTTTCCTTTTTCCCTTTCTCGGTACGCGTGTACGCACACGACGCAAATTTCTCACGCGCTGGACGGAGGGCCGAAGAACGCTAACCACCCCCATTAATCTCGGTGCCACCCTGAAGTTTCTCGTTTCGGAGTGCATCCACGTGCTCGGACACCCCAACGCCACCGGGATCCTCGAGACGGTAATTAAAGCGTGAATAAATAAAGCTGCAGGCGTAAATCTCACGGGATAGAAAAGAATCGGTGGCCGCAGGTTGAACGAAAACGGAAAGTGGGGAAGACACCCTTTGGAAGGGACGCCTTAGGTGGAAAACAATAAACCGTGCGACTCTTCGCGATCTTAATCGTCGGGGCTCGTCGGCCGATTTCGTTTCGGCTCGAGCGATTCCCGAGCTCCCGAATTCTCGTAAGGATAATTGATTTCCTTCCTTCCGACGACTCGACCCGCTAGATCCAATCACGATCATCGCGGCGGCTCAATCGAGCGGAGAAGGGATCGACGCGCGATCCCCCATCCCGCGTCGCTCGCATTCCACCAGAAGAGCTCGAGTTGCTCATCGTGGCGGGACCGATTTATTTCCACCGCCCCCAAACAATTCAACCGACCCTGAATTGCTCGGATCGCGTCTTCCTCGAGTGAAGCAAGCTGAGAGACAACGAGGTACTTCTCGATGACACAGTATGTATTATGTTATAATTTTACCGTGTTACGTTTTAGTCAGCATTAAATAAGTGCGGAATTTTATTTAATGACAGCTAGACTAAATTTTAACGAAGTGCCATTTTTAATCGTGACATTGTGAATTGAATATTAGTGACATATGGCGAGTGAGTTATGATGTATAATTCAGTAAAACTTTAATTACGACATACCTAGATTCTATCTTAGATCGATGAGTGTTTGTAGTTGTTTAAAATTGACGTAGAGCGTAACGCGATAACAGGAGCGATATTAAATACATATATTAATTAACGATGCCAATCGACGAGAATGGCAAGAGTTATAGAGAAATCTGGAATAGACAGACGTTGAATTTTATCAGTCGAGAGAACCGATTATCACCGTTGAATATTTCATCGATTTTTCATGAACGCAAGTTTGGATACTGTGGAAAGTCCAATAAAAATTAATTCGGATTCAAAATGTTGCTTCCGCGAACGGACGCGACGAAATAATCGAGTCGACCTGAATTTTTCGACTCGAATCACGACTCACGCTGCTCATGCAAATGTAACGTCGGCTATTTCAACCCCCGACGTACAATATACCGCGTCGTTCGAACGAAAACCTGATGACAACCGTTTAACGCGATGCTGAAGCACAGCGATCAATGGGTCGCGGGATGAACGTAAAAGGTTGTGGATAATATAAACGAGAATGAATGGAAACCAAAACGCGGGAAGCTGTGACGGATTGAAATCGACGCGGTTTGTTTCGTTTTTCGAACATTGAGCGAGTAACAGCAGAAAACGAACCGCGATGTATGCTGACGATTCGACGGTAAGGGAGGAACTGTCAAGAGGGTGGGAAAAATAAAATTAATCATCAACGTTTGTTGCCATTCGTACGATTACCTACTCATAATGCTCAATTTGAGGATACATGTAAAATTCCAATAATTAATTTTACCAATCGTGCGAGCCAATTGTGGCGTTCATTGCACAAATCGATTAACCTTCATGAAACAAAAAATTGAGAAATGCGATGAAATAATGTACATTGTTTTTTAAAGTTCCCTTTATATTATAAATTCAAATAAATATTGAAAAAAGTTCTTTCCTTTTCAGAAAAGTTCTTATCAATATAAAAAGTTATGACTGTACGAAGCGCTTTGACACTTAAATTTTTAGATTTTTCAAAAAGCGGAGTTAATCTCGACTGATCTTGTCACGCAAGATCGTCTTCCGTATGCGTTTTCGTAGAGACAGGAAGGGGCACGTTGGTCGCTAAGATATTGGTCGATTCACTTATTCTCATGAATATGGATTCGCGTGCCAGTCCCTGGTCTTCCGCTCGGCAATCATTATTCTTAATAACCGCCATTACTGGCGGCGTGCCGCGGAGGATTTTTCAACGCTCGGATGCGGCGTGACGGCGCAAAACGACGATGATAAAATTATGCGACGGATAGGATCACGCCGGACGCACCGAAAGCCGACTTTCGGCCAGAGGAAGAATACTAGAGGGGAGCAACCGGAACCCGAGCAAAGAAGGAAAACCTTTTTGCCTTCCTTCCTGCCGCGGGTGCACTGCGGATGGCTCGATAACGGTGCCTGGAACGTTAGGCGTTTCTTTAACGTATTTTGACCTTCGGTGCTCGACTTCTTTCTCACCCGTTACCGTGAAACCACGAATTTGGGACACGTTATATTAGAAGGTCCAGAAAGTAATGTCGTTTCTGCGATTGTCAATACTTGTTTATTATTTATCAGCTTCACTGTGTACCCATTGATTTATATCGATCAGGTATTGAAAATTTTCACACTAGATGGCAAAAAATTGTAGATAACGAGGACGATTACATAATTGATTAAAAATGAAAACATGTTATAAATTCATTTGTTTGAATTTAATGTAAAAGAAACGACATTACTTTCTAGTCGCCTTGATATTTCCTGTTTGGCAAGTAAATTATTTATTCGAAGGTTCTTCTGACCCTTGTTCTCCGTCAACGCTAAAAATCTCAGAAAGTTTGTTAAGCACGAAGCCATCCAGCTATTTGCAGGGCAGCGATCGAGACTCGGCATCCGGCGTCTCTTTGCTGTTCCTGTTCCTCCTGCTGGTTTCCGGTACGTTTTACTGCCGAGGTTTCCGCGACCATCAGCGTCGCGGCGCAATATTTACGGTCTTGCTTATACCCCACGGCTTACACGCCTTTGCATTATTGACGTGGTCGGTAAGAACCCGTTCCCTCGAGCCCAGCCATCTCCCGTAATGGTTGCTCTTTCTCTCTCTTCTCCGGTAGCTGGCTGGTCCGAACAACTTTGAGATAGTAACTCGGTATTTGCACGCGTTTATTCGCGAGTGGTCGTGGAAGAAAAGCAAGAAGAACGTACGCACGTCCCGTCTGCCAGTAACCAGGTTAATTACCCATCGCGTTTCCGCCTCTACGCTTGGGAATACTAAAACGGCCTTGTTCCTTCCTCTTGGCAAACCTTATCTTTTTTCAAGGGGATTTTACGCACCTTCTGTCATGGTTTTTAATAATTCGCCCCGTATTACTCCGCCGCTTTTAATCCCGCGCGTTCCCTGGGCGTCTGTACTTTTCGTTACTCGCCGTTCAAACGTGCTGCGCTTTTCCATGAGAAACGTCACGGAAGCACCGTGTTCCCGTCCAGATTGTTCCGACGAACGACACGCGCCCGCGGGCCACACTTTGTCGATTTTCGGAATACATTATCACGCCTCTGCGTTGCGCGTCCTCGGACGTTTATTTAGACGTTTAGTCTTTACCCTTCCACAAGACAAACATCAATTTCTAAAGCTGCTTTTCTTAACTATCATCGCTAATGTACTCAAATCTCGCCACTCTGAAAAGTCATACTTCGTTAATACCAAATGTTCCTCCCGGACATGCAATCTCACTCCTCGATAAGTAATACATCCGTCGATCGTACATTTGAAATACAAGCGAGCATTTCCACTCTACTCAACGGGGAGACTAGGTCGTGTACCCGTTTCCCCGGCTCCTAATCGCTTCGCGTAGCGTAGACAATGAAAGAAGACACGTCGCGCAGGCTCAGCGATAGCCGAGCTAATTGACGCGGAAATATGGTAATGATGCTCGGGGCTTTCGTGTCCCGGAGACGAGGCGAGAGTCGGGACGGCAAACGGTGTTTAAATCTCGCCGTCGAAGCTCTCGTTCGAATTGCAAAGCGCATTTGCGCGTTACGCCGCGGTTCTATGCAACCGCAATTACTTGAGATGACGTCGGAACGAAGACAACTACTCCCGGTAGGTCTGAACCCGTTTCTAGGAACAAGAGTCGGTTGAGAAAAGGGGCTGGTGCCGTCGAGGGGATGGGCGCGGAGTAGGAAGAAAACGAGCCTTGACGTTTGTTGCTGCCGAGGCTTCGTTTTAACCGGGTTTCCACGTCTCCTTCCTTCGTCGCTTCTTTTTTCCCTCCTTTCCTTTGTAACCGTTTCTGTTGGTGCGGGAATAACGAGCCACGGTCTTTAGACTCGTCGTAGCCACGGTGCACGATCGTCCTCGATGGCGCGATCCATCAAAAAGCTCCGGTAAACAAAGTCGCTGCACACGTCGCGGCTCGAGAACGTGACTGGGCGCATTACGCGCCCGACGGGATTCGACGGATTAGCGAGGCGCGTGACGTCACGCGACTCGAGAGGATTCACCGTCGATTCTCCGAGTCGCCTCGACGACACCGTCTTCCTCGACGTCATTTTGAATAACGATCACGATGGACAGTTTATCCGGGTAACATATGGACCAGTACTTTTATTTGATGGGACGGTCGAATCTATATTTTCTTGCATTTAATCATTTTTTTCTAACCATATTCTTCAATTTGTTACAGGTAAGTACACTGTGAATAATTCTTGCGGAACGAGACGGGGTAAGCGTGTCCACTATTATCACGAATGGAAGGGATGGTCACTAGCTAACGAGTACAGTTGCAGAGGAATGCAAGCGAGCAGTGGTGGCCATGCAAAGTGGAGGTACGTTGTGTAAGTGGAACACCTTCTCGTTGGATTGGTTACATTGGTTATTGCATGCACCGTGATCTGCTATATATTGCAAATTCTGCATATTCCACTACATTCTACACATAGATGTCCCAATGACATTTCGCTCCAATTTATGCGACTCGGTACTTATAGATATATCTCGATAGTCGTGCTCGAAGCGTGATGAAATAATGTTAAATTCAAACTTCCCTTTTTTTCGGTACGCTCAGCTTCTAATAAGCGAAGAATAATACAGATTTCGAACGGATAACCTCATAACTTACGAGGTATTCGTACCTTAAGCGGTAGGTTAAATATCGAAAGGAGCACGTCTGTTCCCGGGGAATCTTTCGACGCGTTGCGACCGATAAACCTTTTCCGAAGCATCGACGCGTTCGTTTAGATCGATACCTGGCAACGAAGGCTGTTTTTATCCAGACCAAGACTCGCGTATCATCGAACAGATTAGTCGACCTAATGCCACCTTTCATTTGATTGCCTTGCGCGATCGATGTCTTCCCTCGTCGTTAATTACGTTAGAATCATTTAGATAATTGAGATATAATCGAATTTCGCTGGCAACAGGATCAGTATTGTTTTCTCATGAAACTATCATCTATTATAAGAGGAAAGGCTATTTTTTATATCTCGAATCGAACTCTACCAATAAAATCACTTTCGGCAACATGTTTGGGTGAGAAGGTGGTAGGGTTTATTATTTGCCGAATTAGACTTCGACTCCTGTAAATGTCCGCGTTGACGCTGGCGCGTTCCGAGGGACAGAGAGTCACGAGAGGCGTTTGAAGTCGTCGAGACTCTGGGGTAAACCGCCCCGCCAACCCCCCATGAATTCATTCGCACCCTCATGAAATTCAAAGCAGTCGTTACGCTCCTGGCACGACGACAACGAGCACCACGTCGCGGATGGCGTACGCCACGGTCGAGCAACTATCCGCGTCTCCGAGATCTTCTATGTTTTATTTATAATTTGTTTATGTCATCGTCTGCGCGGTATTTCGTCGCTCGCTTCTGGTCCTGTGGTTAAGGGATCTACCTACGTTCGCATCTACCGATTTGTCCAACAGTAACACCGTGTTTCCTACCACCGATTCGCGGAAAAAGTAAAAAAAGTGTAGCAAGATACTTATTTTTCGTTGTTGGATTTTCGATTCTTGGAAAGAAATTAAATACAGTCAGTCCCATAAATATATTAGTCAAACTTCTTCGATAAGCACAGAGGGTACGAATATTTATGGGATTGACTGTAAGTACCAGTTGAGAAGAACGTATCGATAATGCTCTCCTCGTGACGGCTGTTTCCCAAACTGCCCACCAAATTATGAATTTCGCTACCCGTACCACGCCCAAGAAAGCATGCCCCTCGAAATCGAGTGAACGACCCCCCAGCCTTGAATGAAGATCGAACCACCAAAGCGCTCCGGGTGTCGGTCGATCGCCGCGTTCCGATTCAATTAAATCTCAGTCGAATACCGTGGCTGCAGTCACGCCGAACGAATCGTTGGGCACGGAATTTTACGGTGCAGTGATTCGACGATAATTAATTAACTGGACGGAGTTTTTTTCCGGCGTACCGTGGCGACACCGCGTCGCCGAAGAAGTATCGATTCTTGGTCGCGAATCGTACGCGAAGCGACGCGACGCGCCGCGGGCGGATCCGCTTTAATAATTCCATAGTTCGAGTTAATAGATCGTCGGGGGATCGAGTGTCGGTTCCCCGTAACGCGTGTGCAGGTAATTAAATGCACCCGTTAAATTTGCGGCAAATTGGATGAAATCCGCGTCAAGCAGTCAGCACTTAAGCTACTCTCGATTCTCGCGTTGCGATCCGATTAAACCTCTATTAAACCGCGTTGTGTTCGCAAAACAAGTACCCAGCCGAGCCGCGATGGCGAGTGAAATAATTTCATCGACGTGACCAGCAACCCAGCGAGTGATCGCGTTGCATTGGAATCATAGCGATACTCCGGCGCGTGCGGATTGATCCATCCCCGAACGTGGGGGAGGTAGTTATTTGACCCTTGGATCTGGTTTGGCGAGATCTGCGAGAGTAAAGGGAAATGCGCTGTCGAGGGAAATTAGTATGAATACTTTGAAGTACATGTTAACACTTTCAGTGCCAGATATACTGATGAAAATACATACAAAGCTAAAATTTTGTTTTTATACAATTGGCAACTATATCGTCTAACTTCACAGGGCATATGTGATTTGCTTTCAGCCGAGCATTGGACTTCCCAGATACAAATTAACAAAAAATTACCATATTCATAGTATATTCGCGAGTATGATAATTTATTTTTTGAATACAACATTAATGGGAAATTCGATACGTTAACCTGAAATGACCTTCGATAGTGTCGTAAGTATCGTATGAAAAATATCGACCTAGGAATTCGTGTTCTCCCGACGCATCAGAAGGCTACCGGAGAACATTATCGCGCTCGATCTCGCGCTTCGATAAATTGAACGGGCACGAAATTGCCCGAGTGATTTCAATTACGTGGATCAGCGTGTACGTAATGTCGGATAGAAGCGATGAGTGGTATTATCTCGGTGAGCGCGTGCGATGATTAGGATCTTGGGAATAGTTTCACAACAAATACCGATACAACGATACGCTCGCGTCGAACAGCCGCGGTGACATTGGAATTATCTTGGCAAGTGCGCGAGGCTCAGGTACATACGCGATATTCTGGGAGCGTTGGATCGACCCCAGCTGCCATTTTCTCGGTGAATGTAAAAGCATCCGGTTCACCGCAACGGTGAGCACAAACCAAGGACTGCCTTGCTCAGTTGCCCTGGATGCATGCCACTAAAATAAATTAACGTTATATTCGTCATCGACTTTACCAGTTTTGTATTTTTCTCTGACAATAACGTTGATCCAGAATGCAACCGTTCGTGGGCCGCCGTTATCGCTCGACTCGTAGCCAACGCGTTTCATACAGTCCATTGCACGGACCTATGATCACCGATGTTACTTTATATTAAAGATTATTGTAATTCTTCGGAGCAGTAAACTGAGCATTTAACATTGTCGAGCTTTCAAATGGTACACTTAACCTGCTCGCAATTGGTATACTGAAACAAGCATTTCAAAGAAAAAACTTCGTTGCGCACCGATACGTATGTAACGAATTAAAAATTCTACCGCTATGCAAATCGTAACGACTTGGTTCACATCATTATTCATAACTACAGTGATGTAATGCCTTAGTATACTAATTCTAATTAGGTGTACGTACCGTACAATGTTAATATATTCCGTCGTTTACTACTCTGGAAGACTTTTCGTACACTATCAAGAAGAAACTGCATTTTATTTAATTCTACACATCTCGTTGCACCTTTTCGAGATATACAGTCAGTCCCATAAGTATTCGTACCCTCTATATTTATTGAAGAAATTTGTCCAATTTACGGCGAATGCTTCGTGTTTCCAAACAAATTTGTAATTGTAAATATATACATGTGTAAAGTTTATTCATGTACATATTTACAATGGAAAATAAAGACAAAGTTCAATACCCAAATCATTTTTAACCGACTAAATTACTAAGCCCTCGAGTTCGATTAGTACCAAGTATCAATTCTCTACTTGTGCTCCGCGTATTGATAAATGCCACGTACAAGCATCTCGCGGCTACCGTCTTGAGCGTTCACGCCTTGAGATTCGAGAGCGCAGACAATCGGTGTCGAGCGATCAGCTTGGCTGCGCAGCTGGGCTTTGAAGGAGAGATTATTTCTAGGCAATAGTTAATGCACACTCGAAGACTGCGTGGCCAGTCGCTGAAAAGTTTAGACGGTCGAATGGGCACCGAGGTCAGGCAAAGGGTCGCGAAATCGGACTTCCCAGTGCGCAGCGTGCGAGCATGTGCGCGTCAGACTCTAAGGAGGTCAAGTGCATCCTCTCCACGCTTTTCCACCTCCATTCCATTCTTCAATCTCGGATGCATCCAGCGGAGTCGTTATTAATTTTAATTAAACCGCGTTATTGCGCTTTATTGCGCTTCGAAAAGAGTCAACGAAATTGGTTTCTCCCAGGTCGCGACCTTTTTGCTCCTGATTCGGACGAATCTGTCGCTCCTCGACCCTTAGAGCTTCGCGTCCCCTTCGTTGGGTAAATATTCGTTCTCGAACGAAGGGGATGGAAGTTCCAGCGAAATCCCCCCGGTGGGTTTAAAGTCTTGACGTTTCAGGGTTTGACGAGAAGAACACCTGTCCCGATTTATAGATACTCTTGCGAATCGGTCAAACCTGTTTACAGAATAACTCGAGACTCTCTAATGCACGCTTGCAGAAGTAACGCCATTTTTAGTTCTGTTACGGTTCTCACAAAAAAATGACATATATAAATCGGCAATGTATTTAGAAGTTGTAAATGATGGCAAGACTCGAGACAACACGCGTAAATAACTCATTTCCATTGGACACTGGTCAAATATACTCGGTGGAAATTGCTCGACTAATAAATCAATACAAAAGAGAAATATTTTTTCATGACAGAACAACGTCACCTGTCGTCGAATAAAACATGCGATTCATCAATAAAACGTGAGATAGCGTGGACAGCATTGTGTATGCGTCATAGTGTTATCTATGAGATGCATGTTCTTTACGAAAAGAAACATGTGTATCCTTATCGTTTTCGTGCATATCGTTGGCGAAGAGTTGCGAGTATAAAAGAGGGTGGCGAGCAAAGGTTGGCAGCCAGTCGAAAAGCTCGACGCCGCACATTCAACGATGGTCCATTCTCTCCAATCCGCGCATTCATCGGCCAACGTGGTATGTAAACAAGAACTGCTTCTTTTATTTTATACAATTGACTTGCAATAATTTTGTCGTGGACCATTTCAGGGACTCGGTATAACCGTGTCCCAGTCGCAGGTGTGCCCCGTTCCCTACGCAGGGGGACCACAGCTCATGGACGTGTGCTCTGCGAGTTCGGCTAGCGTGTTCCTGTCTCTGTTGAATTCTCTTCTAATCCTAAGCCCGCCAATCAACGACCCATGTGGCCGTATCCAACCAATTGATAAACCAGCTAGTCTGTACGACTTCATTGTCGTGGGCGGTATGATCCAAGTTTATAGAGCGTCAAACTCAGATTAGGATGAGTGTTCGGTAGTCTAACGTAAGAATTGTATGTGATATTTCTGGAGCAAAATGTTGTTAATTAAAATTCCTTTGTTCCTTGTTGCCTAGAAAATGAAAGGCCCTGTCTTCTAATTGAAAAGATATCAGAAACACGCCATAGTTCTTAGGTCAGACCACTGACATTCATTCAAAGTTTGACAAATCAAAGTACACCTTGGTCGTCGTATTACACATTCACATTTTTTCACAACACAGCTGGAGCTGCCGGCGCTGTAGTAGCTTCCAGATTGTCAGAAGTAAACGGTTGGAAAGTTCTTCTGGTCGAAGCAGGCCCAGACGAACCCGCGGGATCAGAAGTGCCCGCTAATCTTCAACTTTACCTCGGTAACGAACCCTTTCACTCTCTCAGACAGTGCGTTCACCGAACGAACGTAATATCCCCGCGTTCCTTTACGTAGGAGGCGAGTTGGACTGGAAATACTACACGACCAATGAGTCGTTCGCCTGTCTAAACACGAATGGTAGTTGTTACTATCCCCGAGGTAAAAACCTCGGAGGAAACACGGTTCACCACGGTATGGCCTACCATCGAGGTCACGCCAAGGACTTCGAGAGATGGGTTGACGCTGGCAACGAAGGATGGTCCTGGGAAGAGGTATACAGTCGATATACGAACCAAAACGAGACGAAAACGTTCATCTGACTCACCTGAAAACGGGGTTTTGTAGGTTTTGGAATACTACAAGAAATCAGAGGACAACAGGGAAATTGGAAGAGTCAGCGCCAAGTACCACGCTCAGGGTGGACCCATGACCGTCGAAAGGTTTGTCGAAGCAACATTTTTCACTCGAGAGATCTTCTTGGATACTCTCCCAAGCAACGTGGGTCTACGAAGATTGTTTTCATTCCACCAGGCTTCCCTGGCAACCAGAGTTCACCAATACCATCATGGAGGCCGCAGAGGAGGTAGGATTCGGTGTCACCGAAGACATGACCGGCGACAAGGTCACCGGATTCACCGTTGCTCAGACCATCAGCAGAAATGGTGTCAGGCTCAGCAGTGTCTCTGCGTTCATCAGACCAGTTTCCAATCGTCCGAATCTCGACGTAGCCATCAACGCTATGGTCACGAAGATAATCACCAATGGAAAGACGGCGATCGGCGTTGAATTAATTATGGTAACGGTTCCCATAAGATTCGTTATCCACTCGATTTGCCTTTGACTAACCTTCGACTAACCATATTATGCCCAGAACGGATTGACTTACATCGTGACGGCTCAAAAAGAAGTGATCGTGTCCGGAGGCACGATAAACTCGCCACAGCTGTTGCTTCTGTCTGGAATCGGACCCAAAGAACACCTGCAGTCCATGAACGTTCCCGTCGTTCACGATCTCCCAGGTGTAGGCGAGAACTTCCACAACCATCAGTCTTTCGGTATTGCCTTCACCTTGGACGAGCAAGCCTACTCATTATTCACGTCGGAATCTATGAACCAATATCTGTACGATCAGACTGGACCAATGTCTGGCACGGGCTTGGCGCAAGTGACTGGTATACTGGCATCCGAGTACACGACTCCCGACGACCCAGACATCCAAATCTTCTTCGCTGGCTACCAGGCCGTATGCACCCCTAAGATAACCGTACCTGACTTGAGGACTTACGATAACAAAATGACCGTCAAATTCACCTCTGTCAACGTGCAGCCACACAGCAGAGGCGAGTTCAGTTTCTAAAGCGTCTCAACCGATTCGACGATCGCTATTTTACACTTTTCCTTCGAATCCTTACTCATAGGTCGCGTCATGCTCAAGGACAACAATCCATTTTCCCACCCAAGCATCTGGAGTAACGATATCGGCTCCGAGATAGACGCAAACATCATCGTATCTGGTATACGTTCCATCCTGAAACTGGCTAATTCCACGGCTATGCAGAAACGTGGACTGCAAATGGCCCACGAACCTATAAAAGAGTGTACCGCCCGATACTGCATGGGCACCGATGATTATTGGAGATGCGCCATTAGTTGGGACACGAGACCAGAAAACCACCAAAGCGGTTCCTGCAAGATGGGCCCAGCCTCCGATCCAATGGCAGTCGTTGATCCTCGATTGAGGGTGCACGGTATGCAGGGACTGAGAGTGGCCGATGCCTCCATCATGCCACAAGTATGATTTCAATCGTTTACCTAGTGATTGCTTTAGCGTTCATCGAATCTACGATTTTCGTTCATTCTTTTTCCCCTTGTTTAACAGGTTGTATCGGGTAATCCAGTTGCTGCGATCAATATGATCGGAGAAAAGGCTGCAGACATGATCAAACAAGACTGGGGACAGCCCATCTAACAGAAACGGACTATTACTGACTGGCTATAACAAAAATATGGAAATATACCAAAGGATAATATAAGCATTAGGGTCGTAAAGTGGAGAGATCGGAGTCTACATGTTTAAATAAATGATTATATGGCTTCATCTGTAAACACGCAAACACTTCCTTATCATCCTTTGAAGGAGACGAACTTCGTAATCTCCTCCCCTAAAGCCAATCAAAATGTACTGGAGGTATTTTTATACGTCACCAAAAGAGCATTGGTTATTCCGGGTAACTTGTGCACGACGTACGAGTGCTGCGAGATCGCAGACGAGAATTAACTGTAACTTTACTCCTAGTCTAGTAAGTAGGCACTCTACTCAACTTGTGTCAATGGCACTTATTAATGAAAACATTCGAGTTTCCTTCGTTCAATGAAAGCCACGAGCGCGTGGCAAGTTAATTAATTAATTAGACGTTAATGGATACGGTAGAATATTTATCCATTAACCAAATTTAGTTTTCATTGGACTGTGGCGACTTGAATGATTCCAACAATGAGAGGGCCATTGAAGAATACGCTCTCTCAATAGCTCTTCACCTAATTAAGAACAATATTTAATGCAAATGGTACTGCTAATTCTTGTCTGAAAAACTGCAGCCGTGGTGCGTCCTATACAAGTAGATTCAGGGATTATCTCAAAATGGAAACTATAGTTTAATAATACAAGTTTTAAGGGCCATCTTAGTTTGATCTTATTTCGCAGTCGATTTGACTTTTACTATCCCAATTCTGGGCGATTCTTATGCGACGACACGAATCGATCTCATAACCGGGTCTAGTCACAGTTTAACGGAGCACGGCAAGTTCAATCTCCCAATTTAAAATAAACCCGATCGAGACTGCTGAATAATTTGTCAAGTTGTATCGAAGGGACTCCTATCTTTGGAACAGGATGAAAAATAAAAACACACACGTATTTATAGATAAAGCGTATAATTATTTATTGAAAATGATTTAGAGGCTAATTTCTCAACCTCGCGTCGGTAATATTTATAGTATTCACAGTTGCACGTTCTCATAGTATTATGTTAACCATCGATATTTTTGCTAGATAGCTCCCCAGTCCTCCTTGATCATGTCTGCAGCCTTTTCTCCAAACATATTGATCGGAGCATGAGGATTACCAGATATAACCTGTTAAACAAGCAAAACGAAATGCAACGAATTAACATCATGGATTCTGCGCTACGTAAAGCGATATCGATCGTTTAAATCATACTTGTGGCATGATGGAGGCATCGACCACTCTCAGTCCTTTCACTCCGTGGACCCTCAATCGAGGATCGACCACCGCCATTGGATCAGAGGCTGGACCCATCTTACAAGTGCCACTTTGGTGGTTTTCCGGTCTTGTGTTCCAATGAATGTCGCACTTCCAGTAATCCTCGCTACCCATTTCGTGTTTGCTGCACTCTTTTGTGGTCTCGTGCCTTAATTTCAAGCCGCGTTTCTTCATCGCTGTCGAATTAGCCAGCTTGAAGATGTTTTCAAGTCCCTGGTATACCACATCGACGTCGTGTTCGGTGCCGAGATCGTTGCTCCAGATGTTTGGATGGGTGAAAGGATTTTTATCCTTGAGCGTGATGCGACCTGCGAATACGGATTAAAACGAAACGTATAAAATAACGAGCACTGTATCAATTGCACCCTTTGAGTGCCAGAGGAAATTTTTATACATGTCCGAGAAATGCCAGATAATTTTAAGCAAAGAGTTATAGCAAGCATATATCGCTCTTGGCCCTTTTTGCAAATGTATGGAGGAGCGATATATCGCTCCTTGGTACTCAAACGGTTAAGACGCTTTCAGAAGATGGACGAACCTCTGCTGTGAGGATGCAGGTTGACTGCTGAGAATCTGACGGTGGTCTTATTACCATCCCCTTCTAAGTCGGCGATGGCTGACTTGGTACGACATATGGCTTGATAGCCAGCGAAAAAGATTTGGATGTCAGGGTCGTCTAGAGTCGTGAGTTTGGAAGTCAGGATACCAGTCACCTGGGCCAAGCCCGTGGCAGACATTGGTCCAGTCTGATTGTACAGATATTGCGACGCGCTTCCATCGTTCAGCTCCGCGGAGTACTGCTGATTCAAGGTGAAGTCTACTCCGTAGGACTGATGATTGTGAAGATTCTCACCGACGCCTGGCAGGTCGTGAACGACGGGAACACCTACTTCCAACAAATGCTTACTCGGTCCTATTCCTGACAGAAGCAGCAGCTGAGGGGAATTTATCGTGCCTCCAGACACGATCACCTCTCGTTTCGCCTTGACAACGTACTTTTTCCCATTCTGTGTGCAAAAGCAGTCTCAAAATTAAGGTACTTGAGTCAAAACTGATATTAGCTAAGGTTTTGAAACACATTACCATTACTAATTCAACGCCAGTTGCCTTCTTCTCCTTGGTCGTGATCTTCGTGACCATGGCGTTCAAAGCTACGTGGAGATTCTCGCGATGGGTGAAAGGTCTGATGAATGCAGAGACACTGCTGAGCCTGACACCGTTTCTGCTGATGGTCTGAGCAACCGTGAATCCGGTAATCTTGTCGCCGGTCATGTCTTCGGTGATACCGAATCCTACCTCCTCTGCGGCCTCCATGATGGCGTTGGTGAACTCAGGCTGCCAAGGGAATCTGGCGGAATGAAAAGAGTCTCCTTTCACCTATATCCTTAGGGACACTAATTAATCCTTTAACCTATAACAACGTGCGAGATTCGTGGCAGAGACTTTGAGTTGAAGATGAAAAATACAAGTCAGGCACGTCGTATGAAAGGACGCAAGGAATTTTATACTTGATCAAAGGGTTAACGAACCTTTCCACTGTCAAGAGTCCACCAGTGGCGTGGTACTTGGGGCTGACTCTGCCAATCTCTCTGTTGTCCTCTGATTTCTTGTAGTACTTCAGGACCTAGGAAACGCAATTTTCACGTATGTCAGGAAATTCTGAATAATTTTCGATTTGCCCTGATTTTTATATCGACCGCATACCTCGTCCCAGGACCATCCCTCGTTGCCCATGTCCACCCAGTTTTGGAAGTCCTTGGCGTGACCTCGATGGTAGGCCATACCGTGGTGGACCGTGCATCCTCCGAAGTTTTTACCTCGCGGCCAGGAACAACTGCCATTCGTGCTTAGACAGGCGGAGGTCTCGTTGGTCGTGTAGTATTTCCAGTCCAGTCTGCTTCCTGTGCACAGAGACGCAAAGATATTATATTCGTTTGGTTAATGCACCGTTGGAGAAACAAGGTTTCCTCACCTAGGAAGAGCTGAAAAAAACTCGGCACCTCTGCTCCGGATGGCTCGTCTGGGCCAGCTTCGGCCAGCAGGACCGTCCAATTGCTTATCTCCGATAATCTCGAAGCCACCACGGGACCAGCAGCTCCAGCTGTCGAGTTAAAAATTTCACAGATACAGTAGGATGAAGGTGTCAGTCGAGGATTCTGATGAATGAAGACTCGATAGTTCTAAAGCTTCTGCTAAAGCCATCTACAACAAGGTTGGGCGAACCTTCTCCCTTGCAGTTTCATCAGAATCAGTGTTTGACAGTTCGCTGGTATAGTTGCGTTTCGAACGTACCGCCCACCACGATGAAATCATACTCGGCAGCCGGTGCGGGGACTGATTGGACACGGCCGCATGGATCGTTGATTTTCGTGTTTACAATCAGAAGAGAATTGAGCAGCGCTATGAAAGCGGTGGCCGAATTCGCGGCGCAAACCTCGGTGAGCTGAGGCCCTCCAGCGTAGGGATTCGGACACTGTGGTAATCCGCTGAAAGTGCAACTCTGAAACCGGCCGTGATAAGATTACAGGCGTTTTGCACCACATCGGCTTGCATAATGCATTAGCAATTATATCGTAACATGATTCACTCGAACAAAATAGAGATAACAAATTTTTGCTGACATACCATGTTGGCCAAAGGACGCGCGTACAGTGTGCAAACTTGTTCCCGGGAACGTCCCTAGAACGAGCAGTGCCTTGCACTCGCAACTGGCTTTAAACGTTCGCGTAAATACCTTTATATACTCATAATTTTACGAGGAAAGTATTTATGAAGATGATAAGAAATTCTCTAGAACAAGCATTTCCATCGATAATGCGACCGTGTATGCGAAACGCAGACCGCGCTATCTAACGTTTATTGGTGGTGATAGATTGTGCATCGTGGAAACCGCATGAATTGCGGCGGGTACGTTTAAATTGACGCGGGACGGGGGGGGGGGCAGGTGACAGCTCTGTCTCGTGGCCAAATCAGTTCTGTCATAGATACTATTTTATTTACAACATTTTGATTTACAGTCGCCGATGTTGCTTTCTCCCGTATCGCTGACGAGCTAACTTATACTTATTGGCTGGCTGCTCCTGGACGCGGGCAGTACCGAATCTCTTTGGTCTTGAGAAGTGGTTAAAGCTCCCTTTCTCGAAGCTCTCGTTAGAATTTCAATTTTTGCTCGGTTAAGATCTAGCCAATGGAGTGTCGAACTTCCATCGCGGACGGTAGCTAATCGGGACATTATTTTGTAGCCTGTTAGTCACGGTTCGACTACAACGTCGTTGGTCATTCGACGTTCTTGACGAACGTATTATGGTTGACTAATCAGCACGATGAACTCGTTAAAAAACCACTGACGGCAATCAGGAGCGGGACACTGTTCGAAATGTAACATAGTCTATCTGCATCATTTCACTTGCACGAACTATGGAAGTTTTTCTCAAATTGAGGACAAGCGACGGGACGTATCCGATTCTCGGAATCTGACGTCCCTTTTGTTTTTCAACGTGAAGCAACACAAACACGTGAATCTACATAAAACCAATTTGGAGACAGTGACAAACAACCGCGCAAATATAATCATGTAACAACGATGTTACCTTGATAGAATCTAATCTCTGCGTCTGAAATTCGTTTGCGTTGGATTTAATACTTTCAGATAACAAGTGGACGGATGAGAATTAATTTCAGTACTATTTTAAGCTCGTGCAGAAGCAGATCGATGCATCGCGTGAAATTGTCGTTGCAACAACTCAATCTTTATTCGCTTAAGAGAGGAAACATCTCACGAAATGGCATACAGAGATTCGAGCATGCGTAAACGCATCCGAATCGAACAAAGTCTCGAAGTGAGTTTCGGGTCGGATTCGAGTTACGTGGGCTCGACGCGGACTCGACCATGCGCCACGAGAGCAGAGGTCGCAGGAAGATCGCGGTGGTAACGATATCGGTAACAGTTGGACGAAGGCTAGTGTCGGTGTTCGTTGGTTTTCTCGTTCCACGCGCTTCGATCGACTCTGGATCACGTTGGCGAAGGGAAAGGCAGGCATCCTTTCGTGGGGGCGTCTCTTTGGCGACGTTACTCGGTAAATTCGCCTGGCGAACGAGACTCGGCTGAATCGTGGACTAGATCGATCGAGGATCTTGGCTACCAGATACTCTGATCCCAGTCGATGTACTTGATCCCCCAGAGCAATAGATCCAGCGAGTTGTCGATCGTAGAACGGGAACTACGAAACATGGCAAATTGCTAGTGACTATGATACCCTTTCCGTAGGTTTGAGGCTTTCCATGCGGGGGTAGGGTGGGGATACCCGTACCATTGTGTTCCGCTGACACCCCAGTCCTCTTTGATGAAGGCTGCCGCTCTCTCGCCGATCATTATCGCAGCAGCGGCCGTGTTGCTGGACATCAGCTACGCAAAACATTTCCCCGTTAGTTTAGTTCATCGAACGCAGCGAAATGAAACGGATAAGTTCTTTTCATTTTTCAAATATTCTTAACACATCGTTGACCGGCAACTTTACACAGAAGCGACTTCGTGTCACCGGCTACTGTTTCGTAATTTTTGCACTACTGAACTACCGAATGACATAAACGTAAATACTGAGAAAAGTATATTCTATTGTTGAAAAAGAATCAAAAACCGACAGGACTAGACACGATGAGCAAAGCTTTTGCAACATTCTATATCGCGTTGGTTTTTATCAATTATGTTAAGAGTGAAGAGAGAAATTAATTTGGTATGTTTCTGATTGAACTATGAATGTAACAGTTGGAAGAGCGAAGGTAATAAATCGTAGTACCCGCGGCACGATGGACATGTCAGCAACCCGCAGTCCCTTGATGCCATGTACGCATAGTCGAGGGTTCACCACGGCCATGCGGTCGCTGGCGGGGCCCATTTTGCAGGAGCCAGCCTGGTGGTTCTCCGGGCCCGTGTTCTGGCGCACGGCGCAGCTCCAGTAGTCGTTGCTGAGGAACTGGTACTGTGAGCAAGCCTGCAGAGGTGTCTCGCTTAGTGTCATATTGTACTTCGCCATGGTGGTGGTGTTACTGAAGGCGAGAGCTTTCTTAATTCCATCGACAAGGACGGCCACGTCCAGATCGTCGGACAGATAGTTTGCAGTCATTAAGGGATGGGCGAAGGGATCCTTGCTGGCCAAACGAAGAGTTCCTGACATGGAAGCAGACACGGTTAATAAGCTTGCTCAAACTGGATATGGCATTCATGAGGAAATGACGTAATGTCATGTTGGAAATGTAAATTTTCGATCTCTTCGAGGTACATGCCAAACTTATCTGATCGTGAAGAGCATTTAAAGCTAACGGTCGGAAGCCATCTCAACATGCAAAGACTATCAAATTACAAAACCCGGAGACCCCAATCAGTACCTCTGCTGCGTGGATGAAGATTCGTAGGCGAAATGCTTATGCTTCGAGGTCCGTTGCTCATGCGGGCTCCCAGCTCTCCAGTAGCGCTGCAGGATGCTTGATATCCAGCGAAGAACAGCTGAAGATCAGGGTGGTCAGGAGTGGTGTACGACGAGGGGATAATTCCTGTCATTTGGGACAGGCCAGTGGACGCCAGTGGTCCAGTCTGGAACGCAACGTATTCGACAGCCGCCGCCCAGGACAGGTCGTACTCGTTTGGCTGGTTGATGGAGAAGGATATGGTGTAAGACACGTGATTGTGTAGATTCTCTCCCACGCCTGATAATGCAGAAAAATGAATTCCGTCATGAAAAATTCGATCATAAATCGTTATCGTTACATTGACACCCTCTGCTTACCTGGAAGATCGTGAACGACACTGACGTTGACAGCTTGCAAGTGTTCCTTTGGTCCAATTCCAGACAGCAGCAACAACTGAGGGGAGTTAACCGTTCCTCCAGAAACGACTACCTCGAGTCTGGCTCGAGCGACTCGACGTTGACCGTACTGAAAACATGGAATGTAAAGGAGTGATTCGTCCTGGGCTTGTTAGTGGACTCGTCAGTAGGGCTACCTAGCAGACCTAGCATTCTACGAACTGTTCTCTCCCAATAATACTAACTTGATAGTATTCCACGCCTACAGCTTTCCCATTTTCAACAATGATCCTAGTAGCGGTGGCGTTGAGGGCCACCTGGAGGTTCTGCCTGTACCGAACAGGTCGCAGGAAGGCTGATGCAGAGCTATGCCTAACTCCTCTTTTCTGCATCGCTTGGGCAATCGTGAACCCGGTGAATTGGTCCCCGTTGAGGTCCTCTGAAATAGTGTAACCCTGTTCCGCGGCTGCTGCGAGGATGTCTTTGGATATTGCTGGTATCGAAGGGAACCTCCCTACGTTGAGCAACCCGTCTGTAGCGTGTCGTTTCCGGCCCACTCGGTTAATTTCTGTGTTATTCTCAGAGCACATGAAGTAAGGCAGAACCTGCGTTCACGGAGAGACAAAAAGAAGTTTGTCACGGTTTATTGGCGTGAATCAGACCTGGCGGATTGGCAAATCGTCGATTATACTCTATTTTCGCAACGCTGACTGTGCGAGGTAGGAAAGATCAGTCCTGGGTGTGGGCCTCTGTTAAGTTATTTCTCAACTCGACCCTGTATTGTATTTGTCGGTGTTAACGACTCTTTAATTAATTTTTTTCGTTTTAGTAAAATCATGGAAAATATCGAGATTCGAGTACTTTTACGTCACTATTGAAAGCAAGAGACTGAATATATTTTCTTTGCTGCTTCGGTAGCTTTAAACTCTTCCTTCCAATAGTTACGTGAAAGTACTCGAATCTCAAAATGTTCACTTGCTATAAAGTAAGTTTAATGACTTCAACGTAAAACACGCACGAACTTTTGGTTCACTCTAATACGTGGATATTTCTAATACACGAAGTGTTCCACTCCACTAATACAAGTTGTTCTTTCTAGGACTGATCTCTCTCTCCCCCATCGATCATCGTTCTTCACCTCGTCCCAGGACCATCCCACGTTGCCCATATCCACCCAGTCGTTGTAGTCCTTGGGGTGTCCTCGCATGTACATCATGCCATTGTGCACCGATGTTCCTCCAAGGACCTTGCCTCGTCCCCAATAGCATGATCCTCCGGTCGACAGGCACGCGTTCTGCTCGTTTACAGTCGTATACATCCAGTCGAGCTCGCTGCCTATTTCGAACAGGTGAAACGGGTAATTAACTCCCACGTGGGGGCGAAAACTCCATTCTCATAGGAGGTCTCGTTTCAATTCCCTTTCTCTTTTCTTCTGCGGTGGACCGTTCCGTGCAACGTTTGTTACACTTCATCGCGTTCGGAGCGTTCAAGTCCCCCTTATACGAAAGGAAACGCATCTTTCGCGATGAATGAAGCATACATACCTAGGAACATTCCCACCATGCTGGGAATGTCGGCACCTGGAGGCTCGTCGGGGCCTGCTTCCAGTAACAGGACTTTCCAGTAGGGGTGTTCGCTAAGTCTTGATGCCACAACCGAACCTGCAGTTCCACCTGCGAGAATACACAAGGACAGGATTTAAGAAACGATTATTTAGGCAGGTAACCCCTTAAGCTATAACCACGTGTGAGACTCGTGGTCGGATATCCGGGCCAAAACTGATTAACACGAGCCTGGTCCGTAGTGTATCGTTCGAGCCAACGTGTAAACATTACATTTTGGTACGAGCCTGTTGGAGCTTAAAGGGTTAATAGGTTGGCTCTCCCATACTTTTGGCTATAAAAATTCGACGACTTATTTTGCATTAAAAGGCCGTTACACGTGATAATTATTTAATTTTTGTACGACTTTGAGATTATAAGCTTTCAAAAGCTATTTCAAATGTTATTTTGTGTGACCAACAAAACCATGTAAGACCTTTCAAGGATACCGCGTTTTTCTAAGATAAGTCTAGATGTGACTTTTCTAGGAATTTACAATCAAACCGAGGGTGAAATGGAACATCTAAACCTCCAATTAAATTTCTCCTTGTTCCGCAGGCTGCAACTAGTTCCGTATTGCTGGAGGACGTCTCCATTGGACCTTGACTAATCTCGTATTGGTCAGGTGTACCAGTCGCGAAGAAATGTTGCTCTCGTGATTCTAGAAAGCGGCTCCGTAAGGTCTTGGCCACCGTGTATCAACAGGTAAAAGTAATTGCGCCTTGTATGGACGTTTATGGTTTTCGTGGCAGTGCAAACACGTTTCGCCTTCGTTTACACGCTGTTCGCAGCTGGCTGTAGATGCAAGTTAGCGTAACGGGACGCAACGCGTGCTATTCGAAGATGGAAAGTGGAAGTTCTGCGGCGGAATCGCGCTTTTCTCTCCGAAAAGGGAACGTACTTCACGTTAGCGTTGACCAATTACTTCGCAATTTATTTATTTCATTTTCATCCAATTCACTTCATCGTTAAACAGGTATCTAATAATAATATTTAATGCTTGTCAAAGAGAACTCAAATATTTTTCAATTTTTATAATTCGAGGGCTTCAGTTTGATAAATTAAAGTTCAGTAAGCGAGTTTCGTGCGAAATCACGTTTTCAGCCTAATCTTAAACGCAGCATATCGACGAGTGATAAACGTGTCATGCACATTGCAAGTAGACAGCACATATTTTTTTCACGAGTCGACCGTCTAGTTATAATTGCACTCAACAGTTCCTTAAACCAACAACAAATGACGTTTGTCAATAATTTACACACGTCATTGCAGTTCTTCGCATATTGTCCGAGCATTAGCGGAACTACATTGTTAAAATGAATATTGTTCTTGAAAGCGATAATACTCGAGGTGTATTTGAAACAGTTAACGAAAACTATAATAGCATTTCAAGGAATTTTTGAAGGCATAAATAAGATAACGTGGAGTCTCAAAGTCGTACAAAAATTAAATAATCAGTACGTCTAATGGGCTTTCAGTACAAAATAATTGTTTAAATACCTCGTTAACAAGCGTTTCGACTATTTCTATTTTACTCATTGCTGCCGTCAGTCTAAAGTTTTTCAACTGTATTCACGATAACTTAAACTGTATAAAAAAGAGAATGGGTTATAAGGAACTATAGATAAAATTAATCAAAACGTATTTAATAAATGGTTGGAAGCACATCAGCTAATAAGAACTGTAGGAGTCTAAACGAAAAATAAGGCTCGGGGATTCGAACCCACGATCCTCGGATCCACAGTCGACCGCTTTACTTACGCAACGTTTCGTGTTCTTATTTCACTCCTTATTGTTGGGTATGGGAGGCGCGGATACTACAGAACGTTATTAAATGTTTAATGATGTATTATACTTTAAAGAAAAAATGTAAATAGCCTTTCGCTGTAAACACGTTATCAGCAGAAAATTAGCGTTGGTTTCGCATTAATAGCGGCCATTAACATTTGTGTAAATACTATAAATCTCTATAATAAGTAGCATGCAAATGCGTCAGCTTTTATCTGTTTCAGCATTGAAAAATGTGCACGGCTCGACACAAATGGTGCAATTTGCGAGGCGTAGCCGTCAGTCCATGCTTAGAAAGATTAGTACGTTAACTTCGGGCTGACGTGAAATATTGTGGTATGGTTATCGTTGTTCCTTGTAGTTATTAACAGGCTCGATAAGTGCATACCCAGTTTTGGATTACTCAAGCTTAGTAATATTCCCTGGTGATACTTAGGGATACTTAGGATAACTCTTAGGAGCTTCAGTTTTCCGTGGCAACTTGCATTGATTCGAGAAGGTTCGACTCTGGCCCAAGAGGCAGAGCTTAGGACAACTGCTTCAGGCTAAAGCTTTAGGTCGCCTGTCTTCACTCTTGACGCTTCAACTCGAATAGGTGCAACTCTTCCACTACTTCTTTACCACTTGCTTTCATCACCTCCCATTCGATATTTGTGGTAAAACAGTGTTCTCCAAAATGGAGATCGCAATCCTTAGAGGGAAAAGAGGCCTATTATTTCTCTATTAATGCAATTTTCTCTCGGTTGAGAAAATTCAGCGTGTTTTGGGGAATCGAGCACGAAACCGTGCATGTATCTTCTTGAAAATGCATATAATTTTAATTACAAACGTAACCGTTCGTTGCGTCCGCAAGCGCTATAAATTCGCTGTTATGTAACCGAACAAATTAATCCATTAATATCTGCGATACGTATTGGCGATACGAGACTCGCCAGCGGTCCGATGTACAAACGAATATTGAATTAGGTCATCCGGTGCACATCCAAGCGTCGAATCGAGCCGCTAAGGCTGTGCGCTACGCGTGCAGACAAAGGTATCCAGTGGATAGCAAAGAAAGCGCAACGGCGCGGCGTGCGAATCGACCAGCCAGGTTAACGACTACTTAATTTTTCATTTAACACACCGTTCTGGTCTACTGGACGAGAAAACCGGCCGTTTTCAGGAACCTGGGAGAACGAACTGTCGCGGAACCATCGATCCCCGACCTTTTCGTAGCTATAGCAGTTTCGCGAAAAGAAGTTCCTTCTCGTTGGCACGCAGGAACGTTTCGCGGGCTCGCGCTCCGTGTCATTTTCCGGAAACGGGAACGCGTTCCAATGGCTCGAGATCGAGTGAAAACGGTTCTGCTCGGGCAAGAAACACGGTCAACACGGTTGCATAACAGCTCAGCTCCACCGTGATCCATTAAAAAGCCCAGGCAGTAAAATTACTCCAAGATAAAGTCTTTGGGAATTAATTTGAGGGAGATACAGTCCAGACTTTTTCTCTTGCACAATATTTACATGCGTCTCGAACAGTAAGGAGATATTTTGATTTTCAAAATTTGTGGATTCCACCCATACAATGTAAACCAAGTATGCCCTTTGCCCTCTGCACGTGTACCGGTACAGACAATAACTCTCGAGCCGTTCACCCGACTTGTTATTGTTGTCGAGTTCAGTTCCTCGAAAAACTTCGAACAGTAAAGGCGATACCGAGCGATCGAGCGTTAGGCCGAAAGTAATAATTATCTTAGTATTATTTAACTTGCAATTTCGTCAACTCGCGCATTTTCGAGCGAATGTAATTTACCGAACGCGATTCATTATTATCAATATAATAAACGGTTTTTTTTTTTTTTTGTAAATCTCGAAGAAGTGCTAACGGCAGTTGAAAATAAGTTGAAATTTTATTTTATTTTCTTCTCGACGTCCCGTTGTTATTGCGACGAATCAAGCATTTAAGTGAGTGCAACGAGTTAGTGCAACACCCTCAGCAGCTCAGGGGCTGTAGCATGCGAATATGCAGCTACAGTACGGGCTTAGCGACACCGGGGTACCCTAGCTAGATGGGGGCCAGTGGGTTCCAACAGGCGTGAACAAAAGACAAGACTAACGTTAATGTAATATACAGAGTTACGATAACGCGAACTAAGCTAAAATTAAGGAGTTGTTTAAGGCAAAGTAATGTCAAGAAGAATAGAAATAATTCTAAATTTCCACTATTATAGAAGATTTTCCACTATTTCTCGTCCCTTTTTGCCCCTCCCTGATCGAAGCAATCGCGCGGGGTAGTAGTTGTATTCGCTGGGAAACATATTTCGATACACGTCCGACATACTCCGTTTCCGTTCCGTCGTCGCTAGGACGACCTAACGGCACTGCGTTATTTACGTTGTTCCACCGGCAGCTCCGAGTCTATCCGCGCATAAAGCAACCGGTTCGTCGCTTATTCCGCTCGTCGATTTGTATCTTCACGGTCGACGCTCATTTCTGGTAGACTTCAGCGAACGGCCATCATGCTAAATAGTGGCGCAGCGGTGATATCTGCCTGTGGTGTCACTATTTCGCGAGCTCGCCGTGTGCTGAGGGGCTCCAGTGCTTGATTAGGAGGGTACCAGAAAGATAGGAGGTAAGACGATAAATGTCATTCGCGTACGTTAGCACTGCAAATTTTCTTTTACATTTGGACCTATTCTAAAACTGATTGCACGTGTTATTTCATTGTCTCGTAATTTGATTCAACGAACTTAAGAAAAACGTTCATTCGTTAAGTATGAAGTTACCAAAGAGCGTGTTATAGTTACTACCGTACAATTAGTGGAAATACGCGATAGTGGAAATTACAAGACGGAAGATAAAACGAGGAAACGTTCGCGGTGTTCCATATTTGAACTCCGTAACCGTGCGTTCTTTTTATTTCCTCGTGAATGCTAGGAAGCGATATACATATAATCAGCATGTACAGGTATAATTCATTGCATAGAATTTTATGTAAAACTAAAACCAGTCTGCAAGTTGTTGGTTTTCTTTCTATATTATAGAAGGTAAAGAAAAAGTTTATAGGGAACTTTTTACGTAGAATTTCATCGTCTCCAACATTCATTCGTTAACATTTTTTAAAAATTATTGCAAATAACGAATATATTTGCGCTAGATTCGGTCCTTGAGCGAAGAAATTTGATTGATCGATACCAGACAGGAAATGAATATTTAGTTCAAATCTTTGCTTACTATCAAAAAATAGAGAAAAAGTTTATCGGAACCTTTTACGTTGAATAAACTCGAAACATTTTTGCAAATTTTTGAAAATAACGAATATATCCACGATAGAATCGACACCCCGGAGGCTATATCGCGTTGATTCGCGGATGCCCGGCGGGGTGGTACCGCGAAAAATGGCGTAACCGTTTAGGCGAATGTCGCCGCTAAAATAACGCGAATAGAGGGATACGGTGAATATTCGGCGAGATTATGCAAATACGGGTTCGTCGGAGCGTAAACTATTCCGCGAATTTCGTGTTTTATCGTCGTTACCCGCGCGCGTACGGCCGGTACGTACACCTGTGATTCAATCGCTTCTTCGTTAACGATCGAACGTTACGGTAATATCCGTATAGCCTTAATTACTCTGTCTTCGGAAGGAACCGGTTCTCCGCGAGGATTTATGTAACCTGGAGTATCGTGCTCCTCGCGGCAACTTCCGGTTACGATTGCCACCAGGCGGGGAAGGTATACTTTTATACGTCGCCTTCCAGTTCTCAATGGTATCCATCGATAAAAAGAAGAGATCGAGTCGCGCCTGAACATGATTGCTCCCGCAGATGCAGACTGTCGTCTGTACTTTCCATCGAGCGTTCGCAAAAACCCTCTGTCACGGCGATTTCCAGGAAACTTTTTCACCACCTGCGGTTTATAAAACCTAAATATTCCGAAGCGAATCGGCCACCGATGAAAGTTCACGTTCCCGTGCAGTGTTCTTGATTTAACCGTTTCCGATGGATATCTCGATAGTCGATTGTTAAAAGCAGGCCTAGACCATAGCTACCATCGTCTCGATCGATTAAGAAAAGTGGCGCTTCGATAACCAATGCAATGTCTAAAATCTTTCCGCGGCTTCTAGCCTTAGAATATTAAAATAGAACTCGCGTAACTCGGAGGCCCGAAAGGAATTTGTCCAGTTAATAAAATTCCTATGTCGATCATAAAAGAGGAAAGTAAACGGAACCCATAATTCTATATCACGCGTTAATGTCTACACCTGCCATTAGTAAGCTAAAAAATCCAAGAACGGTAAGATATCTGAAAGAGGTGGATGGTAAATAGTTTGCGATTATCTGAACTTTTAAATCTCGTAACGCAACCGAGCAGCGCCTCGCGTGCAAACGAGATATCGACCATCACCGTTTCTCCAAAGTCATTATATCCTAACAAGAGAGCATGGATTCGTAATTATAACATGTTGGAATAGGACACGGTTCATACGAAAAAGCAATGAGACGCGGGAGTTTCTGTTGCACTTTCTCTAGGAGGGGAACTATGATTATTGACACAAGCGGATCGGACTGACGTACGAGGACGCGTCGGAGAGAAACGGAGCATCCTTGATGCGTTTGCGTCATTAAAATATTGCGTTGCTGAATTAACGAGGCCACGGGCTTCGAAACCTTGGTTCGCAATTTCGCTATAATTAGCCGAGAGTTAGACACCCAGGTCTCGAGCACTGTCAACCGTTGACAATGGAACGTCATTTAGAGTGGTGAGTCCTCGCCTTACGTAGTTAATTCATTCCGAAGCTTTCCGCGTGAGAGGAATTGCACGAATACTAGAGCTGAGTAGAATTTTATGCGAACGACAGGTGACGAACAGAGTCTCTCTATAGCGAATTATTCGCCACGTTTGTTCCATTATTCAAACGATCAAGTTACTCGACAATTGCAATTGTGTTTAGATTGTATTTTATTTAGATACGTTGCTGACAAGTAGATAAAAAGCTTGAGAATAGCACCGTCGATAAATACAATCGGGGTGCAACCAGTGTCGAGTAATTTCCGTTGACGAGAAACTTCTCCACAGTTTTCGCAAAATTTGGTTCAAATGGAGCGTAGAATATCTCCCTATCAGGATCTATTATGCAGGTCATTAAATATTCCCAGCGTGCGAGGGGGTGAGAATTATAGTAGAGAAATAGTTGGATGTTTCCTAAACGTAAAGCCGGTCGATTTTCCAGCCTCCAGGTTTCACGACAACGTCATTTTTACCGCTACGGGTTTACACGATTCAATCACGCTGGTCGAATCGATGTCGTTGGCGCGTTACGATCGTCCCCGTCGCGGGGCCAGCGCTGCGACGCCACCTCGTGCTCGACGCTTTTTATCGCCTTGGAAAATTTATCTCTAGGCGCCCCGACACGAGTAATAATGCAACCAGGCGAGACGAGGCAACGCCGGAAGGGACTGCCGAGCGTACGAGGGTTGAGGGGGTGGACAACGATGAAGCGCGAGCTGAAAATTAATTAAATTAATGACGCAATAATCTCGCTTACTCCCCGAATGAATAACAGTTCGTATTAATATCAGATCTAAACGCCGAACGATTCGCGGCCCATCGAATCGCGTTTTCGTCTGCTGCCTCGGCCCTCGATAATCGACGAATTACGATCGAACTGGCACTAGTGGCGCGCTTCGATTCGCGATAATTCTGTTTGACCTCCGCGTGCGCGTAAACGCCGTTTACGGCCCTGAAAATGCCTCTCGTTCCATTCGACGAGATACCATTGCTATCGTGGCTTCCACTCGTCCAGAAACATGTGCAAAGGGAAAAGGAAGGCTGAGAGCTTGTAAAGTCACAAAACCACACCGCTGAATTCCCAACAGTAGGTTTGTTCAGTGTAATTCGTATCAGTTCATTTTTCTTAAATAATTGCGACATCCGAAAGTAAAAAAATAAGAGCCAGGATCAACAACGAATATTCGGTTAATAATTTTAAATACGAGCATGAGGTCAGCTAGAGTTTGCATCAGCCTCGAATACGGTGAACGTGACCGTTTTCCACGCTCTCGGTCCCTTTCGGACGGCGTATCGCTTGCCAAAGAACTTTCAGCAATGTCATTTCGCTGTTGCGTCACCCCGGCGTGTGTCTAGCGTCGGTTTTTCATTTCCAGAAGTTATCCTTGGCGAAAAAGTGTACGTATCGTTACGGGGAAAAAGTAGCCGGCCAGTAATCAGCGGCGATATTAAATCCTGGATTTATGGAGTTTACTTTCCGATATCGTTATTTACCCTCCAATTCGCAATGCAATGCCTCGGCTTCGACGTTGAACGGAGATGTTTGCGCACGTGTCCGCGAGCAAACCGACGCGTGTGCTATGAACTCTACGATTCACGGCACTCGAGCAAATAAGATAGAAAGTTTGTGCCGGCTGGATATTAAAGTTAAATTGTTTGCATAATTTAACCAGTCATCGAACCGATTCGAACCACGCGTGACTAAAACAGCTCTGGCTTCTCGTCGCGTGTCGCGACGGACCGTCTTCTGCAAGAAGATGACGTATCTTGTCATTTGTTTCGCAAGACTGTTTTAGTCTGCTATTAGATCCGTACGAAACCTCTGCAATTTATTCGAATAAATCGATACGATAAAATTCATTTCAAAGTACCATCTGTTTGTCTTGATAAGCAAAGTACGTGTCTCGTGAATCGTCCTTCAATAATCGGCTTTAATTTCAATGGTCGAACCGACGAAACGGTCCAGTTGAAGTCGCGAACTTGCGGTGGGTTTCGCCTCGTAAAATATCCAATTACAAGCGTCTTTTTTTTTTTATCCAGCGCGGGGCGAAGCTTGGCTTCAGTCCTTTTTAACCTGTTAAACGGCCAGGACAAGTTACGTCGTCGTTTGTTTCACTTGTAACGAGTTAACTTGTCGTCCAAAGTTTACTAATTACACCCGTTCAGAAAATGCTAAGGCTCCTACCGTTCGTTTCTTGCCCTTCCAACACCTTTTGCCATCGCGGGTGTTCATTATACGTCGTTACGTTTGTTTGCTTTCATTTCCAAATTTCTCAGAACGTTTATCGATTAGTTCAGAGCCTCTGTGTTTCTCAAGAAGTAAGGACTTCGATGTCGAGGCTGTGGTATCAAATCGCATCGCAATTACTTGCGAATTTATCTCTCCGTAATTACAATTCAGCATACATATTGTATCTGTATATTACAATTAATACGGGTGGATGCCCCAATTTCAATTGATTAATCAATAGACGAGGTGCGTTTTCGATTGGAAAGTTACCCAGGCTAACGTTATTCTACCGACATAATATTATTCAGCTATATTTGTGCTCGATGAAAAAGCTTCGTTTCCAATAACCCCGTCGAAATATCATTCGAGATAGTAAATGTTAAACACTCCACAGTAATTACTGCGAAAATGAAATAGTGTACACGACGCGGTATTTTATTCGAGGGATACTGGAAACCAGTTGGATTTCATTTTGCAATGTTTTAGTTATTTAAAAAGCAATTTGGTAAGCCAAGCAACTAATAGAGTCATAGGTATTGTTTTACCCTTTATGCAATTGCTTCCCCCGCGTTTTTTTATATTTTATTTTCGCTGTATATGTGATACTTTTTCGTAGCACGTATTGTACAAGTAATAATCAATTGTTACCCTCGATAGAAAGAATTTCACATCGATGTAACATCAGAAAATAGTCAAGGGTGTCCGTTCCATCGAATTCGAAGCGACACTGCGCTTTCGAAGGTTCCCGATGATTTTTCCGATTAAAAAAATAAATGCTTTCCATTTCTGCCGTCCACAGCGACGGTGTTTGTCATCCCGCGACAATCTGTCGGCCGGAGAAAACACGAGGGAACGTTTCGCGACATTTTAAACGCGTTACTCGCTCGAGCGTTTCGTGTCCGCGCGATTGATTATTTAGTTTACGGATCGCGCGAGAACTTGGCTAACAGGCTCGCTCCGCGTTTCGCTCGCAATATTTGCATTTAACCGTGGCTGACATTATGACTGGAAAATCGTCTCCTCCGCCGCGGATTGGTCGAACGAAGCTGTGGCACAATTTCAGGACAAAATATTTTAAACAACGAATTCTGTGTTCTGTGTTAAACAATGAATTCTGTGTCCATTTTCTGTGGGAAAAAAGAAAGCGGAGCATAATATTTATTAGTAAATTAACAGTAAATTCGTTTTCAGATCTTAGTTGATATTCAACATTTGTCTAGGACTTTTCTGTAACCATCACAATTTTTCTCTAAGTCGGAAGACACTTATTTCAGTCTACTCACATTTCTGATATACCACCTGTAATTATTACTATTATAAATTAGTATTAAACGCCCAGGTTTCCAGTCCAATGGTCCCTATAACGGGGTGAAACTCCCTAAGCCCTGGATCGTAGAACAACCGACATTTGGCAAACATCGGTTCTTCCCCGAATGTGAACGATCGCGATGTACTTTTAACGAGCACGTTAAATTAATGTTTGCAGATATCGTTGAATAATTGTCCCTCCGCCACCTCCCTCCCACCCCAATAATGGGAGTTCTTCTCCCATTAAAGTCTATTATTATATTAGCTCGTTTGCATCGGACCGTCGAGGAAGTGTCGTTAATAATTTAGCTTTGCAGAGTTTCGATACCGTCACTCGTAAATCATTCAGCGAGAGCCATTTGCTTTCGTTGCGGTATTTCGAGCGAGGTGTATGAAAATTTCAACCATGTTTCGATTGGAATTATCGAATACACACCCACGAACGCATCGCTGTTCAACGCGGACAGTGCTATTATATATTCAAACTATCGAGGGCGCGGGAAGGTTATGCAAATCAAATGTGACTGGTATGTTCTACAAGTAAAATTACGATATGGCTCTTCGTTTTCTGTTTGAAAAATATCGGTGGACCGGAAACCCCTCAGCGACGGTATCAAATATTTTATTAAAACGGTATAGTTTATTCCCGCAGCGTTTCATTCGGTCGAACAATTATTAGTACGCGCTTTTATTTGCTCGATGGCAGAATTTCTGTATATGGCTCTAGGTTTTATTTTTGGTAGACCAGATAGATCCAATCACTTTAGATTAATCGTTGCAAGGACTTTTAGACTGTTAGCTACATGAAAAACTCTTCTTCTCTGATAGAGTATTTCCTCATCTCTTCTTCAGAGATTAGAATTTAGCGTAGATTAGCGCAGATTTAGCGTAGAGTACTCACCACCGACGACGATGAAGTCATAGTTCTGTTCAGGCATCTTGACCGGTCTCACTCGCTCGCAGAGCTGAGAAATGTCAGCTTGCGTGCGAACGAAAGTATCCAAAAGCGTCATGAAAGTCAAAAATTGTGGGCCTGGACAGTTGGCACCGAGGCTCGGTCCTAAGAACGGCTCCGGGCACGCGGGCATTGCGGTTATGTTGTACGACATTCTGGGAACAATACGAAAACGTCCAAAATGAATATTTTAAAGAACTTAAAAGATAAAACTGCTAACTCAAATTTAAAAGATGGATTACAGTTTGCTTCAAAACAGTAATCCACCATAACATATTAAATAGCATTACTTAAAATTGAAAAGTACAACATAATTTCATTCCTTATTCATATCGAAAATATATTTCCAATACGTTCTCTGCCAGGTATTAAAATTTGAGTTCACAAACTTCGTTACCTTTCGCGATGTCGCTTCTTTAAAGAAAGTGATATTCAAAATGTGGATTCAAGAAAGCCAATCCACTTCGGCTTTGACACAACTACGAATGTCCATTCCCAGTGCTCGTTTTTAAACGAACAGGCTGCGTGTGTGTTGAGTAAAATGTACGTATTACTTAGATATGTATAATGTTAAAATTTGCATGGTTCGCATAATGCATTCTTTTTTGTATACTTCGGTTAATAATTATAAAATATATCGCGCACCTAAAACTCGTAATTTTTTAACTAACAACTGTAATAAATCATACTTGGAGCTTTCTTGAATCCATAAACAATGCATGTCCGTGCACGTGCATTGATTAACTATGCAAATGGATTCAGTTTTCAAATTTTTGTCTAACATTGTGCCAAGATAGCGAAGATTGATATTTCTTGCAGCGTATGACGCGAAACCCTTCTTAACGCGTTGACTGGCACCCAGATATGGTCGACACGTAGAATACACATGAAGTCGAGGATGGGTGACACTCATATTTCATCATGTCACGAATGGTATTAACACATTTCCGATAGGCTCTGCTTGTTTTATTCGCATGCATGCTTATTTCACATGCTGTGAGTGCAGAAACCATGGGAAGAGTAGATCAAGCATAAAGCATATGTAGAATCCATGCATCAAGTGTGAAACAAGTGTGGGATGTGTAGAACAAGCAAGTGTGAGTATGTTTAAAATTTGATAAAGGATTCCACCCTTATTTCATACTTTTTCCACTTCTTCCACATTCCACAATTATTTTCCAAACTTTACACTTTGCTTAAAAATGCAGCGTTCCCTTTAAGTCGCGATACCTTGACTAAAGAAAATCGTAGGTCCATCAACTAACAACAGAAACGAAGTACACGCTTCAATCTTCAACTTCTCATTCATGAAAGTCACCAAGAAAATTGTTTACACCCCCGTGCATGACTTCAAAGTCGAGGAACTTTAATCCATTCGACACGATCAGTTGCATGTTTAGGTTTGGGTTAAACCTCTTTGAAAATCGTCTACTTCGATTAAAAAATTGTTACTTCCACCTTACAAAACGCTTTCCCTTGCATCATAGTAGACTTATTTTTCGCAAAATTACAGAACTAGGAAGTTTTCTCTTTTACGCGGAGCGCGTATGCATAAATAAATCGCGTTTCGTAACTATCATCTTTGTCCACCCTTTCCGTGCACGAAAGGTCTCTAAAAAGTGCTTTCTTGTGGCGAAACGAGTTAACGACTGGCAAAAGCACACGTTCGCAAGGTCCGTTCGCTGGTCAGTAGCTTCGGTTTAGTCGCGTGCGCTCAGGTATTCGTGTTTCGCTTCTGGCACGAGTTGTTTTTTTTTTGCCCACCGGCTAACGTCCATATCCGGTGCTCGCCAATCGAAGCCAGGGACGCATTGAAATCCAGCTAAATGGCGTGAATTCACACCAACTTTCTCGCAGGAAGACAAAATAAAAAAAAACCAGCGAGCCTCGACGCGACCCTTGTCCGTACGTGTCCGACGATTGTAATTCTCGTTTGGCTTGTTTCGCCTGGAAAGGAACGAGAGCCTACGCTTCCGATGCCGTTTACGTAAACCCGAGGTAAATTGAAATCACCCCGAAATAAATATTCACATTAATTAGCGAAACGAGGGAATTAATGCGCGCCTAACTAACCGGCCGTGTTAATTAATTTCCCTCTAATTATTGTGACCACGTTTCCACGAGCACGTTCAGGCTGGATAGCACACGTCAAGGGAGGTTAGCATTCGATTAAATTCGCCGGAAGAAAAGATAAAAGAACGAGATAATGTTAAAATTGTTTAAATATGTACGCAGGAAAATCATAAGCAATTCATCAACCTATGTCATCGTAGGCTTCAACTTTCCGTTGTTCTACCTTTTATTACCCTTTATTACCCTTCGTGAGGTACTAGTTTATTTGTATCGATATAAATAATCGTGTACACCTCCAATGATACGCAAGAGGGACACGCAATTTCCCTATATTAGAATTTTATTGGATACGTATGTACGTCTGTACGGCTAAATTATATCCTCGATGTATCATACTCGGAATTTGTAGTGCGCGTGGAAAGAACAGATCTGTTATCTATTTCAACATTTGACTGGTTACGAAGCCGCGAAGGATAATTATCTTGCACTTTTGCAACTATTCCATTAAAACCATAATGGCATAGAGGCAGTATCTCGAAAAACAACACGAATATAAATTTAATACTAATTTAATATAAATTTAATATAAATAAAATTTAATACGAATACTATACTATACTATACTATACTATACTATACTATACTATACTATAATAACCTCAAGAAATGCCCGTCTAATACCCCATATATTTATGCGCTACATTTAAACGACAAAGGACTAGAGTAAAACAGAAAAGTACTCGTGCATATTTTTATCCAAGGCAAGAAAAACGAGCGGTTATTAACACGCACGTCCATAAAGTGCAACGATTGCTTTATCATCCAGCTGCTCCGTGAAAAGCAGCGTGCGACGGTAATCACGATTTAGTAATATTTCATTGTTTGGGATTCTTAAATGCGCGCCGGCGCGGGAACCAGCGATCTACGTCGCAAACGATCAAAAACGCTGTTAATCGTCGAACGAGCTTATTTTACCTTCACTCGTTCGCGGTTGACGCTGGAAAATAAATTAAGAATATAGCATGGTTAGGTTGCAGATTTTTTCAGACGGTATTTCCGTCTAGGCAGCCTTTTTGTCGGTTCTACTTTCGAATGTCCAGTTTAACTAGAATTAGTGGAATACGTGGAAACGTGCGTATGTTACGATGTACTCGAGTTAACGCGTGGAGAGCACGTGCGACGTGTCGTTTTGCTTAAAGTTTCAATTTTGCGATGGCAGAGGCGAGCGATTGTTTGATTATCAATTATTACGCAGCGGTGTTCGAGAGGAAAAAGTTTCTAACGTCGCGCGTGGCTTAACTTCCGGGAAGAAGTCGCGGTTGTTGCTTAATATTTCTCGTTTAATAATATATGTATGCGCTACTCGAATAGCTTTAGAATGGATTCAGCATTTGAGGACAAATTTTGGTAGCGTGAGAAATATTTTAAAATTCAGGATGATAACAAGTGAAGTGGCTTCTCATTTTTGTGTTGCCAGTTATTTTGTCTTTCTATGAATGAACGAAGACCGTTCGAACCTGAGCCGATTAATTTTACAGGGAACGGGATGTAGCTTTACATACAAAAGAAAATTTCTCTCGTCGAATGCTTTCTTTCGTATGTAAAGTCATATTTTGTTCCTATTAAAATCATTCAGGTCAATTGACGTTGTGAGGAGATAATTATTACCAAAGGTGATTCAGTTTTGCAAATCATAAATAGAGATGTATCTAAATATATAAAATGAAAATTCCTTCGATCACCGAAATGAGTAATTATCGATAACGATAAAAATAGTTGAACTGTTCTTATACATTTTTTATTCACGAAACAAACGAAAATCATAGCGTGAAAAGTACTTTATTGAAAATCGTTCGGTACAGGTGTATTCGTAATAGGATTGAACTGGCTAGAAGCTATTTTGACGCAACACTTCAATCTTCAGGAAAGTTAAACTCCTTTCTAATCAAATGGATGACTTTGTAGGTATCGAGTAATAGTCCGCCGATTTTCGTAGCACCTTTCCCATTACTGTAAACGTGTTCGCCTGCAATGGGTCGTTCACCTTACCTTAAAACGTTTCCGTGCAATCAAGGAGCGGAGCAGAGCGGGTATCGATCAATCAAACACGACGATCACAGACTCCGAGAGGAGGTTCCACCACAGATAGCAAACGACGAACGCGTGATAAGACGAGAGATCGCACGAGAGGCACAAACTCGCTGCCACAAGCGAGCAAGGCGCAACTGTAAAACCTCTCACCGTCGAACGTCTCTTTATAATTCATCTCCCACCCCGTTGTTGTCCTTTACCCCGTTGTTGTCTTTGTCTCCTCGAGACACCCACGCGGGAGGATCTCCGGGAATTTTCGTTCGCGAATCCTCCGATTCGATGCTTCGAGTCAAGGCCGAGATCATCCTCGTGTCGCGGATTTTCCAAGGGACCGGCATTGTCATTCTCCTTGGACGTCTGAGCAAACCTAATCGCGGATCATTATCGCGTCTCTTTATCTTTTTCACTATTTTATCCCGCTAGAACAATCAGACATGTGTTTACCAGTGTTTCAGTAATTGTTGTGCGTTATTTCACGAGAAAGCAGTAGCTTAGGGACCTAAGGAAGATTATGTAGATTATGGGATTTTTTTTAGATCGAATTAAAAAGGTTGAGGGTGACGCCACTGATCCGAAGTATTTAATTTGATGGAGACACGAGTTAGAGATTAACCCTCTGAGTGCCAAAGGGGTATTGGTCCACCAATACAATGCCAATTTCTTTCTTTCTGAAATAGATATGTAATCCCTTAGAAAATATTTATCGAGACTAATTGGACGCAGGTGGACTCGCGGTAAACTCGGCCGCGAAGCACGGCGGGTCTGTTGGAAACTCGATTATAAACGGCGTTCGTTTCTGTCTCTTATTTCCGTGTAGAGTATCGGTACAAAGCGACAATCGTCGGTCCCTCTCCGTCGTTGCGACGCAAGAACGGTTTCGAAGCGTTCCTAGGTGAAACGATTCGGTCTTGACGATGAAATTTTAACGGGTGGAGTACAATGTTCGTGCGTTCTCCCCGTTAATAAACCGTGAATCGCTGGTTATTTCGGCCGGAATATAGTAATGTGACAACGGAAGCGCGCGAGCTTTGGTTGATACAGTCCAGGCCAAAACGATGATGCGCACGACCTGTTTGTTTATTTCTGAAATGATCCCTTTGTGTCACTTTACGTCCCTTTGTAATACCTGGAAGGTGGAGTTGTAGATGCTCCTTAAATACGTGAATAGTTGTCATTGGTATCTGAGAGGAAAAATATTATTTTCAACTGTATTAAGATAACAGGTCGAGGGGAATCAGAAGAAGAAGGTAAAGAAACCCACAAATTATAAAAAGAAAGAATCACCTCAGAAACAACCCTTATACGGTAGGGTACAATTCCAAAGGAAGAGCAAGAGAAATCGCTGAATTGACGAGGGTTACGTACAATGAGATGGACAGTATGTAGGACACTCTAAATGCGTTGTACTTTGTTGTATGTGCAGAAATAACAGTGGGGCTATCATTTTTGTTCTATACTGTAGTAGCATTCCATTTAGCCCAGCACAGTCGGATATCAGCCATTACCCAAATTACTCGCGGATAGTCGGTTCCAACCGATTACCATCGCTTCCCCGCGGGTCCACAGCGAAATAACCAAAGGTGTACGTATTTTTAAGGAGTGGAAGAAAAGTAATTGGTCCTTGCGTAGATCTCATAGGAAAATAACTCAATTCTACTTTCGATAAAGAGGATAGAAGGCTCTGATGAACGCAGATTTTTTTACCTTTCATAATTTAAATGTGATTGAAGTGGTAAAGCGATTTCGGCCAACATTTCGATCCAAACACACCACGGTGAATGGTGTTGATCCATGGGTTTCCATGGATTCGCGAGATCAAAGCCCACGGCTGCCCTTATAAGCCGCAGGATATTCTAGACGCGGCGCCCGCTGAAGTTTTTTAGACGATCCGACGAATAGACCCCGAGCACCAATACACGATATCAATACCCAGTCCGATTAAACTATTGGAATCAATATCGAGAATCAGCGACGAGAGCCCTCGAAAAATAAGCGTTTTTCGCGTATTGAATGCAGGCTGCAAGTTCGCTGGGAAATTTCGCCAAGGCGAGCCCGCGTTTCGACGTTACGGTTCATTCTATGAACGTGATTCCGACAATCTCGGTAATTTTTCGACCAGTCAGGAAATTGTTGACCTCTCACCCCCCGAATCGCTCCGATTCGAATCCCTGGGTTCAACGTAACGTCTATTAAAGGGATCGTTTTCTTCTCGTTTTTTAATATTTTTTTTTTTTTTAGCGAATAAAATTGAAGGGGTTGGTCGATTTCACTTGTGCAACCTCTGGTAATTCGGGTAAATTTTATGGAGCGAATTTCGAATTCGATAGATGAGTTTTAAATGCTATTTCATTCCTCAAATTCGGTAGGGTTATTTTAGAATTTATTTATAATAAATCTTTGATCTCTTGTGAAATGGTCGCGCGACCGTGGAATACCTTCGAAACCATGGAAGATCCAAGGCAAGAAGAATATTTGTCCCCTCAACCACCTGATCAATTAGCGCTCTTTCATCCTGCGAGGATAGGCGGTTCATCTCATCGCCATCTTCTAAGTGGACAAGTTTTCTTGCCCCTTGCGACGAACCTAAACGGGTTAGTCCTTCCGCAGCGTCAAGAATACTCCCCTATTTTTGCTTCCAGCAAAAGAATTCCGCGCAACCAACCGTCCATTAATACGTTCATTAATCTTGCTTCCGCGAGGGGGTTGAAGGGTTGGATGCAATAAACGTGGCGGTTTCCTGGCAGCCAAGTTCTCTTTCAATTTTGCCGTACACGCGGATCCTTACGAGTGGGCGTTGTTCCTCGACGGTGATGCGACGAGAACATTCGATGACTCGCGGGTTCGATGACGAACATCGTTTACACAAGGTATTTCCAGCTCCGTCGGCGGGCGCACGCTCCCCCATTGTTTTTCTTCCGCGGATTGTGTATTCGACAAATCAGGGGGCTACCTTCGCGGGAATCGATACCCGTCGCACGGTTTCGCTGTTTACTGTCGAACGATAACCGTCGTCGACTCCGCTGAACCTGCTCGATGACGCATCGATGACGGTGGTTCCGATCTAATGGGAAAACAATCGATAGTGGTAATAACTGTCGCCTGCGAAGCGCGGAATCTTAGTAATGAGACTCAATTATAATTGTAGGCGAGTTGAAAAACCAAAATGACTCACGCTCAAACGCTCTTTCCTATCTTTAAAAGTAAGAAACTCGTGTTACCTAAAATTTGGAATCGCGAAACGCGTAACAATCACGAAAACGACATGTTATTATATAATATAAATTCGTGCCGTGGAATTTTACCAGGCGTTAAAATCATGACAGTGGTCCTTTGAAGTGTCACGCGCTGTTTCGCGAAGCAGTGTAGCCATTGTTTGCGTGAGACCGCGACACGTGACGCGCAAAGAAGACACTAGAACGTCGGCTGTTTGCAGATTAAAGCGAAAAGTGTCCCGAGATAAGGCATACGCGTGGTATCGCACGATCTGACGATAGTATTTGCATTCGCGGATAATGCATTCGTGACGCGTTAATCGGTTGGCGTTGTTAAACAACGACACTTGACGGTACCGTGCGTGTGCCTAGCTTGAATTCCGAGGCGATAAACGCCCCGCGGGCACAATATTAAGCCTAATCATCGAGCATGCAACGGTCGACTGTTATTTAATTAAACGCGCGTAACTTTTAATGCTCCTTGGAAGTCGGGATTCCGTCGAGCTGACGTTACGATGGAACATCGAAATAATTAATGTTTAATCAACGGACGCGTTAATAGTTGGGAACATTTGAACCTCGATCTTTCGCATTGCATTCACGGGAAGTAAAAGATACCTTGGAAAATGCTGAATTTGTAATGAGGGAGAACAGTGGTTCGCAGAAATAAATTCAAAGCAACGACTAGGGGAGTAATTCCTTCATTATCTTGTAGTATTCTTCGACAATTCCTTCTTCTCGATATATTTATGAATCGTAATTTATAATAGTGCAGGAATATTTCACAAAATAAATTCATCGGATCGAGCCTCCTCTGATAGTAGTCAACATTAAATTACCCCTTAGAAAATTAAATATAAATTGAGGTATTTATTTGGACATTGCTCCACTCATTCAAGAGCCATTCCGAAGCCTGGAAAAATTCGCAGAAAGCATCTCCAGCATCAAAAGGTAACGACCACTCTGCCTGGCAGCCATCACAGGTTGCCGGGAGGGGGATGTGCACGCTTGTTTGTATTTTACGCGTTGCTTGCTTTATTGGAGCACGTTACGAGCATTAAGGCGACTCGGTTGTCGCACCGCGACCACTACAAATAGCCCGAATATCGTCGCGCGTGCGATGCACCGGTAACGCTCATCGTCTTTATACGCGCACTTGGTTTTAGTGCTCGACCCCATCGCGGTAAATGGCGATGACATCATGTAAAAACTCGCGGCAGCCAACCCAGGAGCTCGATACCGCGTCTCCTTTCGCGGATAATCCGTCATACGCGTGACAAACGATGCCATGCTAGACGAATCGCTATGAATCTCGCAGGGCAGTACTTCTGGAGTTTGTTTAATGGCATGTTTAATACTGATTTGACTACTTTGGACCACCTACTTATTCTGTTCTCTCAGACAAAAGCAATTCCAGAAAAATAAGAATTTGGTCCCAGAAACGTGAGGCTGCATCTCCGGTGATTCACTCGTGCATAATCTTTTTCGCACAGTATTACGTAAGGTGGCTCGAACACCCACTAATACCATTTCGTTATCCAACGGAACGTTGATCATCGTCTCCCATCGAGTCGTAAGCGGAATTGCCAGGCACTATCGAAGCCTCTGCAGCGAATTGAAAATATTCCCAGGCCCGATATACGCGAAACGAACTTATCGATTGAATAATTATCTACAAATACCCGATTGAAGTTCCGCGAACCGCGAGTCAGGAAATTGGCCGTCAAAGGCCGGGATAAAAATTGCCAACAGCCCTTTGGGCAGTTCGAAGTAATTCTTACGGAGTTGTGCGAAAATTTCATTCAACAATAAATTACATTTTCAGAGGGTGTGCATATTTTTAAATAACATTTATTTACGAGCAACGTAACACTTTACGGTATCTGCAGAGACCTTCGACTCTGTCGTTGTTTGTTACATGTATTTATAGCTACAATTTATACCAATCGACAATATTTTTCCTTGTATTATTGTACTCTACGGCACTAGTAATATCGTAATTTATGATGAATGGTGTTCATAGACAGATAAGTTGATATCTGTACTTGCAACATCGACTTTCCGTTTGTTATGTAAGCATAGACTTTTGCTGCTATCTAAAAACAAACCACGTGTGAATTCCAAATGGCTCCCAAAAAATCTTGGATCCTAAAGTAAACTCGAAATAGGCTTCATTGTAGATGTAGCAGATCCAGATAGATTAGTTTATGACGTGCGCAAGCATGACAAACGTATCTCGAACGTAGACAAATTGTGTATAACGAAAATTTATTCTTTCTTGAAACACAATCTGCTTTTGTTTTGTATGAGTGTTTCACATTAGCATACATCATAAGTCCGTGATATCCAAAGATTTCTTCGCGTTCTTTTCTCTTCATTTTAGTGCTCTATTTTTCCACGCTGCGGGAGGGATGTGAAATAAATAGTCGAAATTATGGTTCAAATCGTAACCGTTTAAACGCACGCTAAGCAACGGTATAGTATTACTAACGCATCAAAAAGCCCGAGGGACCCCACGCGATACCAGAGAATCTCCTAACGATCGGTACGTTGGCGTAAAAAGAATACACCGTCGTTAAGCAAAGACAATACACTTTTCTCTCGTTCGCGGTCGAGCGAACTAAGGGACTGTAATTTTCGTGTTCCCCGGATATATTAGCCGTGCTTCGTTTATCTTTCCGTCGGGTTCGCCGGCTCGCGATAATGGATGGGGAAAGAAGCTCGACAGAATTACGGAAATCCATCCCCGCTTTTTAAAAAGATCCGTGAAATCGTTGCCAAAGATAAACGTCCTCGGTGTCGCCCTGCTTTCCTCTTTCGATCCTCGTGCACGATCAACGTCCTCATCGCGGGTGAAATGCTCCGAATCCTCCCGAAAGAGATTCCCAAGGAACTTCCGTGACTTCTAATCCACCTTTTAAGCTGGGGGAAATAATTAAAAAGTTCAAAGGAAAGTCGAATAAAGCGTGTGGTTTCCGGTAGGGACAATGGGGTCTTGGCGAGGAGTTACTCTCGCCT
The DNA here is from genome assembly GCF_026225885.1 of Hylaeus anthracinus. Taxonomy (NCBI): domain Eukaryota; kingdom Metazoa; phylum Arthropoda; class Insecta; order Hymenoptera; family Colletidae; genus Hylaeus; species Hylaeus anthracinus. The sequence continues at coordinate 12,225,331 of NW_026535284.1, forward strand.
GGACAAGTCATAGGGTATTTTAACCCTGTAGTAAGTCTTTTTTAATGTATATCAAGCTTCGAAAGTCGAAACAAATAAAATTAAAAAATGATTTGTCTCGTTGATTCGTTACCTGTAAAAATGGTCGTCCAGGCGATGCTTCGGTCCATCTCCAGCCATCGTCGCTCGAATCGCTAGGGGATGGCGATGCAATGTGCGAAGTAGCGTGGCTGTATCCGTGACTCGGAGAAGGGTCAGTTTACACGGCGGATACACAGCCAGGCGCGTAACACGGGGCCGAAGACTGGTGTGGTTACAGGATGCCCCCCTCGCAGCCAAGTTGGAAAGTTCGATCTTAGGATTGGCAAACTGCAATGCTCGTCGTGGCTGCCGTTTCCGCCCTCCTTTACTCATTCGGGCGAGTTCGAGAGCTTTGCTTAAGCCGAGCTTAAATAAGCAAACTGTCGCGCGGCTATAGGCTTCGAGCGGCGTTCCTCTGCCTGCGAATCCGTCGTAGCCGACTCCCAGTCTGCGTCGACGGAACTTTTTACCAGCGGAATTCTCCATCAGCCGACGCGACGGGAGCCCTTCCTCCGGAATACCGAGGAACCTACCGATACCCCGCTTCTAGCGCAGCCTGGAAAACGTCCCACTTATTTCCGCGGAAAAATAAAGCGACGGGCAAGTTACTTTGCCGGTTCTGTTAATCTTGCGGCTCGAGGACTCGACGATCCCCTGGAATATCATCCGCCCCCGTCTACGCGTATCTTCATCTACTGTAAATATCTAATAATTACCTGGGACGGAAGTTTCAGACGTCTCGCGTTCTCGACGAGTTCGAGAAACGTCAACGTCGTCGGCTAAAATAAATCAACGCGGAGGAATTCGGGGGAACCTGCAAACCCACCGACGGAAGAAATTATTATGCCGCGTAAGTCCTGGCCGTCGAATCCTTGAGATGTATAAAGCAACAACGGCGAGAAATGGTGCTTGCATTTGTGAGAAGAGGATTCAACTGTGGAGTGCCTTTTCTTCCTTGTGCCAGGAACTCCATTCGTGCATAGGTATGTCAGTGCGAATAATGTATATGGTATATCGTAGATTGAACATCGAATACTAGGTTAGCCATAAGCCAGGGAGATAAAGTATAAGGTAGATGAGAAAGAATGAATGAAAGAACCATGAATTTCGGATAATGTATATTTATTCATAAACGCATTTGCTTTCATTTATATTTGTGAAAGTTTATTAGTTATGAATAGAAATAAAAGGAGAACCGGGAAACGGTTGAAATATAAAAACCTCGATAATGTTACGCAATGTTCCGTGGTCCATTCGAGTCATACATTAAATCTCGGAAAATCAATATAAGGCGTTCGGATGAATTTTATTTCCATTCTGACTTGAAAATATTATTTTTCGTTTGTTGCAAATTGACTCGCTAAAGAAAATCACACATCCACGCATTACATCTATATTATTCTTCTTTGCCTAAAGGTGGCAGTTCTGACAGGAGGTTCCTGATTAATAGAAGTTGCGCAGCCTAATATTATCGCAAAGTTAGCGAATCGAAGGGTCGATAGGAGAACTAAGGCAACGACAGCAGAATCGAGAATGGTCGAGGACGATCAGGAAAACACCGAGAGACTCGCGGACGAGTGTCGATCCAATAATTCCACGGACCCCGAGGGGATGTAGAAGAGCTCTCGAGCGACATCGTTCGGCCATTGTGGTGGATGTGTTCTCGCGGAACCGGAAGCTCGACCCCTGCGGTAAGATTTGTACGATACTTCAGCCTGGTCTTCGGCTCTAAGTGTACTTCCTTGTATACCGCGGGGCTGAGCTGACGGCATCAAGTCGTTCGCGTGAACACTTCCAGCCACGCTGCGCGAGCACACATACCGAAGCTCGGCGATGCTTGAATTATTTTGGTGGTTGACCCGCCATGAAATATTCAGCATACTCTGTGCGTGACGCATTGCGTGAATTATAGGTTAATTGCCCTTCAGTGCTAAAGTTCAAGAATTCTAACGTGGTTACTGTAATGTTCCTCACACAATCCAGAACGAAATTGGAATAAACAGAAGCTATCGTATATAAAACATTTTTGTCATAATATGTTCTTAACGACTTATTTCCTACAATTTCCATACTAACTTCTCATAATTTTCCAAGATATTCCCTATACTTTGCCTACTAATTCCTCAAAATTTCCCAAGATAATATTCCCTATAGAAAAAAGTTGAGCGATTGATTTGTCTTGAACGCTTTACCTTGTCTTATCTGCCCTCTTACACGTATTGAAATCGAATGGATTGAATTAATTGCATTGTCGTCGAGCCGCCAACTATGGTATCGATCTCTTCGAGGGATTGCGTTCGAGCAACGACAATGACACTTAAGCTTTTGCCACTCGGCGAGCTCCTTGTGTCAGGGATTACAAACTCATTAAACGTTGTAGGTGTGGTAACCACCCACGCGAAGTGTCGGGCGTTCGAAATACACTGAATTATTCAGGGTGTGCATTTGTCGCCGTCAGATGCGGACAAAGCGGCTTAATTAGTGCAATTATTACTTGGGTCCGACTTCTGGCGTTGTTGCGCTACTTTGACGCGAACTTTAGGTTAAGATATACCGAATTGTGTGGAACATTACGCTTCATGAAAAAGGACCATCGTCGGTTACTTTTAATCGAAGCTCGGTCGAAAATTTGATAGGGGAATGTTCGGTTAAACGCGAAAATCCGGAATAAATGAGCCAGAATCATCCTAAACAGTATATACGTATCTTTAATTTGAGTAACCTATTGAAGAACTTGGCTCGGTGCACTTCAAAGCGGTGCCGAAAGTCACTAATGCCAGAAACTTACTGTGTCTTACTAAATACACCTACTGTATCCGTTATTTACTGCTACATAATTAACATACACGTATGTATATCATGAATACATTTATACTTATAAGACTGAGGATTTCGTCCAATCGCTGATTATGGGATTATGTTAATCCCTCTGGTGCCAATCGCTGGAGTTGGCTCACGCTGAAGAAACACAACCAATGATGGGGACGATTTCTGATCGCGTATCCCCAACATAAATTCCAACACTAAGCCTAGAATGACTGCGCTGGTAAACGGCGAAAAATATGTAGCAGCCAAGTCCACGATTCGAGAACCAGGCGCAAACTTGTTCTGCGAAAATATTATCTTTGTCGTCCTTATCGGGCTTACACGAGTGATTTCGATGCCGCGCTCGAGGATCCACCGTATGCCTGTAAGCCCGCAGTTCGCTGCTTCCAATAGCAATATTTACTCTGCGACGTGCAAGCCCTAATGTTTCGCGTGTCTGAACACCCTATCGTCGTGTCTATTTTATTCTATTTTAATCCACTCATTTGACGTCTTTCTGCGCGGATACGTTGCGGTGCAAAGGCAGTAAATGGCCCGCCAAGAGTTGTTAATACTGCAATCTAGAAAAAAAAGATTTGTATGTTAGTAGAATAGAGCGATATGTACAATAGAATAAATATAGGATAGGACACCGTGAAATCTGTGTGACTTATACTGATTTATATACTGTGATTTGAATTATTGTTGTAGAACTACATTATGTACTTAATGCTTCAATAAATTATAAAAACAGAAACGATCATTGCTTTGATTCATTTATATGTATACCTTCATCTCCTCGTCGCTGTGCCAAGGAGAATGAATCATCAATGATAAATGTTGATGAATGTTAATCATCAAGGTAAGCGCAGCACAGCGATTAAAGGGTCGAAGCAGACAGGTAATCGAACAATCGGAGCCGAATGTTGCGACCTACGAAGCAAAGGGAGAAATTCGATGAAGCTAGTTCGATCAATGTGTGGGGAGAAAGGGGGGTTGAAGCGCGATTAAACGCGAGCATGAAATTCGAAACGTAGCTGGGCCGCATACTGGCGAATTAAAAGCGCTTTAATGATCAAAGTAGAGAACTTACGTGCTCCACATTCCTCTTAATGCGGATTAAACAGCGCAGGACGATTCGGATATGAAGGGCTCGACACAGAAATCAAATTGTGAGTCCGGTTTCTCGAGAAAATCCTGCAAATCAATTAATAATACGAAGGTATGATGAAAAATGTGCGTGTCTTTTATTTTACAAGTCGGTTATAAATAATATGTTCAACATTAAAAAATATGAAAATTTAGGAAAGATGGTACGCTATTTTGCATTAAAATCTGAAACGATTCAAGCTCACACTTTTCTCGCAAAAAAAATTTTCAAAGAAAGAGAGTCAGCAGAGTTGCAATTCCCGCTGAATGCCACATACGTATAACGGAAGTACAATTTAGTCCCGAGTGCGATTTAAGAGCCATTAAGCCACGCTTAATCGATGCAACCTCCATTCAGAGGCATCTCCAACAAGATACGCGAGACTTTACGAGCTACGAGAATATCGTTCGTCGCGAGCGTTTCCGGCTAGCCTAAGTCTTTCCTACTCTTTCCATAAAGCAGGAACGGAGGACGCCCTGTACGGCGTTGTTACGAGGAGAACTTGGACCACGACCGGTCAAAGCACGTTGTTTCTCTACCCTTCGCAGATCCGCCGTCGCCGCGGCGAAACACGAAAGTGTTGACGACTGAAAAGCGCGGCGCGGCGCGCACTTTGTGCTTACTTGGCTAGGTCTGCTTCCAGCCCCCGCATATTTTCCTTTTTAAAGCTGTCGAAAATTTACGCCACCTTGGACTGTACGCCCTCTACCCGAGGCTGGCTTTTATTACGAAATTTCTCGGCTTCGCGGTAATACTCGCTCGAGAGGGTAAGGGGGGAAAAGGGAATTCGGAAACGAGCCAATTAGAGCATGAAACTGGGGAAAGTACTCCAGGACGCGCGATTGAGGCCTTCAAAGAGGGACAAGAGCGTTGGAAGAAATGGGAAGGCTCGAAGAACGGTGGGAAATACTTTTATTATATTGTGGCCGATCTGAAGATTATGCAGGTCGCGACACTAGCGTAAAAATATATTTTTTGGTAGATTCATAAATCTGACAGCATCTTAATGCGTAGTAGCCCTCCCTTACCTTTAAAACTGACGGAAGACGAAGTTAGACAGTAGACTTATCGACGTGTATTCTCGTGTACACGTGGTTCGCAGACTAAATCGAGTCCATTTTGCCCCTGCTCCCGAAGACTGATTCGAAACACACATCGTAAAGACCGCGTATACGAAAGGCGCCGGTGCAAACGGGCCACTCGTCGAAGTAGAGAAACTCGACGAGGTTGAAGTTGGAGTAGCGAAGAGGCCCGAGTGCTCGGCTTTCTTCCACAAGAAACGAAATAATGCGAGAGCTTTCTGGCACGTCCCCGCAAAGTAGACCTCTCGAAAGTTTTTCCCCGAAGAAAGCCAAGGGAAAAAGGGCGGTCCATCGCGGGCGAAGGGCGAGTCAAACCGAATTAGACTACTAGGGCCGTACCGGACGAGGTCAACGTAAAAAAAAATTACAAACGACTCGACGCTCCTTTCGTCCGAGTTTGACGAATAAGCGTCTTCCTCGGACACAAAAGGTTCTTCGTCATCCTTTTCAAATAGCTCTCTGATTAAAACTCCAGCCGTCGGCTACTGTTCGCGGCCTTCTTCCCTGGTCTGTCCCCCTTTTCCTGTCTAGCCTCGTTTAAACCTTGGCCACCCGTTAGCTGGACTCGTTCGACTCGTGGGTCGAACAATCTCGTGGAAAAATGTTTAACGGCGGAACGCGGACCGCGCATCCCTGTAATTAGAACGTTTCCGCTTCATAGGGAGTCGCTTCCTCTGCCCCGGGTCTTCATTCACTCTTTGATCCATTCAGACGACGGCTCTTTCTCCAGAGCCCCCGTCGTCTTCCTTCTGCATCCTTGCCTTCGCCCTTTTCAAGCTTATTCCGCAGCACCCTTTCGTTGCGCTGCTCTCCGGCGAAGACCGACATCGCGGGGTTAAATAAATCCTATTTACGTCCGCGCGCACCGCTAAGACCAACGCGGACGAGTTATAAATTAGTGGACGGTTTATTTCGTTTTTGCCGCAGCTCAGCCGGATGAAAAGAAATCCGTTCTTCTGCCTCGAAGGTTTCCGTGACATTGCCTCGGAAAACTGACGAGGGACATCGCGGAAGGGGAAAAACTGTATCGGGATGACTGTAGCAATGGGGCGCGCAACTACAGTCAGCCTCAGAAATATTCGCACCCCCTATGTCTATTAAAGAAATTTGTCTAAATTAAATAACAGATTTATTGTTCTCAAATAAATATTTCTATGTAATATACATACGTGTACACTTTTATTTGTGTACATACTTGTAACGAAACGTTTATTTGGGAACGTAAAACCTGTCAATTAATTTAGACAAATTTCTTCAACAGATATAAACGGTACGAATATTTATTGAACTGACTGTATTTAAAATTGTGACCCGATAACATCGAGATTCCCTTCAACCAAGCTTTTTCCGTGTCCCAACAATTGCAACTATGCGATGATTGTGAATCCCCGATACGGCAGCAAAATGCAAATCGATTCTCACAAAAGAAACGAGTTCCACATGCTTCACAGGCACTCCTCGTACGGAGTGAAAGAGAATCACCGTAAAAAAGTAATTAGCCCTCGTCGGGTGTCGTTCGGAGGCGGGGGTCGTCGATACGCAGATTAAGCAGAAAAGGGGGTCGCCCCGTCCGCATTCCATTAAACCAGTCCCCTCAAAGGAAGTACCGAGTACGAGTTTCGAAGCGAGCGGAGATCCAGTTAAAAGGCACGGACGATGTCGTTGCATTTGGCTCCTTTACCGGCGTGTTTCCTGGTTCGTGTTTTCTGCCAGGGCCCTCTCCCTCTCCTCGGCGAGTCCCGCTACGCGATTCCAGCAAACAATTTTCCCTCCTGTGCGCGTCACCCCCGTCCCCCAGGCCTCTCTATCCCTCTCTAAGCGACGCGCAGCCTCGCTCTCACGCTTCCTGGTTCCATTCAAAGTCCACGGGCAAAACGGTTACTGGAATCGTACTTGTTGAGCCGCTTAATGGGTCTGAGAGCATCGCGAAAGTTGCTCCTGCAATTTTTCACTCGGCTAAGTCTCCCGAAACTCCATTCGATTCCAGATTGCTCGACTTGTTCGAAGTTTGTCGCACCGGTACCCGGCTGGTTTCCCTCCTGCGCCCCTCCCACGTCCCGCAGGCCGTATCCATAGTCGGTCTCCAACCCTTCGCACCGGTGTCCCATTTCCTCGGCCCTCTCGACCCTTTGGGCGACCTCCCCCGTCCTTCCCTGGCTTCCTACGCGATAACCAACTGTGCTTAAAGGGGTACCTCTTGGCTCAGATAGCGCTGATCATCGCCAATTTTTTCTGACTACGCCATACATGTAAGATACACGTAAGGTACATGTCCTGTAAGTATATACTTTCGATCAAATTCTTGAAAAATGCAGGAGATGAGTTCAGCCACATGGTGGGGTGAGTTTTCCGTTCCCTAGTGATCAGGACGTGTTCATCTATATAGTCAGTTCCATAAGTATTCGTATCTTTTATGTTTATTGAAGACATTTGTCTAAATTTTATAAAAATGGAAATACCCTTTTTTGGACACTGTATAAAGTGTAGTCCTTTCTTAGGAAATCTCAGACCTCAATGACTGGTGACTCTTATGCCATCTCGTTATAACTCACCCCATCCGCGAAGATGCAAACCACCCCCCCACGAGAAAAGAATTCCAAATTTTTTGACGTCGTCGAGGTAACCCTCCAATATATCGCGTAACGACGAGGAGCCCCTGATGAAGAAGCATCTCGCAGGGCTGCGTTTCGCGTCGCGAAATTGCATTCTTTCGCATTTAATTTCACCTGGCGTTCCCATGCACGCGAAACGCCGACGTTTATTAACGCGTCGAGCGTGCGCACGATTACCTGCAACCCTCGCACGGTTGCACGTCGAACCGACGAGCGACACTTTTATTCGTCGCGACGTCGAGGATCTCTAAACTCGAATAACTTGGAAAGCAAGGTGGAACCGTTGCGATTATCTCGCGAAATTGCCTTCTTCTGTATTTGCATCCGTCGCTTTGAGCGAGTTGATTTTATCATTGATATTTTATGTAAATATCTGGCGCGGAGGAGCTGGCAGTCCCGCACTTCTGCTCGGGAGAAGTCGTGAGCGCCGATAGAGTTCGCGTACGCGCGTGTCGGGTTGCGAAACACAACTTTAAGCAGGGAAACTTTATCGCGGGATAACTTCCGAAAGAATGAATCCTGTCATTGGTATTCGAGACGACGGAGGACTGGGTCCTTCGTGAGGAATCGACTTCCGTGCCATTTTCTATTGCTTCATGCAACTAGGTTTGGTATAATCATAATTTCTATGCAGGTATATTAAAATACCTATAGTTTGAGTCAATATTCATATCGATCCAATGATTTCTTCCCACAGGAAAAAGTATACAAGGGTACAAAGTAGTTTTCTAGCGGAACAAGGCTACTCCGGGACTCCCAGAGGAATGAAAACCCGCACGCGAGTTGAAGTTGTTAATTTCGATAACTTCTCGACGAACAGGCGAGCAATGGACGCCTGAATGGAACATCTGGCGCGGTCGCGGCACCGTTCACGCGCATCGAACTCGCCAGTAATGAAGCTCGCCTGCTTTAATCGGGGAAGCGAGACTTGACCGTTCTGTTTTCGTGTCGTAGGAGATTCGGCGCAAGCAACCGGCTCCCACGCCACCCACGCGGTCTCGCAAAAACCGACCACCGCGAGCCCCGCGCTCTGATACCGACTAGCAGCGAACATGTTGAAAGCATTAGGAAGTTTCTTGCGCCACGGCCGAGAGAAATTAGAGGCAATCATTCTCGGCTTAACCGATGCACGATTCGAACGGTTTTGCCCCGTGCCCACCCTACGAGGTTATCCAACCCCTTCTAATAACACCAACATCCTAGAACCGTTTACCACCTAGCCCCGAAATCGATGACTCGCCGAACCGTCGACCCATTACCATGCGCTCACATATGAATCGCGACTCTGACAAGCGTCGTTAACTGCTCCGGATATCTTTATATATTAAAGGATACCGTGCAACACCTGGATACGTTATTAAACGGCTGAATTTGAAGAGAAGACTCGTAGGAGCATTCAATGCATGAAATATTCTAAGGGATTCTTCTAATTTTAACCCTTTAAGACCTTGTGTAATTTGTAATTTAATTTTTTGGGGTTAACTTGAACTAATATAAGTATTAAAGAAATAAAAAGAAAAATTCCAATAGGACATTCATAATTTGTCAGACATTTTTTAATTTTGTATCCTAAATTTACCAATTAAAAAATATAATACACCCATGCTACAGTAACACGCTACGTGCTACACCTGCGCTAATAACTCTCCCATCTGATCCTGTATAAATGTATGCTACCACCCACTGCCACCCGTTGCTACCATTTGCTCATCCACATTAGTCAAGGAACTGCGACTCGCGTTCAGGCGCTGTGGTCAGCCCTGGTGCTACCAGTCGCCGAAAGATAATTACTCAACACTGTCCACATTCTCCTTACTCATGCCAGCGAACCCCCTTAACTCGAAACTGATCTCCCACCTCGGAGTCCATTTGCATACCGTAACCAGCGATTCGTCTTGGCCAGGTTTCGACGTTTCGCCTTTTTCGTCAGGTAGATCGAACAGGACCGCGCCGAAACACAACGTCGACCAGCAGAAGGAGACCGCGATAAGGAATGACGAATAGAACGGCGGTGCGCGTTAATAGTATATAAATATTCAAAGGGAACGAGCGGCGTTCCACGACGCCGTTGTTAATGACCGAAGCTCGCTCGATAAACGGAGCGTCTCTGCCGCGCTCGTGATACAATAGGCCAGCGTTTCTCATGACCTACTCCGGGGAACGGACTGAATATGCTGCCGGACCTCGGACTATTAATTCCACATTAAATTACGTGTAACATCCCCTACTCAATTTCCGCGGCATCGTGCGTGTTATTAAATTTAGGTTACACGATCGTGGCGTTCATCAATTCTCATTTTACCTTTGGGAGAAGCAAGGAGAGATTTCGTGGGTATCTTCTTCGCGTAGGGGTAGTTTCGAAAGTGGAGTTATTTCCATCGAATAGCCAATCTTGCCTTGAAAAAAAAAAAAAAAGAATCGAAGTTCCACCCCAAAGTGTCCTAGGGAAGTATGAGAAACCCTGGTATAGGCGGTGGGTCGTTTGGCTGTAACGTAACATTGCGGCGGCGCTGAGGTAACGAGAAAGACACCGGAACGAACGAGCCGGAAATAAAGGCTGCCCGTTACAGCTCGTCACCGAGGCAGATTATGACGAGCCGGTATGGTCCGACGTGGAACGAAAAGAGCCTCGCCGACTGCCTCTGGAAACGTGGAAAGCGTGAAAGATCGCTTTCCTGTGCGAAAGTACTTTCCATTTAATCGCAAAGTGGCCCCCCTCCACCCCTCCCGTGTCGGCCCCTCGAGGCTCTCCCCTGCTGATTCAATGAGAAAATGAAATTAACTATTTTGTCTCCCCCAAGCGGACTTTACGTTAGGCGCAATTACGCCTCGCAGGAGCATCTTAAAACATCTTTTTTCTCTCTTTTCGCGAGCAGTCTCGGAGGCAAGATCCCCGTCGAATCCGCGTGGCCGTTCGCGTTCGCGAAACTGCGCGCTCCACGGTCCAAAGAACTTTGTGAAATTATGCAGGCGTCCGCCCACTTCTTTCGCACTTTTATTCTCGGGGACGTCTGCTAATTTTTACGGACACGCCGTCGCTGGATTCGTAACGAGATTCGGTACGTGGGGTGGAACGAGCCTTTGTTCATCTTCGAATGAAAATACGGGAATCCATTTTTGAGATTAGCTCTCCTGGACGTAAGGAGGTTACGTCGCGGTGGGAGACTCGTTCGTCGCCGGTAACGACCGTCGGTCTTAATCGTCGTGTAAAAATGACGACGCTACTGAACGATCTCGCGCAACATGCAGTATTTTTGCACAGTACTTTAATTTAACACCGTGTACAATACTTTTGCCATTAATTAATATTTAATTCCATGTAGATTCCAATCAGATATATTCCATGACGTTTGTGTTTTATTTATAAGTGAAATCCCTCTTGGATGTTATTCAATTTCTACACCGTGTTTACCTAAATGTGTTCTTTTTCCCTCAAACCACCGTTTATAATTGGTCTTGCACGCCACGCACAGTAGATACATATCTTATTTTCTATCGCCCATGTCAGCGTGAAAACAGTAGCATGCCTTGGATCTTCGGTTTCGCAATTATTATCCACATTTCAACCTAACTCTCCCGACCCCTCCTCCCGCGAACGCGCAACGACTGTATTTACTTTTAATTACAACGATTCGACCTACAATTGCATCGACGGTTCAGTGCTTCCCGACGCTTTACCCGCCTGTCAAGGACCCCGATAATATCGAGTCTGGAATAAAATTATAACCGCGAGAGGCTTTCTACGTGACTCAATTAGAAGCGCGTAAATACCGGTCGACGGTGCCGTCGACGACGGAACGTTAACGTTGGAGCGTCTCGGCCCAAAAACCAGACCGGTGTTTACCTGAATTCCGCGAGTTAGCTCACCAGTCTTCTCAATTCCCGCCACCACGATTTACTTACTCTTTCCCGTTCCGGTTTCACCGAAAGGCGAGTATTCCCGGCTCAACCCCTCTCCTTCGAATCCCCACCTTGTTAAGAATTCAATTTACGAGTATCGCGAATGCACTTTTGCTCCCCGAGGTGTTTACACTGCGTTGTCATAAATAATTATGAGCATCTCCAACTACTCCCGGCGACCACTGATCATAACTCGTTCGAGGGGGAATTATTTCGTCCGGAATAAACAGAACTGGTATTGACTCGACTGATTCGCGTGCTCCTTTCTGCATCTACATTGCCGAGATTTTATGTACGCTTCGTGTCATCGTGGATAAAATTAATTGTTCCTTGGTACCGCGAATACGTTCGCGTTTCAAATAACAACCCGTGTGCTATCGATCCAGGGCACCTGATAATACTGTGGTATCGGGTTCTCCATATATTACTTTATCCATCTGGTTATTTTACATTCGCCATCTTTCCTATTCTAACTCGATTTTATTTCTTATTCTTTCTGAAAATGGCACTAAGGTCCGTATTACTATGTCACTCGAGATTTCTGCCCGTCTAATAGCTACGCCCGTCCCTAGCTTCACCACTGTCGCTCGATTTCAGCTTTCCGCGGCTCTATTTCCGTCCGCATCTGCCAATCTACGCGCGTGCAGCTCGTCTCTTTCGTACGCGTTCCCTTTCACCGAGCGACTCTCTCACTCGTCGCTCTATTTCGCACTGTATTTGCCACTCTATCGCGCAGTGCTCGCTGTCTGGCTGTCCCTTCTCTCTCGGAAGCGAGCGCCAGCAAGTTCGTTTCCGTATCGCTGGCGTCGCGACGCGGCAGATGCGAGCACGTGCATCCTGCGCCAGCAGGGAACACGCGCGTGCTTTTCGCCTACGTCGCGCGCGAATCGATCATTTCCCGCACTGAACGTCAAGAATTTTGTTCGAATTAAATCATGTTGCAATCTTGGGAGACTTTTTTTCCAAATGAGAGATGTTTCAGTCATAATTTTGAAGAAAGAGAAGTGATATACGAGCCGTTCACTGCACAAATCGATAACTCCACCAGTCACATACAAATTGTCGCATTACTGACGATTACTTTTTGGCTATTCTATCTTATTAAGTTTATACACCGTTGCATGAAAGCCACATCTGTATTTATGCATTCTACGATATTTATTTGAATTTATATTATAAAGGGAATTTTAAAAAAGCAATGCACGTTATTTCATCGCATTTCTCAACTTTTTGTTTCATGGAGTTAATCGATTTGTGCAATGAACGGCTCATATACAGAATATTTACGGTATTAATATTTCTCTGGTTAGAACAGAAAGGAATAAATACATATACCCCGATTTTCACGCTCCTGTACTATTTATGCGAATAATACTAAAGTATCGATTCGATCCTCCTGCATTTGCAAAGTCTCTAGCGCCCATTCCAACGGTAGGATCGCCGAGGGGGTGCAGCTGGTGATTTTCCGTTAGAGAGGGAAACGAATTAACGTTGCAGACGGTACAAGAAAATTGGGTGTGCAAATCCTTCTTTTATTCCTTTCAGCGCGCCCAATAGCCGCATTTCCCCGCGAAACGAAAATTTCGCTCATGGAAGAAATTCTCGGTCGGGGGCTACTTTTGCGTGCAAATTCGCGACGCCGCTCGATAGATACCCCCAGCCAGGCAATTTTCCGTACAGCTGCCCGACGCCGTCTGACAGACCGTTAAACGCTCGTATTAGTTTATGGAAATAACAAGCGCGAGCCGAGTCGATACGTAGGGAAATCGCGCGGTACAAACGGCGTACAATGTCACGTCGTGTCAGGAATATCGAGGCTGCGGATAAAGCGGACGTGGACGCATGTGTGCGCCGCGTAGCCAGGGGCGAACCTATCCTGGTAACTAATAAACAATGCACCGCGTACGAGCGTCCCTAGGAGTTCCGCGGTTATGAATCTTTTAATTTAACTGTCCTCCAGAAGTAGGGAAGAATGACACTTTGATGCAAATTGATATCTGTTGACTTTCTTTATGTTTAATTACTGTGTATGCATGCAAGTAACGAGAGAAAATATGCTATTGTCTCATTTTTTCAATGAAGTTAATTATCTATGGATTTAATATAATGAATGTTCCATTGTTTCGATTTGAAATTCAAAATGAAATCCAGGTGATTCTCGATCCGTCACTGCGTGCAGCCGTCGGGAAAACAGGACTGTCCGTTGGCACGCGTTATGCCTACGCGGAATGAGTCGTGACGTTATCACCGGCGATAGAATTAATTATTGGAAAGCGGCGGACGGTCAATTATTCGTGGTTTTAATTAGCACAAGCGCCGGACGGAACGCTTCAACCGCCCGATCGAACGTTGTCGTTTTCAAGCGAGCTACAATGTCATCCGCACGGAACATCATCCGCCGCGTTTCCCTCGCAACCGAGTAACTTTGGGAACCGACTCGGTTCGACGTTCATGCCTAATTAATCGCGTCTGTCAGGTCATAACCAATGTCAATACTCGTCAGCCATACAAAAAAAATAATCTCGAACTGTTCTTGGCGTTACTTTCAACAGATTTAGGCCTTCGTCAGAAACTAACTGTATTTCGTTACTAACTATGAACAATATTTTACTTTGATACCGCGATGACAGTATTACCAATGAATTCGCGAGGTACTCAGGATGAAAACGAGATCACACTCGGACTACTTTAAAATTCACGAAACTCCAAATTTTTAGACAAATTGCAACTTACAGTCCCAGCTTCTCGACTGTCCATCGATTGATCGAACCGATGTAAAGAATTTCGGGCTCTTTTATCGATTGCTGCGAAAGCTATTAGCGTTCCAAGGGTTCAAGTTCCCATGGTTATTCCCGTGTTCCGTTGGCGTGGAATAAATCGCGCCGCATGCGTCCGCCTGGCTGCGACTTCCGTCGACGCTCGGCGCTCGCGGCAGCTGGACCCGTTGGCTTGTGTGCCCGCGGTGCCAAAAAGTGGGTGACATCGACTGTTGGATCACGCCAATGCGATATCCACATCGAAGCGTTCAACGAAACCAAGATCGCCGCGGTCGATCCGCGTTCGACGTATTTCGCCCGCAAAAAGCACGCCGACGAGAGAGAAAGCTACTTCGATCCCCGACACGTGGATGATGGCCCCGATAGCCTCGCGCACGGAAACGGTCTTTGTTCTGGATTCGAGTGAAATCGATCGCGAAATAGCTTTTTGGCGCCCGTTACGGATCACTTTGTTTTCAATCGCGCGGTTTCCAGCAGGGGGGGGAATTACTCCCCAAAACGGAATTTTAAAGAGGGAAGATTAGACTCTGTGTTTGGGAAATTTGGAGATAATAGGGCCATTTTGTTGATTTTGAAAGCAGCGGATCAAGCGCGGTGAAGAAAGTAAATGTACTGGAAATAAAATTGAAAACCACGAAAAATTGATTCGAACGTGTTATACCATTCGTGTTCTAAAAAGATAAATAGTGGTTATTGATTGATTTCAAGACAACGCTGTTGATTTAATTCGTCGTATTGCCTATCCTGTTATTATCGTGGAATTATCGAAATGCATAGTTCTCTGCCAGGGGAAAGGCCCGCGCTATTTATCCAGCAAACTCGCTAATAATTTTGCAGCGCTCGAAATTGCAAATAGTCGATCCGTTAAAGCGTGTGGACCTTGTTATCGCTGGGAAACGATCAAACATTCCACGGATAGAATTCGCACGAGCACGGGTCGCCATTGTCGGGGCGAGGGCGCGAGTTTTAGCTGGTAACGGTGGTCCATCGATGGTAGATTCGGTCCCCTATCTAGCTCGCCTCAGCTTCAGTATTTGCTTGTTAAGTGACAGTATTGACGCGTGCAACAAGCAAATATCAATATGTCGTCGACCGGCGTACGAACGTCCACTAATCGGAGATCGAGTAATTGCTTTCGTTCGAGCGCGAACCCTAGCCCGTCCAAGTGTAAAGGGGCCGATCGACTGCGAGACGGAAAATTGCATCGTGAAACTTTTCAGGCTTTTTCAATTAAAACGCAATTTAACTGGAGCAATCAGTTAATTAACGGGGAACGTAGCTGTATACCAGCTATATAAGCTGGCCGTTTGAAGCAAAGGAGACTGAGGCTGACAGTAACAGGGGTAGGTTTTGTAACGGGGACCTGCAATTGACGTATTTGTTTACCGACGAGGCAATAAATATCACAAAACCAACAGGCATAATCAAAATATGTTTGAAAAGAGATTTTCCTTTAAGTGCTCTTTACGACTGAAATTAAAGGCTACTCTGCAAATCATTAGGCAATATTATGGGATTATTAATCGAGGGACTTAGCAAGGAAGCCATTTAAAAGATAACATTTTTACAAAATCGTTGGGAAACGAGTAAATATTGCTCAGATGTTTTCGAAAGAGGACACTGATCTGCGAACGACAATTTCCGTGACAATGTACACAGTGAAAGGCACGCGTACGACCGTATTCGTCGACTGTCTTTGGGTCACTGTATAATCGGCCGCGAAAACGCGATATTATTACTAAGTTGGAAACTCCATTCGCCACTCACCACGAATTCCGATTCCTCCCTTCTTAACACGAATTACTTCGACCCGAGTTTACAAACGTTATTTAAAGTTTTCCGAAGAACATTCGCGGGAAGGAGTCTATTCGTTCGCTCACGCTCGTCTCCCGTTTGGAATTCTTCCTGCCTTCGGTTCTTTTGCTCCTACCCTACCCCGCGCGCCATTTCTTAATTCAGAATTAATTCAATTTCACGCTGTCGGTCGACGTCCACGTTTATTTCGCCATTGATTCCGCTTGGAAGTTACGCGAGCGTCGCGTCGAGAACAAAATACTGGGGAACTGTCTCCTGGAATCGACTTTTTTCATCGCGCGCTTTAAATCGACCAACTTTCGTCTCCTCTGGATCTGTTTCTCGCTTGGGAAACGAGAAGAAGCAATGGCATAAAGGTGCAAGAATACGTAGATGATACTAAGATAGTTAATTTAACTCTTTGCACTCTGTGCCATCTCGTTGCAAAATGTGCAACAGGAATTGCATTACGTTAAATAGTCTAACTTTGAAAACGTGTCGTTTTTTATATTATTAGACTCGATTATAGATTCTTATAGCTTTATTGAAGCGTCGACACCACTGCAAAGATAAAGGATTTAGACATTAATATTAGACATAAACCCTTTATGCTTGCAGTGGTTTCACTAACAAAATTTGTTAGACTTTGTAAGGAACTGCTTACTACGCCAGTGGGAAGGTGGGGCCGAATCGACTATTTCTCTGTCCGTGGCAATAGAGGAAACGATCCCGATGGAAAAAAGGCGCCTTAATTCGTTCGTTAACGGGGAACGATCGAACTTTTCGCGAAGGTACGTTGATTAAGCGTACTTTAAACACGGATCTCGTTTGAAATTCTGATCCTGGAACTCCGCCTGTGTTCGAATGATCGCCCTTGCGAATATTCGAAGAACTCGCGTGGAACTTCGTGCCTCCACTGCGACCCATTTGCGGTGGTCCGAAATTTGGACAAAAGTTCGTCAGACTGGGGCCAGCGTTGGTCGAAACGGATTCGTCATAATTGCGGGCAAAACATGCAGTCGATAAGGTCGCGGCAACGCAAACAGATCAGTCGCATTCCCACCCCATGGGGGAAAACGAAAATTCCATTCGGAATTGCTTCGGGTCTCGCAGTGTTTGCCAGAGTCCATTTTAACGCGATTGTTCACGCCATTTGCGAAACCTCGCGACTCAGCGCGCTTCGTTGCAAGGGTAAACACGCGTCACGGGGGCGAACAATTCCATCGAAGGGGTATGCATTGGCAAACTGGATGAGAAGACTACATATGTAGTTAGAGATTGGGAAATCGAGATGCTACTTTAGAAGAAAATTACGATAGGGTTACAGTATTCGCACAGTATTTTCGATCTTACTCCTCGAGGAATGGCGCTTCCAAAGTCTGTCGTGGTTCTGGTAAAGCTCGCGATATTTCACTCATATCTGATTACTCACTGGGCTTCTAGGAATTCCGTCTTTTGACGAGAGCTGAAAGTTCGTAGAAACTTGCGATTCGGTGGCGCTGGACTAGCTGGTCGCCGCAGAATGTTCAGAGACATTTGCAGTATGACAGGAAATTTCATTACACAGGAAATCCGGGGTGATCGGATTCGTCCCTTAAAGGATTGCGGCTAGGCAGGATAATGCGGGCTCGGACGTTCGAGAGGGAGCAACGCTTTGATCCTCGGTCAAAGGCCAACGTCTCCGAAGGGAGAGCGCCGTTACGTGGGCTCCCTTGGCCTATTGTGGCTCCCATTGTTGCGCAAACTGCATTACAACCGGAAGTGGTCGCGACCTCCCTTCCGTGGCTCGTAACTCAGTGTCTCGCGGCCGGGCGCCGGCTTTGCACAATGCAACAGCAACTGCACAGCCTGTAACACCGACGTCGGATATCCACGCTGCTGCGACCCTGCGAGATCCAACGTTACGTCGTGTCGCGAGACACGCTTTAACGTCCTGCTGACGGGCCACTGAGAAACCTCCGTCGAGATCTTAGCCTTTGGAAAGTCGACCTTCGCGAGTCGCGGAGAACGAGAAACTAATAGTATTCCATCGACCAGGTACGATACTATCGATGCGTGCAACGCTTGGACTGTTCTATATAAATGATGTATGAGATTTTCAATGTAACAATGTCACTCTCGCGTCTCGAGAAATGCCTTGATCCTAGAGAAATCTTAGATCACACGGCCACTTTAATCGCAATCGATCTAACTGCACCGCAAACAGACGAAAATGTGTTTTATTTATATAAATAATAACGATGGATACCGCCTGTTTGATCTATCGATCCGATAAAAGCAGCGATTAATCCATAGAGCAAATAGATTCGGAAATTATCGGTACACAAGCGTGTGTTTGCGGCGGGCAACAAAGAGAGCAGAAGCGAGTGCACGCGTACAAAGCGTTGGAACCTCGAGGAACTTCTCGAGTCGAGGCATCGATCGCTCGCAACGTTAAATAGGATAATAAATGTCTATTCCAAGTTCAACGGAGCGGGCTGCGTAATGGCGTATTTTGCGCAACCCCTCTCGGATGGGAGCTTCCGCGAAATGCAAACAAGCTAAGAATATTCGGAAGTAGCGCTTGCGGAATTTGGCTTGGAATTTACCTCGTCCTCTATCCTCTGGCCAAACAATGACTCGATAACAAAACTCCGGAGCGGAGCGTCCTTGTTTACAACGCGATTACGGAGCCTTCCTGTTTAGCGCGAGAGACTCCTCGCGTCGTCTAAGCGTGTACGTGCAAGCGTTAATATTCGATACACCTCAACCACGCCGTAAATTTTCACGGTATTTAGGACTTTCTCGACAAAAACTACGAGGAACGTTTATTTAGATATTTTAGGGGTTGACACTGTAGCACCAAATCAAGCATCATAATCACTAGATAACTCTATCGAGGATGTCTATACGAAATTTCAATAGAATCGGTACACTAGCTAAAATATAACGTATGTCAGTATACCTAAAAGACAGTACTACCCTATAAAAATATTATTGAAAATCCCTTCTTTGATCAACCTATACCACAGTCCATCTGAATCAGAATGTCTCACTCTCTGCCTACTTCCACTATACGCAAGCCTACCACCACTATGGTACTTTCTGAGCCTCGCACGTATGTTCTCACCCTTTCGGAAATCGGACTGACGCGTCGCGAGCATCTCGTCGCCCCTCTCGCGCCCACTAGACGTCGCGGAGAGGAGCAAGTCGCGGACAACAAAGGCGGTCCCAACAGATTAAGGCACCTATTAATAATTTCGAGACGACTTCGTTACGGTATAAACGCGCTACCGATTCCTGTGAAGAGAGGGGATATCTCGAGGGACAAGGAAGTGATATAAGTCAACACGTTGATCGCTGCGTCACACATATACAGTGCTTTTCACTGAAGAACAAACAAAATTAGTTCTGAATGTTAAGTATCGAAGAAAATAAATTTGAATGAAATTCTTAAACTTCAATAATGTTATAAAATAGTTTCCAGTGGTCTTGAAACAAAACTTAATCGCAATAGTTTTCAAAGAGTATTAGTCTGGCAGTCAACGTGTTAAACGATTCGTTCTACTCTCCGGAGACCAGCTCTCAATTAGCCTGGCCGCCAGCAACTGGAATTCCTCTCGCGATTACGCGAGCCTCGAGGAATCGCCTGCCCACGATCGCTCCGCTGACGGGATATCGCCATAATTCGAGCAACTATTACCGCCAACCGAATGAAACTTTTACGGCGATTCGAAAATTCGCTGGAAAAGAGGTTAACGTTTCATTCGGGGCGACATCGGTTGCGAGCTGCTATTATTTTTTCCAGGCTCGCCCGAGCAGAACTCGAAATGCTTTTCAGACGGTTAATTTAGCCGCTCGTCGAACTTTACGGGCCCCTCATCTCGATAGAAGCGGCGTTCAAACCGGGAAAGCTCGTAAACGTCCTAATTAATTTTATGCGGTTCGACTTTCTGGAGCAACCTAGGGCCCGTTGCAAACTGGGGATCTCTGATCCGTTCCTTACGGGATGAAAGTCGGTAGTAAACGTCCATTTCGATAAAACTGAGTGATGGGTTTATGCTATAGGGTGCGTGACCTTCCGGAGTTTCAAAAGTACGCGTCACTTTAAGGATTCTTTGCTAGATAGAGATAAATCGGTGTCAAAACATTTTTTAGCGAAAATTTGTTCGATAACTGTCGCGAGGACCTTGCTATTACATGCCTACCGCGCGACCTTTAGCGACGACTCGCTGTACGCGCTCGTAACTTCTCAACCAGAGCTCCAATCGCGCCGGAACAAAATTCCTCCTGCTTTATTAACTTTCGCCGAGGAAATTCCGAGTCCCAAAGAATGCATAATATAGAGAAGAAGGGTGGGAGGTGAAATGTGACGGTCTTAGAGGAGGCGAGCGTCTCTAACCGTGCAATACCCTCGAAAACGACTTCAGCCGGCTAAGAGCGACCAGAAATCTCGGAGACGAGCGTCGCGAGGCGAAATCTCGCTTAGGAGCCGGTGGCTGCTTACAATAGCAATCGCGAACCACGATTTACTCGGAAGGGACACCGATGAAATTTAAATTCACCGAACTCCCTTGGAGCGTCTTCGTTTTTTCGTGCAACGGAACTTCGTCGCTCCGTTCAAACGATCCGCACGGAAAATAAGGAGAACGCGAACGACTTGTGCTCCGAGACGAACTGCTGAAAGGGTGGGGACAGGGGGAATCTTTGTCGCGGAAATTCAAAGGCATAAAGTGTCGACGAAGCGTCCTGGGAGCGCTATCGCGCCGACCCCTGTAAAGATGTTGAATTTTATGAAACGTCGGGGGGATTCGGCGAAAATATGTAAATACGCAATAAAGCGTAAGTCCTCGCCGCCGCCTTCGTCGTCTGTTTCGTGCACCCGTTCCCCCTTATCCGCTCTCTTCGCCTTCCAGGAGGTTTCGACTGCTGGAACAACGCGAAATTCCGCGCCTGATTCCGTGGGAGATTCAACGGAATCGGCGACAAAGACTGCATCGTCGGCGCAGTTTATGAATCCATCGCTCCTACCGTCTTCTCCTTCGTCGTGCTTTTACAACGAGGCAAATCGATCGGGCGAACGCACCCCCATTCAAAAATACGAGGGAGTTACGCTCGGAGAAATGGGAACTGCCGGCGGGTCGCTAGACTCGATGATAGTTTGCGAAACGGGACCGTCTGGAGTAGAGATTTTCGATGCGGAAGTGGATGAAAAAGGATGTTTGTTATACTCGGTTGGGCTATAATTATTGGAGTAATATTTTCTTTGGGAGGTCGAGCATCAGAGATGCATCCATACCACTCGAACGGTTAACAGAGAATATACAGTCAATCCCATAAATATACCCTCTATGTCTATTGAAGAAATTGAAGTGTATGTCTATTGAAGTGCAACAGGATGAAGAGTTAAATAAATCACCCTCCCAAAGAGTCTGAGAGTGCCCTAAGGTAGCGAAACAACCATGATACTTCAAGAACTCCGAAGGGCGGCATTCAAGGTAATGCGATGCCTTTTTTGGCGTGAGATCCCGTTTCACGGAGCGATCCTAGGTCTTGCACGGGTCCGTGGTCGTATCTCGCGTTACAGGGGGAAGGACACCTGCAAGAAACTAAGGAACCGATTAACGCGACTTGTAATTCGCTGGGCGAGACCCCTCGAGTTAACACGGCCGCGCCGAGTAGACGCGGAGCGGACGAAGGGTGACAATGAGCGCAGACAATGGGCGCCGTTGATACGCTTAGCGCGAGAGCAAAACGGTCGGCCAACTTGGGGAGACCTTCCACGGGAAACTTGCCGGAACGACGGAAGGGGGCACCGAGTACACTCGACTCTCCGTAAATAACGGGTTCGCTGTTCGCTCCTGTCTTATCCTTTCCCCTTTTCCCGGAGAGGGATGGGTGAGTCTCTTTGCACGTTCTGTCGCGCATTCATCCGACCGTGCGAATTGCCGCCATAACGGCGACTAACAGCCGATCTTCCTGCTCGAGTTAATTTGCGAACAAGGCTCCACCTCGAGCACCGACGATCGCGACGTTTGCTTCGTACCCCATTATCCCTTCGACGTCGCGACGACCACTCTACATCTTTGCTGGAGGATGGTCTCTCGAGCTACTCGTCCGATCTTTTTGTTCTAGTATATTTGAGGTGTGTAGCTCGGATGGGAGTCGTAGCTGGTCGATATTCATTTGTTTATTAGCCCTTTGCACTCCAAGTAATATGGGTATATACAGGTAGTCAAATCCAAGACCATTTTTCTTAAATTTAGCACACATCAAATAAAGCACTCTCCTTTTTTCTTGAATTAGAAGACGTCTGTAGGAAAAATCCGTAGACAACCTTATGCTCTCTGTTTTTCAAGATTCTTCGAGTGTCTTCTTTTCCATTAAGGTCTAGTGACGCACGTGGCACGCTGAAGATTGAGAAAAAGTTTCCAGAGTCACGGGGGAGAAAAAAAAAGACGAAAGTTCGCCGTAGACGTCGAACTCCGTCGCGTCTACCGTCAAACTTCTCGGGTTGAACTCATCCAAAACTGTGTCGTGTTGTTGATCACCGCGACACGACAGCGAAACCAAGTATTTTCATAAATCATCCTCGATGACGCGGATTGATCGCGATCTGGATCGATCCAACGATTCTGATCGTTCCTTTACTGGAAACCGACGTGACTCGATGCTCCAGCAGACTAGATCGCGTGGCTCTTACGCCGTCGAATCGGGGGCGTAACGACGACTTTGGCGCGCGCTTCGAAGCTGTCTTATCCCCCGTCTTTATGATATTTTCATGCTCCGAGACTACCGTCTGGCTTAACGACGCCCATCACTACCAACGTGCATAACCGTAGCGAAGGGGATGCTGCAAGTTTGCATCGAAAGTTTCGCTACGGCCGACAATATGGAAACGTTTCATTTTAATCAAGCCCGTGGAACGTACGTTCAACGTGTATCTTTCCGAAATTTGCTGAACTTGAGCGCAATGTTCGATGAAATTGTTACCGATGTAATAAGCCCACTATTGTGTAGGAACAAGAAATATGCGAGCATCGTGCGTCGTGTGCCCGAGTGGGACCAGACTCGAGCAGTTCTCGTTTTCTTTTGCTATTCGAATATTGATATTGGAATATAAATTTCTACCAAAATGTTTAGCTCAAAAAAAGATATCTCCTTCGAGAAAACGCCACCAAAAATATCGGAATAACCTGGGCTAACGATCAGTCGGCTGCGACGCGAATTAAGTCTTAGGAGGTCGTGCGTTGATTTTTAGAGGGCCCTCGAAAATTTTGTGAATGCAAATTCGCGGGTGTGGTCGCGTCGTCTTCGCTTGGCGTCCGTGACGCGAAGGCAAACGTTGATTCCGGTCGATAACGAATTCATTAAATGCGTTTCGAATGCGACGCGGGCCCCCGAGTCCGCCATTAGCGCGCCACCGGACGATTCGAGCAGCGCCTCGGGTCTTTGAGGGTTAATTGCGGACGTGTTGCGGAATTCCATTAATCGAAACGGCTTTCAAGGCTTCCATGGTATTTAAACTACACGCGGACACGCGCGCGCTGCTCGCGGCTGATCGATGGCCGCGACCGAGGTCGCTTTCGTGTCCAGCCGCGCGGAAACGCCGCCTACATAAGTAATATCGACAGAGCGAACCTGGACTCCCTATTGCTCTCGTGGAAAATCGCTGCTGCCAGAGGCGTTCTCCGGTTACGATTTTGGTAGAGAGAGAACCCCATGTTGGAGGACCTACGGTGACTTTGAGAATCTTTTCTGACTGAATAATGAAATTAACGAGAAATCTGCTTATAGGCGTTTGATTTGCATATTTTCAAGTCTACTAAATCAAGTTCCTGATGATTAAATTATAATTTTTCTTAAAGATATGATACATATATTTAGAGACACCCTGTTTAGAAAGATGACATCCGCAAAAGCCACTACAGTAGGCGCATCGTGCCTAAGAGGTTATTATTGGAATTATTAAATTTTTGTTTATACTTGAGAATACACGAAACAAAGGCCTTTAAACAAATTTTTCGACCTAGGAGGAGTGACGGCAGAGAATATTTGAAGGTAAGGTCGTTAACGTCCGTCGTCTGTCGTCGGGGATCCCGCCGTGGGCCGTCATTAATTTCGCGGTCGTTTGGCTAAGCCGTGTAGTTTTTTAGTTAATTTCGTAGCGCCGGAGGCGGCGATGCCAGCAGCGCGGGACTAATCCGATTACGCCAGTTCCAAGGGAAGGAGGCGCGACGGTTATGAAAAATTCCAGCAGCCGGGCCCTCGGTAAAAAGTAAACATTAAATTGTCGGCTAACCAACGAAATACTGGCATGAAATTATAACGAATCCCGGGAAAGAATATCTTCCCGACGGGGGTTGTTTCTGTTTCCCCGCTGGAAGTAAGAACCGTTGCCGTACAAGCCACCAAACAGCCGTCAGCCACCAGGGTAAAGTAACTGCTTGTTGCGCGTCGCTCGAGCCCGTTACGACATGGCAAAAACTGCGAATTCAAATGAGCGCCGTTACCATGGGGCGTTTATATGATAAAGAGTCGCCCTTAAGCGATATTTATATCCGACGCGGTCGGTTCAGCCGCGAAATAAATACGAAGCGTATGCTAAACCCCGCGCTTGTCTCTTTCGCGCTGCCCGAGCAGCGGCTCGGATTTTCGCGAGAAATCTTCACGGCGGTGATCCAAAGCTATCTGTCGAGCGTCGTTGCGGGGCTGCGGGTTGCAAATACCCCCGACATTGCTCTATCTCTGCCACAGATTAACATGGGGAAGACGTACCGCGTTACGAATACGTTTGCAATGATGAATGGTGTCTTGCTGGTGGCAGGGTGTGACCGAAGGCACATGTGCCAACGTTCGCCAAAGTTCCATGCATTGTTCGTGTATGGTCAGAAATTGGGGGCGTTTCTGGATAAACAAGGTCGAAGATTCCAGGTTCGCCGAGGCGAGACGCGAGGATGTTTCGGTTCGGATAGATCAGCGACAAAAAAGTAGTCCCAACGAAGTCTCCCGACGCGGGCGATCGCAGCTTCGATTCTTGTTTCGGTCGTCCAGCGCGGAGAAAACGAAGGCGGCGGACCGAATCGAATGGAAACTCGTTTCTTCGGAATAGCCTACCGGAAATTCCCAAAGGAATTGCCCTTTTCCGTGCGATATCAGACCCCGGAGCTTTCCACTTACCCGCTCAAGGGGGATCGTCTTCCGCAAGCACGATGCTGCGGCTGGTTTACGGCATCCCGCCGGAACCGAATTTCATAAGCGGATCTCTTAATCCAGGGACGAGTGCGCTTTACATATCGCTGCCGAGGATCGTCCTCTTTCGATTGTGTCCGCATCGTAATATCTGGATTTCCGGCATCGAGGAACTCCGCCCGGGTATTCTGGCCATTTCGCTGCATCTCCTCGTCGTAACCTCACCAAAGGCTTGCCCGTTATTTCACGATAAACAAGCGTCCTCCCCACAATCCCCATGTAAAGCAAGGATTTCTTTGATACTTTTAGCAGGAGAGGTGAGGGTAGCAAAAGTACCTTCAATTTTGTCTCTAAAACATCAACCAAGCAGGCTTGTTGAACATCATTTGGTGTACATTCGATAGATTCTTGAGTTGAAACCATCCGGAGCCACGCGTTTGTGGACAGTGCACACGTTGATCTACTTCAAATCTTTGAACTGCTGTGTTGCGCGTATGTACGAACATACGTCTGATTGCATCGAACGTAAACAGCCGGTGGTCGGGGCTTTAAGGGTCGGCTAGAAACTGCATGCGTTGCAAACTATTTGTTCCATGATACATGTTTGCCGAGCAAGGGCCATTTGATGGTCGAAAACATTCCTGAAAAGGAATCCTTGTTAGAAAAGCGATTAAATTTATATTAAGTATCGATGTTTTGCTTGCAGTTCCGTTGGTGAATATCAGCGTCGTGGAGGGAAAGCCAGCGGAATTGCCATGCGACATCACTCCGCCGGGAGAGGACACCCTGCACATGGTTTTCTGGTTCAAAGACGAGGCTGGAGTGCCCCTTTACACGTGAGTAACTCGTTTTATCGTTAGGACTGCCAAAAGATAGCCATCGAGAACTGTTCAGGTCTGTTGGAAGAAACGTCTTCCAAATACAGAAACTAAAAATCCATTCTTTGAAAAGAGACAGTTTCAAATTATATTTACCCAGCGATAGGAATCTGTGCAGACTTGCTCGTTGTAGGCTTCGATTCCTCGTTGGTTGGGGAAACGGTTGGCGTGCAAGGAATTCGTAACTTCCACGACTAATATGCAGTAAACTGCGGTCGGTGCATCGCGCTCTTTTCCACGTTACAGGAGCCAGTGGCGCGCCATGACACGCGGAATACAGGCCAGTCGGCGTTATTAAATGCGCGTCACTGTTCGCTGGCCAGTTGGCCCTCGCCACTCGAACTCGAAATTCCTTTCTGCATTCCGTTTCGCTGGACGTGGCCCGCGATGTTTCGCCGTTCCCGAGTTGGCCGTAATAACGCACCGCAAAAGGCAATCGTAAAGGGATTCTCCTCGCGAAGGCCACGTTTTTCCTTTACCCACCGACCAAATTTCCAGCAAACTTTTCCCGCGGCTGACCAGCAAAGTCGGCCAATTGATACATTCCAAAAGATCCAAAGTTTCGCTGAAATAAACCATGGTCGCATAAAAAAATGCCGGTAGGGGCGAGAATGTAGGGTCGCAAATACGATTCCGTTCCGAGAATATAATTTTTCACTAATCGGTCCAACTGTGTTCCGTTCGTGCGGACGGATCGATGCGGGCGCGAAACGTTTTAATTGACAATTATTTCGCTCGATCGCGCCACCGTAATTTCCCTTAATGAACCTGCAAATCGGCCGTCTGAATTTAAATATAGCGCTACATCGTTCGGAATAATTTTTCGCTTCGCGAGATGATGAGACAGTGAGCTCAAGCCGCACGGTAAAAGCCCATCCTGAAAGCTATTTCTTATGAAATACAATCCCTACGAGACACGAATCCCCTTAATTGACAATTATCACGGCCGATTACTCGTTATGATTTTTCTCCGGGAACTTCGGAGCGGACCGATTTAAATTGGACACTGGTGGCTCTCTCGCGCGATAATTTCTATCGGGTCGGCGTAATTAAAGCTGGCGCTCTTTCGAGGAGTTCTCGCGATCGAATTTCGCATAAATAAAGCGCCTTTAGACCATGGAACACGATGGATCAAAAAGGTCCAAGTACTTAGTGCCTCGCCGGTAAACTAAAAGCTTTATTATGACTTCGCAAGAGTGAAACGCCTGAGAAACACCGTACGATGATTAGAAAACTTTCCAGCTTGCGTCAGTGATCTGTCGCAGCCGTGGCACCGGTTTGAAGTGCGCCACTCGAGTCGAAGGAACGCAAACAGCGGCAGACCCGATTCTTCCGCGTATATCCATGAAATCCAACGCTGCGTTTTATCCTTTACCGCGTTGTGTCGCGGAAACACGTTTCCCATTTTCATTCCCGTCGCGGACGTAGCATCAGCAAATAAGCCCACCACGTAACCCACGATTAATCCGTATTTTGAAACCCTTCGATACTTTCAACGAGATATCCGTGCACGGAAGACAAACATTGCGTTCCCCGACGGCGAGCAAATAAAACTCGAAAACGCTTATCCCCGGCTCAGCTATATCGCACGCATGTACTTCTGCCCTGTGGCCTTTGCCCTTTCCACCAGCCCTCCTCGTCCTGTCCCGGGCTCTTTTCCTGTTCCCGCGTACGTACATGCGCTGCTTCCTGTCCGCCGAATAGCCACGCCAACAAACGGCGGATAAAAATAGAATGGCCCCAGCCTGGACGGACAGCGCGATATTACCACGGTTTTTCGATATTTTTCGTAATTCGCGATAGTTTGGCGAAGTTTCGCAATTAAACTTGCACGGGCTAGTGCTCCGTCGGCCGCGAGATCCGATAGCGATCGTTTTTCAATACTACTGCTACTATTCCGGACGCACGCGGGAAGAGAACTGTTTCTTGACGATTAATGGAGCGTCTGTCTTTAAACCTTATCCTCGAGGGAAGTTTCATCTATACGGCTGAGGGTAGTGTCAGGTTAAATGGGAAAATCTCACCTTGGATATATTGAGAAAGAAGCTAGAGAACTTCAAAGCAGTGCTGATTGCACATCCACGTTTATGACACTGGTTGATGCTCGAGTTAGGAAGACCACGCGTCTCTTAATCAAATTTTACTCTGGAGGTTTTTCCTTGTTTATTCCTGACTTTATTCAGGCGACACCCCGTGTATAGTGTTGCCATAGCACGGATGCTGTTTTTCCTTGCAGTTTGTTCATTCGTATTCCATTACGCGCATGGCTGAATCAATATTTACGATGTTTTGATGGTTCCCCGACGAAGGTTGCGGTTGCGTTTGAAACAGTCAAGCGTGATCAACGTTGTCGCGAGTTATAGCATGGCTACGAATTCACTGCTCGATCTCTCCGTACCTCTTCCTGGTTCTCGACAACTTTCGAAAATTTAATTCAAACTAGTTTCGTTCCAAGATTTCTCTTTCCGCTTTTTGTAAGAATTTTTGTTCTGACCTTTGTAAGGACAATTGAATTGATCCGTTTAGCTCCATCCACTGTGAAATATGCTACACGTGGTGTATCAAGCTGTGAACCTGACAATGAAAAGAGTGAATTCATACATCCCACCAGTGAAAAGGCTGAAGTCGATCGTTTAATCGCTGTCGATGGCAGTCACCTATACGTGTCATCGAGGTTCACCGAGACAACTGCAACGTCGCGTCCGTCAGGGTCCTCTATAGCGGTTGAGCGTACACGCCTAATGAGGATCGCAGCGACGCACAATCAACTTCCTGGCACGTAATTATAGCGTGTCGATAAATTTCAATCGGCGGCTGAAGGGATACCGCGACGCGGGTACGAGGGGGGCGGCTTGCTTTCGAGATTCTGGCAGCTTTATCGGCGAATAATTGATAACCGTTGCGACGCCTAGGTGTTGTTCGCGTATCAACGTAACTGCACCGTCGGAAACTCGGATGGAATCGTTGTGTGCGCATACTTCAACGGGCCGCGTGATTAATTGACGTCCTTCGTCCGTGGTATTGGCGCCAATTGAAAAACTAGGGAGCAAGATTGCCACGATTATGGCGAAGATCGATAAATCATCCAAGATTCCGTGCCGTAAGCAAAACGACTCGATTAGACGCGATGATGACGTTGGCAACCTCAAAGACGAGAGAGTGGAAGTAACCGCGCGACAGTTACCAAACGGAGGACTCTGTTTCTTGTTGATCGAATTATAATTTTCAACAGATGCCCCCATTCTGTAAAATTGAAGTCGAGAATCCTCTACCCATACCTCGGGTATTGGTAATGGGGGATTTCAGAGCCTTATGCGAGTCCCTTTAAATGAAATCGCGCCATCGACACGTACGAAGCGACACCGAGCGGGTTTTTCCGCGCGTTACCAGTTCGTAAGCCATTCGAAGTAACGATTACTATGATAAGAACGGGTCTACGAGTCTCTCTCGGCGCGCTGTAGTCCGACCTTTATTCGTCTCTCGACGCTTCCTTCAGGATCATCGCGCCGTTCACACTTTCGTCGTTGCCTCGCCTATCTCCAGCCAAGTGGTTTCCAAAACTTCTTCAATCGCGTTCACCTGAAAAAGAAAGAATTTTTGTTAGAATATATCTAATTGATATAAAAAAAGTACTTTTGTTACACTTACGAAGTCGTTCATTTCTCTCCGTTTCAAATTTCTATCCACTTTATTAAAAATTAGTCGAATAGAGACTCAAGATTTACAGGAGGGAACAAGTCGAGGGGTTCGTATGCAACCGAGTTTGATAAAATTAATAGTCCTCGCGCAGGATTTGAATTCAAAAGCGGACAGGCCGATTGAGCGCCGGGAGCGGCGCTCCCGTTTCGTCACGTTAATTGCGTATTTATGAAAATTCGAAACGCGTCATAATAATCGGATTTCTGGATGCAAGTCCCGCCACCGCGGGGGTTATTTACAGCGTTAGCAGTTGGAGATCAAAGGGCTGATTCGATTCGCTGGGAAGCCGACTGGACAAGCAATTTCCTGCGGGATACGCAGCGCGGCGCGACTAGGGAAACCTTCGCGGGAAAATATGCAGGAAGCGTGGAATAAAGTTTCCGTAAACGAGCTTTAGAGGAATACGATTTTGCGAATCTAGAAAGACTACCAAGGGTAGCATATTTGAAAAGAGAAGTTGAGAATTGACAATGATTAATTGTACCACGTTTAGTGGATGCACTTGTGTCTAACTAACCTGTAATTAACTCTATCAAAAAGGTATCAACACGCCGTGATTTTCTGGGACAATTTCAGCGCCGGCGATCGAATATTTTCGGTGTAGGTTGGAAAAAGGATCGGTGGGGGCCAGGTTGAATAGACACGCGAATACTTATCCCGTTGTTTACGAAGCCATCTCATTAGGGAAGTATTCGGAAGCTCGCGGACATATCAATGTTGCGTGTGCTCGTTGGCGCACTAATTATAACATACCATGCGAGGAAGGGTCGGTATGCGAACTATGCTCGTAGCTGAACACACGACCTGCCCTCTTGGTAACCCCTGTCCTTGTAAACGACACACGCGCGATCCTACTGCCGCTTTTCGTCGCGTCCTGTTATCAAACATTCATTATGTGTCCCCTCTTATAGCTTACGGCGGCTATCACGGCTTGGAACCTTTGTTCGAATAAATGTTAGCCGTCGAATTAATGATGATATTTGTTTTCTCACTATATCGCGTTGCTTGCGATCCCAAAAATTTTTCAAATGAAATAATAATGCCTCTGCTTGGAAAGAAAATAAATTTTCTGTCTAGAAAAATTTGGAGAATTTTATAGAACAAAGATTATTCGAACCATCAGGGTTTACGCGCTTGGAAGCTGACGCACTGGACGCAATAAAGTGCTGACCGGTGACTGCGGCGTCCACGAAATTGTCCCGGTACAGACAGTTGGCGCTATTACCAAACGTTAAGATATCCCTCTTTCTTCTATCAAAACTACCATGTAAATGCGAGTCAGCGTTTTAAAGAAAGGGATGAATCTAGGGGGATGGAAACGAATCCCAGAACGCGCGTAACGGAAACAGCAGAGAATCACATCTAGTTCGAGAATCGCTTTTATTAGACAGAGTTGTCGACTCTTCCAGTGTCTTTGTTCTCGCGAGCTTTGGGTTTGTCTAAATGTTAAGGCAATACTGCGGGTAATACGGTTAATTGAAACAACAAAAGAACAAGGAAATCTTCCGACGAAATTGTTGAGAACAGAGTTTGCTTGCTTTGGAAGTCTAGGAAAACTGAGTTTTCGTATTATAATTAGGGTTCCAGAGAATGCAATTAACGAAAGGGTTGATTCCTTCTTCAGAGCAGACTGAACCCTACCATAATCGTTCCTGGAATAGTTACTTCATAGGGGAACTATGTGTTTAAACGGACATAATTTATGAGGCAGGTATATAGAGCTAGGTCGGACTTCGCAAGGTGACCCCTGGAGATCCTAATCGGCATCTTGACCCGGGACCACCTTCCTGACCCCGTTTGCCCCTGGGCGTCTAACCGAGCTCTCGATCCCGCTGAAGTATAGGCTCCGTGGAAACCACTGATCTCCAGGGTTAATCCGAACACGGTCGCGTTTTCCACTCGTAGTTCACCGTTAACGACGACAACGCGATTCCACTCGATAAACTCTCCCTTCCTAAGTCATTGGGGAAACATCACTAGTCGATACAAGGCCTTCATACCAGCTTCCAACGACCATTACAATTTAACCACTCCAGGAACAGAATTGTATTAGGTCATCCTATAAGTTCGTGTTGCTGGCTTACTTTAGGAAAGAGAGAATCTCAAAATTCCCAATTACTTTCCGAGTAATAAAAATCGAAATAACGTACAAAATTTTGACGAACACGCCGCTGGATTCTACGTAATTGTTTAATCGACTGGTCGTATTTCAAAAAACGATTCACGCTATCCGAGCGGCAATAAATTTCTACGCTAGTCCGCGATAAACGAGAAAATAAAATATGCAAGGTCCAATTTTTCCAAACTAACAGGAAATATTTTTTTCAAGTGTAGAGAGTCGGACGATTTAATGCGACGCGACCGGCGGTTCTATCTAGATAAAATGTATCCGCGTTTTGAAAGCTGTTTTCGGTGGTATTTTTTAAGAGTGAAATATCGACATGGGCGACAAAGGACGTGCCACTAAATAAATCAATCAGTGAAACTCAAAAAATTGGATACATTTTCCCACATCAAGAGGTGTTCAAATAATGCGTCGACTCATTGTGGCACAGAACGTTCGCTTATCGAATGAATTTTTTAATCGAACGAAGGGCCGTTATTTGAATGACCGTCTCAAAAACAAAAAAAAAAAAAAACAATCATGCTAACCCTGTTTAAACAGAGATATTCCAGATGATCACCAGACCACACCTCGAGGTTTAACGATCGATCAGTCTGGTTGTTGAAAACGTTGCGATTTTTCCGCTCAAAAAAAAGTTGCCGCCCGAGGGGGTTGGTAGGCTCGATTGTTCTCATTTGGTACATAAACTCAGCTGCCGCGAATCGCTGGTAGTCTCGAATCAAATTTTAGAAAATAACGGAATTCGATTTCCAGGCCGGCCAGCGCACACAAAGGAGGTTTTCGCTTGTTGCTGTTGGCGAATTTCAGGTGCGCGTCGAGGGTTACCAAGGGGAGAATCGGGGGTCTCGACATTGCGTTTCCGGTGTTGACCGCGGGGCGACGTTTCATTGTTCGATCGCGTCGCGAAGCCGAACCCGCCGCGGCGTAACGCTCGCGAGTGATTTATACGCGTATGAACCACAGGGGAGGAAGGGGGGAGGGGTCACCGATAATTACGGTAATTACAATTAATCAGATTTATGCGTGTTAACTATAAATCTGATTAGATCCGGTTACATTGGAACGATAATGATTAAATCTCTGTAAACGCGCAAACCCCGACTCTCTGGTCAAGTACAAATTATTGTGCGAACGCAGCGCAAACCTGCAAACCACCCTCCACCCCGTCGTCTAGTATTGTTGATCGAATTTCAGCGCGGATAATGCTTGACGCGACCACTGGGACCTCGACGCGAACGATAAAGAAAAAGCTCGAGTGTCGTGGAGTTTATGGTCTGTCTTCGGTCGACTCTATTTCTGCGATTCGACAGCTGTGACCTCGACGCTGGACGTCCTGGAATAAAATTTTCGACCACGGGGTGGTCCCTTGATCCCTAATCGAAACACCGCCACCGCAGGTGACGACGGCCTGCTGTAAAATTTCAAAGGGCGCTCGGTCCAGATTTTCAGTGGAATAATAGGAATCAAGTTTTACACGCGGAATTTTGAATAGATTTGTCGTGATTTGAAGAATTAAAATTAATACATTAGGACGTATAAATCAGAGATTCAAATATTTAGTAGTTTCTCTTTTTTTTTTTTTTAAAGAGTCTACTATATATTTAAAATTTTTTAAAGAAAGGGCAGACAAATTCATCGCTACAATTAACCTCAGTAATCCTATTTCGACACAAACTTGTGGCAAAAGTATTATTAATTTTCGAGAAGCCTCGCTGCTAAATTCCCCGAGGGGTCAGGCGCGGATTCATGCGGAAACGAAGGGGTTGGAAGTTACGTTCGGTTACGGGGCCGTTTCGGGAGCGGCATAGGATTCGCCTAGTTTCCGATCGAGATTTTCGAATGGAGTTCTCCGCGAAGCAATAGGTTTCGACCTACGAATCCGGGGCCAAGACCTAGGCGAGGAAGATCGTCCGACCAGTTTCGACCCGGCACGTAATCCAGGGGCGAATCCCCAAGATCAACGGTCCGGTTTCAGCGGAAGCCCTCCGTCGACCATTCGACCTTTGCTAACCGATTCGTAGCTAGCCTGCCCCACCAGCGCGAAGAACGATCCTCGCTAGAAATTTCACTCTGTTTGCCCACCACTCTATCTTTACCGTTTAACGATCGCGTTACGGGGATCGCGTGTGGCCAGCGTTTCGCTTCCACCCTTACTCCGCCTCGCTACCAAGAAACTTTTTCTCGTTTCAACTTTCTTCCTTGGACGCTTGGACTCGTCGCGATCCTGCGAATTTATTTCACTTCTTCGGGGTTTTGAGCTGCAGATGTATTTTATCGATACTCTCCCAACGTAAATAGCTTCATCCAATGATTAATTACAGCATAATTATTGCACGCGTGTCTTTAAAATGTTTGTGTTAGAGATAATGCTACTTTGGTAAATATTAAATATTGACAAAGTATTCGGCACGAATTCATGGATAAGCTAATAGTACAAGGCACATACCTTTAAATGCAATGGCAAATTTTCTATCCCTATCACTATCAATCGCGAATGTAGCATAGATTGTAGTATAATTCTGATCGACTAGAAAAACGTCGATCCTCCGTGTAAGAATCACTTCGAGGTGTCTCAGAGGCACCTGGAAGACGGTCAGCCGCGAATGGAGATGTGGATCGTGCGAGTATCATCCACCCTTCCGCGCTGCGAACCCCATAAATCAGCCCGCGCTGTGACGTCGTTCATCCCCCCGCTTTATTTCTCTTCCCTTTGCTCTCAGCCGCTTATCCTCTGTTAGTGATGCCCCGG
>NW_026535284.1:12260142-12577253 GCF_026225885.1 Hylaeus anthracinus
GCGTGCGCGCGCGTGCCGAGGGTTGCGCGAACCCGATACGGGAGGGTGGTTATTGGTGGGTGGTGGCGTGCAAGTCGTGCGAGGCTACCATGGCCAGCATGCAACCGACCCTAACCGCCACCGCCGACACTATCATCCACGTGGAATGGATTATAGAATAATACCGAGATCCGAATCGCGTAATGCCCCGCGAAACCACCCTCTATCGAGCTCGAACCCCTCCGCGGGCCTCCTGGGTTGGATATCTTCGATCGACTTCACGAATACCGATTTCCCAGGACGTTTAGATGCGAAAGATTGTCGAAAGTCGAGCTGTGAGCGGATGAGAGGAATGGGAGATTGGAAGGAATAATATTTTCGTTTGGGAAATTGTTGAAGCTTTGTGTAGTGAAAATAGGAATAGTTTCCTGTACTTCCAGAAGCGAACCATACCAGTTTTGGTAGCTATTAAAAATTCCCAACGTGTTAAATAAAGTCTTCTGCATGCGCACGCACTATATAAAATATATTGTTGACCCATTACTGGTCGAAATAACGCTTCGTCCCGATATAATTCGAGCTCTCGGCAACCCCGCAAGCTATCTACCGATTAACTTCTGACTCTGCAATTATTTACTTTCCAAGCCAATATTCGGCTCATCGTAAAACTCACGGAGGGCGTGGAGCTGACCGCAGAGGGGCTGTAACGAAAATTTAAACGCGTTGCGAATCGCCAGAATCACGCAAATCGGCGATATCCGCGGCGACGCGAACCGCCCGCGCAACAATAGTCGTATCCGCGGATTTCGCTCGACGCCGATGAACCCGTCGCGTCCGTAATTGTAACGCCAGGCAGATTGTTACAACGCGGTCGCGCAGTTCGCGCGGGACGATCGGCAAAAGCGCTTCACCGCGCTTCTTGTCGCCCGTGAACCGGCGAAACAACACGAAAGATCGTTGGCACTATGTAAATCGGTCTCTGTGTGCTGTCTCTGCGACGCCATTGTCGCGCGACACATCAACCATGGTCGCGTACTATTCCCAATGTCGCAGTTTATTTGGAGAGTGAGGGGGTGGAAATCGATGTGGCGATTTTGTTATTTAGAGTTGGATCGAGACTGGTGGATTAGTGGAAATATCAAACTTGTCACTTGATTTAGACAAATGTCTTCAATAGACATAAAGGGTGCGAATATTTATGGGACTGACTGTACCTACCGAGAATAATTCACGAGAGTGTTCTGTCATTTGGCAACTGTTCGTGTTAAATGAGCCTGCCTAATCCCGAGCGAAAATCACTTAACGAAGCGTGGTATGTTATAAGTGTAGCCCGCTAAAAATAAAACACACGTAGTTAAACGGAGAAACGTGCTTTGTTGCAGCCGATCCGCAACGCAACACCGTACAAAGCACACTTCGTCAACAAATCGAGAGTCTCGCTTCTCTTTCCGTTCGCCGGCCGATTGTTTCGTCTAATTGACGGAGGAACTCGAGTGGCTGCACTCGAACGATCGCTGCTCGAAATCACAGTGCTCGTTCGATTCGTTTCGTCTCCGTTTCAAACTTCACGGATTTTCGATCATGGGTCTGTCTCCAAATCCTCCCGTCCTCGACACGCTCGTTTCGCTCTTTCCATCTATGGAGACCTATATCGATGCACACTGGAAATCCTGTCGCTACGAGGCTGAAAATTGTAACCTAATAACGTCAAATAACGTTTCTGTGTAAAATATCATTCAAATTTTAACTGGAAATTTGACCCATCTCGCACATGAATCTTTCCTTGCGCGTATACACGAATAATTCCATCTGTGCACAATTCTTGAGTCCATCTTCCAGCTACGATTCCGTTCTGGAATTCCCAACGTTCACCTCATCTTCTATGGAATTTCCGTAAGATTACGGCGATCGTGTCTACGAGGAACTACCAGGAAACTACATTACCCCGCTACATTATTCATAAATTTTAACAACGGTGCGCTCCATCGACGTGCCAGCGTCGCGTC
Organism: Hylaeus anthracinus; assembly: GCF_026225885.1. Taxonomy (NCBI): domain Eukaryota; kingdom Metazoa; phylum Arthropoda; class Insecta; order Hymenoptera; family Colletidae; genus Hylaeus; species Hylaeus anthracinus. The sequence continues at coordinate 12,262,128 of NW_026535284.1, forward strand.
TCGCGCACGGCGTATGCAGGCGTCCTTTCGAGTTGCATCCCTCGAGTGCAACCCTTCGACGCGCGCGTGGGTGTCTCTAGAATCTAGAGTCTAGATGAAGCACGGTAAATAGTTACGCCGAAGACCGTTGCCAGGGGGGATTCCAGCGAGATCGTCGAACGAGCTCTCTGCGCATTATCGCGAAACCAGTGTCCGCTCGGTCCTTTCCGTCCTTTCAATAGCAAGCAGTCGGTCGTGCGGTCGGGCAAACGTTCAGCGACGTCGTTATCGTTACGAGTTCGTGACCATTATGCGCTGGTCGCTTTGTAATAATACTGACGATAACGACACGCCACACGGGACATTTGCCCGCCGTTTCAAAGAGGTCGTTAGAGTTTTACACCGTAACCGACTCCCATCCGACGCAACTTTCAATCGTCATCGACCACGATAATCTGCATAGACCTGGGTGGGTCAGCTATGCTGCTCTGTTGAGTCTAAGAAGCGTGGAGCCTATGATTATTTAAATCTCGAGTCCGAGTTGCCCCTCGTTTTTGAGATGTGATTATTTTCATGTAGAAACTTGTGGAATGAATCTCGATCTCAAGTCTGGCTAGTCCTTTGAGAGTTACTTCCATGTCTTCCTCGACATCAAGCCTAGTGCCAGGAAAATAACACTCCCGAATCTCCCTAAATTTGTCAGATGGACGGTTTCCACGCGCTGATCTTCGCTGATCGCGTCGGAGTTTGCCTGAATTATTCGACGCGGAAAATCGCGCGCTGAAAACGGGTCGATGGGTCGATGACAATAATTCCGCGAACGTCTGCAGGCAACCCGTCGACCCGCGCCTGGAAAACGTGTTATCACCCCGGAGTCGTAACGTTTCCCGTCGATTCCGCGCGATTGAAAAGCTGCGCGACGATGACACGGCCAGGCATTCAGTTTTAATTTCAGCCGAGCGCCGCCCGGAGTACGCTCGAATTTAGAGCCGCGTTATTCGTCGATCTGCAGAGCCCCACGGTGTAACCGTCGTGCTCGTTCGCGTAAACGTTAATTTTCAATACGTCTCCTACGTTTTCCGTTTCCCAATTCATCGATTCCGTCTGGCCGCGGAGACAGGAATTTGATATCCGATGCGCGGCTGTTATTGTTGCTGCATCTGCATCGACTCGACGTTATTGCAGTCGAGTCGACCGTGATCGACGCGCAATGAAATCGCGGGAAAACAATGGCGGAGATGGGATTCCAGCGGCCATTAGACGCTAGATAAATCCGAAGAGTTTAATGGAACCGGAGGGAATCTATTCGCAGGTCCTGAGAAAAACGATAGCTGAGATATTGTAGGGAAACGAGACATCAATTTAGATAGAAAAGAATCCCTAACCCTCGGATTTTGAAGACACAGGATGCTCTTGTTTAATTATTCCAAGAAGAATCTATATGTTAGGGACAAAATTGAAACTTTCGCGGGATCGATCTCTACGCCACGCCCTGTTGATTAGGCACCCGCGCGTTCAACAACCCGCACACCTGCACCAGACGTCTTCGCTGGCAGCGATTTCCTCGTTCACGCGTCACCCGCGATGACGACCGCCATTGGTAGACGGGAAAACGTAGCGAGGGCTGGTACTGCCGACGTAGATTGTCTCAAAACGTCCCGTCGGAATAGTAAAACCGTTTCCAATTCCAATGAAAAGTTATATCGCGTCGCTATGAACGGCCCTAAAGACAACCATGAATCCAGCAATACTTTGGTCGGACTACGCTGCAATAACCTTGGAAACTGCCGGTCCTGAGATATTGGCTCGACGGAATAAACCATGCGGATTGCCATGCGTCAGCCCGAAATTAAACAAGGACCTGTATGAAAGATCTGGCGACAACCTTCCTAAGTTTCGAAATCTCTAGAAAAATTGAAGAGACTTAGAATGGATGCTAGATCCAGGTGGAAGGGTTCCTGGTAAACAAGAAGCGTTCACTTCAGGAAGATGAGACCTACTTTCACGCAGACTCTGTCAAAGATTAAGTTATTCAGCCTACGAAGTCTAAATCTCACTCTCATAGGACTCAAATGACTACAACCCACCTCCAGATACAAACTCTCCCCAACTATCGACGTGAACAGACTCATTTGCACCTCATGTGCCCCCAAGGGATATCCCATCTCATCTACCAATGTTGCCTTCGTCGGTTTCCTTGCTCCTCGAGGCTGTAGATTAATGTTGGCGTTCTGCTGGACGCAAACGTCTTGGTCAGAGCTGGTCACGCGAGTTGCGGAATCGGAGCTCTGATAATTACCGAACGAGCGGGTTTCATTAGGCGAAAGGCAGCCGGTTCGCGGGTCTCAATGACGGACAGGTGTAAAATTGGACTGCGGTAAATCTTAGGCTGCTGTCGGGCGTAGCTGGCTCGCTGAAACGTGGATTAATTACGCAGCTTGACAGTGCTGCGGTCGGTCGGTCGCCGCGACCGCCAGTTGACACCGGCGCAAACGGAGATCCTGCTGATTGCGAATCTCTTCCTCGTCCTTTCCCAGGCTCGAATCACGCGGAAACGACGCCATCAACGTCCGCGACAGTTCCAGGGGCAGTGCTGTCGCGAGATAGAATTTTGGATGAGCCCGCGGATTCGTTAACGCCCCCCATTGCGATTTCTTTGCAAGCGAAAATTCCCTCCAACGAACCAGCTCTGGAATTTCTCGTGAATCGCGTGTCGATTCGGGGAATTCTTGGTACACTAGCACTGGTTTGGTATGTTAATAAATCTGCATTAGGAATGCTTGAAGAAGCTCTTACTCTATACCCTTGATGAAACTAGAACAGGGAACGAGATGAACTCTCTTCGAGTCGAAAGATACCAAGTGCCGATGGTAACCTTTGTTTCTTGAGTTCTAACTTGGAAGCGATTCTGATACTCCAAGCGAGGCTAGCGATTTTGATCTTAAACATGATGCCTGCTAAATTTTTAATTCTCGACTAAAGGAAGTGGAAATTTGAAGTTCGGAGTTTGCAAAGTTTCACAACCTGTTCGTCGGAGGCCGAAAGTTAGTTAGAGTCCAGACCTCTAGTCGGAAGGCCGCAACGGTGGCGATGGAACCGTGTGAACGCTGGTCGAGCGCTAAACGAACCGTTGTACTTTCGTTATCGGACGCTTTCCATTGATTCCGAGGTAATTAATTGGCGATTCATTAACCAGTGAACGATAATAGACGTTTATAAATGTAGATGTGCGCAAAGTGTTTGATTTGAATACCAAAGGCGGGTCTCTATCGATTGCACTATTTGTCGCTCGCTAGCGCGCGCAACGCTGCGCTGACCCGCGCGCTCGCCTTGTTATCTACACATGTATATATACAAACGTACGTGTAATACAAACATCGTTAACAGTGCAAACCGCCGGGACGAATTGTAATAATTTGCCGACTGAAATTACGTAATAAAGCGGGCATATAGACGCATCCGCTCGTACAATGAACTACACACGGCGCATTGTTATTTGCCAGCTGGATGACGAATATTCCGTGCCGACTACGTGCGGTGTAAAGCAATACTTTCGCGTTCGAATGAACGAAATTCCGCTTCGACGCGACCAGACGGAAGGAAAAAGCTAACGAGGGAGCGCCGTCATTAATACATTATCGCCTGGATCGCCGATTGTCCATTGACGGAAATGCGCTCCGCTTCGACGAGGAAGGAAGCACTGAAAACGCCGCGGAACAAAGGGGCCTGCTACAACATGGTGCAAAAATGACGAAAGGATCGAGCAGAGGAGAGATCCAGGTCACGAGGTTTCGACTGAACATGAGAGATCGAGGGGAGAAGGAGGCTCTAACGAAGAGAAAAAAGGTGTCGGGCGAGGAAAGAAATCGAGCGTAATGCGAGGACGGCGGGGCAGGGGGCGAAGAAGCGGACACGAGGAGCGGAGGGTGCAGCAGGTCCGCAACCGGCAATGGTCTCTCGTCCATCTCCATTTAAATCGCGTTGCTTGGCGATACTTAACTTTAAAAATGGTGTCTGTATATTACCCGCTCGAAACACCCTTCCTCGTTCCTCTTTCTCCCCGACGCTGTCCGTGTCTGGCGCGGCGGTGAAGCAGCCCTTAAACTCTCCCTCTGCGGCGGCAGCCCGCCGTAGAGCCACCGAGTGCATCGTTTACGCGGCAATAAGGAAAACTTATTGCCGGTCGGCTAATAACGAACGATTCCCACGCGGGATATCCGTGGTCTTTATTTTCCAGCAACGGGAACTTTACGATGCCCAGCCCCCAGCAGGATTCCCCTGGTCCCCAATCCGCGAATCGCGGAATGCCACCTACCCAACGTTCCTCGTGGATCGTGCTTTCGCCGATATCCCGCAGGTTAACCTGTTAGGCACACTGCTGGCTTGAATATGTTGAAAATTGTGGGGTTTGCTGGAAGAATCGACCCAGAAGGAAAACTGATTTACTTTCGATAGTATGCTGTAGGCTTTGAAAAGATTATCCTATTGGAATCTTCCATTAGGTGTTAGGCAAGCACGTCGAATGACCTGTTTTGTGGGCAGATGGGTTACTCACGGGCAGAGCTCGCGGATTTGACGTGACAGGGAGAAATGCGAGGATCAATTACAGTAATATGGACACGTAGTATGTTGAATACTTGGACAATTGCAGCTTGCGTGTGTACTCGTTGGCACTATTCCAATGATCGGGCTGCTCCAGGACACTAGGCCTCATAATCGCGTGATGGATGTCTCGCGCGCTAAAACAATACGTCTCTCTAGACGTCTCTCTATCGTTGCTCCTCGTCGTATCGACTCTTCGCGTGATGAATCGTTGCGTCTGTGTCCACTGTTATTCATCCGTTCGCTGTCCAGACACTGGCGGTGCGAGTACCGTGAGCACACACGCGCTCTGTATTCATAGAGTACCTCGTCGTGATTCCTTTGCACGTGAGAGGATTAATCGTCCATGAAAGCTAACCGCCTGGGCTAGCTTCAAAGCGGATCATGCGGGTATCGAGTTGCACATGCTTGAAATACGGTTTGCGTTAGAAATGATTGGAGTTTAACGGTGTCGTGCGATTGTCTCCACCACTCCTTCGAATTGTTAGATAGTATATAACAATTCCTCGCTCGCTAGTACACACATTTGGCAGCATTTCCAGTGACGAGACGAACTCTTGTGTCGCTTTGGAGCGAACTTCATCCTCCGCGTGCGGTTTCCGTGCCGCAAACCGCGCGGAGACGAAGAAGACAATTTACAGTCGATATGAGGGGGCAACACTGTAAAATACGGTGCGGTTTATGCGGGGGGAATTATAATTGCGAAAGTTCCGCGCATAAACTATCAGATGGAATTCGCGGGACGCTCGCGTAAGCGCGGCGAATAAGTTCCAAGTAACCATCGGGGAAGGGCTCGACGATGCGCGGGGGTTCCGTTCGCTGGTACACGCGGCGCGTACGCCAACGGTAGCTAATAACGAACAACTCCCAGGTGAAATCTCGGATCTTTGCTGGCTCGTAACTCGATATTTACGAAGCACCGTCTCGACGGTACATCTCGCGTGGTTCGAATCCAAGCATTCTTGCGCGGCCGTGAATCCGCGAGCGTAAACTCGCGCGAGTGCTACCGTAAATAATATATCTCAGCGAAAATATTTACACGGCCAACAGGTTGTTCCGTCGATCGATCGACAACCCAATAAGAATAAAAGGCTCTGACCGTCACGACGGAGGAACAAGAAAGCGACAGGATCTCGGTTGCACGGCAGGACTTTCATTTCCTTGGGAGACATTTTGTTACGAATTCGTACAATCGAAAAAAATTATTTGGTAATGTTAAACCTATCAGTTAATTTAGACAAATTTCGTTAATAAATCTAGATGTTACGAATATTTATGGAGCGCTTATTAGCGTTCCTATCATTGATGTAACGCTGAGGAATGATCTGCAGACCTAGCTCTATAAAGTGGTAAAAATTCTCTTTCCTATAAAGAAGGCTATTGGTATTGGCTATTAATAACGAATTCCCCCCGCAAAATCCCGGTCTTTACGCGCTCGTAACCCGATATTTACGAAGCTCGCGAGCTCCCTGACTCTCTGGTAGCCGAGCAGAGGCTTCTAATGCCGCCGATACTGGTTGCCCTTTGTTAAAGAGCACTCGACACCTCTCGAGGTTCGTTGTTCGATCGCTCGAGCGGACGCGTTCATTCATTCTGCGAGTCCTGGCTTGCGAGACGAGCTCGTGTTTCTGTCTGGGCGAGAACTTTTTCCAGACAGAATCAACAGAATAATTGACGGCGAAGCTCGCGAGCTAGGGAGCTCGGAGAATATTGGCTTGATTCGATTTGTTCTTCGATGTAAAATGCAATAACTGTTGCGAGGCTGAGGCTTCGATGTCCTGCCTACCTAGTTTTATTATCTTACGAAAGATTGGAAACTTTATTTGAATAATTTGAAGACAAGATCCGGAAAAAATCCCAAGCGAACTGGTGTGCTCTCAGCTGCCGAACTCGTAATTTCTGACCATTGGTACAGAAGGCATCTCTGTATTTTTCGAAAATATCGAGGACGCGACGCAATATCGAAGATACATCAGGTAAGCGGTAAAGAGGAAGAAGGGTCGAGAGAGGAACGTGCGACGAAGGCAGAAGAGGAAGAGGCAATTACGTATTCAGGGAATCGACCGAATTGCTCTCGACCGAGGAGTTATGGATCTCCGCATTGCCGAGATGCAGGTGCGAAGAGGGCCATTCCGTTCTTGGTTACATTTTCCATTGGCGCCGGACGATCAAGGGTTGGGGGCGGATGGGAAAAAAAGGAAAAGGGGTGTGATGGGACAAAGGTGGAAAGCACCGGTGGCAAAATAAACGGCGCTATGTGAACGAAATTAAACGAGTCCGAGGAATGTATCTGTAGCGGAGGACAACGGGCTTCGAGTGCGTCAGAAAGATATACGGCGTCGGCGTGCTCGCGATAAACGCCTTCGGCATAAATGTACGGAGCGGGGCGAAGCATTTAACTCTCGGCACGACGTTCCTCTAAAGAATGATTAAAACTGTCGGGACCGAGACTGCCAGCAGTCGCATGAATCAGAATAACTGCCGCAATGCCTACGATGCCACACTTTACGAGCGCGTTAACACCGTATATTCTCGACGGTAAATTCGGATTTGCGTAATTAACGGGACCCGTGATCGGTGCTCCTCGTCGATGCCCTCGACGGATCGTCCCAGCCTTTGTCTCGCGACCCGGGACCTGGACATCTGCGGATCCGTTGAGATGCAAAGTAGGCGGACGAGGATCGCGACGACTCACTTTAGGGAAACCCGCAAACTTGGATTCCTAGATAATTACGTAGTAGGTACCAGAGACCGAATACCGATATCCGTTTAAAAAAGGAAACCTTATGAATCGTCTACTCGTAAAGCTTCAAAAAAAGGACCAACACCTCCCTCGACCCGATTGCAAGATCCTTCAGGATAATTACGCGATACAATATTCAGTCTTACGGGCATCGCAACATCGGCCTGCTTGTCTTTCTCGACCCACCTAAGTCTACAGTAAACAGTGAATCTCGCAACACCCGATAGCTACGTGACTTCCAGTCACTAGAGCCGAGCAACCGCCTGCGAGGGTGCATGGTTTATGCCACAGTTCCATTCAACCTGCGACCCAGCCATACGACTCTTCAAATAGCAGGGGGCTCTCTGCCTCCAAGACGTTTTGAACGCATTCGAGGCCGACTGACCCTTACTAGACTTCTAATCTAGCCTACACGCCGCGTCTAAACATGAGATGTCACTTGATTCGTGTAGGGCCGAGTAGACAGTCACCACGAGTTGTTGCTACCTCGAGTAGGTGAAGTTTCTATTTGGTTGTCCAGAAAGTTCGTGGCAATTTTTAAGAATAATTCAAAGACACTTTTCCCGGCAAACCACTACATAATTTTCATCATCTGCAAGTGCACTTCTGCACGCAGCCCCGTCCTGTGGGCTGGATATATTTAAAAGAAACATGTTAATGAAACGAAGGAGAAACGTCCCCCGGATTGGACGGGATTTGATAAAGGTTCTTTGACGTCGAAGACGGCTTGAAAGGCTAGCCAACAACTCCGCCCTTCGACCCTTGGTCATTGGAGAGAGTGGGCAGCGAGGGGGTTGAGCGAATGGAAACTGGATCGAAGACCCTTTGCAGGTACTCCCGTTTCCGGTTACCACGCGAATGCAGGGATCGAAAACGGTGAAGGCATGGCCGCCGTCTCTCTCGCTGGCTAAAGTCCTTAAAGTACGCTCCCCTGGAAAACTGGAAAGGTTGCGTTTGCTTTTGGCCCGAGATCGACCCTTATCGGTAGCCTGGGAACTGCTACTCGCTCGTTTCATCGATCTCGTTCCCCGCGAGCAAAGAAATGTCGCCGTCGACGGCAGGGTATTGTTTGCCAAGAGAGCCGACGTTATCGTGACTCGGGAATAAAAAAAGTAATCTTACGAGTTTGGCCCACGAAAAAAGTTTATACGCGCTCGCTAGGACCGGCAGCGATTTTTCTCCCTCGAGGCACGTGGATTGAACCAGGAGGGAGACGGTTACCGCGTTTACTCGATAAATTCGCTCTGGAACTACCTATCATCGACTGCCATGGTTTGTCGATAGACCTTGGAGCGCCTGAAGGTGATTGGAACAAGGGGAGAGTCGAAGTTGTAGTGCCAGTGAATTAAAAAGTACAGTCAGCCCCATAAGTATCCGTACTGATCCATTATGGATATGTACATGAACAGGCTTTACACATGTATATATTTATAATAAACATTGATTTGAAAACATCAAACTTGACATTTAATTTAGACAAATTTCTTGAATTACGGGACTGACTGTGTTTGTTAGGGTACCTGGACTATTACTAGAAAATGGGCACGTCTGGTTTTCTGTAGTCGATTCTCCCCGCCAAAAAGCGGAGCGATTCGGGCAATCGAGCCACGAAAGAGATCACCGTATCGTCGAAAATAATTACCAGCGGTCCGATACAACCAGCCGCCATCGTTCGCAGAGGAACTTTTTCGTTTGTCGATGAGGTAGACGGCTACCGGGAAAAACCGAACAACCGCAGCGATAATCGACGTCTGACAACGGGCCACCGTCTCTACCCCCGCCACGGTTATCCTGTGGCTTATGTCGGCTCTGCCAGGCAGGAAGGAAAGAAAGTTCGCGATAAGGGCAAATGTACTTAAGCACGTCGCTCTCTATCGTTCGTAATGGCCGACAGTATTTCCAGCTATCCTGTCGCTGAAAATGCCACCGTGGAGCTTCGTTGCACTCTATAAAATGCAAAAATTAAAGGAAAAACTCGCTGCAGACTTCGTCCAAAGACATTTTTTGTCGTTGTTGGATCAAAAATAGTAATTACAAAAGTAGTCTCATCCGAACGCCACTCCCTACTCGCCGGCAGAGAAGAAACTGAAGGACTGCGTTAGGGGTGGAGGGCAGGTAATAATTTCGGGACGGTGTGGAGGTGTGGCGGATGGAATTAATTTCCGAGGAGAAGGGGCGGGCGGAAACGGTGGAAATCTCGGAAGCGTTCAGCGTCGCGAGAATCGAAGGGGACGACCTTTCGATCCTTTCGGTCGGCGATTACACGCACTCGTACAACACCGGGTCGACGCTCTCGGAAAGTTCCAGAGGGCGTAATGGAAGGAAGGCGGAGAAAGTGAAAGAGAAGAGAAGAAAGCGCGGTGGCGCAATCTTGGCGCTCTCGCCAAGAATACTTTTCCTCGAGGACGACGACGATGACGAGTCGGGGCAAAGGAAATGAAGAGAAAAAAAAAAGGAAATAAGGAAGCACGGGGTTGGAAGGAAAGGGAGAAAGCCGGGAAGGAGAGCGATAAACGATGAAAACGCTCTCGAGGTTGGCCGTTCCAGGGCGACGCGACGATTTCCGGATGATTATTCTCTTCGTGGCTCGGTTTTTCGCGAAGGGTACCTATTACGAGGCGGCTGTGCGAAACGGTTGAAAAGAGGCCTGCCTCGACGGGGTTAAGATCAAAGGAAGTGGCTCGAAGCGACACTGAAGGGTCGGAGGCTGCTACTGGCCGTAGAAGAAACGAGCGAGGAGCCGTTCGTTGAATAACAGGGGTGGTTTCAGCGACGGGCCGGCAGGGTCACCGTGAAAAAGGGCACCGACAGCGTATTCTGCACGCAACGTTTGCCTAAACAAGCCACGAAGGGCCAGCGAATCTGATTAGATTCTGCCCACTGGCTCGCTCTAACGAAGTGACACGCATCGAGACGTCTCCAAGGACGAGCCAACCCTCAACCTTGTCTCCCGCCTTCGCGCTAACGCCTCGCTTGTCCACAATCGCGATAGGACACTGGAATAAGGACGTGTTTCCGACTCTTTTTACCCTCACACGCAACCTTTCTGTGTTCCAGCACATGGGTGAATCCAGTTACGAGGCATGTACACGGTACTTATAAACGCTATGTGCAAGCAGAATAAAATCGCGCGAATGACAAACATTTTCGTATCATGAATTCAATTCCGTGCAGTGTTCCAATCGACCAGTTATCCTATCCACGAAGTGTCAAGCCACGAAATCGAGGTCCAAGAAGGCGTCCATCGATCCATCACCGTTGTTCCGGAGACGGATCGACGAGCCCCCAGTTGCACCCCATCTTTTCATGAGGACAGAGACCTGATTCGTTCAACAGGCGAAGATTCTAAAAAAGCAGCATTGATCAAATTTGTACTCCAATAAATACAAATATTCTTGTGCTCTACTAATCGATGCATATTCCCATTCCAACAATCCAAACTTGTAGAGTCGAAATAAATCGCCGCTTTGGCAAAAGCTCCCGAATCGCGTTCAGTCGCTATGGATAAGAATTTCGCCCCTCGTTGGTCTCTCTCGTCTTGCCCATTGAAAGTGTCTAACGTGCGTTATAAATTACACCATGGGCGTCAGAGCGACGCAGCGCGACAGATGGATGCACCGAGCGCGTTTCACGACTCGACGGGCGCCCGCGGAACGCAGCTGATATTTGGAACAATGTCAAAATGCGAGGCGAGAGCCCGCGAGTGACGACGACTAGGAACGTCGTCGTTCTGAACAAAAAAGGACAGAGAGAAGGGAGGTGGAAACGAACGGCCAAGAGCGAGACACCCGGTGATTTCTCGACGATTTTCACGCTACGCCGATCTCTGCTCGAAACTCCCTCGCGACGCCAGATTTACCTCTATTCGGCTCGTACGTCGGTCCGTTGAAAACGAGGCTCGTACGTCGGTCCGTTGAAAACGAGGCTCGCTCGATAGATTTATGAGACTCGTATGGATTCCAATATAAAAGTGTTATATAGACGCTGTTCCGTCAGTCTTGTCGTCTCTGTCGCTCTCGCTCGCACCGCGGAGCTTTCGAATCCGCAACGAGAGAGAAAAAAAGGAGGAAGAATCGGCGGAGAGAGAAAAAAAAATTGGGGGGAAAAAAGGAAACGCTGGTCTGGGTGGAGGCCAGTGAAAAAGCGGACAGCATGACGGACGAGCTTGTCCCGTCGATCGTGATCGGAACGCCAGCGATTCTCCGGTGCCTCAGACGTCGCGACGAAAACGCTTGCTGGGGAAAAGTCCTCGATTTTCCTACGTGCCGAGCCACCCATCGAGACGTGTCGTTAATTTATGGCCACGTTTCCACGCTGACAGCACGCGAAATTTCATTTCCACGTGGCGTAAATAATTATCAGTTCCGCCGGTTGAAAGGTAATACGCGATACGCGACCAAGGAGGAATTGAATCCTGCGGCGTCGCGATGCCCCGTTCGTGCTTTTTAACGCGACAGAAAACGAATGCCGTGCTCGTAGAAGGTAAATGAATTTTATTTCAATACAAAGGAATCTTGGTGAACGTTGACACATGTGCCCGAACCTTGGCGAACGTTGGCATATATGTTCGAGATACCAGATCCCCTAATTTGCATAATCAGTAACGCGACATAAAAATTCATTTATTTCATTTCGCGACATAAAAATTCAAAATTTCATTTCGCGAAATTTCATTCTGGCAGGGGTTGAAATTTCCTCAGCTAAGGAAAGATTTAAACGGAGTCAACCTGCTCCCAGAGACTTGTTCCTCGCAACAAGGCTGGATTTTTCGGTTCCCCAGTCGGACGCGTTACCCTTTCGCCATCTCGAGTGCCAGCTGGAATTCATTACGAGGGGTAGCACGTCGACGCGTCTGTGCTTTTCTGCCAACGAGATCTCGACGAGGGCGGATTCGCGACTCCGTTCGGCCAAGACGCCGCTTTGCGGAATATTTTTTTATTCCGTGACAGACGAAACGAGAAAGAGGCGGCGGAGTGCCGTCCCCCGACCCCGAGCTCCGTACCCTGGGCCACGAACTTGTCGCTGGAAAGATCAAAGGCCGACGGAGAAAATGGAAAGCATGGACGGTGAGGCGGAAAAGTTTGAAACTACGAGATACGCCGTCGATGCAGACACTGAGTATCGTGCGACGAAAATGACAACAAGAAAATATCGGCGGTGGACGTATATATTCGTCGTGTTGCAATTAAATCACGTTGAAATTAAAATACGTTTTTGTCACATACTTTTAGCAAGTACCAAACGTCACGAAGAATAATCTTTTTATTTGGAGAAGAAAATTCAGAGATATAATATTGCAATTATATGCTCGTTTATCGAACAAACGAATAAATACTCGCGAGTGAGCTGCGCGAATCAACTTTCTGGTGGAATTCACGCTACTTACGCGACAATCCGTGTTGCGTTTAAACTTTGCTGGGATCGCGGTCCCATTGTCGTCGCAACGTGAAGAAACGCCAGAAACACCGCTCTAATGGAGAAGCGTAAATTTCCCGTGGTCGTCGTTGAATAGAACGGAACAATACTCGAGTCGCTAATTTCCGTGCGGGGTCCGTAAAAAGCGACTAATTAATTTTCGGTTCTCCAGCCGCGCGCGAGAAGCGATCCATGCGTTACAGTCCGCGATAAAAAGATCAGGCGAGCTGTGCGTTGTCAAACTATTCCATTTTTGATGGTAAAATGAGGACTAATTAAATAGGGAACAAATTGAATGATTCTCGAGTCAGATGTTGTTTAATCCTTTCAGACCTGAATTATTCTTATCCCATAGTAATGTAATATAATTTTTAGGATTAACTTGGACTAAAATTAGTATGGACCAAATAACAAAAAAAAAATCTGGTCTTTTTTCATGTGCACAAATAAGGACATTTGCCCTAAACGATAGTGTCGGTAATAAATTAAATTTTGTGTCGTCAATCGTGGACTGGTCTGAAAGGGTTAACAAAGTTCTTTTATCTCTACATCTACCAATTTCTCTCCTTCTAAATCTGAAATGATCATCCATCCTTTGTCGCGGACTGTAGTTCGATGGATTCGCCAGGCACGTATGGCCGCGCGTGACAATGCGAGCGAACGTGGAACGGATTCGAGCTTGCGGGGTGGCGGGTTCGCGGCGTTTATGCAAATTCGAGCATGTGCTCGCGGAAAGTTCCTAATTCAATTCGGTTTCGCGTACACGCCGGTTACTTAACCCCTCTCCATCCCGCATAGGTGCCGCGAAATTCATCCCCCTTGCAACTGTCTTTCCCCCGGCAAGTTTCTCGTTCGCCTCGGTTCTTTCCTTTTCCCTTTTTCGCGGCAATCGTACGCTGCTGCAGGGCGTTTAAAAACTTCCCAGGGTACCCTTAACCAGCCCAGGCGACTGCTAACCGGAGCTAAATTGAAAATTAAAAAATGCCCGGCCAAAACACGCGCCTCCCGGCCACCTTCGTTTTGCTCCCTGGGCACGAAAATAAACGCAACAATGGACGATAATTGCGGAACGCGGTTAACGCGAACCGTCCTCGCCGGGAAGAAAAAGCGGCGCAACGAAGCTGTTTTCTGTTTTTCTTCTTTTTTTTTTTTCGGGGAGGATGGAGGAAAAAGCAGCGCGCTCCCGAACCAGCCTCGCGCCAGAGCAATAACAAGATTTCTCGACAAGCTGGCTCTCGTTTGCCCCTCTAATCGCATTACGCGAATCTGCAGGCTCGAGGAAAGATGTACGAATCAGACTCGTGGAACGTCAATGGGGGAATCTGCTCCGTACCGAGCTGAACATTCCCGAACCGATCTTTGCAAGCTACTTGCATCTCTGAAGTGAGACTAGTAGGCTTAACAGAAGTGGCGAAATATTGTTCTTGGACAGAATATAGAATATCACACACAGAACCTGAAGAACAGATTATCGTTACGAAGAATCGACGCCGTAACGTTCCACTCGGAAAATTAAGGTGGAATATTTTCGGTGACTGGCAATATCGAACGACGTTTAATCGATGCTATCGTCTGGGGCAAAGGCGTCCCTTTTGACGCGGCGACGGCGACGACTACGACGACGATTCATAAATATGCATCCTCGGTGTACGAAGCCCCGTTAGAAGTAAAGTCGGCTTTAACGCCGAGTTCTGACACGTGCACCGCCACAGCTTCAACTTCGACGCGTTACCGTGTATTGCACCTCGTGCCTTCGAAATTATGGGACGGATACGACTCTACTCGGTGCTTTGACCTAGGCTAGATGTAACGTCAAGAGTGCCCTATACGGGATCGATAATCCTCGTCAATGTAATATCCTCGCTAAGAGAGCGATAATAATTTTAAATTTATTTGTTTGAATTTAATATAAGAGAAACGACATTACTTTCTGGTCCCCATAATGTTAGAGCGTTTCGATTTTACGGGAAAGTCGCAGCGAAATTCTCTGGTACGCGAGACTCGGAGTGAAACGAGGGGTGACTGTGGATATGTGTACATACGCGAAGGGGCGCACGGGATTCACGGTCCACCTTAAGGGTGGGCTGAACGCGGCCGACGGATCGTCCGATAGAAAGCGATAATAGTAGCACGACCTACTTACCTTTCGACAAAGAAAGTGGAATGATGTATTTTCATTCTCTCTAGGGGCGAAACGACACGTTGGAACGACGGAGGTGGAGGATGTCTGCAGGTTGGCAAAGGTTAGAACCGACGAGATATGCGGCCCCCAGCTCGGAGTTAAAGCGATAAAAGCAAGACGGGACACGAGTGACGCTAAAAGGATAAACGATTCGCTCTCTTTCAAAGAATCACCTCTTCCCGCTAACTTCGTCGACCTTTTTCGGTCCTTTTACTCTTTCGCCGACTGTACCGCCTCTACTCTATCTCTACGCACGTTCTCGGTGTGACGCGCAAAGCCGTCGGCCTCCGTCGAGTTGCTTTTTCCGCACCAGCGAGCAACTAATGTGCCACGAAATGGGGAAATAAAGGTCTCGGGCTAGACCCGTTGGTTTTAACGAAATTTTACTGTTTCGCGTTAATTAAGAATTTTCGCGCCATTTGTGTTCCCAGATACGATTGCGCGCGAGTTAATGCCAGCCGATGAGCGAGAGAATCTCTGGAATTATTTAAATACTTCGATTGCTTAACGATCTATTCTAACTCTGGGAAAAGTCTGTTTTAGTTCGGAGGTTTTGGTTTGAACAATATGAATTTTGAATACTCGTCGCGTGAGCATGGAATTCAGTACTCTGTGATGTCTGACCATTGTTGCCTCATTTTACTTACGGGATGAAATTAAACGGCTCGGCGATTCCAAATTAATTTTTCATTATAAACACATACATGAATAAACTTTGCACATGTATATATTTATAATGAAACAGTTATTTGGAAACGCCAAACCTGTCATTTAATTTAAACAAATGTCTTCAATAGGCGTAGAAGGTACGAATACTTATGCGACTGACTGTAAGCAGAATCAGCGCGCAATGGTCAGACATCCCAGTCTACCACGTCTGTCTCATTTTCCTACACTCAAACAAAGATTCCTACAGTCAAGAATTGCTTGCAAGGACAAAAATATTCTACTAATTAAGAGTTTCTACTACTAATTGAGAGTACAATAAATAATTAGTACGATACTTTTCTCCTTTCAAGTGACCCTCGAGTATAGGATGCCTAGAGCTATCGAAACAAGCCTGACAGGGAATTCTGTAACGAATACTACTTTTTGAAAATATAGATGAACGATAGCAACGTCCAACAACCACGACACGTCATTTTTTCGTCTCGAATCGGAGACCAGATTGTCGGGGTTCGGTGGCGCTACGGTTGTCGGCAAGAGTTGTCCGTGAGATTGGTCACGCATTAGTAATTGCCAATTTCCATCCTCCCCAAACCGGCGTAAACTGCCGCTGTGTTGTCGCAAGGGAATAGGCTACCGCCGGACACCACGCTCGCCACTGCAAACACGCGGAATTCGAGACCGGTTAACGTCGATGAATTCAATCTCTCCGTCATTATTCGTTGAGCGAAGAACGATCGATTGTATCGGTCGCCACCGTTCAGAATTTCCATGCTTCCTTGGAAACGGTCGAACGTTATCGTTATAATTAAATGCGAAGCGTGGTGATGTCGATAAGTGGCGAAAAGAGATTATAAAGAAACGCGGGAAATGAGCATGATATATTCGCGAATACCGATCCATACTTATCCTCTGTTTTCTGATATTAATATTAGGGGGATCAGAAAGTAATGTCGTTTCTGCGAGTGTCAATACTTGTTTATTATTTATCAGCTAATATAAATTTATTTGTTTGATTTTAAGGTAAAAGAAACGACATTACTTTCTGGCACCCCTGTTATATTAATAAATAAACGAGGAAATCTATAAAGAAGTAGGTTTACCATGTAGAATCGGTACTTTCGTGGTTGCCTCGCGGTTGCCCCTAGAAACGTCTGGTCAATCGAAGTCTGACCCTGTGAATTATTTGTCCCGCGAATGATGCTCGTTTAGTAACGTGCAATCTCTGTATCGTTGCGCGCAGATTAGAGCGTCGTTTACACGATGTTGCCTCTGTTTGCGCAACGCCGGCTGTAATCTCGGTTCCCCATCGACAAATGGATTCTCGTAATTCTCCGACCGATTTACGGAATTCCGATTAACTCTGCTCGAACGACTCTCGCGGAGCAGGAAAGCGACGCTCGTTCCCCGATTCGCAACACGCCAATTCCTTCACCCTGTGCAACTCCCCTCTCTCCGATCCTTGACATGGTTATTTAGCCCTACATGATAGCAAAGCTCGGTAAACACTGCTACTTGGTACCTCTACCTTTCGCGCATCATTCAAATAAAATTTCCCCGGCTCTAGCGTGTTCTCGAAATTTTCAGACGCGCCACTTGGAGCAAATAACGCTTCGCGGCTACCTGATACGCGCCCGCGTGCATTCAGACGGTACTATGGAAAAGTTGCCGTGGAAAAGCGACGGGGGCAGGCGCTCGTCCGAGAAATTATCGCGGATAGGCGTGCGCTGATGCGCTTCGGTACAATGCCTCGATGTGTTGCATTCATTCCGCGAGGCTCTCGGTTGTTCCCTCGCCATTTTGCTAATTGCAAAAAACCGGTTCCCACCGACTCTCGATATTCTCGGACTCAGACACGTCCCAGATCCCATTTCGGTGGCTGGCCCGTCTGGAAAACGCAGGAACCGACAGCGCGCCCCTCTCGACGCGTCTCGCTCGCTACCGATCTATCGCACTTTTCCATCCGATCGCGGCTCTATCTGGCCACGGAGCTCTCTCTCAAAAATCCCGTCTATCTCCGCGTTCTTTTTATCCGAAACAGATGAGTTTGCTCGCGCTTGCAATTCGCAAATTGTATCCTCCATTCGACGAGAGCCGCGACAGCTAAGGGGTAGGGGGTTAGTTGAAGCAGTAAGGTTAATTGATCATTGCTGGTGGCGAATGTGCGAAATGAATAGTGATAGATATAGACGATAAATTGACGGATGCTATTGGAATAAATACGTAGGGTTTATAGTCCGATAAAGAATGAAATGAACTATGATTGATGGATTAGTCGATCGACTTTAGAGGATACTATTTTTATTATTTTCTCTTCTTGTAATCGGTAAATATAATTCATCTGTTTGTTGGACTATCGATCGTTCTTATTACAACCAATGAAGAGGGACGTTTCGACATGTGCATCCAAAAAAGGAACAGAGTAATACCTACTTTCCTGTTACATGTTTTAATTGTACAATTAAGGTAAGATTCAGCTAAAGCGCATTTGTCACGGGAAGATCGGTAGCTTGAAATCCTACCTTGCTTCGCGACAATGTACGCGACTCAGGATCAGGATTACGTCGTTGGTATTCTAGACACCACAGAAACGCGATTAAAGTGAGTCGCGGATCAGGTGTCAGATTGCGAGCGACGAGTGTTTGCAAAGCCACGTTCTCGCTGGCGCGGAACACTCTTGAGACGCCTCTTCGGGACGTGCTTCCACCGAAAAGCGACACCCTTTGGGTGCTCGAATGTGACTCGCGCCACGTGGTGCACAGGTGGGAAGACAGGTTATCGATGCATCCGAGAGGCTGTGAATAATTACGTTCACGGGGATGCGTTGCCCTCTTTCGATCGACTCAAATTCTGTATCACGAGTCTCACACGTTTTTATAGGTTAAAGGGTTAACAGTGAAGGTATAAAGATAGAAAGCAGATCTCCCTGAGATTTACCATCAAAGAAAAAGAGTATTAAACCTCTCTTCCACCTTCGTCAAAGCCTGAACTAATTAATCAGAGTCAAACTTTTGATATCCAGTATGGCTACACATATTCTAATCATATATGGCTGTTCGCTCTGTAGAGAACGGTGTAGGGTGTCTAGTCTCATCAAACTTCAACAATCTGAGAGCAGAACTCTTGGCAACACGAAGATGTCCTTTCAGTGTATCACTATTCGCATCATGCGATAGGGTTGGAATATTCCCACCGGAGACTATACTTGTCAATACATAAGGTTCTATGGTTTCCTTACTTATGCTTCGCTACTATACTCAGCTATTACAGCTGCTAGAACTGGCGCCCAGTGTGTCAGACAGTTCTAATAGACGTGACCTTACTGATCATCTTCGTTGCTAGCAGAAGTTAGGTGCAAGTTAGGTGTAATTTACTTGCGAGTCAACACCTTTACTCGGTAGGTTGTGTGAGCTACCCAGAAGAGTGCCATAAGCCTAGCCCACATTTTTAAATACAGCCACGTACCTGTGGCCTGGGTGTTAACGCGTAGGTTAAGCAGGTAGGCAGGTAGTTGGCTTCTAGTTAAGTCTAGGTGAAACAAGCTACTGCACCCACCAACAGACACTTTTTGGAGCAGTGGGCGTGTCCGAAGACGAGAAAGTAAGAGGGAATACATTATCATTTAATTTAGGCAAACTTCTTTGGTAAACACAGAGAGTACGAATATTTACAGGACCGACTATATATAAAAAGAAAACAATGAAACTGGCCTGGAGCGATAGTGGGTGAATCGAAGCTTGGAGGGGGCATCGGGTGAGACAGGCAGTCGGCTAGCCGCGTTATCATCGAAATTTCTCGAACGTCTGACAAAGTAGTTGCTTCGAATAACCGGCTAATGGCCGAGAAGGCTGAGTAGATGGCGATATAGAATCGCACCGGGGAGCATTTCGCAATGGTATCGCGGCCAACAAAGGGGGAAACCCTTTTTCGCTAATGAACCACGAAACGCGGCATCGTCATAGAAATACTTTGAAAGGGGAGCCGCGCAGCTCGGTCTTTTGTTGCCTCTCTCCCCGTCGTCCTCTCCTCTGTCCATTCCGCCCACGCCCACCATCTTCATCTTCTGCTCCTTTTTTCCACCTCGTCCCCCCGTTCCACACCAGTCCCTGGCCACCCCCTCGTCTCGACTCCCACCGATCGGCCCGATAGACCTATTCGCTAGCCCGCGAGACTGTTCCACGAATCCGCTCGATTGCTCGCCCTCCTTTGAATTTCTCCGTTACTCCAGCCCGAGTGCACTTACGGCGCAGCTTTCCGCGGACCTTCTCGCCTTCCCCCCCCCCCCTC
Source organism: Hylaeus anthracinus (assembly GCF_026225885.1). Classification (NCBI taxonomy): domain Eukaryota; kingdom Metazoa; phylum Arthropoda; class Insecta; order Hymenoptera; family Colletidae; genus Hylaeus; species Hylaeus anthracinus. Next base: position 12,282,002 of record NW_026535284.1, read on the forward strand.
CCCTTGAGGTGAACAGCTTGAGAAAACGGAATTCCCTCGATCCCAGGTCTGCGCGATCGGGCCTCGATCGCGAAGACGGTCTCTCGGCCAGACGGATCCCTGAAAGGACGCCCACGCTCGCTCTAGGGAACGCTTCGTCCGAAATAACGACCCCGGCGATTCTAAGGAACTAGGAAGCGTGCAATACAAAGCAGCGCGTTTTCAACGTCGTTGTCCATCTCGAGTGGCCATGCTTACCCCGGTGGTCCTGAGAACTTTCACTAGAAACAGGGGTAGGAATGCTGGGAGGTTTCGTTTGGTTGTCAACGCTTCAAGAAAGCTATAAGAATTTATAATCACGTCTAACAATTCCCCAAAACAACACGTTTTTAAAGTTAGAATATTTAATGTAATGGAATTCCTGTTCGCACATTTTCCAACGAGATATTAATAGGAAAAGTCTTGTGAAGTGATAAATCTGATCACTGAATGAAAAGGGAATACTTTAAGTAAGAAAAAGAGACCACCGCAACAAGAATGCTCTCGCAGAGTTTCATTGGGAGAGTAGCCTCATCGTTCCTGAGGTCTAGGCTTTCCATCTTTCATCTCCTCGCCCCCTACGAAAGGAGTACTCGTCCAGGTACAACGATTCACCCTCCGTGGATCCGAGTACAGGGATGTTCGACGGATTGACCCTGCACTCGGTGAAATTTATCGTAAAAAAGAGCCCCCGGAGTCCTCTCACCGGTTCCCAGGCCCTTCTCCAGTTCTTCGCTCGGAAAGGATGAAAGTCAACCCTAATTCCCGGGCGTCGAACGGAGAAGGATGAAAGTCGACGACCCGTTTTCACGCTTTAAGAACCAAGTCGATATCTCGGTGGCTCGGATCCAGTGGCGCGATCGACTTCGCGTTCCTGGCTCCCCTCCACGCTCGGCGACAACCCTCGCGCCGCGACGTCTTTCGCCTCCTCTCGGCCGAATTACCGTGTCGAGCGCGTTCGACGCCACCACCCTCTCGTCCCCCCTCTTCTGAGCGTACCCTCGTCCTGCTGGCTCGTTAAAGCCGTATTAATACGGTAGGATTAATCAGCGTGAAAGGGAAAGAACGGGGACGGTTTTATGTAACGCGCTGGGGAAGACTTGCACGACCGCCTACGACCCCTCGACGCCCACCCTCTCAATTTACTTAAGGAAATATTCGAAGAGATTGCGATACTTTGAATCCCGAGCGGTGGTATTTCCTCGCCTGTTATTTCAGCCCCTCCCGGGATAGAGGTGATTATTACATGATATCGGAACGCCCTTTGGGCATGGACGAAATTGCTTCTGGTGAATTTTCTTTACGAAAAATCGCTATTCTGTAGGAATGCTTAATTTTTGTATTCCAAGCTGACACTAGGTACGTCTGTTTTTCAATTGAATCCTTGAAAGGGTGATCTGGATGAAAGATGCTCTATACGATGAATTTCTCTGGGCGAATTGAAACCACTCTAACAAGTCAGAGAAACAAAAGTTCCTTAGGTAGAATAGTAGGAAGCACCCGATAATTATTTTTGGCGGCTAACGATGGAAAAAGGAATTGTATTGGACCGAAACGCGAAGGAAAAAGAATCAAACGACACGGATAGGCTCCGAACGATCACGGGACAATCCTGAATGGACGACGGGAATTCTATGATTTCGCGGTGCACGTCCACGAAGCTACATCATGAATATGTAAAGCGATTGCGGTCCGTCACGTCACTGCACCGTACCCCTCGTTCCTCGTTCCATAGTTTCTGCCACCGAAGTGTCCCCGTTTATCCGATCCCGGGAAACGTTCGAAATTATATCGTCACTGGTAAACAAATTACTCGTTAGCGACGATAATAACGATCGGCTCCGTATTCGAGCGAGGACCGAACGGCGGCTCGAACTTCGCCGCAATTAAAACGGAGGAACGTGCTGCTAGGCTCGAAATCGCCGACTCCCCCGCGAAAATAATAGCGGACCTTCTCCAGCGCGATATACAATTTAATTCGACCATCGCGTTCCGAGCTGCTTCGGTTTCTAGTGATGGGGACGAGCACCTAACAAGTAGATTCCAATTCATGTGGGATCGTTTGGAATACTCTGAAAGTGATTCGAGAAGTAAAGCTGTGACGTGGGAAAATTGGGAACACTGAGTATCAATATTCTAGAATCTATTATTCTAAATGATATTCTAAATCTAGAATCTAAATAACCTAGTCCTCGTCCACTGTTTTAAAATCAGATCCATTTAAAAACAATCAATATGCCAAGGTACGTACAAACAGGTCGCTGAATAGGACGATAAATGCAATACAATTGCGCGAAGTTCAGTCGACATTACTGTGTTTCGGAAGTCATGACTGTATTCCCAACTGTAATCAAACCCTGATGGAGTAGATTTGAATCTTGTACGAATATCTTAGCAGAACTTCACGAGTTTCATGGAAACGGTTGAAGCAAGCAAACATCGCGCATGATTCCGGTACTACGGTAATCCCTCGATACGCGGCTCGCAAGATACGCAAGCACTGTTACATCAGGGGAAAGTAACCATTGTATTCTAAGAATCGACGTTATTTATCTCGACTTAAGTTGTTCGTTAAACTTGTTTCCATCTGTAACTACAGCTCCGATGGTCGCCGTTCCGACGTGGCCGATAACTTTCAAACGCGAATGTTTCGCGAAGACGCGTTTGCGTGCGCGGGTTCCATTTCCTCGCGGGTTACCCTACCCTCCTTTCGTCGATATTTAATTCATGAACGGCCGGCCGTTAAAGTCTCCGCAAATTTCCGCGGATTTTCTCGGACGCGAGCGTGATCCCCAACGAACCAATCTCGCTCGATATAGGAAGCAAATCCCACTTTGATGAATGTCCATCGTGTAACGAGGAAAAAGTTGTATCGTTTTTGAGTTCGAGGCTCGTAGAATAAGTAACACGTTTCCCTAGAGGTGTCAGGGAACAAGGCGGTAGCCTCGGTAGTTGGAGTACTCGCCGTGTGGCAAGGCAGACCTACACTAACTCTTTCCGGTGAATATGTAGGCGGCCAAGGCAAAACGCTTTAAATTTATCTAGCAGTGAATGGGCTAAACTAATTCTCCAGGGTCTACTTCTTTACATAGAATCATCCCGCTTTAATAATAAACGCCTCGACTGCGTTGATCGAATTTGTCTCGACGCATCGCCATCGGGGTTTCCTCACCTAGAGAAGGTGGAGGTACACTCCATCTTGATTAAAGGCCCTCGGGCGTTAGGGGAAAATCAGTGTTTCCTTCTGATGGTAGACGAACAGCAAACGCATCTAATTCGCTGACTTATTCACAGAATTCAATCGGGCTACAGTCGCGGCATGGTCGTTTAGTATTTGAACCACGCGTTCAATTCCCCACGATTTCTTCCTCGTCCAAAGAGTTTCGGTTCGATAGCACGGGATTGCTCGCTCGTAAATAATTTCCCACGGAACGAGTCCGTGGATTTCAGGAGCGCCGAGAGTCGATCCCCGAAAGGACGAGCGGTACATTCTAGCAGCCATAATGTCTAGCAGGGTGTCTACCAAAGGATAAACTACCACCTCGCTGACTTCTACCTTCCTATATATAATATCCGGATCTGTGTGCATTTGGTTTCTGGCGAAAGTTGCCACATAAATTCATACCTCGGACCGAAGCTACCGGGCGCCAGCTAGGCCACTGGAAAAATCGTAACTTTTTCCTGCAATATATATTTCTTTTTTTTTTTTGCACCTCTCCGCGTTCTATAGCCAACCAACTTCGAGCCCGAGGGCATTTTCCTTCCCGCCCTTCGCCTATAACCTCTCTCTCTCTCTCTCTCTCTCTCTCTCCGCTTCTTCGTTTCTTTTCCGCCAGTTTTCGAAAGCCTTCCGTGAAATATCGCGCGACGCATCCCAGACTGTCGGAACAAAAATTGGGGCAACATCGCCCACGCGAGAAATGGAGCGCGTGGCGTGAATTGAGACTCAATTACCGGATTTAAACCCTTTTTTCCAGCCGGAGGATCCGGTTCGGAGGTTTCACGGGAAATGGAAGCGAAGGAAGGACTGGCTGCGTTGAAACACTATTAACATATTTTTGGAATTGTTATGTTTCTGATTATCGGTGATATGGTCCCTCAGCTGAGGATCTCCGAGTTGCAGGGAGGGTGGATTGGCTTTAAAGAGGTTAGGTCTAGTCAGAATTTTCAAAGAGATCGATTTTTTTTTTTGCGTTTTCTTGAAGTATAGTCGCTTGAATATATTTTCTGTAAACTTCAGAGGGCTTCGATTAATCACTAGATCAACTATTAAACTAATATTTATGTTTGTTAGACTGATTTTACATGAACCAGTAAAAAGGTACGATGGTCATCGCAAAGCAGGAACTTACTTACTACTTGAGGAACTGGATTCAACAAATATGGCAATAAACCTCTCTCTACAATAAATATATTGTTTTGTGCTTAAGAAAATATACTAAACTATTATAAAAAGGGACGATTTAAAATACCCGTGTTTTCACGCGACTGACTAGACCTAACCGCTTAAGGGCCAGTGGCGCGAGTCTTGCTGAATTGAAGTGTAACCTAGAGTTCGATAACTACAGCCGCAAACTCGAAACTCAGAACAATGCGCGAATTCGCAAGTGTCGTCGCTTCAATTCATGGCCGAGAGCGTGTCTTCGTGACACCGTGGCGAAGTTCATCGGGATCTGACAAATAGGCAGGGCGTCGGGAGAGTAAACGCGGTCCCTCGACCTTGAATAATTATTTTCTCATAGTTGGGAGCCGGTGGCGAGCCGTCTGCTTCATCTTCCAATTAGGACGACGGTCAAAGCGACCATTCCGTCCGTCGCTAGGTCTGCCATGCATAGGCGAAACGACCAGATTAATATCGACGGGGCAATCGATTTCCCTCTCTACGCCGACTGCTCGGATTCCGCCTCTTGGCATCGGCTTCGATCTCGCGCTATCGAACTTTGACGGACGCATTACGTTAATGAGAGGCGGCATCGATTTCGAGTCGCTTTGCCCGACGAATCGTAATGCTTTTTCCACTCGACGGGACCCTGTTACGAACTCTTCTACCTCGAACGCGTTAATCGCCGAATCCACTCTCGAAATCCTACTCGATACTCGCAAGGAGAATTCCCCAACTGAAACTCTCACTCTTCACAAGGCTCTGCCGCGATGCTACTCGAAACACCGAAACCGATGATGCATGCTTTTCGAGGAGCACGGTAAACAGCTCTCGGGGATATTTAGCGTTGTAGTTACCGCGTTATCTCTTAAAATATGGCAAGTGGAAACTCGACTCGGACTCTCTTCGAATTCCTAAATAAAATTTCCTTCGCTTCTTCGAGCTTCGAGTGTCCGAGAACCTCGATGGTCGGATATAAAATTGGAACGTTCACGGCTGGTTTCCATCGGGATTCGTTGCACGACGATATCCGTTAATATCTCGTCCAGGCTCGTCGACGTTCACTGTCAGAATACATCCTCCCCGTTTCTTTCCATTTTGTCCAAGTGGTTGCTCCTAACCGAGCTCGGGACGGCAGTTCCAATAGGGGCCGAGCATACCCTGGGACGACAAATTACAAGGAAACAGGAACGAGTATACTGAAATCGGAGGCATCCGGGAGACGCGCGAGAGAGAAGTACGTATTTTCGTAGCTGCCTCTCGTTTTCCAGCTGCTACGTTTTCCTCGATTCCTTCTCTCGTTCCCTTGAACGGAGGGGGTGTGTGTACCTCGTCGACGTCCTCCTGGAACGCGTACCCCTCCCCCCGCCGTCGAGTCTCGTTTCCTTTTTCATTTCTTGCTAACACATAATATCGGTCTCGAGAGGGAACTCCGATGGGTCGATGCTTCGCAAGACACGGCGTATTATTGCCATTCCTATTTACCCCGTTTAAACAGGGGAAACGACGTGGTGGGGGTAGGGGGGCTTGGAGATACACACCGTGCGATTGTTCTCTGTTCCTGTATGTACACGATGCCGCGATACATGGGTACACGTTGCAGGGTACACGGTACACGAAACACGATACACCCGGAGACAGAAACTTCTTTAAAAGCTAAACGTCCCGGTAATTTCGACGCGATACCGTACATGGTAGACGGAAGCGATCGCTGCCAGCAACTTCCTCCGACTGAAATTAAATTTCAATGCTCGAGATCCCCCGTCCGAGGGACGGGCGGAGACGAGGGCTTGGACGACAAACAGCTGGGGGAACCCGCCCTATTATTTTAGAGACAAACACCCGGTATTTGCGAAGCTCCGTCAATAGAACTGCCTCGCCATTTTATTGTTATCGTTAGGGGTGTTATTGCCGACGAGGAATTAAACGAACGAGATATTTTTGGCTATTGAACGATAACGGTGATTGTCGGAGAGAGTTGTTACACGTATTTTGAATTACATTTGACATTATCGAGACGGAAATATGTGCATAATATCTGAATTAAAGGGTGAGGAGAGAAAATTAATTACACTGGAAATGTAGCAGTAATTGATTTGCGTTAAGGAAATTAATATCCAGTGATACAGGAAATAGGACCTTTTAACTAAAATACGTGAAATATTATTGCATAGTCTAAAGAAGCTTTAAATCATTATTATCAGTGGTAACTAAATAAGGATAAATTACTTATCACTAATGATAGTGATTTTAAGCTTCTTTAGACTATGAAATAAATTTCTGTCCAATCAGTGCCAGAGACGGTCATTTTCGAAGGATCGTACGGCGCGCGTTTCCTTGCGTGTACATTTTCCTCGACGAGGTTTCGCGAGCGAAAAGACAGCAGACCGAGGAGAGATCATTAGGCGGTCGGACGGGAAGCAAAAAGAATTGACGATGCGAGGAGAGTTAGAGTCAGGCCAGGACTCGAGGTTACGTCGACGAGAAGGATGTAAACGCGCGTGCTCCGTTCGCGTAATACGAGCCTGGCGTAGTCGAGTAATACGTTGCGGCAGCAAATCACAAAATAAAGTAAAACTGCTACGGGGAAACGCATCACCCATAAAATAAGCGCTGGCTGGGCTCTGAGCTATTGCTCGTTCTGAATATGGCGACCCAGACCGCGGCAACCCCCGTCCGTCCTGCGACTCGAGCCTGCATTCTACCCGGGTCGCTCTCGCTGCGCTGGCAACCGTGTTTGTAAAACATTTCAAGGAAAGAAAAAAAGCACGCACTCGTAAACCCGTCCATTTGCCACGCGCGCTCGCCACCTTCCTCGCTCGACGCTCGTAAGGCTGAAAAACGTGCGTCGAGAGTAAAACGGAGACGGCCGAAATTCTTATCCACACGAAAATCTCGAAAGGCGAATGAGAGATAACAATCGCGAGGGATACTTATTTGCGCGAAATAACGGATGAAGGCGTCCTTGGTCCTCCAATCGTGAGGTCTTTCGGAGGACTATCTACTTGGAATTTTCGTTCCGTTTAGTAGAAAAAACAATTCCAATTTAACGATTTAGCTTGAGATTCCTCAGAAATAAAATGAAAAATTGAATTGAATCGGAAATCATGATGAAGTCTGAGAAATTTATTAAGTAGCTTTTCATTCAGCAGCCAATAAATCGATTCTCGATTCTACACCATTTTTTCTTTTATTTCTTTTATTTCGTCGTGCTTTCTTCGTCGATTAATTTTGAAAAATTTTATTGTAGCGAGGCTATGGGAATTGTATGAACGTATCACGCGCCACGTCAAACGAGCAAAAATATATCACGGATTTCGTTTGCCTATTAATCGAATAAAATTGTGCCAAAAAGCCCGAGAGATGATACAGAGACTCCTCGGTGGTGGCTACCGGACAGCCAGGGGCACGGTTTTCCGAAATTAGCTGAATCGACTGGCAGCTCGTGGCAGTTTGCTGCGTGTCGGATCCTTGTCTAAAATAATTCATCGACAGGAGAGCGGAGCTGTTTGCGGCTAGCGAAACAACGAAGGCAATTTGCACGTGCACGTCGCGATATAAGCTACAATTATACATATATTTGTGTACGAAGCGATTACGAGGACATAATTTCAGTTCTGGCTCGCGCTGCAATGAAATTAGATTTTTAATTACGTTTCGCAGCGCGCCGCGCCGTAGCCCGACCGGCTTTAATAACGCTCACTTTCGCGCTCAGGCTGCGCCGAGCCTTCAATTATTCTTGAGCCTCCCTCCCCCCAGTGCCCCCTTTCCAGTCCTAGGAACAACCCCATCCGCACTTTATTATATTTTAACTCGTCGTTCCACGTTACATCGCCCCGGTCATCCTATTCATTTCGCTCTGGCACGCGTCGCGAGGCGACAATGTCGTATATGACGGTGGCCGTGGAATATAAATTGAAAAACACTTATTTTAAAATACACGGTTCCCCCGGACGTTATTTCCGGGTGGATTCGTTATATTTTTAACTGGCATTCGAATGTATTCGCAATTTTGTTCCGATAACGTTCACGAATTACCCTGTATCCTGTATTTATTTAAGTGTCAACTATACAGCTATAGCTATTACACTGACGCGTTCTTCTTACCACGTTGACTGTCGATTAATAATCCCTATAACTTGGGTACCTCGGGATCGCTAAACCCGTACTGTAGCTACAATCAAATAGCTACAGCCCCTGAGGGTCACGAATTATCCATCCGTGTGCTAAAATAACTTTTCCCAAAAAGATGCCCCAAAAAATTATATGATAGTTTAACGAATGAAGGCTGACCCTGTTTGGAAATCAATAGACGCGACAGACAAGCTCGGAGTTTGCCCTTAGCTACCTCTTTTCCTCGATTTTTTACCCAACCACCAGAACGTAAAAACTTGGACGACTTTCGTTACGCGACGTGGAAAAGCAGTTTCCAAGCAGTCCTGGCGGTCGTTGGGAAAAAACACTTCCAAGCAGTCGGCGTGGAAATTAAATCCGCGCTACTAAAAAAATCATTCGTCGAGGCGAGAACCGCGCCCGGTCCCCGAGAACATATTTACGACAGTTTTGTTTCCTTTTGCTCGAGGTATCAGACCGTTTTCATTTGCCGCGAGCGAGCTCCATAACGTGTAAAACAAGGAGCGTTCCGCTCGTTAACGTATTAAGGAGGTAGTCTCATTTGGAGCCGGAAAAACGGTGTCCCGTGGGAATTTTTCACGAGAGGAATACGATCACCCGATACTTGCACGCTTTACCATAATATTATCGTCTGCTTTTATAATACTCTAACATTTTGGAATTTTGAATTAAAATTAAAATTACTCCTTATTATTCATCGCGAATATTATACTCTTCAAGATCAAATAACGATTCCATTGCATTAAAATCAAAACGATGTTTCACGGATCCCTAGGTCCGATTTGGCAACGACAAGATCTCGTTTCGCAACCGAGGGATCTAGATATTCCCCCTGGAGGGTCAACGCGACAGTCTAGATGCGACTTCCGGTGGCCATCGAGCAATGTCCCCGTCGACCGGGCGACGAAAGGGGATTCGGCCACTCTGGCCAGACAGCGATTTCGACGCTCACGGCTGACCCGTTTCGCGTTCGTACTACTTACCGCACAGCAGTCCAGACCTGGTGGAAGTCTGCGCTGGTACAGTGGACACCGATGGTACGCTGGTCCGATCCATTCTGCCGGAAGGGCCGGAGAAACGGAAGAGCGGTCGAGCAGCAGCTTCGAGAAGGGCCACCGCTGAATTATGTCCGGGCCAATTCTGCCCGAACGCAACCATACTCCCGCTGGAGCACGCTCATGCGCGAATCGCAATGCATACGCTATGATCAAGCGTTGCAAAAACAAGTATAACGTCAGTTCAATGTTTATTGTTGTTTTTATTCAAGTGCATCGATTAAAATATCCATCGTCAACGTTTAACATTAATTTTATAGAATTTATAAACTTAGAAGATTTATAGAATAGATATCCTGATGTCCGTACAGTTCTGTCGAGTCTCATTCGACATAGGACAGCAAAGGGTTAATATTTAGATTTCGCGTTACAAATGGTTCCAAATTAAATTCTTTAGTTACAGGGTTTCCCAGAGTTCCCCCCATGCATAGTTTGCAACCTAACAGTGATTCGAGGTACAGAGAATCGGTTGGGCTCGCTGGTTTTCACGCCTGGCGTACCTTCTGGTTGGCGGCGGTGTTTTAATTTTGGCTTTAATGCGAAGCGCGACTAATCGGAGAGCAACCGTGACACGCAGCGACCGGGCTGCCGTTCGATCGTCCAATTTGGTTAACGAGAATCCACTCACGGGGAGAAAAACGACTGCCAGTGTCCGCGTTGATTGCCAAGATTTATCGTCGAACACGACAAAAATTGTCCAGACTACAGTCCAAAACATTTTAGTCTGGAAATTTTCGGTCTACCTTTACAAATCTATTCAGAAGAGTAAGGTAGAAGACGAAATTAACACTAAACCTATCGACATTTATTTGTATCTATTTCTACCGTGTTCGATGAAATAACTGGTCTTAAAGACACTTTTTTTCAATTGTATATAATTTATGTATCATATATAAGAACTGTACACAAAAGTTGGAAAACGGTCATTTGACCGGTCATGGTGGGATTAGTGTTAAATATTTCAAGTGGAGCCTACGTGGAAGGTGCTATAAAAGTCAATTCTTAACTGGTCGTTATAAAATACCAAGAGAATAAAATACTAACGGAGGCATCGAGAAGTCATTGAATAATGGGAAGGCTCAGGACTTCGGTGTCCCGCTGTGGCCAGAAGATAAATGACTCGACGGGCGCAGCGGTTTAAAATTTTACAGGCCGGCTACAGGCGAACAACACTCTGGCCAAGACTCATGAACATTTCAGAGCGAGTCGATAGGGCGGGAACGGGAATGTCCGCGGTCGTTTCGACCTGGGCTCAAAGTTTGCTTCTCCAGCGAGATCAAAGGGCCGTCTCAAGATCAACAACGCAGCCATCATCCTAGCGCAAACAACGGACGCGTTTCCGCGACGATTCTTCGCTCGAGTAAAACCGTTTCCCCGATTCGCAACGATCGATATCACGATCGCATTTATAACGGCGTGCATTATCCATTAAGACGTGGAATAATTTGTCAATCAAGCATCGAGGCATCGTCATAATACCGTGTAAACCGCGCACCGAGCGCCGTGTTCAGTCTCCCAAGGAATCCTACTGTGCTTCGAAGGGGAGCTGAAATATTCATCTATTCCATCTCTTGTCCACTTTGTCTACCCCTTCGCGTTATTTATCGATTTCCTGATACGACGCGAATACGTCACGCGATTCAAAGACGAAGAAAGGTTGCGAATCATCGTATCGTTTCTGGCGGTTCTCACCTTGTTGAAGTGCTTGCATATTACATACTCAACACATTCGCGAGTACTGAGATGAATTCACGTCACTTCAGTTTATTTTATATACTACATATTTACAACATTGATCTTACAAAACATATTTTGTAATTTTCCGGTCGCAAATGTGCTACGAGATAACATTCGCAAATTAACACGATAGTGTATTCCCTGTCTGTGTGGAGGATTTTATAAAACAAGAGACAGATCTTGTTAGCTATTTTTACTCGAGATCTTGAATATCAAATTAAACTTGATTGGTTCTCAGAGGTCCTAGAAAGTGTTTCTAAAATAACTAGACCGAATATATCGATTCTCGAGTGTTTCGCAGATTGATTGAGACGAGTCTCGCCGAGAAATTCAATGCCATCGAGGCGAGGGAAGTCGAGGTCGCGCTCAAAGGGCGAGGGAATCGAGAGCGTCGCGATTCGACGTGAAACTCGTCCAGTTGAATAATTGAACGGAGCTAGCTGTAATTCAACGCATTAAATACAACCCAGAGGCCGCGGCATGCACGACGCCCAGGCGACTTCCGCCTGGAAACGATGGAACGAGGAGACGTTTGTCCAAAGGCGGCACGGAACGAAATCGGGCACGATCCGCGTCCGTGGCTGCCGAGCTGCACGAATCGGTAGAACAAACGTGTTCGCGTATACATAATGCATACGCGGCCGATATTATTTTTCCGCCAGTAGTATATCACGCGAGGAAATTACAAGACCGCTTCAATAAGTAATAAATAACCTTCGGAACAAAGTGGCGGGTGTGGGTGCGCTATCCCAAGCGCCACGGACGGCCACCCCAGCCAGCCATTTTCTCCTCTCTTTCCACCCCCAGTCCTTGGGTGCCTCCACGTTGTTGCCCATTCTCTTTCCCTTTAGTATTGTTAGCCCGATGATACATTGGATTCCTCGACGTTCGCCAGTAGTCCCTTCGGATATACAGGCGCACCCCCTCGAGAGAGAACCTGCTCTCACGAGTGCCTACACCAGGATACGCTCTGCCCCGACCACGTTCCTCTACACGCTCTTTCGCGTTCTCAAATTTCACACCGCGCGAGAATTTTATTCTCTCACCTCCCCGTTGTCTCGGTTTTTACATCGAAGCGTTGCATTTTTGCGAAAAGAAACCGTTATAATTGGAAGGTTTCATTTTCTCTGCTTCGAGATCTTCAGACCTAAGTTTTATGACTGTCGGAAATCTAAATTTCCTGTTTGTTTCTTAAATAAATTACCTCAGTGGAAGACTTAACACCTGCGTGTTTTATTTAGCGAAATATTCATCACGAAGATTTCCCGAAACTCGTCGGGCATCTTTGAGACCTTCTTTTACAGTTAGACATTCATATTGTTCCGCGGCGAGCAGACACGGGGAGGAAAGGCGCAGGGCGGTCTTCCTAGTTCCGCGATTTGAATCTCGTGAGCGTGATTTATCGTAAAAACTCGCTACATCGGCGGGAAACTTTCCTTTTCCTCGCCTTTGTTTTCCTCCGCGGTAAGCAACCTGATACGAGCCGCGGGAGAGTCTCGAAAACCGGAGGTGTTGCAGACAGCCAGTTCAATCTCGTCGCTCGCGATGTTCTCGCGATGGTGGCTAGGCCGCGGCCGCGGCAGCCTACCTCGCGCAGTCTTCCGACTTTTTCCAACCACTTTTTTCTCTCTGGCCCTCCACCTCCCCAGCCACCCATGGCTGGGCGCGCCTCAGCTTTTTCCTCCACCCTTTCAAAACTTTTCTACTCGACATCCCCGAAACTTTCAAATCACTCCCCCGTTTCCCCAGGAGCTTTTTAAAAATTCATCCGCTCGCCGCCGTTGCGGAGAGAAATCGCGCGATGGATTCCAGACCCCGGCGACCTCTGACAGAGCCCACGGAACGCTTAATTTGTAATTGAAATGCTAAGGAATCGACCAGGGTCCCAGACATCCTCGATGGGAGCGAAATGGACGAACCGAAAGCCAGGTCTTGCGAAACGAATTAATATATTTCTGGGGTAGGAGAAAAAGAAACGAGAAGAAGCTGGCGGGTTCGCGGTAATGAATTCCACGAGAAGCCAGTCCGGTGAAAACTGGCGGCGATGACCTCCGTTCGAGTGCTATCGATTCGATTCATTATCAAGGTTTAATTGCGCCATAAGAGAGGGTAGCGCGAGAATTATAGCCGCTGTTATTAACCTCTCTTACTAGCCGTTTATAATTTCAATTGGGCCGCCGCGCCGCGCCAACCTCGCTGATATTAACGCCTCGCTGTTATTCCTCTTTACGAGCCCTCGTTGAAATTCATCGATACCGCGACGCTCGAAACGAGCACGACGCCGACCACCTTTTTCCCTTCGCCCGGAAATCCTCGGCTTCCACACTAGTATACCACTTAAATGTATTGCACCAAAGAAAACTTAAAACCTGCGTGTTTTAGTTAACCAAATATTCAGCATAAAGAAATATTACAAGCAATCCTCGATGAATCGTGTAAGAGAGAACTAGTTACTACGATCAGCGTAGTTCCAATGCACCATACGCGGACGTCGAGCACAAAAGAAATCAATCGTTGATCATTCCAGCGATCGTGTCGCTTTCCAACAAATTGCTCTATCCTTTTCGAGTACTCTGTTCAATTTTTCCCACCTTTGTCGCGATCCCATTTTTCCCCGCTCTTTCGTCTCATCCGCTCTAAACCGTTCCCAGTTCTCTTTAACTCCCACGATTAACAACACTCGTGTCTAGATCCTAGGACTGCGTGCCGCTGCGTGCAGCCTCGATTCGATCAAGGCGATTTCGAGCAATTTTTCCCCGGCTCTCGACTTTCATTTCCCGATCCGCGAAGCGATGGCACGGAAACTCGACGTTTCGCGTCGAAATTTATCGCGTTCGCCCGTTGAACGTTTCTCAATTTCGTCGACGCGGGTAGTTTTCCCGTTCCGTTGTGTAATATTTGACGTCGAATCCCCCCGGTAACGTTCTCGTTGGAATAAAGTGTAGCGCGATAATTGCACGAAAAAATACGACGTAAATCCCGCGCCCGACGGTTTATGTGCATAATCTATTTGCAATGTAAAGCGAGCAAGCAGTTTCGTTTGCCTGGGCAATGAAGCACGCGCGAAAACACTGCCACGGTGCTTCGTTGTCATCGATCCAGCACGCGATACGTTTTTCCCTGGAATTACACCTTCCATAAACTGGCCCTCCTTCGGATAAAGACTCGCCAGTGTGTATACGGCGATCTCGTAAAAAGTAGGGTGCTAAAGGACGGGATCTTTTGTTGCAGGATGCCAGAGGTTCCGATGACGCGATATCTGAATTTTTTTTTCTTTAAATCTGATAAAGATACCTGGTTCAAATTTTCTACATGTATTCACGTATATTCTGCTAAATAACTGCTAAGAATTTTGTCAACCTCTGGCATCCAGACTTTTCTTCCGTGAGCCATGAAGCCGCGCCTAATCAGCCAAAGCCGAGGTTTCGTCTTAGGCACTTGTCCCCGTTACGAATCGTCCTGAAACCGTCGACGGAGCGAATTAATGCAGCGCCAGGCTCGTAAACCAACTCGAAACGACTGACCGACCGGCCAACCGAGCTGAATATGAAGCTCGTTCGTGTTTCATTCCAGAATTTCATTGTGGACTGGTGGTGTTCTACCAAAGCGTCCATGAATTCATCCTGATACATCCTGTGCCAATCCTGTCCCTACTGACCCAACTTTCGGTCGATGACCGGAGTCATCTTTCTTTACGACGGTATTAAAATAAAGATCAATTCCTAGTTGGAGTGTTTTAAAAATTCATGACACAAAGTCGGATTGAACTTTACTGAAATATCAAAACTAAAATAGAAGCTGTGTTGAATCATTTAATCACGAAGTTTTTTTCGATTGGCCAATTATTCGTTGGACTGTACAGAGTTCGGTGTATATCACACGAGTTATTCTTCTACTTATAGAATCATCTATATTCTATGTATAGATCAATTAACTTAATGAAGCAAAAAGTTGAGAAATGCGATCGAAATGGTCTCTGAAATAAATTATTCGTTATTCGATGGTCAACAAAATTTTCTCTTTTAATGATGTTAATCTTTATTATCCAGGAAGTTGTTATAAATATAATAAGTTATGACTATACCAAATGCTTTGACAGTTAAGATTTAAGATTTTTTTTAAACTCGAGATTCGATCGAAAATCGATATGTGCAGTGAATAGCTCAAATAATGAAGTATTAAATATTCAGTGCGATGCAATAAATATTCCTCGATAGAGAGACTAAGACTTTGCCAACACGCTTTTCGTCCACCTCACATCTCGCTTAGTTGTCAGGCGTCACGCAGTCGGCGCTAGTGTCTCGTCCCGCATAACTTCCAGAATTTCTCACCTCGGAGGACCGCGATACGTATGCACGTTCGCGCTCGAAGCGTAACGCGACACCTCGCGTGAACAATTTTTCATATGAATTACGGCCTTGATAGCACCGTCGCTGCGAGATCGTAAAATCCCCGTACACGTTGTATGCGCGCTGCGCACAGCGAAGGACCGTGCGATCGAATTAACGAGTTAATCCCTTCGATGGCGGCGCGCCGGTTGCCGCGGGTACAATCGTTTATTGAAAATTCCGGCTCGTTTTAATTTCCCTCTATCCGAATTGCTACGTTTTTACGCGGCGAAACTCGACCGCTAAAATACTGCCGGCATTGGTCGAATCTTTTCCGACGTAGTGTCATCGTTATTGAATTTAATCGCGTTTATTTCGCAATAACATGAACAAAAAAACACGTGTAGAGAAAAATCGTACCGGTATCGAATAATCTGTAAGATAGAAGATCGACGAAAGGCTACCAGGAGGATTTTATATTTGACCATTTCGAAAGTTTCTACAGTTTTTCAGCAGATGTCACGTCTACGCAAGTCGGAATTTAAATACGCGTGAAAAGTTACAAGAGTTTATGCACACTCTTTAAAACCAGTTCCCGAAGCACTAATTAGCGAAAAATGTTCGAGTTTGGGCGACTTTTACTCGACGGATTGCATGTAAAAAATAAAAGATAATCAAGCGCAGTTGCGGCATTAAACTCTCTAGTGCATTTATTTCGGTAACAAATTATGTTTTAGCCGTTTACACGTAAATTGAAAATCAGCAAGAATGAATAAATTTAATCGCTGGAATAGCGAGGAAGGCAGTAAAGAGGGATAAGAAAAATAAAAATCGAGGTATCCCCGTTTTAAATAAAATTTCCCTTTCGATTGACGGCGTTTCCGAGGCGGGATCGGTTTCCCATCTAATCCGGGATCTGTTTCGGCGCGTCGGCCCGATATCCCCGTGTATCGCGAGATCCGTAAAATCTGGGATACGTTAGGTTACAAACCGTGTGCGGAGAGGTACGCGACGGGCTGACAGTGGTAAAGCCCACGTTTAGTCGAAGCACGAGCCACGAGCACGCACCAGGGAGGATCGGTGAATGGCCGAAGAGTCAAGGCCCGGCTTAAACGGAGAATGGATCGCAGGCGTCTATATCGGCGATATCCCGCTGCAGGATTCCGGTGTCCTTTAGTTCCGGTTTAATGGCGCCTGCAGCGGCGTTTAATCGCGGATTAAACGCGATCGAGCGGGCGTTCCGACGCGATTAGAAAAAGTCAGGGAACCGTCTTCCGGCATTTTGCTTCCATTCCACCTCTTCTCTAATTTTAATCGAGGTGGAAGCACTATCGTTGAACAACTTCGACCCTCTACTGGGTGAATATGTTATTACCACGTTGAGCGTCACGTAATCCACATATGTGTGACAAGAATTTTCACCAAGCAAATAAATAAATAAATTTTGAAGGTGAAATGTTAATGAAAATAAATCTGTGTAGTACTGATAAATTTTAAAAGGGTTCTAAATATAAGTACTACTGCAGAATGTTACTAGGGCTACGAATTGATCCTAGAATTGTTATTAACACGTTCGCGACCGGCAGATATTTTACATCTGTAATACCGAGTACCGATGAAAATAAAATTCTGAAGCTGGACATCGCAAGTTTGTATCATTGGGCCAAAGATAAAAGTTACGAAATATGTTTTGAAATGTCAACGTTGTAAATATGTACTGTATAAAATAAAAACATTTTCATAATATTTTCATAACCAGGAGTAGAATTTGAAATGACGCGAATGTACGTCAACGGTCGCGAATGCGTTAAAATAAAACAAAAATAAAGTATCTCTCCACTTCCCCTCGAAAAAAGGGAACTCAGTTATGGTTGCAAGACAAGCCATCCCCTCTCCCAACGGTTCATCCCACGCGATACCAGCAATCTTGCATCAGTCAAAGGATCTCGCCCCTTTTGTCCGTGACGTTGAATAGATTTTTCGGGGGTGTCGAAAACAGTCGACCGGTTTTGAAAAGTATACCGTCGCCGAAGGATAAAAATTGCCAGCTGAAAGACCGACGCGGTAGGAAAGGATTCCTTTCTCTCGCGAATAATAATCTCGGCAGTGATCTCGTTCCCTTTTCTCGAGCTGCGACGCTCCGACTGCCGACTCTCGACTAGCGACAAAATTAATACGCCTCGTTCTTGAATGGCATCCAGCGCGGCTTCTTTGAGTCAGTTTCAATGGGACACGAATTCCGCAAAGACGTTACCAACCACAATGGTCGGGAGAAAACTGCGCCATCTGTTCCTTCGCTTTATTACGGGAGGCCCTACCGATGGCCAGTGCGGAAATGTTTATCCTTACCCTTGTAATACTGCCCTGGATATCGCTAAATGCGATCGTTTAGAATCAGAAGGAAGCATTGCACGTATAATGTATATTTACGATTTTCTACATGACCCGTTCACTGCACAAATCGTTAAATTCCATTTTTTTGAAAAATTTTAAATTAAAGTGTCGCGAAAAGCGAGAAATTTTCGAAATTTTAATTACAGCACAGTTCAGCATCGACGTCCCCAGGCTTTTTTCAATTATCGCTAGAGCCTCAACGAGCGCGCGAGTAAAACAGATTCGCGCGTCAGAATAATCCGTAATTAGAAATTACGCGTGCGTCCCGCGATGGGGCGAGAATATAATCGATAAATAAGTATCGCGAGTGCGTTGAAAGTTCCGTCCCCCTCTCCCCGTGTTTAAGGCGAAACGAGATCGAGTAACTCGTTAGAGAAGCGGGCTAAAGATAAATCGCCTATTTTATATGCGAGCCTAGCCCCGGCGCCGTGAATGTACAGACGAAGTTTTGGTAATCGATAAACGCACTCGTAACTCTTCGTCCCCTCCCCCCAACTCTGCTTCTAACGTAATGCGGGAAATTTATTAAAACGTTCGCGAATTTTACGACCCTGTACAACACCGAACTCTTTTCGCGAAGCGTCCATCATCATTTTACGCGGATACAATGGCAATGTATTTTGACGTGTACCGAACGGCTAAATCTTTTACAGATTTCCCATAGATGATCTATGCCATTTTTCCGTCCTTTCCCTTCGCGGCGCTCCGACTCCCTGTATGGTCTCCGATTCAATTCCCCGTAGCGATTAATTGCGAGATTCCTCAAAGGGAACGAGCTCGTTAGGCTGAACCACCGTTGGGGCTAAATTTCATCCACGGTTATGGTTCATGAGTAATCAGACACTATTAGGTCTTATTTCGATGAAGACACCAAAGTCAATGTTACATAGGATACATTCTATCTCGATAACGAGGATTTATTGGCCGTTGATTTATGTTTTTACATATTGGGTTCTCTTTAAAAATATAATAAAGCGTTTTGCCTTGGGTATCAAGATTTAACACTAGATTATTATTTTGATAATCAAAATTTCAATCAAATTAAGGTTGGATTTCAAGCAAAAGGTTATAAACTTATCCCTTGAATAATTGCAATCAATTTGGACTACGGGACAAGTGGTAGTTGGCACTGAATGCGTTAATAATGTATCAGCCTGAATCACTTGAGATTATTATATAGGGAATTTTAGTTGACCTTGTTATTAATTTACATGTAAATCCATTCCGAACTTATTATTGGCAATCATTTCACTATTACGCTATCGCAAAGCAATCAATGTCTACCTTCAAAGAGAGCCCAATCGGGTATCGAATAAAAACGACAGAAAGACAAGTGGTAGGTACCACGAAATAGTCATACGGAGTCCGAATCGGGCACCCAAGGGGTCGTCGATTAAATATTGAATTAATAGGAGCCGCCAAGCGTCGCGGGACTGTTTAGACACGGTCGACCCAGTTCTCCGCTAAACTCTTCGCGAAATCCGTTTATCGATTTCACACGTTCGCGCGAAAATTCGATTTTCTCGAAACCGAGGCGAACCGAACGAAACCAGTAGTTGGCTCGGCGCTGTCTCGTCGTTTACCTTATTTCTCGACGAGGGCTTTCAGCTTTGAACCGCCCGTCTCCGTGAAATCATTTTCCATCCAACTTTCAAATATAAACGTATCTACTTCCCTTTGACGGGCCACGGAAGTCTTGGAAAAATCTGAGAGCGTAACCCCGATACAAACACAAACAGTGCTTACCCTTTGAAATCGTTGGCTCCTGCACAGTCCTCGCCTTTTTCGTACAACGAATCGACGTTACTCTGTTAATCGATCCTCCATATTGTTTGCTCTGGACCATGCGTTGGATCCTTTAGATAACCCGGAAGAGTTCCTGGGGATGGATGGCGAAATGTTGTCGAGTTGACTCTTTGCATCGAGGCTTCACTTGTAGTGTTTTGATTGAGAATTATTGCACTTTGATCAGAGTCACACAAATACACTTTCCGATTAGAAAAGTCCAAGGAAAAGTCACGGATAGTATTATAGTATTTCACTGGTGTCGATCGCGCAACCGTGATTAGAGTCTCTCGTTGTATTCGGTACTGCGATCGGTCCCGCATGTAAAGTGATAATATGAATTTAATATCACTGGGTACATGTACGTGTTAAGATCGATCGGTACATAGTTACACGCACGCCGTCCGAAACGGTACTGTCACTCTCGGGCTCGATCAGTCGTTCCATCTCCCCTCTCGTCCTCGAGTTGTCCTTGCTTCGAGCCTCGAGGACTTTTGAAAATATGTACGGGTCGCGTAGTTTTGTTTTCTTGCTAACTGCTCTCGTGACGTCATTCGATGTATCTCCCCATTCTGTGTTACGTAGGTATCATTTCCGAGAAATTTCCACTTCGCTGAATTCCAATCACGCGCATCTTGCCTGGGCCCAAAGTTTACAAAAACAGACAACAACGTTGGAATCCAACGGACTTGATTCGAAGTCGATGACTCATCCTTGGATGTGGATTCGAGTAAACATTCTGCGACGTATTTCAAATGAAACTACATTATAATTTAATGGATTAATATATTCATAATTGATATACGATCAGTCCATAAGTATTTATACGCTCCATGTCTATTGAAGAAACTTGTCTAAATTAAATAATAGATTAATGTTTCGAAATAAATGTTCCATAATAGATACGTACATGAATAATATATGTATAACGAAAAATTTATTTAGAAACATAAAACCTATCGTTTAATTTAGTACTTACAGAACTGAGTGTATTCGTGATTCTACAGGTGGCTCAAAACTATTACAGGTGACTTAATCTATTTACGTTCTATGCATCCAGTCATTTCCATCTAATTCAATATAAAAATACCAAAGCATGTCCATCATTTACCCTACGCAAACTTAATATACAACGTAATCGCACGTTCTCTCGCATGAAATTTTGCGTCTATACTGTCCACACTAACCATAAATACGACGCTCATTGTCTCCTATGCTGAATAACGCAGTCTTAGCAATCTGACGCCAACGTATCGCGGCGCAACTTTCGCTGGCTGCCGTCAATCTATTTTTCCTCGCATTCAAGCGCATTCGAAGCACCCACGTTCGCGATAACTGCTCCCAATGTCCTTATTGATTCCATATAAACAAGCGAAACGACAGAGTTGCGACAGTTTCGAAAACGGCGAAGGAGGCTAAAGAAGAAACAACCGTTCGCGATAATTACGCGACCGCGATCCCTGTTATTTCAATATTCCGAGCCGAGGCCGTTTCGGCCTCGATATTGGATTTCGGTGTCGCCGATGGATCCCAGCCACAGTCCCGCGATTCGATGCATAAGCTACCGCACGCAGTCAGCCCCGTGCAAAGGGGAAGGCAGTTACTCGGATACTCCGGCACCATTAGGCATTCAGGCTCGGTCGTGCAGACGGGGCTCCCGAGCTCTCTTTATCTAAGAATATTTGTTCAGGCGAACTCGTTGAAATTGAAACGGCCAGATTCGCGAGTTCCTCTCGATTCCCTCCGGGAGGCGGGAGAGGTGTCTCTTTCCTGGAAGGCAACCAACATAGCGACCTTCTTATTTATTTTCCCCGCGTCCAATTAAAGGTTTCGAAGATAACCACGAATTAACATGGATGACGTTCGGTGTCTTCTCACATGAGCTTGAGCTTGGTATATCTAAGTGCGTAACCGTCACATTAAAATACAACTCTTTCCGTTCTTCTCAACACATTTACGTTAATCTTGTCTTTGGTAGGTGCGGTCCAAAGGCCCTCTTCTAGCTCGGGTACCTCGGGATCGCTAAGCCCGTACTGTAGCTGCATATTCGCATGCTACAGCCCCTGAGGGTTCTCACGCGAGTCACTGTCACCTCCTACTGAGATAAGAACTGATGTCGAGTCACGCTCGACATAGGAGTGCAAAGAGTTGAAGGTGTAGAGGAAATATTCCTACAACGGATATTACACACAGAAAAGGAATTTTCACCACCTAAGTTGGACTTCCTCGTACAACTAAAAATGAAAAGTCGAAATACACACTTACTAATATTCCTGAGCAAAATAGAGATTCTCTACATTCATCTTGCGCGCGTTTGGATGTCCCCCTTTCATTTGTTACGAAGCCTCTTCCCTAGTTACGCCGCTGATTGCGACCAAGTAGTCTCGCAACGAGACCCCTTTTCACGCTCGCGGGTCGCTCCCGCCCGCATCGAGCCGCCACTGGCCTAGATTCGGTTTTCGTTCGTTTATTCGTCGCTTCCACTTCTGTTTAACTTGGTCGTCCCCCTTGGGGTCACGGGGAGTCAAGCCACGAAACCTTATTACGAATTTCACGCATCCCGAGTAAAGGGTCCCGCACCTCCGACGGCGTGTGGCTCGTTTCTGCCTGGCAGGTGTTTGTTTTTTCTTTCCCGTCCTGGTTTTGCCTGTTTCTCCACGCGTGCTTATTTACAGAAAAAGGAAACCAACCTGCTCCAGGAATAATATCGCGCTTCCCGACGCGCAGCAGGAATTAATCGACCATTAGATTTTTAATTGCGCTCTCCTCTTTCCTGTTCGTCGCTGGCAGGAGATACTGCTGAGATTCGCTCACCCTTATCCTAAGGGTTGAGTGGACCTTTAGGAGTCAGGGAGGTGCGCGGTTCTTTATGGATTCGTCGCGAGAACGCACGTTTCGTCCCAGTTTTAACGAAATTGTGAGGGAATGTTTGATAGAAAATATGGCACCTTGGATTTTGAGGGCAGTGTACGCAGGGGTGGGTCATAACTGGTGTTACAATCTATAGTAGGGCTGTTCTATATAACAAAATGAATCGAATGTGTGCGACACGATTGTTTACTAGTGATCATTGTTTCGTAGAAAATTGAATCGGAAAGCTCACGGAGTCTGGCGTATCTGACCATTACTGGCCATTTCTACTGAATTTATGTATGCACCCATGACGTTGCACTCTAACTAATTTAAAGCTCCCTTAAAGTTATCCAAAGGAGACTCCTACATTCTAGGCTATCCACTAATATCCGCGATACCACGATATTGTTCAAGTGAAAGAGGAACAGGGAGGTCGCGAGCCAAGCGAGGCGTAAAGAATGGCGCGCCTAAAAGAACAGAACAAATCAGGAAAAGAAGAACGAACAGGGTTCCCTTTTGTTTCGGTAGCCGAAACAATAGCATCGACTTTTGCATCGTTTAAGCATGACCCGCAAAGCATGCTGCATCGCTTCCACTCGTGGTACATGCGCATACATCGTGCGCTTGTATACGGTCAGTCCTATAAATATTCGTACCCTCTGTGTTCATTGAAGGTGTTTGTCTAAATTAAATAATAGGTTTGATGTTTCCAAATCAATTTTTCATTATATATACACAAGTGTAAAGTTTGTCCATGTACATATTTATAATGAAACATTTATTTAAAAACATCGAACCTATTATTTCATTTAGACAAACTTCTTTAATAGACGTAGAGGATACGAATATTTATGGGACTGACTGTATATCGCCAGTCGGATAAATTCCACGCGGTTGCGACGATACACGAATCTGTTTGTCTTCTGTGAAATTAATGACGCGAGACTGGTTCCGGGTGCATGAAACGAACGTGAATTGCGATTTTGCTGTTGAGGTGAATGTCTTGTAGTGGCATTGATAGAATACACGTTTCGCGGTTGTTACTTCGGAACGGTGCAGCTGCTGGGGAGAGAAAGACACTAATTCTTCTCTTGGTATATGGTTCCAGGGGTTTTTGAAATCAACTTGCTTTAATAGTTGATAGTACGTGAACGAGTAGCAGTAGAGTTTCATATGTAAATAATGGTGAGCGTGCTTGTTAATTTCGATTTATTGTAGTTCGTAGAGTAACATTCGATATCGAGATTAAACTGGAGTTCTCTGTCTATTATTCTCATGGAATTCGCGTATTAATTCCATCTAAAGTTCGCCGAACAGTAAATAATTTCGCTAGCATCTCGTCGAAAACGGGGTGGCAGCCGACCCATTCGAGGGAAATTTCGGCTGGAAATCCAGCTGGATGCTCGGCTTATCCTTCGCGTCTGCCTTTCGACGGGCTCTCGGTGGAGTCGTAAAAACGTCCGCGGGGTTGCGTAACGCTCGCGTGCCAACGACCCGGTTCGCGTGTTCCTGGGTGCAAGGTATCGATGCGCCTTGCAAACGAACACGCGTACCCGGCTCTCCCGAAAATTGCAACCGGGATTGGTTCGGAGTCACCGCCACCGATCGGCCACGTTCTAGGACGCGCACGTACCGCCCCGAAATCCCTGATTTACCGCCAGGAGGACCACGCTCGCTGTTCTCGGCTAGGCGAAACGTGGCCACGCACACACCATCCGCCTGATAATCTATGTGCCGTTGGGTACGTTCGTGTTGGTGCCTGCACCTACTTATGCGCGCGTGCACCGTGTCGAGGGTTCCCATGTATTTCTCGTGCGTGTGCGCGTGCCCGGTATCTATTTACACGTACGACTCTCGCATTCGGACCAATGTTTACACGTATTCCCCCGCCGCCTCTGTTCGGTTTCGCGTGTACAGGGCGATCCTAAATCGGCTGGCTGGATTTTCCATGGCAACGGGGTAGTGCTATGGTTGAATGTATGTATGTAGGCCAGTCTACGGAACTGTAATGATCTACGACGGATTTTCGTAGGTAAGCTTCTAAACAAAATCATATCTTTTTAGCGTTGATTAAGTTGATCTGGCTCATCGCAAAGCAGAGATGGATTTTGAGTCCCTGGTGTTTCCTATACCAAACAGTGCCCACGCGTTGGTCGCCTTATGTCTGTAGTTTGATCCGCATCGATCTCCCTAGCCGTGAAATCGATACCAAACGGCAACCCACCCGTTCTCAATTATATCTATCCGTAGCAATCTATTCGTCCAAGTTTCTTCTTCCGCACATCAACGTTCTAATGTAACTCTCTCTGACGCTGGCAATTCAAATACTTCCATGAAATTCGCTACCATACCATCAGTGTTTCGTCGCTTATGCGTTCCAAGAATGTTCGACATCCCTCACGTCTGCATATCGCGCCACCAGCCGAATCCTCGAGCTGCTCGTTGCATGGTCGACTTTTCGCGACGTTCCAACTCGCAAGGGTCCCAGTTTCCGCTCGTTACGCGCGACGATACGAAGAATTAAGAATCGCGGGTCTTTCACGGAGACAGAGGTAGAAAGAGCCCCCTCGGGAAGCCAGTGTCCGCGTAATTAACGTTGAATTTAAAGAGACACTTAGACGCAAAGATTTTTTTCTACGGCCGTGTATGCGCGGCCGTAGAATCTCTGTCCTCGCTTTTCATTCCCCCGTTCTCGCTGTCACGTCGCCGCCCCTCCTCCCTCCGCGGGAAGCTCCTTAAATTTTACAAAACACCGACGGTCGTGGCAAACGAACAGACAGACGGACAGACGGATCTACGACGACCGAGCTTTCTCATCTTTCCGCTGTTTCTACCTCTTTTCGCCGTTTCTTCTCGCTGATCTTGCCCACTCGTGTCGCGCGAGCGCGTTCCCTACCCCTCGCCGTTGCTCTCCCTGTCTAGATTTAAAGTCGAGGCATTGTCACCACTTCTCCACAGCGTAACGACCTTTCTACCTCCCTCGCGTGCACCCTCCAGGTTCTCTCTGTCTGTCCTTCAACCCCTCCGCCTCGTTCACCCCTCTTGACTCTCGCCTTCTTTCACCCTTGCCTCCTTTCTTCCTCCTTCCACGCTCTGAAGATCGGCTCGAGTGGCTCGGCGTTTTGCGTGTCCCGGCAATTATCCCTTGCACTCGTTAATCTCTACCACCCCTCCCCTGCCGCTCTCTCGCCCCCTCATCGCCGTCGCGACGTTGCGCCAGCTACACCGGACGTAAATGCACGCGCGTTCCGTCAACCTCGTTGTCTCACGTGAGAGCACTCCGAGTACTTTCCGCCTCCTCTCTCCTCTATTGTCCCGTCGGTCGGTGTGTTGAACGTATCCAGGGACTCGAATATTTTAGATCCCCGCGCGCCTCGACGCTCCGCCGAGCGGATTTATCGCGAGCGCCACCCCCTCTCGTCCGGCGCTGGTGGACGCAAATTTTTGCCGAAAAACTCGCCGGTTTCGAACTTCCTCGCGTTAACGTGATTCCCTGCCAGCGCATTAACGGACCCAGAGCTACGAGTTCTGAGCGATTTTATTCCGCGTGGGTGGGCACCTCGAATCGACGCGCATTATGCAGGCGCGGATGCTGCTTATCGATAGAAGACGTATTAGGCGTTTGGTGAAATGTTTCTTGTGAATGGGAGGTCTCTGTAGTTTCGGGAGCTGCGGAAGGGGCTAGCTAAATAATCGCGGCACTTGTTTAATTGGAACGCAGCTTAAAAAGTATTAAACAATGCTCGAAGAGTACGTTCGAAATACCCAATTAAAATATTTCACTTTATGCTTCGGGTTGTTGAGATGCAAATATTCTACTTTTCCAAATCTTCCCACTTGTATATTTCAAGTAGCCTCTACTGTTTAAAACAATGTTCGACGTATTGTTTCTTCAGATTTCATTCAAATCCGATGCTCAAGCTTGTTGACCCAGACCAGTCTCGTGCTCCAGAAACCGACAATGAGAACGCATTAATTTTCTTTCGCGGGATGATAAATAGAATCGACCGAAAATTATGACCGGTCCTCGGTGGACAATTAAACGATCCGAAAAGTAGGTGGAACGGCCAGTCGTAAAATTTGGCGAGGTTTCAGGGAGGGCCCCGAAGTTTAAGACTGTAATGCCCACGTTCGTATAATTTGAGGTCTCGCGCCACCATTTAAGTCGCACGTGCCCTCAGTCCACCCTCGGAACGCGAACATTATTGCCGAGCTTAAAGCTCGCGTGCCTTGTAATCTTGAGCAGTGGGAACTATACATAATGCGGCAATTGCCAGCTCGTTTCGACGTGCTCTCGTGCTCCCTCTTCGAGCGTTTTTTCTCCCCTCTCGACGCTTTGATCGCAAAACGCCGCTGTGCGCGCAAATTGGATCGCCGACTCTTTTAAAAAAAAAAATCAGCTTGCGGTTCGATCGAATCGGGTAACGGTGTCCTGCGTATCGATCTATCGAAAAGCCCAACGAGAAAGGCTTGGGGGCGGAGGGGGTGTTGGTGGGCGAAAACTATTTACGTCCGCTTTCGTTCCCGTCCGACTATGGTTGAGCGCGTTTCCCCCTGCGTTTTAACGATCTCGTGACGCGTCGAGAACGTAATTACAATGGTGTGCGAATGTGCAATAATCTGAAACGTTTGCGTACCATTAGAATTACGTTTAGAAGGCTGTTAAATTAATTGCCACGTACCGTGAGCACATTTGTACGATGACGATTTGGACAAATTAAGAGAATCGGGGAAAGAGATAGTTAGCGATTAGCGACAGTCACTCTCATAAATATTCGTACCCTCTACGTCAATTAAAGAAGTTTGTTTAAATTAAACAATAAGCACTGTGAAGTTCTTATGCACTATAAGCACTATAAGTATATAATTTATCTGACCTCGCAATTCTTTGCAAGAATTTACGTTCTATAAGCACGAAGGAGGAATTCAACTTTCAGCGTGGCTGACGTAATCAATCTCATCGTGTTTCGCGGAGACGTCCCCCAGGTTCGATACACGTCTCCTCCTCTTTTGAGGAATGGCCTCTTTGTTTGCCAGATCCACGGAAAAGAAACTCGAGCGATCCTGTTTTGTCGTGACGGGCGTCGTTTTCGGGTCCTGCCCCTTCGGGATCCCGCTTTGCACACGCAGCACGTTTCCTGGCCAGACTTGGTATCCTTGCCTCTCTCGGTTCCTTTCCCTTGGTTCTCACCCCTTTTCCCTGCCACTTTATACATTTTTCCTATCGCATTCGCATTTGCCCGTGTCCGTGCCAGCGACCGAATCTCCACGTTCCGTTTTAAATCTGGCTGGGTGATGTATTGTCCACCAGCTCGTTTGTTTGCCTTTCTCGGACCGAGGAAAAGCAAAGGCCTAGGAAAGAATTTCCTCTTGGAAGAAATCGGAGAGGAGAGCTACCCAGTGATACACTCTTTGTATTTTTTAGTCTGTGCCCTACACATTTCGTAGTATCTATTCTTACTTTAACACTTTCGGTGCAATACATACTCATGAAAATATTTATAAAGCTAACATACTTTCGCTGTATACTTTCCACCCTTGATTTCTCTGTGCTCTCTACCTCTTGTTCCTCTTTATTTCCCATCATTTCTTCTAGAATGAAAGGCTTACCGTTCACACTGTTATCGACCATTTCTCGGAAGGAGCCTGCCGTGGGAAAGGATCAATCTGCAAATGCAGCTTTCTGGAAGTCCTGATGCGCCCAGCCAACCTTCGTTGGCAGTAATTTCAATGGATCGAGTTCCCCAACTCGAAGTTATCGAAACGCTTTTCGCTTTTTCGAGCAGATTGCGGGGCGTCCTCCGCGGGGTCAGGAGCAGTCCGTTCTCGTCGCGAGGTCCTTTTTCTTTTAAGCGCGTCTACGAATGCTCGTCGCATCGATAATTCAGCGCCGAATGGAACTGCATCGGGACACCGTCGTCTCTCAAGAATCTCTTTCGCGCGTCGCTTTTCAATCTCGAATCCGGAATTCCAATACGTGCCGGACCCGTAAACGTCCCGGCCCGTTTACACCGACGCGAGCACGCCTATTGAAGACCGTTTTCTGATTACACAGTCCCCGACGTTTTCTTGTTACGCCGTCTGACAGTTTCTCATTATAGATTACGTTCACCGAGTCGTCGAGTTCTCGCGAAAAACATGTCACTTCTTTCTCCCTTTCGTCGTTCCTCTCTCGACAATTCGCCATTGTGTCGACGCGATCGGCCTCGTAAGCTGTATCAGAGTTTCTCCAACTTTTGGAGAATGCTTGCTTTTTTCAGGGGAAAATTGAGAAAATTACGGAAAATGCGACTGGACTTCGAAACTGCTTCAGTGGAAACTGAAACTATAAGAACTTTAAATTTAAAGAATCAATCGTCAGGTTAATTCAGCCCCGAGTTTTTTCTAGCGTTGATTAATTCAGCAGCGAAAAATTAGAGGCAACGATACGGGCTTCCGATGAAGGCTTCCCCACCCCTTTGTCCTCGCGGAGGGAATTGTCGCGAGGGTGAACGAAGCCCCTGAATGAAATTCGGTGGAGGGGCAGGAGCGTTTTAATAAAATTAGTTGGCAAGTTCAGCCAATAAGGTGGCGATGAACGATGCGGTTCGCTATAGGTCGTGTTTGCGCCGCGCCGATAGTGATAATATTGCGGGGATGGGGACTGCCGTTGGCTGACGGGAAAATACGGGGGCTACTCAACCCGGCAAGTTTCCTGATTAAACCTGTTAATTTGTAATTAAACGGGACCCCCGGCAGACGGAGTTACCCATGGAATCGTATAATGGACGACACGCGACGCGTTCGCCAAGTTTCAACGAGGACAATATTCGCGACCGAGCTGCCGCGATCCCATCGCCCTGCGCGCTCTAATCGAATTCTTTCGAGCTGGAATATCCAGTTCGAGGTTCTAAAACCACCGGAGAACAATCGTAGTGGCTTCAGTTTCTACGACATACCCTCAAAATGGAAACCAACGGTTCCTTACAAAAGAGGAACGCGTTTCCAAAATTTTCAAACATCTCCACAAAACAGAATGCAAGTTTCTAACCTTAAGCAAGCAATTAACACTGAACCTATCGACGTTCATTTTTAACTATTTCTATCGTGATATAAAATGAGACTAGTCTTTAACCAAATATTTTTCAATTAAGTGCAAAAATATTTCACGTGAAACTAAATTCAATAATGCATGAAACAATTGTATAACTCGTACATAACGTACGAGAACCGCATACAAAAATTTGAAAACAGTTATTTGACCGGTCATGATAGGTTGTGTTAATGAAGAACTCAATCCTATCTCAACCGTCCTTTCTCTTCCCCAGAGTCTCTCTCCCAGCGGTTTAAGGATAAATCTGTTTTTTGTTTTCGAGGGAACTTTTGTTCGAAAGAATCTCTATTCGTCTCTAACGCTTGCAAATTGCACGACTTTCAGGTGAACGTTTTCCGCGGCGAGTCGAAAGGAAAAAGCGAGCGGAGCACTTTTACGCTCAGCGCGCGCCGCGGGGACAAAGTAGAGAAAGCTGCGGCTCGGTAGAAAAAAAAATCGCGAAGAAACAAAAGCGCGAGTGCCGCGTAGAAAAGTTCGCGTGGTAAAATACTGGCTCGATGTTTATTTACTTTCACGCTTTCCTCGAGTTCGCGAAATTCGCGACGCCTCTGCTCGTTGGATACGGGACACGGAATATCCTAGTAAATATCAGTATTTGGGACGTTTATTGCTCCATCCCTGGCCGACAACGATTTTTTCGGGTTAAAATATTTCGTCGCATCTGTTACAGCCTCTCTTGGTAGAATGAATTTTATTTTATCTTTCGAAACGGGAATTATTTGTTGATCTTTCGTAAGTTCCTTGTAAGCAATTCATGCTTGGATCAAACAAGTGGTCGAGTCTGTAGAGGGCTGTTGAATTATGAGAAGGTACTGTCTTCTGCAAATTTTCGGAATAAGAATTTATAACGGACGCGATGCACTCATTCGAAAAATAAAATCGAAGTCAAAACAACCTAATTACTAACTTACAGTTTGATATCCATACTTTATGATACTCGCGTTTTCAAGAAGACAACAGTGTGTTCTCCCCCAGTAATCATTCCCCAAGACAGACGTCCTGGAAGCTAAGCACGTCGCCGAAGGAGGCGATAAAGAGGTCGTCGTGACGCTCGAGTCGACAATTCACCGCGGCGATCATCGCCACGCGCGTTCACCCGGCAATAATAATCCACGGCAATAACAGAAACAACCATTAGCGTCCGTGCACTCGATTCGACACTGCCGCGTACTTTTATTGAAAACGTAATTTATGGAGAAAACACATCTGCGTAATAAAGAGCGGGTCGTTAATTTTTCTGCCGCGCCAGCCGTTAGCGGAACAGGAGTAATATTTTCGCAAGCGTTTTACCTCTGGCCTCGTCCACCTCGGCCGGCATTCAATGCTCACAGCCGCTTAATGTTCCGTTGCACCAGCAGAAACATTTAAATCGCGGCGCTGGCTTTGGCGTTCTTTCAACGCTCCCTCTGGTTTCTTTTACGCGACAATCACCCCCGACGTTTCCTTTTCCCTCAGATTGTCCCTCGGATACTCCTCATTTTCAGATTCAACATATTTAGGGGTCTTGTATCAATATTTAGATAATACACTTGAAAATGTAAAGAAGATTAACCGAGGGATTTTGGATTTTGGATGTTTTAGATCAAAATGTATCGGACCTAATTCTGCTGCTTTGAACTTATTTTGAATGATATTTCACGAATCAAACATAACACTACCAATTACCTTAGAGTACGAGTAGACTACAAATGAATATATCCATGTCCGGCCAATGCTGGCCCATTCTACTTGCGCGCTGAACTCACGAATGTCGTCAAAACACCTAAGCCTTCCCTTGATGTCGCTACCCGTGTCAATCGTTTCAGCCGCTAAACCTACATTCCCAACCCACGTCATGTCTCAATTTCTGTACAGCTAGCGAGCACGAACACCACCGCGTGACGTTCGCCCAGCCATATTTGCAACACGTCCCCTACCCATCGGCCCGGCAGGCGTGATTAGATTTTTGGCATCGAGCCATCGGCGTAGCAACAACCGCGACGCTCGGTGAATCGATTTGCAAAGCCCGATCTCGAAACAAATTACGCGACCGATGGACGTTACACTGGCGAGTTTCGAAAATCATTACGAAGCTGCCCCCGAATTGCATTATTCAATTACCGGCGGCACGGATTCACGAAATTAACGACGAAAGCGAGCGACGTCGCTCGAAATCGAACGTTTTTGGACAATGCGAAACGTCAGTTGCGATAAGGACGTAGAGAAATTCCACAGGAAATTGGCTTGAACAAACATACCACTCGACAGTGTAATAATTAAAAAATGGATATTCGAGGCATCAGATACTAGAATATTTCGAGAGCATTGCAGCTAGCTTCTGACACATTGGTATATTAAATAACAAGTTTAGTAAGCACTTGATTATTACATAGAAGTATTCCAAACGGACATGTGCTCGAACCTTGGTGAACGTTGGCACATATGATCCAAGCTGTACACGAAGAAGCAGTTGCAATGCTAGCAATAATACTCAGTTAGTATCACACTTGTTACCTTCAGAATATAATTACTCAGGCAGAGTGACAATTTGCAATCGCAATTCGACGCTAGAAAAACGATGAAAGCGAAATCTCCTCAAGTGGTTTCGCACGTCGGTTTTACATCTGTATTAGCGTGCACGACGCGCTGGAGTAGATCGATTCGTTTCCATCGCTCGTCAGCGTTCATTGTGCGAAATTCAGTTTTTAATTCTTGGCGAGCGTTGATACGACCTTTCGACGAACAAAATGAACGGCTGGGCTCGCGCACGGTGGAAAGTTGACGCGGACTGTCCAATATCGTTAAATGAAACGCAGCTAGATATTGACTCGCCGTTAATAAAATGGCAATATTAAGTTATCGGGTACACAATATTACGTCGATATTGGGTAAATGTTTAATATGCAGATACCGAAGGTAATCGATACAGAACGAATAAAAATCTAATTTCGCGAGCAGTTATGTTTTACCTCGGTCGAACCGCAGTCATATCGGGCGTTGTTAATCGATGTGTTCGCGTTGTTTTTCAATATATCGCAAGCCGTGAAAAGAAGCGGCCATGCTCGAGGAAGAAGAACCCGATTTCTTTTATGAAAACCCAGTCAATGGGATGAGGGAGAGGGAATCGGTGGAGGCACTCGTGGTCGAGGGTTCCCATGGATGTATTCCAGAGCCCCAGGGGTTGCCAGACGCGCTTCTGTTAAATGTATGAGCTTATCGTGCCAAGAAGGGATAAAAGTGACGGTGAAGAAACGCGACAAGGCGAATTTCATCGAAGTTGTCGCTTGTAAGGGAAGGGCGTTATCTCGACGACGTTGTTTTCGTTGGCCAGGCGAATGTTTCCACCGTTGTCCCATTCCTCTGACTAATGTTTTCCAGAAACGTCATGTGCTGCTAACGTGAACATCGGAATTAACGGTGTATCGTGTCGCAGTAATGCGAAGGTGTGGCGTTACGGTGGATCTTATACACCCGACAGTGCCTGGGTTAACGAGGAGCCCCGACATGTACGGAACTTTTATACGAAAGGATTCTCGTGAGCCTTTTTATCGACAGACCTCTGCATCGATTGGAAAGTTTTCTCTCTCGAACGATAAAAGTAACATGTTGGATTTATTTCCTTTGATGCTGTGATGCACGGAGAGGAAAAGCAGAGAGAAAAATTGATAACAATAATCGAATCATTGGTCCCTTTCACTTTGAATTCGAGGCTTCCATAATTCTCCATAAAATAGTTCAATAATCTTTTAATCTCGTGTCTTCGTTAATAAGATTCGCTGAAGAGTCGAGTATTTGGCGCACCACCGATTAAAATCGTTGCAACACAAGCGTTTTCATCGAGTCCACGATTTTCACGCAAATATTCATTGTAGGAGCGCTTGGTCCCCGAACAAGAGGGTCCTTTATGCAGGCTTTTCCCCCTTTTCTTCGTGATGTCCAACCGCGGCTGGACATCGACGTTCCCCGACTGCTAATGAACTCCATTGAAACGAATCGTCGAACCGATAATAATTAGCGTTCTACCAACTTCCACGGTTCCTATCGCCTCTGTCTTTCATTCAGAGGTTTGGACGATCGCCTCTCCTGCTCTCCTCTCTCGAGGCTGGATCGAAAATGGCGGCTCGTAATTACAAAGCGGCGAGTCCCAGACGAGAAACATAGGTGGGTTGGTTTTCGGAAAACGGAGGCCTCGGCCAGCTTTGCCAGTGACAGGTAGATGAAAAGCCTCGTTAAAATGTCTGCGATTCTAAGCGACCGTGGAAGGACGCCACGGCTGAAGCCATAGGGACGGGTAAGTTATGTCGAGGGAGTTGAAGCGTCGGTCTAAGCATCAAGACTAAGTTACTGCTCCGCAGACGCGCTTGATGCACGAACTAATTAAACGGAAATTTAATACGCGGGATTAATCTGCCCGATATTCCTCTGTTCCCTTGCGAATGGAATCCCACAACTCCACGCTAGTCTTCGAGCATCTTTGAGCTGGCCGTTGATAACAGTTCCGAAGCGCAGGACGACTACAGCGATCTTGCTACGTTTTACGATACTCGAAACTGGTGATAAGTACTTTACCAACGAATAAACTTCGTGCGCTTTGAATGCCAGCGATTAGCGTTTTATCCGCTTATGGACTTCGAATGTTGTTCCTATTAAACGTTTTACGTGGATTGAAAGTTTGGAGCATCATAAATATTCGTATGTGAAAATTTAAGTAACTTCAAAAAATTTTTAACGAAAATCCCTCTTGTGATAAATATCAAAGGATCGTTTAGGACGCGAATATCGTCGCGATCGGATTAAGGTTGATGAAACGGTAGGTGTCACGAATTACCTAGGTTAAAACACCGCCCGCGGACATTGGAATATTAATAAATATTAAAAGCAATATCGCGCGGCGCTACGCGATTTATTATTTGCGTTCCGTAAGTGCTAATTAGAGCTCGAAATGTGACGGTGCTCCGGTTCGAACGCAGAGGAATTCGTTGTATTTAACATCAGAATCCATTACACTAATTACGCAGGATCCTGACGAATCCGATGGCGAGACGGAAAAACGTGCACTGTCGCACGTCCAGCGCCGTGTGGGAAGCTTTACGGTTTAATTACCAGCGCGTCACGAGGCTCGTTATACCAATTACGAATATTGCCGATATTTAAATAAACTTCGTTTTCCAGCCCAGTAAATAGCCCAACCGATTTTCCCAGATTCCCCCTCATACGTGCCTGCGATAACGAATTTGATTTGCTCCAACGCACCGATGATCTTTCGCGGACGTTAACGACGATGTCCCGGTAATTATGAGTGAACACGATCGACTAGGGAAAATGTTCTCATTACTGACAAGAATTCAAGGATTCTTCAGGGGAGTATTAGCAAGCGATTGACGAGGTTTGCCCAACAAAAATGATTAATTATGAAAATAATTTAGGATTAAATTCTAATATTTACGAAAATAAAAACTACTCCGAAAGAGTCCGTGTTTGAGCACATTTTCATCGTTGAATCCTCACGAATGCGTTAACAATATTCTGCTGAAGATATGAATCCATAACTTTTGATTTTGGTTAGCGAATTACTCAACCCCGCGTGACGTTTGACGTTGTACTACACCCACGCCACTCAGAAACAAAACATGCGAGAAATAAACTGGAAAGGTTCGGTTTGTTTGTACCAGGAAGTGAACGGCGCGACGGTTGCAGTGGAACGGCGTAGAAAATGATGGTCGATTGTCCGAATTCGGGGGTTTCCATGGAGCGAGCCGGGTCGGTTACGGGACGATGGAAAAGAGAGAGCGACGCAGAAAATGGTTTCGGCGAGCACGAACGGTTCATTACACCTCGAGCTCGTGTTTCGGGGGTGGTCGAAAGTGTAGCTTTGCGGAGAGGTCACTCGCAAACCTGGCGCGCATACAAAGACAGGCCGCGGCTCTCGCGTACACACGCCGCCAGAAACGGCTAGATAAACGATGACGGAGCGTAGACGACAGCCGAAACCCGCGAGCGTTTTAATCTACCGCTCGGCAAAGCTATTACACGCTACCGGTGGAAGTCATTTCGAGACGGTGCGCGTTCGTCCGACTTCCTGGTCGCCGCGAGAAACAATGGAAATTAGGACTTCACCTGTCGACCTGACCCCACCCAAATCCATACGTTATCGCTTTATTCGGGCTAATCGTCCATCGCCTCCCTCCCCGTCCGACACAACCGCATGAACGTGCCGAGGTTTCGCTATTGCCTCTGACTACTGTCTTATTTTATGTGCCTGGTAATACTTTCGCGAATGACCAATAAAATAAAAGGTTGAATTATAGGAAATGTACCAACAAATATTCCAAAATTTTTACTTGTTACAACTGTTCGTTGTAGGTAGCAGCAGTAGGTCATGTTTATACATTAGACAAATTTGTAATTAGTATAGATAGATATCCACTGTTATTTTACCGATGTTTTAGCGATGTTGACCTGGAGGTAGGTTAACCACGTGTTTGTCTATTCTATACAGAGATATAATTACGTGGAATTTGCATTAATTGGATGTTGTATTTATAATTACTAATTTGGGAATATTTGGCCACTGCTACAACATATTATCGCAATTAAATTGAATCTGTTAATTACATTTAAAAAAGACTCTTCGTGAAACGAATTAACTGGCATTCTTGTTTATTGGTCGACCGAACAATTCAACGCGTGCTCACTTATAGGGCTGAAACGAAACGATTTGTACGTCATTTGGCGACTCCTTCGCCCTCGTCTTCGCTTCTCCCTATAATTAACGGTTTCCCGCCACGGACGCTGTCAGTTTTTCCGACCCTGTGCTCCCCCGCGTCGATTGAAGAATTAATCTCCATCTTCGACACGACATCCTATCAGTGATAGGATATCGAGCCACCGCCCATTTCCTTAATCGCACCACCCGAGAAGTTTTAACGCTTATGCATCGACCACGTTAAATATTGATTTCTCTCGCCACAGAGGAGCTACCACTTAAAATAGCAGAGATGCAAGGGTGGCCTTTTTCACCCTGACGTGTTCTATACGGTTCAGCAGTTCAACTTGAACTCACAAAGCAACCAATAAACAATAAAGATTCACCAATAAGAGGAGTATCAGGCCTGGTAACTGTGTAGAGGTGTCAAAGTATATTGGAGGGAAAAAAGAAGCCTCGTAAATCGCAGTGATGTCACGAGTTAAGATCAATAAATGGCTGTGCGCTACAAAACAAAAGTGGCTCATACCTTCATTACCTTTAAACAAAGAAAAAAAAGAAAAACCTAAAAACAAATAACTTCGAATATAATAGCGTGTTTAACGACCATCGTTTTATTTCAACAATCGGTCTCTTGTGTTCGCTGCGAATAGAAATAGCTAATTTACAACGTCTGCAAGCACTGTGCGAATTGACGTGCAGCACACTCCTATATTTAAGTTAAATGATGTATCGCCAATTAAACTTATTCGATATTTTTATTCTAGGCAAGATAGTCCAATTAATAGCGACTTCACAACTTTATGGCAGACATGTTTGATTTACCAGTCAATTTGGAGGTCACCGGGTGGTTAACGAAAGGATTGACCCGTCTACTTTTCCACGAGAACAATTTAGTGGCAGGTTGTGCGCCAGCTCCGTCCTCGCTCATATGAATTATCATCGTTTGAGAACGGTTGTACATCTTCCGAAACATTAATCTTGCAGGAATCCGTGCGCGTCACGGGTCGCACCCGGTACATGACAACGCCGGAGGGAATAAAGCCCTTGATATTTGTAAACTACAATGCTGATCGCTAAAACTCGAGGGGGTGTGCGGAATTGGACGCTTAAAAGGAAGTTTCCATTTTAATTGAACAGTCAATTCTCGAAGGGAACCAAGAAATCCACGGGTGCTGTTTTACGAAGTCCAATTGTACGTAACTCTTCCAATTCCGCGGCCAGGATCCGCGACGCGACAGCAAACAATTAGTGCAGGCGAAAATTTGAAATGACACCTGGGTGGTCGGTGCTGCGTCGACGACGGTAATTGGGAATACTCGTGATTTTTACGAGACGACGCGTCACGAAACGCGGACGTTGCTTTTCCAACGTTCTGAATAATCGTATCGCGAGAAAAACGAACGCAAACCTGTAACGAGTGGAACAATCTTCGCGATTCGTCAACCAGGCTTGTTTGGAAGGAAACAGAGGCGTTCCCAACTATTTACCGATTTAATCGTCGTATAAATCTTCGTCAGTTTGACGGAAATTTTATGTAAGGGTCGAGGGGGTGGACAACCACCCTCTGCAGCGCGTGAAATTTATTGCTTTACTTACGAGGAATCTTTAGCTTGAATATAGAAAAAATTACCCGTATTTGGGAATTTTTTCTGAAGATATTAAACGTCTAACGTAATATATTAAAAGTCTGATTAAAATGGTACCGGTATACCTACGAACGAATTCAGATTCATTGGACTTTTAGTATAAGTTAATGTTTTAAATACTGTTTACCGTTGACCTCATGGTTTATACGTAACACAACGCTCCACTTTCTAGAATTGGACTCTATTCTTGCCTGTTCGATTCTAATTGCTATATACCGTCTCAGATCATACTTTCAGATCCCGAAGAGAAGCTATTCCAGAGGTCGACACGCCCATTATTCCAAGTAATCTTTTTAATCGATTGCAATTTAATTTCCACTCTTTCGTTCCATGATTTAATATCTAATTATATAATTTTCATTCTAGAAAAGGATACGCCGCTGTTTACCTTCCGTTTGAAATTTTTACGTAGCTAAGAATTTTTCCCGTCTCTGGCGTGGCTTAATAAACCGAGGAAAGGGTTCTTCGCGGAACCCCTTCTCCGATCAAATATTTACGTGGCCGATACGCTAGCCGGCCAGAGGACAGGCTAATAATTGCCTTGGAGACAGGGGAGACGGACAAACGCACAGGCAAACTTGCGCGAACGTAAAACGCGTAATTGTCTCGTCTCTCGTCCCTCGTCGAGAAACTTCTCACCGTGTGCTCGTGCCTCGCGAGACATAGTATCGCGGCAAATACACTCCAAGGGGCGAGGACACTCGGGGTAGAAAATAGAAGCGGGGAGAGGACTCGTTTCACCTCCACGGCTCTTCAATGCAACAGCGTCGCGCGTGTTTGTATGCGTACACGTCTGATTGAATACACGTTTCGATGTACAATACATTTGTTTGAACGAATATATGTACACCCTCGCTCAGAAGCATATGTGGACGCTTGCTTAATAGAAATAGATATCTAATGAAAATTGCGAACCTATTAATATCAATTGTATCATTTATGTTTCGATGTGTTTATGTTGCCAGTAAGTGTACCATACTTATGAACGAGGGTGTATGTACGTATTTATGTACGTTTGAATGCATGTATAAAGCTGTTTGACCACGTATGTCGGTCTCAGTTTACCTTCGTATCTCGAGAATGGTTCGTCCCAGAATTATGAAATAGTGGACAGCCTTTTTCGACTGTTACGGACAGTTCCGTGAACCGTTCCCGCCGAACGCGACGCGACGATCGATTCCTCGGTCGTCGGGAATACGAGACTAACGGCCGCAAAAATTGCCGCGATAACGACCTCGGTAAAATCGACGTCCCAAAGACGGGGGTCACGCGGGACCATAACGTCCCTTAACGGCCGTCTTTGTCGACGCTGCGGCAGATCGTCGAACTTTGCAAGAAGCTTTTACGAGCTCGTACGCGGGACGGTAAAAAACCTTGACGCTATCCACGGATGAAAGGAATCCGACTATAAAGTTCCCCTTAACGTCTGCTACCGCGCGATATCGCGAGGATCCCGGTGTTGTTATCAACAAACCGGCCAGAATAGTTTTGGGCAGCAGTCCAGCCAAATGCGCGACTATCCCTCTTTTTGTTCGGTACCGAGCTTTTTCGATCGCCTGACACTCTTCTGGCGAATCGTTCTAGAGATTCTGCGAGTATTATTAACCTGGTGAAAAGTGGTTGCAAGGAGTAGGTGTGTTATCTTTGGAGTGGTCTAATTTCGTAGTTCACTCTTTAGTGTTTAACACAGCAGATCCTAAATATTTAATGAATCTTATTTGTAGATTTTCCACCACTTCTCTGTGGATTCACCCTCTTTTCAGATTCAGAGCCGACGAGGGTCCGTTTTCGGTTTTACTCGCGGCGTAATCCCGTTGGTTGGAGCGTTGTTGAACGAGAGGCCAAGGATTTAACGCGGTGAACACGAATGCCGCGCAGTTTGCGGTGGCCAATTTCGGAAGGCTATAATCCTAGGCGCATAAACGTCCTCGGTGAAAAGACACCTGCCCTGGCGAATCGCCGGCCTAGTCCCGTTTGGCGCGCATCCGGCTCGCTTCGACCGGATCGCAATAAATAACCGGCTTTAGGGCCGGCAGCGGATACTTCCTTCCGATTGTCCGACCTGCTCTTACTTTTACTGCTGCCAGTTAACGACCCCCGCCCCTACGGAACGCCCTTTGTTTCTTCCTCTTTCACGCGAACTGAGACTCGTGAAATTTTATCGAAACGCGGCGTTCGTTTTACGGACGAACGCCGCAACGGCCTGCCGCCGTAACCAAAGCCTCTCGTGCGTTCAAAGCTGCTCGTTTCACCCACATAAACTACCGCGGTGTAATCTGTTCCGTCTCGACCCAACGATACAGTGGTGCGCAATCCCCTCTCGAATACTTTATTGCTGTTGTCGCTAATTTTGTGTTTCCCTTTTGTTTCAGGTAAGTTGTGCAAATCTAGCATAAGGGGACCAATGGGTGCTTTCCAAAGAAACTTCTCCTTCCAGGTATTTGTCAAAACTAATATCAGAACCTCATATTTACCAATGAAAAATTAAATACCCTAACTTATTACAATGCATGAAGCCGTTAAAATAAATCGAAAGTATGGAGTGAAATGGTGGTAGGCCAATGGACATTCCGAAGACAGGCAATGCGAGCTGCGACGTAGGAATAGAGGGCCGATAAGATCGATCGGTATCGTATTACTACTCGCATCGGATCTGTCAGCCGCGTATCCGTTACCTCCTCGACTTGTAAATAAATTACGTTCGCGTGACATTTACCGGACTGCGAGGCTTCCAGCGCTTCTGCTTCCTCCCTCGATGAATTCCCGGCATAAAAGGGCTGGCCTCGGACAAAAATGTGCTAGCACGCCGGTCACTCAAAGAGCTTTCCCATGAGCGCGGACGTCGCAGAAAAGAAAAGAAAGAAACGTGGAAAGATCGAGGGTGAACGAGTCCGGGAAGAGAAAGAAAAAGCTTGGAACCGAGAGGAGGGAAAGTCGGTCAACCTTTCCGCGATAGGGTCGCTGGATATTTCTCCTTTTGATTGATCATGCGCTAAGAGGAGT
This sequence comes from Hylaeus anthracinus, assembly GCF_026225885.1. Lineage (NCBI taxonomy): Eukaryota > Metazoa > Arthropoda > Insecta > Hymenoptera > Colletidae > Hylaeus > Hylaeus anthracinus. The sequence continues at coordinate 12,323,117 of NW_026535284.1, forward strand.
CGCTTCCTTTCCTGCAACTTTCAAGGACGAGTGACCATTCCGCGAATGCCGACCAACCGAGCTTCCGCATTCCTCTTTGCGACTCGTGGCAGGAGACGCTTTGGAGAAACCACGGTTGTGCGAAATAGTTTAGTATCGTTGGGGCTGATTTCTATTACCTTTATGTAACGCAATTTCTAATCGTGCATTTTGCAACGAGATGGCGCAGAACGCAAAGGGTTAATTCAACTATCCAAAAGTGATGTTCCGATCTCTGACTTTATCTAAATAGTAAACCTACAGATCAAACATCTATTGATCTGTAGGTCTTGTCTTTTTTTGATCCCGAAAAAGTAGAACGTCTTATTATACGAATATTCCATAAAGCAATCAAGAACGTCGGAACAGATGATTATCGCCCTGTTAATACATATTTAACAATTTTGCCGGTGTATCCCAACGGTTGATCTATTAATAACCGAGACTTCACGCTCGCACGGGTGGTTGCGTCGAGGAGCGCGCGCCACGGAGGCCAGAGGGTGTTTCAATTAGCGAAACAAATTACTCGCGGGAACGGGAGGCCTTAATCTCGGAGACGACGGGATCACGGGGAACTTTGACCGCATTTCCTCGGGTGACAGGGCTCCATTACCCCTTGTCGGTGCATCCTGGCCCTGGTGCAACAGTCGCGGAACTCGTTACGCGGCTGGTCACGTGACCCGATGCACTCGAGGCTCCCAAGAGTACGGGGATCTTCCGCGATCGCCGTGAGGAAACGAGCAACGTTGTTGCTGCATCCATTCCAGCGAGCGTGGGGGATCGCGGAGTCCTTAAAGAAACATGGCACCCGCCGGAGGGGGTAAGCGCCGTAATGGAGAACGTACGGCGAATGGTGGATCGAGGATGGATAAAGGGGTTTTATTATGTCTGGCCGGAACGAGTCACGCGAGCGGGGACGTAAGAAAGATACAGCGCGAAAGCATCGACAAAAACAGCACGAAGGGGGTTAGTTTCTACGCTTGGGACCGTTTCGTGGAGAAATGGGGGCGGTAAAGGGGAACGGTGTAAAAGGTTTTACTATGCCGCTGGACGAGAAGGTGACTAAGAGCTTGAAATAAAACCCGCGTTATGTTCGTTGCTCGGCCGTCTCTTATTTCAGAGTTGGGATGATCACTTTTGTCAGGATTAAACTGTCGTGTGGACATTGGCGTAGATTCTAGAGTGCGGAGCTTTCAGATCGCGATAACACGAAGCGAGAAGTCTTTTTATAAATCTCAACTTTTTTTTATCGCTACATAAACATTAACGAATATTCAGGAGAATGTTCGTCTTTAGACTCCGGTATTTCTCCATTACTTCTGGCCAGGCTCCTCGGCGCATTTCACAAATAACCTCAACTGTAACGAAACTATTCCATTAAGATAGTGGAAACAGCGCCGGATCTGGAAGGGAAAACTGCCTTTCAGATTTAGATATGCCTCTTGGTCAACGTGATTAATGGCGGAAAGTGTACGATGTCTCGAGGACTTTCTGTGTTTCATTTCACGAAAATCACGTGAGCTCGTTACATCGTAGATCAAATTGAACGACGCGATAGCTAGAGCTTCATTAAACGTAGCTCTCTCTTCTATTTCGCAAGAAATACTCGCTGCGCCCACAAAAATATTGAAAATAAACTGTGCCAAAGGTACGGTATCTAGCCGTAGAGGGCACGTGTCAATTAGGTCATGTATGTGCCGTGGCACATGGAAATACCTATCAAATTAATTTTTGGTGAGAGGTAGGGTGGACAAATTAGAGATGACGAACGGGCGTCGAATACTCCGCACCCTCGAGTGGAGGAACTTTGATCGCTCAAGGGATACTATCCGGGGGATTATTCGGGGCTTCGCGAGAGAAGTGGAGAGACATGTTTGAACGACTGGCACAGTTTTCGCGAAACGACTCGTCGAGCGTCTCGAAGAGCCGCGGATAGGAGAAGTCGTCGGCGAGAGGAAAGAAACGGGAACGAGTAGCGGCACCTAAATTGGAGGAAGCGCGGGAAAAGCGAGAAACGGACTGCTGGCTGTATCCGGCGCCGTCTAACGATCTCGTATTATGCACCCGTGGAAAACTCGCCTTAATTAAAGATTATAACGCGTGAAATGAATTCGAGCGGGGCAGACGGATCCCTGGCTCGTCTCGTTTCCTCTGGGAAGGATGAACGGAGCCGTGGAGGAACAAGGATGGAAGGGGAAGAGACTTTCCACCGCGGAATTCAAGGTAAGGGTGGATAAGTCCTGCTTCCGCCCATTCTCCAGAGGTGGAGGACTACTCGGATCTATTTTTAATATTAGTTACCAGTGACTGAGTGTTCTATACAGGGTTTTCCAGAAAAGACTCTGGGTTTGGAAAACACTTCGTAATAAATAAAATTGTTAGGATATTCAAACAAAGTTTGTCGCGATAGAATTTAAATCGAAATCTATGGTAGAGCCAGATAAACACATCAACAGATCCTGAAAGTAAGATGATAAAGACAATCTAGTTAAGATTCATGAATTTCGATAACGTTATAAAAATAAATACGACTTTATGTAAGTTTCAATTGTCTCAAAACAAACATCGATTCTCATACAAACATTCACAAATATTCATGCAGCGGTCACCGTGTTAAACTTTGATAAATTCTGTTACTTCTCCAGGTCATTTTGACGCCTACCGTGATTGATAAAAAGTAAATGGGCGGCTCAAAGGGTCGTAGATTCGCCATCACTCGGCTAGGCGCAACTGCCCCGACGTCGACGAGCAATTTCCTAGCTCGATTAGCCCGTTCGACCAGAAATCCGGATTCTGGAACGAAAGCGGCCAGCGGCGCGCAAAACCGGTGTCGATGGAATCGCGAAACTGACAAGAATACGATAAAAGACGTACTTTCCGTCATTTATCTCCGGCAACCGACTCGCAAGGATTTTTACACTCCTTCGATACTACAAATTGAACTACATTACTCTGAAATATTTAAAGGATGTTATGCTATCGATATTCCAGGAGTTAATGAATTACTAAGCAATAAGAATTTAATCTTTATATACGTGATGCTAATAAAATTCTATACCAGAGAATCGTTTCACCACTGGTCAATTCATCGTCTATCCTAAATTTTTATTTAGATAAGAATTGCGCTCGTCTCCGAACGATCCTAACGAGCACGTCCAAGCGAAAGAGTTTTATTTCCAATGAAACGCACGGTATGTACGGCTCCAACCACGGTGCAATTCGCATAAAACGCGGACGAGTCGTTTGAAATAAAACCACCTGACCTTTGCCTCGAATGCGCGTACCTGCGCGGGGTCGAAATTAAAACGGAAGAAAATGCGTCCCGGGTACGCGAATAAATTCGCCGTTACCGTTACTTCTGACGAAGCAACCGGCAACTTTTTCCCGTGGCTCGCGTCGTAAAGCGACGCGGGGAAAACTTTTTCAACGAAATCTCCGCAACACGTGTGCCGTTTATTCTCAACGGGACATCCGGTCTGTTCCGCCGCCGCGGTCGAACCAGACCTTTATAATAATGTTACGCTCGTCCGACAAAACGGTGGCAGATCCGCCTCGTTACCGTTACGATCACTGCCTCCAGCACGATTATTGGCTGCCACCGTGCCCTGCCTCTCCAGACTCTTATTTTCCTCCCCGACGTCGAGATGCGTGGTTGCCTCCGCTATTATTCGGTCTTAGTTTCGCCTTGTTATGGGAACAACCCCGAGACGCTACGAGACCAGTGTTCCTCAACGTCTCTTTGCTTTAAAGGACAAATGTTTTATGCATAATATTACTTCGCGTACATTTACTCGTGTAGACAATCTCAATAAAATTCTATAAAATCGGATAGACATTGAAAGTACAGAGAAAATTAATTTTGATTCACCCTGTCACCACCAAAACTACTTGCACAAAGTTTCTCTTTCTTTGTGTATCTTCTCTCCCCTGAAAAGAATAACACGGACTACCTAGCATCTATTAATAATTATTCGTCTAAGAGAATCACAGACGTCACTCCATGGCGTCTCTTAAGGAGGTCTCCGTTGTCAGTTACGCTCGAGTAACAAGCGACGACAAGCCAAATATTCGACAGTCCCGATCAAAGAGTGAACGCTAACTGTGGGTATCGCGACAACCTTCTAAGACGGAAACGAGAGCTTCCTGCGACGCAGGACTTTGATCTTCTGCTGTACAGAACACGACGGATGGTTGTTGTGACTGGAATTGTCCCATGACAGATATATGTATTTATTCGTACGGGACAATGTTCCTTAACCCTGTTAATGGTGTACTGGGGAACCGTACACCCCAACCGTGGAATTATGTGAAAGGGGAGTTTAAACGTGGAGATGAGTAACCTAACTGCACAGAATCAATTCAGACCTGCTAGCGAATAGCTCCTAGCTAGTGGAAATAGTTAAAACAAAGGTGAGTAAGTAGAGACACGTTATAGTAGTCCAGAGTTAAAACTTCTAATAAATTCCTAGCCAACGGTGAAGTCGTTGTTAAAAATGTCTCACGACTATCCTGTCGAAAGATGGGAATTTACTTAGCAGAGCTACTCGACCGAACGTCACTGCTTGGACAGAGTGGCTTGTTGTCGCGCGCAAACACGAACAACAATGGGGCCCGTCACAAAGAAAATACGAGGGAGAGAGTCTTCCTATCGAGTGTCGTCGACCCGAAGGCGCATTAAAGTTGGAAATCTTGCGATGCCCTTTGTCGCCGTGTTTTGAGAAAGTATGCATACACGGGGAAGCGGATTAAAAAGTTCCGTTCGGTTGCGGTAGCAGGTGTCTCATTAAATCTGCACGAGCCGACGTCGGAACGGCTCACCTCAACCGGCGATGTCAACGAAGGAACTTACGTTGTCCCGAACGACTAAGGGACTTTATTATTGAATCGTGTTCCGCTCGAGACGGTGTCAGCTATGAAATCGACGTCGACTCATTTAGATTTTGGACCTGTATTTTTTTAACAGCCTCAAAAATAATGAACTGATAACTGAAACACGTACTATTTTTGCGTGGGCTACGCAAATTTCAATTTGAATAAATTCCTTAACGTCAAGCGCAAGAGTGATCGATCTGCGAAACGACCCAGTTACCTACGTTGGATGAAAAATAGTCGACTCGGCAAAACGGCGGGTAATTGTAGTTTGTAATCGTCATGATTCGCTAAATATCCGGTCTCGCCAACTCCGACGGAAGCCTTAACAACGATTAAACCAAAATGGATGGTAAAGCGAAACGTCGAACGTCGATAGCGATCGGGCTCGCAGTCGTTAATGCGAGACCCATCGATCCCGCGCGAGAACTAGTTTCGTGGGAGGGAACGAAAACGTGCGAAGATTCGAGAAGGCGCGCGGTAAAGGAGAACAGATTCTCCGGACGTCCAGAAGGACTCTTCAATTTCCTCGCATTCACGAACGGACAGTTCCCAGCGCGATTGCGTCCGCGTCCTTCTAACTTCCAATTTTCAATTGGTCGTTCATTCGCGTTGGTACCTCTTACAAACACTCGCCAAAAAATTGAAAACGCTCATTCTTGTAAAATGTTGAAGTCTCTGATCATTTTTTGTCGGGGAATGAAAGCACTTCTGTTCTGGAATTCATGGCGAGACTGATAGAAGCTTTCATTCGTGATATAATCGAGTTAAAAGTAAAAAAGTAAATCTTTTTGAATATTATTTTAGAAAATTCAATGGTAACGTTTCTAGATTCTCGAGTGTCGAAAGGTGAGCAAATAATAGCTTGGTAATTATTATCCTCCGATTTGAATATCTCGAGATACGACGCGAGGAAGGAACAAGTGAAATCCGTGGGAAATAAATCCAGCGGCGGACAGTGCACTTGGGTGTCTCGGTACAACCACATACACGAGTTCTCGGTGGGTGTACGGGTGTATACGTCCCAGCAAAGGATCATCTTTCACGCGTCGTCCGCCACATACTTCTTCTTTGACCATTCACCCTGGAACACGAGTCTCTCCTATCCTCTCTTATCCAGCCAAGGGTTTTCTTTCTTTTCGGTACTCTTCTGCTCGCTGGTTCGGACGTCGAGTGATACTACTGAAAATATTGGCGCACCGTTTCACGCCGTCCGAGGTATCTGTAAACGTCTCCATCGAGAATGGAAGGAAAACGTGAGATTGCGCGCCAACGGACCGACGAACGCTGACCGGAAGCGACGCGAGATAACTCAATTGTTATATTAATTTCATTTTCGAAAATCCTTGTTTTAATTTAACTATGATTCCTAACTATTTTACAAACTTTCCGTGGACGCAGAATCTTGACGCTCATTGGCTGTGCACGTCACAGTGGTATCTATTCGAAAAATGCAGCTAGCGTGGTCGCGACGTGACCCGACGAAAAAGTTGCATCGAGCATCGTCGTTGAATTCGTTACATTATTATTCATTCTCTCCATTGGGGGCGAGATACAAATAACGTTCGGCCCATGAAATTTCCGATGCATCGCGGCGGCCAGTGAAATTGAAGGTTGAAATAGCGATACGTGCTCGAAAATTCAGGAATGATCAACGTTCAACGGCTATCGGGGTTCCATCTGGAAACGGGGAAACAATCGGAACAGAGATACAGCCGACGAAATAGCCGGTGCTTATCGTCGATAGGATACAGACCGACGGGCATCGATTAAAAGTAACTGCGTTCCGGCTATTCAGCGTGAATTATCAACGCGATTTAATTGATTCCTAATCACTGCGAGCGCGCGGTTTATTGAATCGCGCCTGCTCGTATCTCTTGGAACAACCATTTCTTTGATGGAACTATGGACCTAACCAACACAATTTTTCTATAAATTCTAAAATGTCAGTCTGAATAAAAATGTTCGTAGATTCCACGGAGACTAACCTTTCCCAAGTAAAATATGTGCAATGATATTTTTTCGGACATGGTTTGGTTTGGTGCACAAGTGACCGAGTTTTACTTACTCTACCCGATCTGGTACACCTTCGTTGGGATGCCCGTTCAATTACTAACCTTTCCCAACGCAAATTACCAGAAATATCTTTCAAAGCGTGCACTTTCGATACACTCACTTAACTATCGCATCAGACGTTTCATATCGTCTTTAAAAAATGCCCTAAGATCGGTGTCCTCTCAACTCGTGAATTTTCCGTTACCTTTTAATGCTTTTCCCAGGCGTCGCGTGGTGGACAGCTGTCGACGACGTCAGGGCGCAAAGGCAGGCATAAAAGCCGACGGTTAACGACGACGACCCGGGAGAAGACACGAAAGCAATTGGCCCGGGGAGAAACGAAACGCGCGCAACGGGCTGGCGAGCCGACTTCGGAACGAGAATTTTTCATTTCCGTTAATTAATTCCGACGCTGCCGCAAAGAGACGCGCGCCGGTGATTAAAACGGCCCTTGGTCGTTACAATTCCGCGGGAAAAAGGAGAATCCCGACGTCGGTGTTTTCCTTTGAGCGACGCCGGGTACCGCGATGATATTTAATCAGGAAACGGGAAATGCGGCGTCGTCTACGAACGGCGCGCGCAGGATCGTTAGAAAGTTATTCAGGAAAAGGTCGTCGAAGGGTGGCTACGGGTGATTCCGCGGTATTCTCGGCCGACGCGACGCGACGCCTAAAACCGGCGCGTAAAATTCACGCCGTCCTTTACATAACTCGATTCAATCGGAAAGCGTTTTCCTCGTGAACGCGAGTTCCTGAATGCGCCCCGACGAGCCACCCCCGTCCCACGCTTCATCCCCCTGGCTCCAAAGCTGGTTTTACACGTCTCACAACCCCGAACGAACGTGAATTCAATGTGTTCGCGGCTGCACGAGCCCCGCTTTTCCCTCGATGAAAGTTTCCAGATGAGAGGGTGCGGGGGAACACAAAGAAAAACCGGTGTTACTTTCGAGGCTGTCCCGTTCGACGGAATTAATTATGCCGCTGAATTAAATGCACGTGGAATATTAACGAGCGCGCCCCTCCTTCTCCCTAGCTTCGCCGCCCCCGATCCGCGCGGGGAATGTGTTCGTTTGACGTATTCGTCGGGCGTAGCAAGTTGACTTTATCGGGGACGAGATTGCACTTACGCTGCACGACCGAAAGGAACGTGTGAAATTTGGTAGAGGAATATAAATACGCGTGGGGTGTTATAGATTAAATAGCACAAGAGTAATTCATACATGTGCGGTGTCAAAAGTTTTGTGTGCGAATGCAAATGTGTGCAGAGTCCGAGCTTGCTGTCAAGTCAGTCGAACGCTGCGTACCGGGTAAAACTTCGGGTTGCGAGTTGCGGTCAAACGGTGTGTTGCATATATATATATATATACTGTTTTTATTTAGTTCCGCGTGTGATCAGTTCATTTCGCACCACATTTGTTTGATAAAATCCAACTTCAACGTCTCAATCACGATGTATAAATATGCGAAATCAGCTCGCTGTATTTAAATCAGCTGAGATTATAAGTTTCGTTTAATCCCCCAACGAAAAACTCAATCTTTCTCCTAGCCTATAATAATCTTTTTTACGGTTTTTTCCCCCCTAAAAAAGCCCATTACCGAGTCACCGGTGACGTTAAGCGCAATTACCTCGCTCCGTTTGGAAAAAAAGCCGGTGCAGATTGACACGGCAGATAGCCGGGATCTTACGAGCCCACGCAGCGAACGGTTTTTCTTGTTGCACGGGGAATAAATTTCGCGCGTACTCGCATCTCGAGCGGTCGTCTTTACGAGCTAATTACTCTCGTTCCGGGGGTTCGTCGCGACAGCGCCAATCGCGAAGAAATTGCCAGCCGCTTAATTGCCTTGTTATGCCGCGGTTATCGCGGCCCGCTATAAACCGCGATATTAGCTCCGGCTTTCTTGTTTGCTCGACAAGTTTCATTTTGTATGCTTTATCTCGTTCGAGCCCGTAGTCTAAACCGGCGCGAGAAAAAACACGTGTGTTCGGGCTGTAATATCGATCGAACCACCTCGGAATATCTCGGTTGCAAGCCCCCGTCCAATCCGGCAAAACTTTTTATCTTTGGGACTACGACAAGAGCAAGGATGACAGCCGAGTGAAAGCACCCAGGCACACTTTCCTCTGGTCTCTTTGTTTTCGAAAAACGCGGCGAACCTTCGATCTATATACCCGGTGACGTGTTACGCCTTCCCGGTGACACGGAACTTCGTCGAAGGGGGAAATAAAAATCAACAGAGACGAGTGTGCGTTACTGTACTCTGGGACGGTTGTCGAGGGAGATAGGGAAAAAGTTTGCCGGAGTTTCTTGCGCGAATTTTGGACCCCTTTGAGATTTATTTGGGACACTCTTCCGAATTTTTGCGAATAACTAAAATGTACCGTAAAAATAAGAAACTACGAGAGGGAAATTTTAAACCCGGTTTAAAAACATTTTCACCTCGCATTACGCTGTCAGCTGTCGTGACCGTACCCGGAGAATCGTCGCGAATCTACGCTCGGTATCGATTACGTTTAAAAATAAAACATGCTAATGGAAAATTTATGTTACGCGATACGGTCAGCGGAGTATAAGCATTTCATTTTTATTTTTACGTCAGCGAAACGACGGACACCGAAGATGTATCGGTGTCATCCCGTAATCGGATACCAAACACGAATCGATTGTATCGAACAGACTCGAGAATTAGTTTCGTGTCTCCGACATGGTGCAAACTTCGATAAGGAGTACACGTTCCGAGAGAACGCTGACGCGTCCCGAAAGTAAACGCACTCACGACGCGGTAATCGATATTATTCGTGGTCGTGGGTGTTTGATCGGCGGAAATCCAGCTGTCGAGAACGGTGGAAGCGAGTCGAGAAGCGATTCACGCGACTCGACGACGCGGAATATCGTCGATTCACGTTCGGATTACGCGCGAGTCGAGCACGCGGGGGACTGCTCGCACCTACGACTAATGAAATTCTGCCAGGAGCGATTATTGGCCGGGTTGCCCAACCGGAATCGGGAATACGGGGCCGAAATTAAGCTATCGAGGACGCTCGACGAACCGATACCAGGAGGAGGGTTGATCGAACGAGGCCCTCGATTGTCGCTGCTGGATTCAGCGAAAGAAAGTATGACGATACCGATATCCGAGCGATGTAAAACAGGCAAGAAGGGACTCTAAACGTAATGGTAATTAAAATTTGTGCAATGATATTTTTTCAGACAGTGTTTCGTTTTCGAATAAATCAAGATTGAAAGTCGCGAGGTCCGAGGTGAGATGAGATTCGGTACGCCTCGGCTGGCGCGTCTGAACAGTGCCGATTGATTCTACTTGCGCTGGCCGTGCACTGGTCGGGCACGTGACCGAGTTGTACATATTCTACTCGATCTGGTACATCTTCATTGCTCCAGTACAAGTAAACTAGGGTGTCCGTCCAATTACTACCTTCGGTAGTAATTTTAATTTAACAGTCTTGAGACGAAATGTTAACTTGCTAGAAATTTTTACAAGTTTTAGTCTGGCAGCCAACGTGTTAATTAACCCCAATTCGATTCGTCTTCCTACCCAAAGAGACTCCCCGAATAGCTGGGTTTTAGGATCCAGGAGGATCCGAGGAATCTTTCGCCGATCGTATCTCCTACGGGCGCGTCGTAAGGCCTCGAAGCGTTTCCACAGACGTACGGTACACGCTTAAACAACGGAAACGCTCCTCCCACGAGCGTTTAACGAAATTACGTTGAAACGCGAAGAAGTACGCTCGCCCGATGTTCCGGGCACTTCCATAGATGGTCTCCCGTCCTCTTTCTCTCGCGTTTCTCGTCCCGCTTTCGACCGTCGAGATCGCATCGCTTCGTTCCTCTCTGGTCCACTTTTCTTCTCGGTCGTGTCCCCTTTTCCTTCTCCTTTTCTTCCGTTTCCCCATTTTTTCTCCCTGTCCCGGCTTTCTCTGCATCCCCGGCGATTCTCTCGGTCGACGAGCTTTAAAAACGACTCTCTTAAACCCGTTAGAATTACACTGGTCCTTTCTTCCTCGCTCCTCGCTGCCATCCTCTCCCGTCCCCTTTTTCGCTCCCTTTTTCGAGACCAAGCCCCCTGGCCCGTTCAACCCGGCCCTATCGTCGTGTCCCTACTTTCTCAGAGCTTTCCTCGGAGTAAACAGACCTCGAATAGCTCGCTGATGCTACGTAATTATCGCTACGTGGGCGGAGAGAGCTTATCAGGTTAGTCGGCGCTCGTCTAGCCTCGGGAAGAAGGTAAAAGTCCTCCGAGAGATTTCTCCCGACGAATGATGCCCGACATAGTCGTAGTCGAGAAATTCAACCGAAATTAGTCGGGAATCGTCGCGCCCCGGAGTGTCTGGTCCGGCAAAACAATTCTTCGGAAATTCAGTGGAACGTTTTACGACCAGCCGGGAATTGGCCCGCCTCGCTTCTTAATTGCTCGAAAGGAACGCTAGCCAATCAAAGAACTTATGCTCCAGAGGCACCAGAGTTCGAGATATTGAACAGGGTCCGTGACACAAATTTTGTTGGGAGTCTGAGAATATTCAGGATCTTTTGAATCGTTTGCTAAAGCTTCCCTTCTCTAAATTAATGAGATTATTTTCTAGAAACGAGAGTTCGAGAGAACAAGTATTCTAGTACGAATACTTATGAGACTGACTGTAAATCTAAATTCCTCCTCGCATAGCTCGAGCGTCTCAGGTCCGAAAGCTCGACGGTTCACGCGAACTTGTTGCGTGTCGCGTGCGATTAGAATTCCATCTAGCTGGCGATCGTGCACGAAACGAAACAAATGGGGAAAAGAACCCTCGCTATATGATACCGTAAGAATCGCGAGATGCTTCGAGATGTGGGCGCGATGAAAGGATCGAGGGCCCAGACTAACGATACCGTAACGCTGCTCGACCGCGTCGAGATTATTTCGAATTAAATAAGACCCCAATGCTGCTCAGAGCTGATGAATAATTCAGTTATCGAGCGCCCCAGAGCTGCTACGCGTAACTTCTCCTCTCCACGGGGCGAAAAGTATCGCCGAGAACACGCTCCGAGACCCAGAAAGGAAAAAGCTTTAGCCGGAGAACAACTTTAACGAGAAAACGTTCAAACTTGAGCTATTTCAGAACGGAATTCTTGGAACCATCACCGCGAGTTGATCGTTTCAGCGTATGCGCCCTCGCTATGTATGGAACAGTTACGATATATCCGATGAGAAACGTATTACCTGTCGATCAGGGTACTGGACTGACAGGTCACGGATAAGGACACGTTTAACTACATTTATTGAGAGGAACGGCCACATTAAACTTGATTCGTGACAGATGATATCCACAGTTTACTTTAGAAGTCGAGCAAAAACAGCTTGACACGGAACGTGTTAAGGGCCTATTCGGTGGGTATTTTGAAGGGTTGATATCTCCAGCTAGCTATCCAATCGCCGTGAAGGTGCTGTTATAAAGTGAAGAAACGAAGAATAAGCAAGAACGTGGCCTGGAGGAGGTCGAAGGAGGCGAGTTCCTGGTAAACGATCCGTAACGAGGACCTCTCGGCAGGGTAAACCAGGATAGTCGGCGCGGGCGGAAACGATAAATTCGAGGCTGCCCGCACGAAAGGACCGTCCTGCGGCGCCGATATTATTAGTTTACGAGAACAGTGACTAAACTATAGACGGCCACTAAAATGGACGGGGATAGTTGGTTAGGTAAAACAGGGGAGAGGGGTTTTCGGATGGTGGTTAGGACGCGCTGGTCGAGCAGCTAGCACCCTGGTTGTTTATGCCTCATTAGCCGCAGTAGTTACGTCAGTGCCCTTAACTACCCTACGAATTGAACGCCGCACTGTGCCCCACACACCCCATCCCCTCTGTCCCCCCTTTAGCCGCCGCTTTACCATCGCACAACGCGCAATAACCTCTTGGCAATCTATAACGTATCCGACCCGTGCGAGTTTCCAACGTGTTCACGGCGTGCTCGTCATCCGATATTCCGATTGACCGTGTTGCGGGACCGTTCACCGGAGGAGTTAGGCTACCCGCCCTATTAATCGAACGCGCCCTGCTGATGGAGGCCCCTGACCAAGTCATTCCTTAATTTCCACCCCCCGCGCGAGTTGCTCGACCAGTATTAACCCTTTGCGTTCGGGGTCTTTCTTCTGGTATCTACTGGCAACTCGATGCTTTCTTAGCATACCATTGCCACGTATGATAAGCTTGCCGATGCGAGATAAAGCTTGTCAATTCTGAAGGTATAAAAGACACGTGTATGATCAATGTTCGAGCTAGAACAACTATTATCGTGACCTCGGGTTGTTTAAAAAAAGAAACTGGAAGAAGGGAAGCAAAAGTGCACTTGCAAAGTGGCCACGTGTAGATTCCCATACATGTTGCTAAGTTCAAGTGGAATTTCCATTTTGCTTCCTGAAGAGTATAGAGCTCACGAGGAAGAAGGACGAGAAAAGTAAAAAGCAAACTTGTCCCTCGTTACTTATTATCTCTTCGAAAAATAAAATTTGCTAAATTGCTATTATTGCAAATAAAATTTGGTAAATTGCTGATCTAGCACGCGAGACTAGGTCCCGTATACTCGATTCCTCCTGGTTCCGCTGTGGATGGAAAGAGGGCACGCTTATCTAACGAGTGGCAAAGCCGCGTATCGGTCGCGATTTCGTCCTCAATAATTCAATTACGAGGCTCGTTGAACCGATCGTTGCGCCCCGAATGTATACGGATCTGATCGTTAGTGTTCTCAGGAATCACAAACGGCGGGACGATAGCGCGAAATCTGCTTTCCTAGAGGAGACGGCCGAGCTTGGGCCCTTATCCGAATTTCAGTATCTAATAACAATAAAGGGGGGAGCCGGCGACGAGAGTAATAAAGGAGTAGCTAACGTCGCGGAGAAACGACACCCGTTGTACGTGTAACGAACGCATAATGGCTCGTACGGCACTCGGGCTTGGGCGCGGAAACGTTGTCGCGCTTCCTGTTACAACGCTACCTACAAACGGAGTACCTGTTAACGGAACACCGCAGTTATCTGTCCGCCATTGGAGCCACGAGATCCTTTCGAAAAATGTGGTTCGGAAACGTGTTCGTCATCGGAGGCTTACAAGGAGTCGTCGAGAATTCTATAAATCGTGCAACTCTTTGCTTATGGAAATCGGTACCTCTTCTTGCTTGAAATATCGAAATCGACTCCAGGAAACATCGAAGAAACAAGCTAACATCGAAGAAAACTAAATAACAACCGAGTCAACGAGTTGTTCGAACTGGGGATTAATTGGGGTAGCCTGATTTCGAGTATACGTAATGCAGACTCATCCGGGAAACTACCACTATACCTCTCACCGTAATTATCTGTTCGCCGTGCAGCGTTGTCGAGGACTTTTGGAAAACAGCGTCCAGAAACTTGCTCGTCATCGGTTAACTGCACGCACCAACACGGTCGTTACTGCGACGACGACGGCGTCGCAGGGAACGCCGCGATGCGTGTTCACGGACACACGTTCCCCGTCCCCCGTGACCGCGGACTTTCAGCAACTTTGGACAATGCCTCGCGAATAACGGCACCCTAGTGTCTTTCGACGAGATACGATTCGGAGGGAATTTCGATAGCGATTGTAGCTAATTTATGATAGATAAAAAAGAAAAATGAGATTGTATGCCTAACCCTTTGCATTCCTATATCGAAATTGTTGCGAAAGGTATCATACCCTTGAAAATTACAAAACACAACAAAACTGAGAATAAAACTGGTATTTAAGTGAATTTGTTTTTTTCTTTCGGAGTCACAAAAAAAGCTCACTTCCCGTAGAGTCACACGATACGGACGAACATGTGCAGAAAGTGCATAGAACAATGTAGAAAGACAGATAAGGAGAAACAGAATGGGGATTAATTAGCGACCGACCGCGAGTGGCTCTTGAACGTTATCGCGGCATTATCGTTCAGGTCGAGATTAGGTAAAAAGCGGCCCACGTACGTCGAATAATAACGCGAGTAGAACAATCGCTCGCTCATCGCCAGCTTGGCGCGTCTCGCGTGAACGTCTCGATTAAACGTGGCGAGCGACGCAGCTTTATTCGTGACGCTCGATTTACGAGCGGCCGATAACGAACCGTTTCGTGGGTTAAATTACTTCGTTAGCGGCTCGTTCGCCTCGCGTCAAGAATCCGGTCGACGCGTTAACGCGAACTTCTCGCGAAAAAAAAGGAAAGAAAGGACGGCGAAGGTCGGTTGGCTACCGCTTGGACTTCGATCGGATACACCCAGCCGCCGTTTAAAATATCCGCGCGAAGCTTTTCAACGAGCTCCGCCGGGGCGTTAAGCTGAAACTCCATTAGTACGAGACGGCCGTAAAACGCCGCGGCGCTCGCTTTGCGCGCCGCGGAAAGCTTTGGCCGCCCGTGTTTCGCGTATACCTCGAGTTGCCTGCAAACAACGCGTGGAAGAAGCAGACCAAGAGTGAAAAAGCTCGGGCAAGAAGTATGAAAAAGAGGCCGTGGAATACTAAGCAGAGAGCGGCAGTTTGTAAAACTGTTTTCAAATCATTTTTCGCGTCTCCTGAATTCATCATCCCTCAATCAGGCTTTCTACGAGGTTGCAGGAACCCTTTATGGTTTATTAGCAGATTCTCAAATTAAACAAATTCTGAGAGCTAACAAAGTCACGAGTCGCCATCGAACCTCGATCGTATCGGAATTTTCGGTTCGCCGCGTATTTTCTTTCCCCGGATAATGATATCGGCGATGTTGGTAGAAATTCAGCGAAGGATAACGAGGTTCCACATTTATTTGTTCCCTCCGTCTCGTCGATTTTCGAATCCGGAATCAATGGATGAAGGCTCGCGAGTACAACGCCGTTGAGCCTGACGAGTAGCGACGGGACCAAGCATCTTACAAGAAACATGCACACCTGATGCGGAAGAAGGTACTAGGTTATTGTAGACTTTTAATAGTCCTGCAGTAACTACTGCTTCCTCTGTTGAAAGGATTTTGGTATTCTACTACTTCTGTAACTCTATATAGAGTCCAAATAAATTTCTCATTATAAACATATACAAGTGTAAAGTTTACACGAAAATGAGAAGTTCTACCTAGTTCTAGCAATCCATTGAGATGCACAGCAGCACTTGAAACCATCCCTACCCAACGGTTTCGGGGGTCCTTGCGAAAAAAAACCAGGGTTTCGCGGGCCCGCGGACAAGAAAAATAATGAATTCGCGTGATTACAATCGCGTCAAAGGTCGGCGAGGGCCGGGGAGGGTCGGATACCGCGAATATTTTGTAATTAAACAGGAATAGAGTCCGCGGTACCGCTGATTCATCGCCTCGCATTGTGGCGGAAATGTTTCGCAATTAAACGGGGTTGCATCACCGCTGCAACGAGACGTCGAGTGGGAAAGAGAGGGCTGCTTTCCAGAGGAAATATAAAAAAGAACCGCGTAACGAAACTCACCGACGAATCCCGCAGGACGTTGTTACGAGAGTCGTGATTATTAATGGTAACGGACCGATGATTTCAATTGAAAAAAAAAAAAATTCTACCGATAGGAGGGCTTTTTCGCTCGTCAAATATCGGCGCAGGGACGCGGCGTCCCCGGGGGGACAACGACGCTTCGAAGTGGCTCCGACACAAAAAAAAGGCTCCCTGAAATATCGTCGAGCGACGTAACTCTATCCGTCAGTAATTACTTTGGAATGCATGCAAATGCTTCGATGCCACGGCTAACGAATCCGCTTCGACCTGCGAACGCGAGCTTTATATCTGCTGGGCCCTTTTGTTTAAATTCTTATCATTTACTGTGCACTATCCGCCACGGATAATGTTCAAAGAAACCGTGTACTTTCAGGGGACTTCCATGTCCAGAGCATTCAATAAAAGTCACTCCTGTATCTTTTCCATTCGATCTTTGAAAAGAGACACGGCGATTCGTGGGATGAATAAAGAAGGTCGACGTGGGATTACGATCGTTTGAATTAGTGCGTCCAAGCGGTGTCGCTGTAGGTTCGCGCATTCAACAAGAGAAACAACGAGGAACAACGTGAAACTACCG
The DNA here is from genome assembly GCF_026225885.1 of Hylaeus anthracinus. Classification (NCBI taxonomy): domain Eukaryota; kingdom Metazoa; phylum Arthropoda; class Insecta; order Hymenoptera; family Colletidae; genus Hylaeus; species Hylaeus anthracinus. Next base: position 12,340,095 of record NW_026535284.1, read on the forward strand.
TCGCCACGAAACGTATTTTCCCAACCACGATACAGACCGGGCAGCCTCGCCTATTCGTGTCTGAAAGCCACGTACGTCTATATGCATATCATGTACACGTGTATGTGTGTCTATGTGTGTGTGTGTATATATATATATATTTAAAAAGGTATCACGGGCCACGTCTACGTACCGTGCGCGTCGCATAAGTATGCAATCGACCCGGTTCACCGAGTATGCAAGAAAATGCACGCCGAGAGAAGAAACGAGAAATGTAACCGAGGGGGCATAAAGAAACGCGAGGAGGGTCGAAAGGGGCGCAGAATGGAAGAGGATCGAGGTAAATGATCGCTGGTGTACGTGTTGCGCGCGAATTCGATCGGAAAGCCGGGAGAAATTGAAAGGAATAAAAATAAGAAGCGAGTATGCGCGCATTTGCGATGACTGGTTATGTAGATAAATACGGACGAAGACTGAGATTCGTTGGCAATCTAATTTTCTAGGGATTCGTACTCTCTTTGGTAGTATCGTTTCCTATTTTTCTTCTACGATCGTTTTCGTCTTGTAATTGTAATTTCAAGACGACTTAGTGTTTCACTTGATGTTTGAGCACACTGTGTGTGAATATAGTTAAGCAAAGTGGAAATTGGCCCTCGAGGCGAAACGAGTTACCTATGCCTGTTCGACCAATCATTTGCCCGCGTTCAGTTTCCATTTTATTGGATAATCAGGGCAACAATTTCTAGTTTCGACTAAATTGAAAAGAATGCTGCGAGGAAGGCAAGCGAGGCGGGGAGGAAAATGGTGCGGGAAACGCAAATGGAGACAAGCGCGAGAAGAAAATAAGAAGCAGGGCCGTGGGAGCGGAGAGGGTTGCGGCAGGCGAATAGGGGTGGATTACTCGTGCTGCGAGGTAAAAGCGGGAAGAAAATAAAGGCTCCCGCGAACTCGCGAAACGACGCTTTCTTAGAAACTTTTTACCCGTTGGAACCACGTGCTCGCTGGAAAGACGAAACACAATGGCCACGAGGGCGCAACGCGGAAACGAATTAGGCGCTTGTTAAAGAGCCGCTCGACGAAACGTCGTAAAACAGCCGGTGGAATTGCGTGGAAAGAAACTGAAATTATTCCGCACGGTTTATCGCGAGACTTCAAAGAAAACCGGCCCCAACGCTTGGGACAAAACGGACGACGACCATCGCGAGTATTTCTTCGAGATATCTTTTATGAAAATTAACAGAGTCGAACGAGTCACGGTACCTCTGACACATGTTGAATACTGGTTGATGCTAAACAGAGACTAATCGAAGAACAAGGCTCGATAGGGAATAGAAAGTAATCGAAGATGGAAAAACGTAAACGACACTTATTAGACAAATTGATAAATGCGAATTGAAATAATTCAGATTTTAAACTCTGCGAAACAAATTTGTCAGCCTGTTTGGCTAAACTCGAGTTCGAGGGTCGTAATGTGGTTTCGGAAGCGACCAAGAGCAGGCGACCGATATATTAGTTGCATTCTCCTTAGCATAAGAAAGTTGCCTAATCAATCAATTTCTCGTTTACTCTGCGTACGTCAACGTCAACCTTCCCCGTTCAAAGTTTCGCGCTTGTTCGAGAAAGCTATGGTCGGGGGGTATCACTGGGATCTTATTAACGAGCCACGGAGAGGAATCTTCTTCGTTTCTACCATTCGTCGCGTAATGAACTGGGAATAAAGAGATTTGTAGTTTTTTTTTAAGAAAACTGTCCTTCTTCAGCTAAGGACATTCGCCCTAAACGATAGTATCGGGAATTTTTAAATTTCTAAATTTTAGGTTTGAATGAGTTTTTCGTTCATTCTGATAAGGATTTTTTGAAAGGAATTTCGGTTAGAATTTTTGAAAGCTGCCCGTCGTTCCACAAGACGGCACCGCCGAAGGGTATAACGAGTCGGCGATCCTGTGATTAAGGTGAGCGGTATTTGGCAAGACGGTGGAGCCGTATCAGTCGGTAGCTTCTCAACTTTAACCTCTTAATACCTTAATCCGCTTACGTCATGACCAGATTTCGCGTGCCCGACCGGATTACTTCGTATACGTCGCTTTAATCGTATCATTTTATTCCGGTTCCTCCCTTAATTTCGTCTTTCAATTATCTTTACGGCATCCGCTCCCCCTCATAGACGTTCGTACGCGAAATATAATTGGATCGATATCGTAAATAACTCAGCCGTTGTCGCAAAAATAAGCCAACGAATTCTCGGAAAATCCTCGAGCTTTTTGGTAGCATGATGGGACCTGCTTACGATCTTTGGAAGCGTCCACAAAATTTTTGTGACGGGACTTACCGAGCACTGCTTGTATAATGACCAACTCGCGAATCTTGCAGACATCTACTTCTTTCTGGCATTTATTTTGAAGTTTGAGGTGAAAAAGTACAGCACGATTTAAAGAGACGTAAAGTGATGAAGAGGACACCATACTATAAGGATGTTTGAACGGTTCCATTATGGTTTGCACTTTTGAGAATTGATAATGGACTCCTGACGCTGGGTTTGAAAGAGGATCATAGCGGGGGACCAACGTTTCGGTCTCCGCTCACAATCGACTGTAAAATTTCAGTTAGCTAGCTTTTACAGAGTTTCGGAAGCTCCTTAGCGCAGTGAACTCGTTGCATCCTTTTAATGGAAGAAAGTACTCCGGGTAGCCATCATACTCTTGCCTTATTCAGACGCGGATGTTTCCTGAGGATGCTCGAAAGAGTCTTCCAACCCGGAAGCGTGGGAATCACGAGAGAATCATACATGGAAGTCTTTTGCATATGCTTATTTATAAATTTAAAGAAATTTTAGAACATCAATTTCTATAGCAATCGAACGTGGTTCGAGCACGCAAACGAAATTCTAACCATTTCACGTAAATATTAACTTCACAATTTCACTCGTGCTCATCCCTTTAACTCTTCGCGGCAATAAAAATAACAGGTTTTCACCGCAGAATGATAATTCCCTCGACTTATCCTGGTCACTCGTCGCAAAATAACAGCTATTTAGTTCCAGAGACCTCCCGATGGCCACCCAGGCACAAAGCGTTATTCGCGTAATAAGTTGAACGCTGGCAGACCCTCTAGCTTAGTTTGTCAGCGAAAATAAAAAAGCAAACGTTTGCGCGAGAGTCCTTTGCATCGCTGTTTCGCGTCCTGGCGCCACGCACGAATTAATGTCCGCACACACCGCGGATACACACATGCGTCCAGTGACTAACAACTTGTCCACGCTCGCGTAATTAACCTTTAGCGAGCCTTTATCAAAGGGGGAGTAGGTGGAATTCGGTGTCGCGCATTTTGCCAGTCTCGAGGCGAAGTACCGTAATGCCTGTTCGGCGGCAATAAAGTGGCCAGCCCCTGCGTCAAAAGACCGGCTCGTTCGCGTATCGTGGCAGCTTTTAAACGACCGTGCACTTCCACCTTATCTATTTTTTTGCTCCCTCTCCCTCCGAGCGACTCGAAACTGGAATCGAATTCCAGCAACGAGTCGAGAGAGGGAGAGCTGTCGCACGGTGGAAATTACGAGGGGTACGAACGCGCACGGCTCGTTAAATTAATAGTAATTAGTTAACCGGACGTTTCGGGGCGGCGAGCAGTCTGGTGAAAAATTGTAACGGGCAGTGATAATAACGCGCGGGGTCAGTACGGCGACGATTTATAAATAACGCGACAGCGTCGAAGAGAGTAACGTTATCAGATATTCGTGGCAGCACGCGACAGTGGAAAGCTTGTGACGCTTCCTAGGGGGTTGGTTGATGACCGCTCTAGGAATGAGATATTTAAGGTTGAAGTATTTTAGAGTTTTTAAATATTGTCGCGTCGAAGCACTTCGGAAGTAAGTCACTTATACTTGAAGCATTTGAGTACTGAAGCACTTTCAGATTGGAGCCATTCAGGATTGAACCATTATAGGATTATGGGCTATTTTCGAGTCGAAGCCCTTTAGAATTAAGACACTTCACCGCTTAAAGCATTTCAGTATTAAAACACTTTAAGATTGAGGTCTCTCAGGATTGAAGCATTGTAGGGTTCGGACATTTTGGCGCTGAGCATTGGCTCCAGGAGCGCTTAATCTCGAAGCCTTTTCGGCGAAAGCTGCCTACGGCCAATAATAATAACCGACACAGACGTTTCGGGGACAATTTATAAATAACACGACAGCGTCGAAGAGATTTACGCTCGCGTTCTCGGACGTATCAGATATCCATGGCAGCACGCGACACCGGACGTGTGTTTGCTCTAAATCGAGCGTTTCAACCCTCTCTGGGTCGTTCTTTCTCACTCTAACGCTTCCTCGTAACCGCTTAGCCGACCCGCACTTAACTCTATCGCACACGCACACGCACACGTATCACGTCGGTGTTACGTGTGTGTGTAAAGCCGATGGAAGGAGGCTGCATCGGCACCGGTGTCCGGAAGTAACTCGTGCCACGCTGCTATTACTGTAAATATACCGAGTGTGTGTTTCGTCCTCCCCTAAGCGGGTGGAACTTTACGTGACGGGCCCGCGATGAAAACTCCAGCTGCATTTTAACGAATTAGAAATTAATGAACGGACTCGGCTGAAAATCACCCGGGACTGGAGATGAGAAAAATTCTTAGCTAAGTAAATAATTCGAGGACGACGGTATAAAGTATGGCTTCCAAAACCTTTAGTGCGGCGTTTCGTTGAACGGAGAGAATTTTCATCACTGAAATTTATAGACTGCGCGTGTGTCTTAGTTTTAATTTAATTCATTCAAAGAGAGTTGCTTTTATTGAGATTATTAAGGGGACCAGAAAGTTACGTCGTTTCTTTTACATTGGTATACAATGCTGTACAATGAGCTGATAAATGGTAAACATGTATTGACATTCGCAGAAACAACATTACTTTCTGGTCATCCCTAATAAATCTATGCAGTTGTATAATTCGCGAGGGGTACACTATCCCCCGAATATTTTGTTTAGTAATGTTTTCAGCGATTGAAATTTCCCAATGTAATTTCGCACACGTGTCTCTCGTGTTACATATTCAGCCCCTAATAGCACGAATTGGGTGGAGGTCTATAGGAACGGGCGAGCATCGAACGAAATTAGGATCACGATATTCGCGAATGGGCAACTCGGCCACGCTAAATAGCGACGTTAACTTATTAAATGTGCCAGTACATCGCATACGAACTGCACGTCGTAATGGAAACGTGCGATTTCACGGAGGCCCGAGCATTTGCTCGCGGAAGTAGAAAGCGGAAGTAGATACGCGTTTGACGACCGTTGGCCTTTTAATTAATATCTTTTGAACGTGGAAACCGAAAGGGAAGTGAAACGGTCCGGGGACTTGTAATCATCGAAGACAAACAGAATGCATTAATAATTCATTTAATTAATGCGGCATTTCTGGCTTCGCGGTACGTTTGTCTTGCGAGTTGAGAGGGACACGTGGAGAAAAGCGAATGAAAATATTGCGAAAGCGATCACACTTGGCAGTAATGGCGGATTCTTATGGTAATTGATAGAGTCCAGATTGAATAACTTCTCGCAAGGGATAGAAAAGCTCATTTAGCTTACTTAGCTTTCCTGCTTCCTTGGAATTAGTTCCCAGAGGATTTATCGCAAGAGTAATTCAACTGCCCACTCCTCTCAAGTTTGAGAGCTGGTCCCAACGACCTCGACAGCCGAACTATTATTGAAAAACGAGTCATCTCGGTGGCGAGAGAAACAAGGGGACGAGGGAGGATGGAAGAGCATCTAACCTTTGGAGAAACGTCAGGAAAGCGGTGCGTCAGCTCGCGTCTTGACTGGGTTTACGAGGTACCATAGCCGCGAGTGTATTTGCTCGTCGAAATCCGCAGGACGCCGGTTTACGGGTGACGTAAACGGGCTCCTACCAGCCGACCTGCTGCTCGACTCATCCTTCCGCCCTGGCCTCTGGTGGTTTATGGTCTGGTTATTCGGTTGACGCGACCCTCGCCACTTTGCAAGGTCCGTGCAAAGCGGGGAGTTTCCGAGAAACGCATAATATGGTTACCCCCGAGTCCAGAGGTCGAATCGTCGGCTGCGACCTCGTTCGAGACCGCCTAGTCAAACGGACTGGATGCCCGATCGCACTCGTTTCTTTTCCCTGAATCCGACTCTCTACTGCTGGCACAGCAATAATTGTCCTATACTCCGAAGTTCGGCGGTGACTTCGATTTCATACGTTCACCGTTTCTCATATACCCTTTAACACGTTGGTTGCCAGACTAAAGCTCGTGAAAATTTCCATCAGGTTAAAATCTCGTTTTGAGATAGCTGAAGATTTCATTCACAAATCCTATCCAAATTTATTTTCACTATCGTCTGACTATTGGAATTTATTCTTATTGGTTCTTTAATGAAAACTCCTGTCACCTCTTTCACAGAATTAGGTCTTCCTTGTATATCAGCAATTGCTGTTCATTCGAGACAGACCCAAATCTCCACTTAAAGTTGATACGCGGTACGATATTCATTCCCTTTCAGATTACAAGAGCCATGCGCATATCTAGCGCTCGCGTTACGCTCGTCGGGACGTCTGACCCGCGCTACGGGCGCGGAACAAGGGAAGACGCGTAACAAAGACTGAACCGGAATTATTATCATTCACAGGATCCCCGGGCCCGATCCAGCCTTACGTGCTCAATTTGTAAGTTCGTAAGGAGTAATGAGTACTCGCGAAAGGGGCACGTTGAATCACAGTAGCGAATGCCTCGGCGAACTTGGCGGAAGTTCGAAAGTTCCGCCTACCCTTCGTCTATTTCCTTAATGCGAAACTCTACCTCCCGTCATTGTTCGATATCTTTGCGTCCCAGGCGAAGAAACAACTCCGATGCGTCGACGCTGGTAACCAGACATCGTCGGCGAGAGATTTACGACCCCGCGCCGAACTTCGCCAGGCGCTGTTGCTTTTCCACCTGTGATACGTGTTTGAAACTCAAAGGATAAAGGGAAAAAGTAAACATCATAAATAGATGATCATCGATAAATAGAGAATAATATGAGGAGTCTTTTACTTTGATAGTTTCTCTTTCAACCCCCCCAACAGAGACAGCCTACACTGCATTTCTTTCTTTAGTCACAGCACAACAAAGATACTAAACAACCAAACTAAACTGAATATTCAATCCCAATCTCATCCAATTACACTACGAATCCTAATATCATCCCGAGCAATAGCTGAGAATCCCCTCGTGTACACGCCCAGAGTTTCCTACGTGCCCCAAGCTCGTAATCGTTGATTATTTCTTTGTTCCTGTAATTTGTATAGTCGGATCCAGCCGTGTTAGGAGCGAAGTTTCAAAGTATAGCGCCACGGCAGGCTTCGAGCCGCGATTCCCCACGAGTCGTTCTCTTCGCGCTACATCGAAGCAGAAATCGCAAACGTTTCCCAAACCTCTCTCCCCCCTGGCGTAGCGTAGCAGCGTTTTGGAACCGTCCTGGTAACTTCTAACCACCGCGATACACATCCTAGTTCACTCGAGGGACCAAACAATTCCCCGTTATCTCTGCGAAACCGGCGCTCGAGTTTGAAGCCAGTTTCAGGCCTGGGCGAGATAAGATGTATCTAGGAAGTAACAAGAACATCGCAAGAAGAATGCAGGAATAACCGTCGACTTGCGAATCCAAACGTCTAGCCTCGAACGATAACGAAGAGGAATTAAGCGGACTGTTCCCGGTTAAGAGCCTCAAGCTTCGGGATATACAGTCAATCCCATAAGTATTCCTACCTTTTATGTCTATTGAAGACATTTGTCTAAATTGATTGATAGGTTTGATGTTTCCAAATAAATTTTTTATTATGAATATATTGCAGTAGTCTAAGCGAAAAATAAGGCCCGAATACTTGTGAGACTGGCTGTAGGTCGGAATGAGGACGCTGAGGAAACGCGGCGTTTGTTCAGGCAACGGCTGGAAATGTATTTTATCCGATGCTTGACAGTAACATGACGTTTGGAGAAAGGCTCTAGAGGTCTATTTCAACGTTAGAGGCGTTTGCTTCTGCGTCGAGGACGTGCCGGTGAGGTTTGCGGTGGGAGAGGCTAGGCTGTGCTTCGGTCTGTGTTTGACAGAGACAACGCCATTTTTGAGATCGTCTATGATCGTCTATAATCGTAACGACTAGCATTCACAAATGGGACCATATGAATACATTTTGAAATTACACTTAGAGTTCGTTACTGAGAAATGTCTACCTACACCTGGACTGAAGAAAGGGTTGTGTCTTTTCAAAGAAGGGCCCTACCTCTCTTGTAAGATACACCTTGTCTTGTAAAAGCAGAACAAGCTCGGCTTAAAAGCAAGACACTCTACACCTTAACGACATGTTCAACAAATCCTATCAGGCTCTCTAACCTAAGACCCAAGTTACTTACAATTGCTTCTACTCCGGTTTAAAGACTCTAATTAGTTCCAATGTACCATTAATTCCTGAATTAATTATCAGTTTGATCGCTATATATTCGTCTGATTCGACGCACAAACCAAAAAATAGCTTCGAAGAGGAAAAACACGGTCTGGAGTGATTCAGGAAGACCCAGGATACCGGAGACTTCGACAACGATTTTGTTATCGCGAGGAACTGGCCGAGTCCAAGGACTCCTTTGAGAGACGCTAGCTCCTAGCAGGTTCGCAGGTCCCTTAACGAGCCAGAGACCAAGAAAGAAGTGTCACAAAGAAAGGGCGAGGAAAACGAGTGTCGCTTAATCAACGCTCTCGTACTCGGCGAATTTTAAAGAAACGTTGCAGAACTTCCGCGAGCCTGATGGATCTCCGGCGGAATGGAAATCGCGGAGACTTTTCCGCCTCGCGGATATGGAAGACTTCGAACAGTAAAGAACGCAAAGAAATTAAATTCCTCGATTACAGGCCTGAATCCACTGACAATTCACTAGGCATTTTTCAGATGCTTGGCCGGTTGCATTTAGCTTGAGTGCTCCGGGGTCGCAAAGCCCGTACTGTAGCTGTATATTCGCATGCTACAACCCCTGAGGACAATATTTCAGATGATGAATCTCTAGTCTCGAACTCTGTGTTTCGAAATATTTTCCAAAGCGTGGAACAGACTAGGAGAGCTGGTCGATGGAGGCACCCTTTATCCAGTGATGGGCATCAAGGCCGATCGACCTTCTCCTTGGCTCGAGGGATAAGGAGAAACCTCCCTGTATAGTCTGCGCAATCGGAAGAGGACATAGTTCGTGTGCACGGGGACGTGTCTAAGGCGCTCGACCATTTATTTGTCCGCTCGGATATCACCGGGAACTTATCACCTTCGCGGACAATATCTATCCTTCCACCTTATATCGACTGACCGATCGATTCTGGCCTGATTGCGACACCGTCTTTGTCACACGTGACGCCTCTCGACGATGGACTCTGCGAGGCTACGTTTATGTAGGTAGTGGACGTTGCTCCGAGCCAGCGAGGATATTTCGAAGTACTCGACCCACTAACTGTGTCTGTCCACTACAAATGCCCACTTTATCACTCCGGTGACAACGTCTGGAAGGTTCCTTACCGATCTCCGCGAGGAAGCTCCTTTGAACGGCGAGTGGAAAAATATACGACGCTTTAAAAACCTAAGCGACACCGGCGATGCTCTAATCTGACACTGGAGGCGCAAATTTGCTATCGACATGTGTCCGAGATAATGAAAGGAGTATTGGGTCATAGTTACGAACTCGAAATGCTTTTTAGCATTCTATCGCCAGGAATGCTTAATTAATTAATTTATATACAAGTTGGAAGATGTAAAGGCTTTCAAAAATGTAAAGATAATAAAGTCGTCTCTACGGACTTAATCTCTGGGGTCTTCATTTCAGCGGAAAGAATAGCAAGGTGGTGATCTGGCGAAAGTCGAGGATATCGCTGCGCCGGGATAGAATCTGTCCTCACGTACGCGGGGCTCGTTTTAATACGGTTCGGGCGTACGCCGTCAGTGGTTCCTTCCCCGTGAAAGCTGGACGTCGTCCAGCCTGGAGCAGGACGTCCACTAGAGGCGGACGTGCCTAGCCGTAATTCAAGCGGATAAGAGAGAAGGTGGTACCAGGATCTCGGTCCCGGGGCTCCAAAGTCCACAAGGAGCCTCTCTCCCCCTCCCCTCCCCTCCCCCCCCGGTACACAGAGGACGCGAATGAGAAAGCCGTGTAAAAAGGATCCCAGGGATTAAGATGACAGGGGCCGCGATGGAGCACGCGGCCGACCACGAACGTGATTCCTATCGGAGTCGATGGCGGGGTATACTTCTTGGAAGGAACCAGCAGCCACTTAACTCCTTCGAGAATCGATCCATCTCAAGGTAAACTGTATGCCGGACGTGACGTACTTCCTTCGAGCCCACTTTTCTCCGTTCCCGATCCCCCTCCCCCTCCCCCCCCACCGCACCCCTCGCGAAATGAAACGATGGAAATTCAAAGTTTGATGTACCGTAGATCCAGGGGAATAAGAAGATAATATCCCGCGGTGCTCGATCGAGTCGTGAGGTAAGTCGGTCGGGGCCAGGTGTTATTTCTAATGGGTTTCGCGCGGACGACGAGGACAGGAAGGAAGGACGAAGCGATCCACTTCCTTAAATTGGATTCGTGCCGCAATCTAGGGCCCCGTACCTTGGCGCTGCGTAAATTGAACTCGAGCTGCCCCCGCGACGGATACAACGCCTCCGAAACTCGGATAACTGTCGACGATAAATTTGAAAATCGACACACTTTTCACGGGCAAGCCGAATCTTCTCGTTGGATCGGAAGGATGTGGAGAGTTGTAGGAACTCTAGAATTTTTCTTAACACTTTTTCCTCGAATAACTCGAGTGTGAGCTATCCCTCTTTGTGACCTACAGACCTCTTGCGCAACACGCTTCATCCCTCCGATTTCAACTCTTTCCTATTCCCGCCTTAACATCACTTTCAATTTCGCTTCAATATCCCAAGTTTCGATCTCCAACGATCCCAGGTCGCGCAATGGTACCCCTAAAGAGTGGATTCAAGTTTCCCTTCCCTCGCTCCCTATGTAATTCACAAATATCGTGCTTAATTAGAGCACCGATCCGCGCGAGCGTAACAAGAATTCCAGAAGCTGGTTTGAGTGAGGCTATCGGACGATAAGCCGACTCGTTGGATTGGGGGGGGGGGGGGGGGGGGGAGGGGGAGAGAGAGAGAGAGAGAGAGAGAGAGAGAGTAAATCGAAGCGAGAGGAAGAAGGGGCGGAATAGCTGCCGGCAATTATAACGTTGTACGAGGCCCGAGCAGTAAATAATGGGTTTTGGGCTTGTCCGGTATTCAGCCAGAGCGTCAATCACCCTCAATCAGTTAGCGGGCTGGCTGGCGACCTAAATCAGAGGGCACGGGAGGAGGGAGGCTGGCGAACGAGAATACGGCCGAGAGATCGAGATAAACGCGGAAGGACAGAGGGACGAACGAGGTGCTTGATATCGGAACTGGTGAGGGTCACCCGATAAAGCTCGAATGACAAAGTAGGAAAAATGGCGAGAAGACTGGTCCAGGGTGATTGTTAAGGGTTGGCGAAAAGACTACCTCGCGGGAACTGAGCTGATTCTAAGATTGATTTTGGACCTGAACACCCTTTGAGATCATACAGTCAGTCTCATAAGTATTCGTACCCTGTATGTCTATCGAAGAAATTTGTCTAAATTAAATGACTGTTTCGATATTCCCAAATAAATGCTTCTAGAATAGAATAAAAACTACTTAGAAATATTCCATCTGAATTGAACAGAAATAGTACAATTCATGGAGAATCCCAGCTACCAAATTCTGAACTCTCTACACGTCTAACGAGCATTGAAATGAGATTTCTAATCTGTCTCGGACGTCGGTGACCCTCTTTCAGAACTCAACGACCCACGAAGGGATCGCATCTGGCGCCCCAGCCTCGAATTGGACCACGGTGGATCTCGTTGGGCGATCTCGCGCGCGTTATCATTAGGCCGAGCGTGGGTATTGAATTCGCGGCCCCGGTAGACAATCGAGAAAGTTGTCGCGTCAGGCGAGCCAAAGAGCGACCTCGATTTCACCCGTGCTCGATGCTTGTTTCGTTATCGATGACGCGGTCGCCTGCTCCGAAAATGGAAGACGTCGATGGATATTGCAGCGGGGAGCTCGACGCCTCGCTTCCCAGGCAAATATCGTCGGTTTGTTATCAACTTCGGAGACGTTTAGCCGAATTAGTCGTGACTCGACGAAATATCCTGCGTCGCTCGTGGAGCGCAACTTGGCGAGAGAACGAGGACGCTGTCCTTTAAATATTAAATTGCCAAGCGCGAAACGTCACCGAGAGCCATCGATGTATGCCGAAGTGGACGCCATTGACTGGTTCAAATCTGAACATTTATTTTGAGAAATAGTAGGAAGGCTCGATCTCTAAAAATTTCTTTCTATTTTTTATAATCCGTGTGCCAATATACTCGTGATTAATAAAAGGTCTGAACGTAACGAATTTGAATTCTTATTATTTCTCAAGTAAGACGGTGAAGCTATCTTACCGAAGTACCAATAAACGTCCTAGAGAATATGCTCGCGTCATCTTTCGGCGTTGGAAACGCACAAATAGGAATTGATATTTCGCGAGCATCCGCGTAACAGCCTCGACGCGGCACGATCCCCCGTGACACTGAATCAAACCACCTGATCCAATATGCTTTATGCTTTTTGCAATTTGCGAGTATCCTTCTGTAGTTCGACGCACGGGTGGCATCGCTCTTGAAGAATTCAATTCGAAGCGAAACAAGCCGGATCGCGTTCCTGCCGCCTTTCGCGAAAGCTTCCGCCAGAGTCGAGCTGTTTATACCGTTCCATCCCTCCCAACCCCCATCTCCTCGCGAGAACAGTTTTCCTGGTAGATTGCCAGAAGTTCTTTCCGCGTGCTTTTAGATACGGGATTCCCTTTCGTCGTCGAGTGATTCTCCGTACGACTCGGGTCTCGACTGACCCCCGCTTGACCATAGGTTATTCATGGCTTGCTCTGTTTTCTTCTGCCACCTAACTTTCGCTTCGAAAATATCACGAACTGGCACCTTTCCGAATAGTAGAATTTATTGCAGTAAATTTCTCTTTGAGACAAACTTTAACCTTCTAAAACTAAATGAGAAAACAGGCCATGTACATTGGCTACAACGATATAAGAATGAGCAGAAGTGGATAATTCAAAGAGTCGACGTTTATTTCTGTAATAATACAATTGCTGTTCCCGTCATTCGATTACCAGGAACGTCTGGCGCGTATCGCTCGACGCGAATACATTAAGGCCGAATTATTCGACGTAGAACAGCAGAGTGTAAAAACGTTTGTCGGGGGAGACGAGCTGGGTGGAGCTTTTAAAAGCTCTCTTTAATCCCGGAGTCTCGACTGACCCCGCTCCATCGATTTTCAACGACTTTTACGTGCTCGTTTCCGTTCTTGCCTAACAGCCTTCGGTTCGCAGCTCGATCAATCCTTGCGTAAATCCGATTGCTCGAATACACGCCGATTCGTCGGGATAATTTCGTTTCGCCCTTTGATACGGAGAAAAGTGTTCCCCCCCCGTAACCGTCAGACTTCGATTAATTGCAAAAAAGTTTCAATTCATTTCGAATATCATTCAACTCACCGATGCATCGATCCTTCTCTTTATGAGAGAACGATAAGGGGATAGATGTCAACCTGTTTAGAAATTCTAACATTCGAGTGATAAATTATAGCACATGCTCTGGAATCCCTTGTGTAATTTTCCGATATCTACCAAATTTTAATATACAGTCAGTAGGAATCTATGTTTATGAGAAAATTCATGAGGCAGACATGGTAGACTGTGCTGAGATGTCTGACCATTGCTCGCTGATTCTACTTACAGTCAGTCTCATAAGTATTCGTACCCTGTATGTCTATTAAAGAAGTTCGTCTAAATTAAATGATACATCGCACGTTTCCAAATCAATTTTTCATTATAAATATATACACGTGTAAAGTTTATTCGTGTACATATTTAAAATGAAACATTTATTTGGAATACTTGTGAGACTGATTGTAAATAGTTCTAAACTATGGCGTGAAGTTGAAGAGGTTAAGATCCACCGATCAATGTTGGCTCATCACCGTTGAAACCACACGCGTTCGCTTATCGTAGCGCAAAGGTCATCGTCCTGTTTTGGAGGTGTCCCTGGCGCTCAAAGAACGAATCACGGTATCAAAAGGATCTCGTTGGAAGCATCGTTGTCCGATTTATCTCCCTTTTCGATTGGAATCGTTCCCCGGTTGGTGGACGGGTGACTGATAGAAGTCAGGATCCCGTCACAAAGGCACGATTTCGTTCGAGCCCCCATTATCGATTCTCGTTGCCCGTGCGTTCGTTGGTGCACCTGTTTCGTATCCACTGCGAACCCGCGTCGAATCTCTACCCTTGGTCCCGCCATCCTTCAGGAGCTGTTCTTCCGGAGGGGTGGGCAGCAAACGTCGTACAAGAATGAGCCAGCAGGCTGACGTTTTTACATTTGCATGTAAATAAGCCGGAATCGCGGAATCTATGGACGCTGACTTATGTACCAACCAGCCGTTCACGCGCTAATGGAGCACGTTCCATCCGTAACGAATGCAATTACTTTCCGGAGCTCCTGAAGATACCGGAGCCAACGGATTTCTTAGGAGCCCGTGACGAATGTATTTGGGAGAGGAAGTAAGTACTGATATTTGGGGACCTTGTTTTCCAATTGTCGATAAGATGGAAAGTAGGAAAAATTATTTGGTGAAATGAAACCTATAATTAAATTTAACAAACTGTCTATAATGAACACAGAGGGTACGAATATATGTGAGACTGACTGTAATTAAGAATCATGCATCGGAGGGTTAACGGTCGTCGATCATAGTCTCGAGAGTTCGCGGCGACTGGTTCAGGCCAAAGAGGCTGCATTTGCAGCGAAGACGCGTAGCTGCAGCTGGCTTCGGCCTCGATTAAAGGGACCGAGGCGTAATTCGGGAGGAACGGAGGACAGGAGGCGATAACAGAGACGCTAAATTCGAGGATGCGACGCCTTGACGTGTGCCATCGAGCGTTTACGTCCAGTATTATCGCATTACTCGCGACGTGTCCTCGCGAGGCGTCGACGACCCTCTTCCTTCTCCCCCAGTCTCCAAGAAAATCGAAAATTTTTCGTGGCAAGCGTGCTCGTTTCAGCGGAGAGCTACGAGGAACGAGGGAAAGGACTACGAGTGCAACGACAATAGCAGGAAAGTTGTCGAGTTTGCCTGGAGCTCGATTAAAGGGCCCTTGTAGGTACGGTCGAAGGGAGCCTAGAAGCGTGATAACAGAGACGTTTGACCATGCCCTGGTTCGTCGTCGATCGATGCGCAGCCGAATGCCTTCACGCTCCGTCGGCTGCGTTACGTAAATTGTTGTAATTACGCGCGTGCGTAGCTTCCACCTTCACCGCGACCTTATTACGCTCTCGCCGACGAATTTACGCTCAAAGAGCGTTGTTTTGGTGCGGTGGAAGTTCGTGCGCCCTTCTCGTGTTATGAATACAACGTTTATTCGTTACGAACCGCCACTGAGTTCCCGACGAAATATCGTTGTTCTTGTAACCAATCCTCTGGCAAGAATACAGCAGAAGTTTAAATTTGCGAGTCAAAATGAAATTTTTATGTAACGAGTCAGCGGTTTATCTTCCATTCTATAATACTTTGCCCATCTGTGTGCGATTTCTCGGCGAGCCGCGAAGTTAGCGTTGACGAGCCCCGGTGAAAAGGGTTGATTTAAAATTCGCGACTCGTAGCATTACGGAACGGTAAAATTCTCACGAGGGCGGGGATACTACGACGTACGTGGACGTAACTCTGTCGAGTTGATTGGAGGAACACAATTTAAGCGAATTGGTTCGCGCAATCTTCCTCCGCCCGCATGTAAATAGGTTTTAATATACTGACACGTCGTGCTTGTATACCAACGCTCCGTTCCCACCGAGTAATTTCGAGCGTTTAACCTCCGAGAGGGTTTGAATCGTTGAAAGGGTTCTCCTGCCTGGCAAAGGGAACGAGAGGTAGCCCGACGAGGGGAGCCGTGAAATTTAAAGTCTTCGGAAAACAACGCACAGTCGCTGGGGTTATTTGCGTCAATCAAACGGCTCTCTCGCGTTTAATAAGACGGGAACCCTTAAAAACACTTAATTACGGATTCGAGACGTTACCCAGAGTGCGCATGCTTCTAGGAAAATTTCGATACGCGGTGTATATCTTTATATTTTCTGTCGAAAATGATAAATTAACTTCAATTTCCTTTTGTACACAAGCTTCTTTGAAATGCTACCGCCAAAGCTCCCAAGAGTGGAGGCTTTCAATGGAGAACGTAGAGACCGGATCAAAACTAACACAGAAGTATCGATGGTATATTTCGAAACGATCCGCATTAGCGTTCGGGTGAAGCTAAACGAAACTGAATAAAAATGAAATTGAAGACTCCCTCGTCAGGCTTTCTCAACGATCGCTTTTGAAGCGCTCTTCGTATTGCTCGCGGTTCGATAATGCTTGTCCTTAGAGGCGGCCCAGGTCTGATAATTTCGAGTCGATAACGAAATTCAATATTTCCTCGGTAATGGCCGAGCTGGGTGGCGATGGTAATGCGGTGCAATTCGCCCGCTCGTGGCCCGTGTTAATATTTAGGGTTACTGCCCGCGAGCACGCCAACGGAGTGCATCACGCACTCCCGCGCAACTCTTGCCCGACCCTCTTTCGCTGCTTACCGCATCGTAGCTTTTTCGTGCTTTCAGCTGCGCCCGAAATTATTCACACTCGCGACGATACGATAGATCTGCTCTGATTAAAAAGCGCGAATTTAAATCCCCTTGGGACATCGCGCAAACCAGTATCCAAAGGAACCCCCATTAAAAATGCAGAGCTCTGCGCTGGAAATATCCGGGCTAGGATATTTTTGTTACAGCCGTTTTGACCGAAGGTGTTTGAAAATTTATTTGCTTTTAAGTGACTTTTAAAGATACGTGTTTTTCCTCGTGAAACATAAAAGCTTGTCTGAAAACATATTAATATTCGTAAAATATCGCGTCGTCTAGGAAATCACTAGGTTTCGTTTCTTGCCGATTTAACAAGCACGAATACAATCTTCGATAAAGAAGGATGATTGTACGCAGAGTTCCGAAGAAGCGAGACACTTTAAGGATCAATCTTCGAAGAGGAGACAGTCTTTCAAGAATTCCTAAGACAAAGGACCATCCAGGGCCTGTGCAACAATTACTGAGGAATTCGAATATATGTATATTCGACGAACCTGTCGAAAACCACGGTCTAGTTAATATATCACTTTTTTCGCTAGCGTTGGCCCGGTACGTCACGGAGCTTTGTTTTCACGGCTAAACATTGTTATGCAGATGGGACCAGACGGCATTGTTGTTCGAGTAGACCTCCGCGCGCAGCCATGAAGCTATTCTCATGATAATTTTCGAGGATTATTTTTCGTAATTTCTCATGGAATACGTTGAACATCCCTTTCGCCGGTTTCTACGGTCGGTTTAAAAAACGAGAACCCCTCCGTCCTCTCCCCCGTCGCTGCGAAACGTCCGCGGTCGCATTTTTATATCTCTGCTCGCTCCGCTCGTTTAATTTATTTCGTACAAACTGCCTTATGTTCATTAGCAATGCGGATGAAATCCGTAGATGACGCGAATTAATGCAATATGCTCCAACGCAAGCCTCGGCATTGGTTGATTAATATTCGCAAAACCTACGAAATCGAAATTTGCAATGAATATGCAACTTTATAGGTTCGAAGCTGAAGAACGATAAGAGAAATTCTGGTATAGAATAAAATAGAGAGCTTGAGAAATCCGAATAAAGATTCCAGACAACAACGTTAAAACAAACCCATACAAGGAATGTTTCGTCTATCTTGAATGAGATCCTTTGTTCTCCTCAATATCCCATCGACTGTCGCGAGCTTCAGGGTGCATTGGGTCCGATCAATTTTGTACGAGTTCCTCCGTAGTCTCGAAGAGCGCGACATCGACGCCTCGACCCTTTGAAAATTACACTCGCAGAAGAAAACTGCCGACTCGGGACCGAAGGCGAGCCATTGTCTACGAGCATTCCGACGCGCGAAATGCGATACTGCGATAACAGAGGGTGAGTAAGGGGTCGACGACTGTCTGTCGAAAGTTTCCCTCTGCGTGACAATCGGGCGTACCTTATCGGCATGCGCTCATCAAAAGCCATCCCCATATTTCCCAGAGTGTCGTTGAGCTTTCCGTCGAGAGCGCAGCCTTGGATTCAATTTATGAGCTTTCCGTCTCCCGCGCTCGTATCCAGGACAAGAAGACGGTCTTTCATGTAATGGAACACTCGCGACGCGAGAGAGACTCCAGAAATTTCTCGGAGACGGCAGGGACAAACGGAAGCTGCGAGGGGGTTGATGAGGAACAAGGGGATGGTTCAAGGTACAGTCAGACCACAGTGGTACGGGCGTGATATCCTCAGCCGCGAGTACGCGCGCAGCCTGTGTGCTTCGCCAAACTCCGTGTATTGTTATTTCTCTCTGTCAGCGTCAGCAGCTACGCGCACGTATACCCACATCCGGCCGCGGCACCGCCGTTTGCGTGCTCGCGTCGACCATGCTCCGATACGTTCGTCGAACGCGAAACTTCGACGACAGATCCCGACCGAGCGTCTTAATTACGTGTTTAAGAGTGAACGCCGAGCTATAATTGTACGACGCGTGCTCGCCTACCGAAGAACGAGTTAGGGCTGCTGTTTCATCGGAAAAGTATACAGTCGGTGTAAACAGCATTCTCGATGAAATTGTATTCTCGATCAGCTAAGGAGGTCCCAAGCACGCCTGTCCATCGATTTATCTGTAGGAAAGTGACATCGGAGTTCGGAGAGCAGTGATGCGGATCAACCCGAGGTGCACTCGGCACTAGTACGTCACGATAGCGTCAGCCGCAACTACGTGTCCCGTTTCGATACGTCTGACTGCATGTCGTTATTTCTACTGAAATCCGTCGCGCCACCCCGTGGACCAGCTACACGCGCGGCATACACGCACGCTGCCCTCCACACCCCCGAAAATATTCACCGAAACCAACTTCCATTTCGACGAGACTCATTGTCGCCGACAGCACGGACGTGAAAACAAATAGCAATCGTTGGAATACGCGTTAACGTATACAAACGCCCCCGTGTCGCTCCTGCCTCCACGAAATCCTCTGTCGGTGAACTCGAAAGAGAGGGTCTTGTTTCGATTAGGGACTCCTTTTTGGTCTCGGAAATTCTAGTACGTGAACGGTTGTAGTCCCTTGTATACAAGTCAGTCCCATAAACATTCGTACCCTCTATGTCTATTGAAGATCTAAAGTCAGTTCCCTACTCGAGTGGACGAACTAGGCGAATAAGGGGAGTGCGTAATTGAAAAGATTGAACGTCCCCCGGGTTAATAGTGCGCGGTATTGCTTCATAACAATGGAGCGTATTACGAGCACGATTACGAGCACAAAAATCGAGCGGGAGAGATTTAAGCTCGCCGATAAGGCGGAACGGCACCGAATCGGGTTAAACTTCCGACGTGGAAAGTTCGACGTTAATGCGACACGACGTGGCAGCCTGTCGCGGCGGAGAACGAATTCGCGCCTGTTATAGAGGCACCGTATCCTCTATAAGCGCAGCTTTGCGCGACGTAAAACGCTTCAGACACCGAACGAGCGTTTCACGGGCCTCGAATTAATTTTAGTGCCAATGCGTCCCGGGGTCGCTGCTGCATTTCATATCGTCCCGAACTTCTCGTTCGACTGTTGGATTAAAAAGCGATCGTAAAAGACGCGCTCGCAGCTGCGCCGCGTTTTCGAGTTAAACCTACGAATACCCTATGTTAATTCCAGAAAGAATTGCAACCCCCACCATTAAACCTGCGTTCCAAATTAGCTCAGTTTGGCAGTGAAAGAGTATAATTTCAGGATGACAGTGCGTCAGGTTGTACGCGAAACGCGCGGTTGAAGAGAGACGAAATCGGCCAAAGCGTGTCAGTTTCCGCGGTTTTACTCGGCGGTCCCGTGCGCAACAAGCGCGTAGCCGACGACGATAGCGACGCAACAGGGATGACGAGCGTGTACGCACCCATATTCCGTTGTTATTTTACCCGTAGCACGCGGACCGTTTATCATTTTTGCGCGGTCGAGTTTGAGGATAAAAAATGAAAGCGCGACGCTGAAGCGGATGAAAACCGTGCGCCGCGCGGCTAACGGACTGGAAATCACTCGCGGAATTTTTAATCGTCTGGCTATGATCATTTTTGCATTTTTTAACGGATCGTAGAAAGAGATTCAGCCTCGATTTTCGTAGGAGGATTTTATTTTAATTGGTCAAGAAATAGTGGAGACAAAATGTGAATATAATAAATCGAATATGATACTTCTTCTCGTCATTTCTAGAGGAACAAGACACTCGTAAAAAACGGTAAAATATTGAGAGAGAAATGTACGTTATACGATAATATAAATCGGAGCACATTCTGCTCAACCACTATGTTCGACATCATACTACAAATCACGCTAGACGTTCTTATTAATCGAATAAATTCACCTATAAAAGTGAACCGTTATTCCGTTTTCCATTCGTCCCTGATTTTCTCGGCAAAAGGAAACATATCCGTGGCTTTTCCGCGGGTCCATGGCGAAATGGAAAAAACTCCGTTCGCAAAATGAGAACAAGCACGATCACGAACGCGAACACGGAATAAAGACACCGCCCGGGTAGAAAAGAAAACGCTCACGTTTCCCCGGATGAATGTAATAAATTTATAAACCTCGAAGATGTCCCGACGAACTGAGCCAGAAGAGCGTAGCCCGACGAGAACGTCGCGAAATTAGCGTGGCCATAAATAAACAGATATAGAATATTCTTGAGGGAAACGTGAACGGAGTAAATGGTGGATGGTCTCCATTTATTTCGCTGCTATTTATCCTTTGCCCGGAGGACATGCATCATTTTTACGAGGAGAACGCGAACCGTCGGGGAACCGCGGAGAACCGAGCAAAAAGGAGAACCGCGACGGTAAAGCTTGCGGGGTGGAAAGCAACGTAAATGGGGCAAAATACTACAAAAAAAAAGGAGGGGGGGAGAGAAAATAGAGCAGAAAGAAAAACAAACGAGGAAAAACAAACGACAGTAAAAGAGGGGAGGAAAAAAAGATCCCCACGCGTTTCTTGTAATTACGCAACGCAGCATGCAAAATGGATCGCTTTTCGCTGGTGAAATTGCCGCGGTGCGCCCTTCTCGAGTCGAATGGTTGTAATTGACAGCGAGACGGACTTCGCGGTAAAAACTTCCCGTTCGAACTTCGTCTTTCTTCGTGCAACCGTGTGGAGAGAGGAGAGGATGGAAAAGTTCGCCCGGAGAAAAATGAAATAACAAAAATGGTTTCGTTTAAAACGAACAACGAATTAAGAATCTTGTCGAGGCCCTCGGGGTGCTAACCGACCGATTGATAACTTTGTTACCGCGGACGTTCGTTATCGGTCTTGGTTCCCAAGGAAACCCCCGTCCGCTGCAAAGTAGCCGCTGGAACTTAATTAACAAGAAAAACCTCGCGGTAAAACGAAGTCGTAAAAACGAACACGAGTCTTGGTTATATTTATGCCGTCGCTATTTACCCTTTGCCCGGAGGACGTGTATCATTTTTACGAGGGAAAGGGCCGAGGTAAGGGCGGATGGCGTGTAACCGGCGAAGAAAGTAGCCGAGCTCGAGGGAGAGGGATGAGAGAGGCCAAGTGGATCGAGCACAGGGTCGAAGGAAAAGGTCGCGAAGGTGGTGGAGCGAAAACGGGGCGAAATATTGGAAAGAGGGCTGCGCGGCGAGATAAAACGTTTCATAAAACAGACATCGATTTCGTATTACTCGACGTGGATCGAGCAGCTGAAAAGATCCTCCGATGACGCACCCGGGTGCTTGCCGACGGGAGTTTAGCTGGAAATTAACAGAGACGAATACGTCGGCATTTGGGGCACTTTATTAGATGAGATGGAGAAAATACGTGTTCGAGACATTCGTTCAGAATTTCATTGTTGAAATTCATTCGAAATTAGACGATGAATGTAGACTGGTACAAACACTTTGAATTTCTTACTTTATTATAAAATGAAGAGGACGAGTTTACTGAACCCTGTTATGAAGAATTTACTTGCCTACAGAATCTATTTAAAGTATCTCTATCGATCCGTACACCTGTCGAATTAATGTCAGTAAAACCGAGGAACCTCCACTTCTCAAATTAAGTAGAGTAGGTCTATCACTGATACGACGATCATCATAACCTTCTCCCGTCTATCGTCGGCGTTCAAGTCGTTGGGAATGCTCCGAGGTGGAAAGAAAAAATGGAGTAGACGACGGAGCGTTACCTCGTTCGCTCGTCGAGAAACTCCAGAAAGAGGAATAACTCGACGAGTGGAAATCGATTTGTCGCGAGGCCGCGCGAGTTTTTATATTTATAACGCGTGAACGTACGCACGTTCCACGCGGTTTCGCGGATATGGCGCGAGAAATCCGACTACCGAAGATTTATCCGCTGCTCGACGCTGGCTAAAATAATAATACGCGTGAAAAACGCGCGACACTCCATTAAAATACTCCGCCGGGTCCGTTCTTTGCGTCTGCTTCAGGTATCGATTTGGCCCGTCATACTGGTATCAGGAGAGATATCGTACAAAGTGCTCTTTCAAATGCGTCGAGTAATAGCTCCCTGTTAGTAGTTCGGCTGATTCATTGTTTAGAATATTACCTCTCGGAGAAATTGATTTATCGAACTCGTAATTTATTTGGCTACGGGAAGGAGACCTTATTTATTGCAATAATTTTCCTGGAGGCTCGCTTGGTGAAGCCTTGGAAAATGCAAATATAATATTTCACTTCTAGTAAATGAATTGTTGGTTCATTCAGAAAACTTCTACGAAGATATAAAAAAAAAAAATAAATAAATTCGAGCTAATGGTCATCTCTGCCCAAAAGGATTTATTATTTATTACGTCCTATCCCTTCAAAACTGTGACTGTTTTCTGTTCTTGGAAAATGTTGCACGTGTTCGATAAATCTATCTGTCTATTCATTTCCAAGGGTTCCATATAATCAATGTTATTTCAAATAACACCGATCGCGACGAGCACACCGTAGCAATTCTACAATCGCTTGTCTTCCATTCTACGTTTTAACGATCGCCGTGACCGACTGCCGCTACAGACAAGACGGAACGGCAACTGAATTCACTGGAAAGTTCGAGAAAGTTCCGTGGAACCGTTGCCGCCAATTAATGAACCCCCGGCTAGGATTGAATTCCAACGATTTAACGTCGATGTTTTGTAATTTCGTGTTTTCCACAACGAAAGCAGCTTTGCCCGCGAAACTTCCACCGGCCGCGAGTTGGCAAACTTTTTAATTTCTCGCGACTAGCGTTTCCAATCGTTACGAAGAAGCAAGTTTCCTGCAACCCTTACCCTTATCGCGAGCCAAAGAACGTATCCATCGTGTATCGTTAACTATGTTCATTGAAGCGCCTATCAAATATGGCGAAAATAAAATATAAAAAAACGCGGATAAAACGTCATGTGTTGCATTAAGAAACTGGACTGAGACTAACGGGAAGAATATTTTTTTTTTGCTGAAAGAGAAAGTATTCAGAACACCGGAGTTTAATTTTATGGGATCGTCAAAACGACAACGTGATAAATACGAAGAATCGCAAGACCAAGTAATTACGGCTGGCGCATTATATGGCACCGGGGCTAATGCTACATAATTATGGCGCATTAAACCTTCGTTCCATAACAGTATTTCACTTGACGATTTTTTTTCCTCCTTTTTCTTCATCCACTTCGTTTTTTATCGCCCGCCATAACACGGGCACCGATCCAGACGTTTTTAGCGCCGGGCGTTCGTTAATGAATATCACAGGGTTGAATTTTCCTCGAGCCGCGGTTTAACGTCGCTTCCACGCAAGTATTCGAAACTTTCGTTGAATTCGCGGGATCTCTGATGAAACAGATGAAATACGCGGATGAAATGTGATAAATAGTTGAGGGATTTTTGCCACAAACGGAACCGTGGCTGGAATACTTCCGTTCATTATTTCATTTCGATCGTGTCCTTTCATTCGAGGCTGTTGTTATAACTTCTATGGACCCATGCTTTGCGATGCACGCGAAGTTAACATTATTTCTTTTCCGTGTTCTGTCTTAAATAATTGACTTTTCACGGTATATGTAATGATACTTACAGAACAATCAGTGGCCGAACAGACTTCGAATTTCCTTTAAATTGCTAATTAAGACACACGATAAAGGATTTGTTACCCGTGGAAAATTAAGATCGTAAATTACCGAGAGCGAATTATCGATGAGACGGCGTTTCACAGAGAAAACGGAGGAACACGGGCGATTTTTAGCCACGTCTTAATCCCCTTCGCGATACACGACGACCCGTGTTCATCAATCTCCGCCATTTCACCCGGCCCATTACATCGTCTTTCATCCTGGATCATTTATTTCGAGATCTACTTCCGCCTTGGTCGTACCACTGTCGACCGGGAAGGCACACTACGCTGGAAATCTTTGTCAAACTAGGCTCGATAAAAATAACCGTTTCAATAGGACGATTTATCGCTTAGAATAAAACCAAATACGATTAATGGTATAGGTCAACGGGACTTGTTAAAGATTTGATCTCGACGCTTCGAGTTATAAGCTCTGATCTTTTCGAAAGACAACCAAGATGAATTCGAAATTTCTATTTCGATATAATATATTACAAGTTCTGTGTGGAGGAATAAATAAAAAAATGTAGAACGAAACTTTTCTTGTTATAGTGAATACGACTGGGCTGGCGCGTTTAACCATTGTTGGTTATTTCTACTTTGGAGAGAAGTGGATCTCATAATAAAGTGATTCTTTCATAAAATTCCATGAAATTATTCTGACCTACATTCGGATCTTGCAAACACTAAAACATATTATAAAACCTTTCCTAGCAAATGTTAATCGCTGAAATCCTTTCGCTACAATCGCGTATCTTTTCGCGATATCGTGTAACCGATGCTTCGTGTAATATTTCTTTTTGCATCATCGCGTTTCGCTCCCGCGCGTTCCAACTGTTATTTTCGCGGTGATAACGGGCAGTTTTTCTTCAAATGGCGAACCGGAGGTGTCCGTGCGCAAAATATCGGATAATGGGGGCCACGATTTAATTGTGTTATCTCTGGCCGGCCGGGCGTTGCAGGCCCCAGTTCAGAGGATAATTATTCCATCGATACGAAATAATTATATTCTCTGGTAAACGAGGTAGCAACGGCTTGGCTCGACGAATCCGCAACGAAAGAGACTTTTCAACTCCGCCCGTATTCCCTCTGTGCCGTGCACTCCATTGCAATGAAACCTCCGCGCGTTCCGCTCGAATTTCATTGGCCGGAAATTGCGATCGTTTCCTACATACATATCGAATACCGCGGCCCGTTCCGCGAATTCTTGGGATTCCCTAGTGCGAGTCGGGAGCGAGCGTCCCAACCGAGAAAAAACAAGGACCGATTCGGGACCAGGGAAGGGCGAGAATCGGGAACGACAAAGACAAAGCCTGGGCAAGAAGTTTCCACGGAAGTACCGGGGAATGCGAGCAATGGTATCGAGTATCTCTTTTGCGCTCTCCTCGAGACCGCTTCTCATCAAACGCGCCCTTCCATGCCAGAAAAAGTGGGATGCAGCGGAACTCCGCGAACGATTAAATGGTAAAGTTTTTTGACAAGGGAGGGGGTCCCTCTTTATATTTTTATCAGACGAGGACTCCTCGCGTTCGAATCAAATCGGTCTATCTTTTCCTCCTATATTTTTGAATGCGTTCATTAAAGAAGAATCTGGACATAGTATTTATTTCAGGCGATCAAATTATGCGCCTGTTTTTTGTCCATTAATTTAATACAGCGAAATTATCGAAATGTCCTGATTCTAACGGCCCCGTCCCGTTATGAAGAGTTTCCCTCGTCTATAAATAAATAAATTTCCAATGGAGCGTTTCGCCAGCGAATCGATCGACGACGCGTAATAACGTTCATCGCATTTCCGAGGATTGAAACTATCGGCGTATTTGCCAAGCTCTGGTAACTGGCAAATTACATTTATATTACGTTAACCAGTTACGGATCGACCTTTCGATAAATCCCAATTGTCGTTTCCTGGCTAGCGAGGAGAGCCCGGCACCCATTGTTCCCGACGACGACAATTACAGCCGGTAAACAAGCGTCACTGGCCTCTTTATTGACCCGGGGCTATTTTTTTTTTCGTCTGTTGCAGGATCGACGCCCGAGAGAAGCCGGTGACCAAAGCGCAACACTCGTCGGACTCAGGCGTATTCGGCCCCCGCGCGTACTTCCGGACCGCGTTTCCCAGCCCCGCGGTTCTCGTCATCGAGGACATCAAGAGGCACGACGCGGCCACCTACAGGTGCAGGGTCGACTTCAGGAAGGGCCAGACGCGCAGCTTTCGATACAACCTCACGGTTATAGGTGAGTCGAAAAAGAAAAACAATGTACCCAAACAAACGTAACCCAATAGAAATCTCTATACTGAGTTGCATAATAGACCACCATGGGATATCAAACAAAACAAAGACCACCAAACACATCCATCTACGCTAGATTTTACTAAAAACCCCCCGACCATGAGAATAATGAAACTTCACGATATTCCGACGAACCTCTTTTGAGATACAACACAAAACAGAAATCAACAAACACCTAACCCAAACCTACGCACCAAAAATTTTCATGACTTTCCTCGAAGCATCGAGGAATGCAAGGAATGCGAGTCGAGTTTTGACCGACAGCCAGGGTTCCACCACTCTGTTATTCAATAACAGCCAGGAAAGTAATAAGCGGCGAGCGCCGGAAGAGTTTAATCAAGATCAAAGCAACGCCTTTACGAGCCCCTGAAAAGCGCGTCGTAATTTCTGGTGTCAAACAAATTTAGCGGCTCCCTGAAAAGGACCCTCGAACGGCGTATTAGCCTCTTCGAAAGCCGAGGTGGATGAGCGTCGCGTTGAAAAAAAAAATCGATGAACGGACGTGCGCCCCGAGGTACCCGTTTGTTTCTTTGCTTTCTGAAAGAGCAAACGTTCCTCGTAGAACGATTTCGATGAATGCTAGTACCGAGGAAGGAAGTTCAATTTCAATCTGTCTGGTCGACCTAAAATCCTCAAGGTGCGCAAGAATGACACATGCTAAAATGAGGAGTGAGCCAGTTCAGTGGCTTCAATGTTAGTTCCCTGTCTGTTCTGATATCTCACGGGCCAGTATGCTTTTTATTTTGTTAGTCGAGTCAAGTGGCGCCATTCGAAAGCAGGTGTTCTCCCAAACAAGTGTTCTCGTCGCACCCAATAATTCCCGCACATGGAAACCCTGCCTCGGGCCAGACACTTTCGTAAAGATTGGGTGAAAGGTTGATCGGAGTGGGACAGGGCTGCAGCCAACGCGTTAGCATCCTTCGGTTCGTCGAGCCATTCCCCCATTTCCATGGCACGGATGGGCAAACACACGCTCAACTTGCCAGACTCGCGTCGTCGTCGGGTCGACGTCACTCCCGACGTCGAGCGAAAAGTGCAGTTCTCAGCGGGCGCTAAGTCTGATCAAACAAATGGCGACTGTTGAAAAATGCATGAGGCAATCGAAGACGCGCGCGAACCCTACCTCGGTCGTTGTTCCTTTGCTCTGGTCCGTCGACGCCCGCCACGTGGACGTTCCGTCGTCGGGCATGCTGTTTACGCTTTTTCGCTTAATCCTTGGAACGTGATCGCGAGTTAAAGACTTCTCGAGGAGCGGGAACTCTCGGCAACCCTCTCGAGACGGGTTCAACGTTTCGCGTTTCTGAACCACGGTCGATGGAATCTCCTGGGGGCTAAGTAAGCGTTGTTTAGGGATGATTTTATACATTCAAATGGAGTATAGACGCTCTTGATCCCCTTAATTACGTACAATTTTAAAAAAGGCCATTTTCTTGATGCAGAGCAATGTATACCCCTATGCTTCTTGTAAAAATTAGACGAATAGAGTCCTTGGAAAGTGATCGATGAAGACTAAGTATCAGAGAACCTCCTCATTCCATATCCTTCACGAATACACCACGCATACATCGACGATGCCAGAGGATTTGTTTGCCGTTAATCGAATAAATAAATAATCCTGCGATTGAGTTCCGTGGATGAAGCGGCGGGGTCGAGTTGCTGCAGTCGATCATAAAGTCCACGAGGTACGTCGGGTGTAACTTTCATGGGTGCTCTTCAAAGCAGTCGGTGCCGCGGAGTACGTTCGAATCTCCTCGGGATATCCCGTATAGCTCGCGGCAGGAATATAACCTGGAAAATCCTGGCTACGATCCTTCGATACCGGAATCCATCTTCGGGCGGCAATCCCGCACCTTCTTTCGCTCCTAACCCATCGGTTCGAGGTTAGAGGGCGAGCAGAAGCGGAGGAAAGAGACGACGAATGAAAGGAAGCGCCCGCCGAAGGGAGGGGAAGAGATAACGACGGAAAGAGGCAGGAAAAGGTAGAAGCACAGAGGGTGAGAACGGCATAAATGTCGCAGTGCAGGTTCCAGGAAGAGCTCCGGGCTAACGTGGAATTGCTCGATCTTTATCTCTTCGGTTTTCCCATGGAGTCGATGCGCACGCGTTCGGTGTACGCGCGAATTTCGCGAATTCTCCTATCGCTGGAGTCTTCGAGGTAATAAGCCACTCCGGAAAACGAATGGGCCACGATATCGGTAGTTTCGTTCCGTCGTCGTTAGATTTTCTTCTTCAAACTCCACTCGGTTTCGGGTGAAACGATATCTCGATCCGAAGAAACTGTTTAGAACGTTGGAAGTTGCTCTATTCCATGTAGCTAATGTTTCGTGGTAACATTGTCAGGTTTTTTAAGCATTTCTTTCGTCTACAAGAAGATGGCCTTTCAGTTAGAGTGGAACCATAGGTTCCTAGAACCACCACCATCCTGATGGCATTAACATTTACGTGGCAGTGTCTTTCTATAACCTGTAACCAGGTGACTGTAAAGCGTGCCTTTACGGTAGCCACCAATCATGCTCGTATTCCTTTATCAAGCCATCTCGTAGACGCGAGCAGCAAGGTATACACACGAGATCGCGAGACTTCCTCGTTCCATGGACAATTTTCGAAGCTGCAGAGACTGAACGAAGCAACGGCGCACGCTTGGTGCTCCCGCGCGCGCGATATTCCAAAAAAGGGTCAAGAAAGAAATTGGCCCCGGCTGGAAAACCGTCCGCTTTGAGCGAGGTATTTTCATCAGAGGAGATTGGTTCCCGAGAGTTCCTAGATTGCGTCCGTCCACTGGATTTTCCCTCGTAACCGGCGTCCTTCCGCCGGTCCACCTTTTTATCGGTCATTTCCCTTTCTTTCATATCGTGCTCTTCCCTATTGCCGATGATACCAGCCGCCGATACGCGCGTAACCTCGTGCTACCCCGAACTCAGACTCCTTTCCCGGACGAAGGAGCAGGAAACTTCGTTGCCCGACTGGATTCGGTTCCCTCTGCCTCTAGGGCTTTTATTTCCTCAGCCCTAGGAACAACTCCTCGCGGTCGAAAGTCGTGCTTTCTTCGAGCTTCGGCTACTTATCTTCTTTTGATTAGGATGGTAGTTGTTTCCTTCTCGAAGTTCGTGGTAACAGATTTACGGTATGTTGGGAAATATTATTTGGAAGGAGTGCCCCTGCAATCTCGCTTAGAACTGCTCATCCAGCCTAGTCGTCACCACCCACTTTTATTTATCCATCTCTACCTCTCACCGAGCAAAATCGATGACTCGAATTTCTTCTTTATTTAAAGTTCCAAGCGAAACTTCTGGCCAACATTTCGTGATCTGCACCGCGAGACCGCTTCACGAGAGTTTAATGAATCGTTCGGAACGGATTCCGGGCACGCGAATGACGCGCGATATTAGTTTTCCGATTGCCCGCGCGTCGTACTTTTATTCATCCTCTGTAAACGATCCGAAGATAAATACGCTGAGACCGCGGTAGATTCGTTCGCACGAAGTGCGACGCGATCGTTACAAAACAGTCCGCGAGAGAGAAAAAGAATAGCGACGTCGCGACGCGTCGGGGGGGGGGGGGGTGAGAGTGACGGTGAACCGCGGATCTCCGAGATACCTCCTCCCCGAGCCGTAGAAATAGAGATGGAAAATTGTAAAAGATTGAAACGAAGCCTGCCGCTGAAGTGGTAGGAAGGAAGAATAGAGATCTGCCCTCGTTAAGGAAATAATCCGCGGCTTAATTAAATACAGTGCAATTAGTTCTGCTTCTATAGGTAGCCCGTGGCTGTGTGCGCCGCTCGTACGCTTCCCGAGAGGCGTATACAGCGAGTCGCGAACGAGTATTCGTACTCGCCCGACTGCTGACTTCAAGCTGTTGGTATCCTAGTAGAATAAATGTTGCGGGAGTCTACGCGATAAATGTCTACACCATTAATTAAGCTTTCGATCGGTATCTACTTTTTCGAATAATAAAACGAGACTAACAGGTGAAGAATTATTTGTTAATGGTAACAGTAACATTTAGTTGTGTTTTCTACAAACAAGAAGCCTCGAATAAACTGCTATCCCTTATCTGTATCCGTTATTATCACCTCCCAGACTCTACCGAGACTCCCAATCTCGCGACGAAGAGTTCGTGTCGCAGCGCGGAGGGTAACGGAGGCAAGAGAAGAACCCCGAGCAGATTAGACGGTGGTCGAATTAGAATTTCAAAAATCCACGCGGAACTTTCGGCGTTAACTCGAGTCAAAGTCAGTCCACGGAAGAGGCAGGGAGCCGCGCATAGGAATGGACCTGGGCTGGACAAACCCCGTCGTTAAGTTTTCCCTTAATTAACCTCCGTCTCCCTTTCGCTTCTTGTCCCTTCTTCCGCGTCGCTCCTCTACCGATTCCTCCCTCGTCTTCCCATCTTGCTACTTTCTGCCCCCCCCCCCCCTTGTGCGACCGTTTCGCTACTCCGTCTCTGCTCGTTCTCGTTTTATTCCTACCGACTATATTTCACCGCACCTTCCTTCCGGTTGCATTAGCGTTTCCTCGGGAAAATCTCTGTTCGCGTTCGCTCCGTGGAAAATCGTCCCGACGCTTTTTCCTGAATCGATATCTCTCGCTGGTCGACGCGATTAACCAACCTCCAACCCCGAGCATAGGGAGGGAAATCGCACCTTTTCGATTCCGTTGTTATTCTTCCTTGCGAGGGCCATTTATACCCCATCGAGAACGATGAGCGCTCGCGACAGTCTTTGGTGAGTTATTCGACCAACGAACGAAGGTAGCGACACCCTAAAATTACCTTCCTTAAGAACATTTTACAGAATTTCAGCAGGTTATCGTCTCCAGGAAGCACCTAACATCGCTTGGCTAAAGTATTAATCGACTCGTGAATGTATAACTCGCCACGGAATGATTCCTTTTCTGAGAAGTAAAATAAACTGAAATCTTCGTTCAATAGAGCGACGATGGGCAACCTCATCTGCATTTGGGTCGGATTTGATGAACTTCTTTTTGCGAAATACCCGGGTCAGTGGAATTTTTCAACGCATTAAGAAGGATGAAGTTATTCGCCAAGCAGGAATGTTAAAAGGAAATTATTTGTGAAAGGAGCAATATTAAAATTGAAGCTACTCAAGGAAAGAACGAATTCCACAGCAGAAGTTATTATGAGAGGAGGAATATTAAAGTTATGAAGTCTAAGGTGGAAAAGGGCCAGATCGAGGGAGACGTTATATAATATTACCAACTAAATAAACAACCCACTCGAGATAACATTTTCAAGTACGAACCAGACAAATTCCAAGAAACTCGCTCGACATTCGCGGAGAAAACGCGCCAAATTTGGGGATGATCCGGCTTACGCGTTCGCCGGCAAAAATTCGTAAAGATGACCCATTTTTCGAGGCGTCAAAGGGAGAGGAGCTCTGGCTAAACTCGATTTGCGAGCGTAGCCCTGGCTCGTCGAAGCAGCTCCGCGGAACCGGGGGCAGGATTATCGAAAGTGAGGAGAAAAGCGAACAGAACCGACACACAGAGATAGGAGCGAGGCACTCACTATTCAATTTATACGGTTCGCAAGAGGACAGCACGAGCGAGCGAGTTGGGGGGTTAATTATCCTCGCCACAGAGAGGCTCGATTATGTACAGCTATCCGGTGGCCAATAGCGCGCAGCCAACTTTTTTCCTCGCGGTCTCGTTCTCTCCCTTTCCCCACTTTTATTCACCAGCCTCCCCAGGCTCCTCTCTTACTATTTTTCCCCATTAGTCGACGCGTAGAACATAACCCTACACCTGCACCGGGTGGAAAAAGGGTTACCGACCTCGGGACAAACCACCCGTACCCAATCCTCCCGCCGCCTCCTCATTCTAGTACATGTGTGCAGACAAGCGTGTGCGCACGAGTAAAAGCCCGGAAAAAATTGCTGCTCAACGCTTTTCAAGAGAAATTGCTGCTTGTTGGAATAAAGAAGAGTTATTTAGCGAGACCAGGTGTCGTTGGGTTTCCTTCGATCTCATCCTGTTCGAGAATCGCGAATGCGGACCGCAGAAGTCGACCCAACGTTCCTCCGAGTTGAGACTCTGCTTACTCTAAATACTGATGCCTAATTAATTTAATTCCTCAACTCTCAAACCCTCCAATTTCATTTCAAGCAACCATTGTTTCCCGACTCTCAGCGATGCATGCAAAATTTTCTTCCGCCAAAAATGGTCGTTTCACGACATTGTCCTTTCTACGATCGCCGCGATGGCGGTCTGCTGAAAACGATGGAAGATGGGGTAACTCGCGCGGAATGCGACAAGAGCAAAAGGTGTGAATGCTCGGACAAGGAGTGACCCAGGGTACGGGGTGGGCAGGGAGGAGGAAAAGGGTTAAAAAGGGGCTGGCGGAAGGCTGGCGAACGGGGTCCGAGATCGGAAAAACGGTCCGCAAAGTCGCATGAATTTATGACTCCGACATAAATCCGGGCTCTCCGGTTACGGCCACGATTTTCGGTGGCACCCGCAACCCACGGATCGCCAGCATCTCCCACGGCGAAATTGGAAAGATGGCTCTCGCGAGGGGTAGCTATCGACCAATACCGCTGAAATGCAAACCTCGTGACTCCGGCGTCTAAAGATAGACTCGGGACGTTAACCTCCTGCGAGTCCGAGAATGCATTATGCAAAGGTCGCTAATCGGATGCGATATTAATTAACGTTCAAGGTTGAAGGGTTTGAGAACTATTTATTGTGACTTTTCGTTGGATGCATCGAACTTCTTCAGGGCAGACAATATTCAAACAGAAGGGAAATGAAAGTAATAAAATGCTAGGTAACTTTGCATACTTCCTGGTTAAGAAAGAGCCAAAAGAGTCAAGTAAGGATAGAAACCACTGTAAAAAATTCCTTCACCAGTACACCACGAAATGGGGTTCCTCGAAACGTGAAATCCGCGATCCCAAACAAGCGGTAGAGGCTGCAGTAATTGCACGGGGGGACCGTAACGCCTCCGCGAGAGGAGAGTGAGAAACGGAAGAGCGACGATCGTCCGTTAGAACAGCTGCAGCGCGCAATAAAGGGAAAGACATCTTAAATCCTAGAAAATGTACACGCTCTGCTACCCAGGAGTAAAAAGATTAAGGGGGCCGAGAGAGGCCGCATGCGTGCGCCTGGAAAAGCTACGGAAAATTACAAAGCACTTTACGATCCTCTGCTTAAGGGAGGGCTCGGTGAAAATACGATCGCCGCGATGCGAATAATTATCCAATTTCGTATACCTGCTAGATCAGGAATGCGAATTCGGTCTGGGAATACGCGTGCATCTCGAGCAAAAGGGAAATATAAGTACTCAAAGTCGGTCTTTTCTATACCGCCTATACGGCATAAACGGGAAGTTTCCCGCGCTGAGGGTGGAAAGGGGGATACGAAAGCAATCGCTGACTTTCGAAAACTTCTGAGCTTCTTAAACGGAACTTTCCACGAAACACTGGTCGTTTAAGGACGTCGCTCCTTAATTGCTTTCTTTGCTATGGAGGGACGGAGTCGTCGATTTCTGTGCTACTTATCCTAGTGCATCGCATCTAGTTAGAATCGCGGAATCTTTACTTCGCGGAGCTGCCTATCATGATACAGTAACATATAGTGTTACCCTAAAATAGAAAGTATTCTACACTAAGGTGCTCTACTATAATTTAACCCAAATGATTATGTCCGTAAGAATGAACGAGGAGGGAGGATACGAGAAGACAGAGAAACGGGATGGTCGAGGAGGGTCGATACTATGGAGATTGGGGAGGGATGAGGTTAGTCCGCAGGAATGCAATGCCAAGTTGGGTTTGCGGGTCATTCGTGGGACTCCTTGTAGGCCAACGCTTACTTCGCGTCGGGAGCGATCTTGGTTTCGGTTTGCTGAACTATGTGTGTGCCGACAACAGGCTCGCGGGCCAACAGAGCGTTAGAACGAGAGAGCGTTGTCACCCGCGGCGTGATAAACCGCCGGCCGCTAACTACGCGAATTATTCCAAGTAGACGCCGTCACCACCACCTCCGAACCCGCCAGTTCCTCAAGAACTTTCCCCTGCAGATCTCTAGCACCTGTACCCTCGCGAAACGAACCTTGCGAGACACCGTGCCCATCAAAAACCACCGATTCCTCAGTTCCTTGAACTGAGACTTAGAGCTCTCGCGGGCTATTAACGTAAAGGGGACAGATCTCCGAGTTCAAGAAGTCACCGAATATTTTTAACGTTTGAGTATAAAATCAGGTCACACTGTTAACGAGGAAGTACCGAGAATAGTGAGAGAATTTAGTGATTTATCTGATCCGAAAGACATATTCCTCTTGAATCAATCCTTGATATTATTATCCGTTTTGTCAAATCGATTTAATGCGTGACTTGTGCCGTTTATAAATGTAACCGTGCCGAGGAGCTTATGTAAAATTCATGAATGACATTGAGGAGAAAATCAATTGTAACATTTAAACGATCATGAAAGGTACCTAGAAATGCTTCGTTTTTTGTTTTTACCGCGCGTAAAGAGAAACGCTCGACTCAACGGTAACAAGGGAAACGTTAAAGATCCACCGACGGTGGGGTGGGATCGTATAATTACATTGGTCGAAAGAAATCCCTGTTAATTCGAAGGAATCGCAGCTCTCGCATAATTTAGATACCAAGTGGAGAATTCCACTCGGTGCGCGGGACTTCGTTAACCATTCGAATTAAATAAATGGGATCCATGCTAATCGCTTTTCGATCCTAATTTGCATGTGCTTTCTTTTATTTTCTTCGAGTCTCGTTAAGCTTACCGATTTCCCAGAAAGGGATGGCCGCAAAAAAATGATATACAAGGGGTTGCATCGTTTAGTTTGAATTTAATATTAATAGAGGGCAAAGCTATTGAATATTAGAACGTAATAATTTATTCAAAGAAGATCGAAATTTACGAATATGACGAGGGGATTCTATTAATCGCAGAGGTGGCTCTTGGTTTCTCCCCGTATGGGTACTCACGGCGGGAACCACTTGAAGGTGGACCACTTGCTAAACCATGACTTTCCCAGGAATAGATCTAAGGTACTAAAACAACCGTCCATCCTAAGAAATTCATGGTCACTCCCTCCTTATGCTCGAAGCAAAGCACAAAAGCTTATCAAGAGTAAACTTGACAAGCTTCGACGCCGTACTATAGAAAATCACCTTATTAATAAAATACCAAGTGGTACGACTCGATTTATAGTCCCGTCACTTAGACGGGATTCGCTTCACTCGATCTGACGATCGAGTCTAATGATTCTCGAATACAGACGTTCAGAAAAGCCTCGAATGGAGTCCGTTAGTTAGGCAGATAAGGGATATTTCACGCGATCGGAAGAACCAGGGCGTCAGCGACGAAACGGGTTCGGGATTCGGTGCATCGGTTGCTTGAACCGTAGGTGGGTAGCCAAACACGGCCGGTAATCACGTTAGTTCCCCGCGAGAAGACCCGTGAGACTTCCAACGAGTATTGCCACCTGTTCGGCCGTACTCGCAGCCGCTTCCCCGCTGTAACCGGCTGCCACAACCAGTTCCGCTCTCGAATACGAATGTAATTAGTGGGAAATTGAACGAGGAGCAGCAGCCCCGGCGCGGTTAAATGAATGTCCTGAAGATTAATGGCCGGCATTGACCGTTTCGAATCGATCGCGTGATTTCTTTACTGCGTCGACAACCCTCCGCGTCGACGGAGTACATTTCCAAGCGCCGGACTCCAAGTGGAAAGGCAATCCATTCATTCTTCTCCGGTTGGACTCTATCCCGATCGGGGAGAATTCTCGTTCAGAGAAAAAAGTTTCGAATCAAAGATGAGCAACCTGTGGTGCGTTGCTTCGTGGATAGCAATTACTATCTCAAGCACAGAATGCGTTCGAGGCGACTAATTGAGCTAGGGACGAAGGTACAAGAGGTCCAATTGAGTTTGACCTGATGCCAATACTTTTTCGAAAGTGAAAGTGAAAAACGAATGTCTCGAAGAGAGTGGTACCAATCACGAATCCTAACATCAAATTGGATCAATATCCGAGGCATTCCAGACGCTGCGTACCTCATCTATTATTGGAATAAAATTCGAGCCAATTTTTGGTCCCGATCGAGTCAGCGTTACGTGGCGCCACGCACAATGCAGATTGAGCCGAAGGGGAGTCTAGCCGCTGTTCGTGATTCGATAATGCGGGAACTCGCGGTTCGTTGTTGAAGTCTGTTCTTCCGCCAAGGGGAAAGAAGGCCTCCCGAAGAGAACTCGAGGCTCGCGGACGTTACACCCTGCGCTACACACAGGAATTCGTTCGTGTTCGGTTCGTGAATACGTGCTGCGTCGTCGTAGCGTAATGTTTCGCAAATATTGACGTAGAAATCGGCTCTTCCACGTTCCGCCCCGTTCTGGCCTCGTTTCAGCCCCTCCTACGCGGCGATCTGGCTGCAGACACCTAAATTGGCTCGATACATCCGACGAACGTGGAGCGAGTACATAACTCGATAAGTACACAAAATTTTCCTCGCCATACTACTGCCGACGAATATTTCGCCGGGAATACCGTCTGCGAGACACCCACCCACGTCTCCCAGCCCTCTCCACGGAAGTCTACCTTCCCACGATTCCCTAGTTCGCTTGTCTCAGACTTGCCAATACGGCAAAGTCCGATTAAGCGAGAAAAATCAGGACGTGAAATTCGCAATTATCTAGGATAACCGATGTGCTCGGCCATCGAGCTTCTAAACCAGCGTTGCGCGGTTTCTGTAGATTCTAACGATGGTGGAGCTAATCAAGGAAATTCTTTCTCGTATAGTTGATAGTTTTCTGAATGAACCGAGTACAAATGGAAGGTCTATTCGCCGCTGACAGTCGGTGACAACTTCGATACGATTACATCTCCCCAGCGAGTTAATAATTACAGTAATCGACGATCGAATCTGAAGCAATTCGAGTGATTGCACGAATACTCGTCGCTAGATATAGTAGTTCTATTTGTGCCAGAGTTCGGAACCAGCAATCGATAAAGTTAAGTTCAAACGAGCTATTTGTAAGGTATGAAGCTGGCTCAACTGGGAAGTCTCCATAGATAGAAGCGTCAACAAAGTTTGACGTCCAACAGGACTCTTAGTAGGAAGTCTAAGGATGTCCGTAAATGTTCCGTTGCACGAATACCGTCGAGTAAGAAGCCCAAAGTGCGCTTTCAGCGAACTTGGAATACGTTCTTATCCGAGTCCTGGACGCTGCGAATTAAGTCCCCGAAATTGCTTTAATCTTTGCTATAACCTTCATTTTTGGGAGAAAGAAAAGGCATTATTCCTTCATTTAGAACAGCTTTAGAATTTCCAATCGATGGCGACTTCCAAAGAATGTTTGAAAAAGAACCTTAGGGAAAATAAGGATCCTTAGGGAAAATAAGGATCATTTTAATCAAAAAGATTATGTTACGAAGCCGCAAAATATCAAAGCTCGTTCCTGTCTACTGGCCGAGATATTACGATCGGGGCGTTCCGCAGCAATTCGCGATTGCAGCACTTCCACGGGACGCAATATATCTTCAATTCTGCTAATACGTCTGACCTAACAAGTTTCTTGCCGGAGGAAACTGCTTGGCCATTCTTCCTCCTGTCCTTTTCGCCACCCACCCTCCCATCGACATCGTCGCGCGTGTCCGCTGACTTTCCTCGCAGTGGCTTTCACTGCGTCACCCCTTCGCTCCAAAAAAAAAAACCAACTACAACCATTGTGCTCGATACAAGACACGGAAATTTTGCTTCTGTATTCTCGAGGAATTTTTAATTTATCTCGAGAACGAGGACAAATATTTTGACTCTTCAGGACTTCAAATATTTGTGAATTATTTTGCTGGAAAGCATATTTGTTTTAAAATACTCTACACCATAAATTAATTATACCTCGACATGCGAGTTTATGTATGAGTTATGGAGCTTCTCATGGAACGGATGAATAAAATTTGTGTTGAATGAAACATCAAATTAAATATATTTTATCGTTCATATCCCGCGGATACTGGTTTTCTTCAATAAATTCCTCGAAGAAAGAATTATGTTCCAGGAAGGAAAGGAATTATATTATGGTGGTTCCCTATTAACTCTGGCCACGACAGTTTATCGGTTCGATGACGTAGCGCTGGTTGCCACAGGAGGGAATGTTCGATCGGCCAGAGGGGAGGATCGCTTCGCCTCCCAAGGTAATCTTCCATTTCCGACTGAAGACATACCCGATTCGAATAAAACAGGCGACTTCCGTGGGATAGGCGAAAAGGGAGTGGAACGAGGGCAGAAATCGTTAGCCAGGTCTGCAGGGAAGAGGAATGGCAACCACTGATTCTGGGGAACGGGTGC
Organism: Hylaeus anthracinus; assembly: GCF_026225885.1. Lineage (NCBI taxonomy): Eukaryota > Metazoa > Arthropoda > Insecta > Hymenoptera > Colletidae > Hylaeus > Hylaeus anthracinus. The sequence goes on from NW_026535284.1 coordinate 12,378,999, forward strand.
ACGAGCAGAGCTAGGAGCCTTGACGACCGGCCAGCAGATTTTAATATTTGCAGCCATATCTCAACAGGAGGGGGCGAACTTTTGCTCGGAGAAACGGCGAGCCGGCTCTCACTTAAAATCACTTTATACGAATCGCGGCCACTTTTTCGCCCGTCGTTTCGTATCCCCGGAACCGTTTCCCAAGCCCGTATCCCATCCAACCCCCTCCCTCCCCCCTCATCCGACCACTCATCCCTTTCGTCGGCCCATAACACATATCCCATGGAAAACTCGCGAAAATCCATTTCGCTCTCTCCCTCGTCGACGACTTCTGGAAAACGCCCGCATTATTCTTACCGACCCTCGCCCCTCTTTGCATTATCCGGACGACGTATGGCGTCGGATAACGTCCCTCTCGAAAAATGTGTGTTGCGTTACCCCGACCCCTTTAGGGCCAGAGGAGGCGGGAGGCGTCGGTTTTTTTACGAAATTGAAAAATTTCGATGGCTCTCGTTGATCGCCTGGTATGGTCGCCCGATCAACAGGAAAAGAAAACGGTGAGAAATGGCCCATTCGAGGGTTGGTGGGAATAAAGTTGTCGGTGGAATGTGAGTCCGGACGTAGGGGTAAGCAAGGGCGACGGTCGCCCTCTTGTAAACGACCTGAGCTTATTATCTGCGAATAGTTTGAAAAGCTGAATGCTTTTTATCGATTTCCAATACAAATTGGGGTAGTTGGAATAGGACAAGTAGTTTAGGTTGGACTAAAATGTTTCCAATACGTTTTGCGGAGTTTCCAAGGTGTCGATGGTCCTTTGGCTTCAGAGATCCTCACCTCTGATTGCCAAGAATACAAAGGGCCGCGTCTCTATTTCCAAAGAAGACCAGAACCAGAAGCAGGCGCGCAAAGCGTCGGTGATTTATGGAGGCGCGCGTCGACTCGGCTGGGAACGCGAACTAGTTTCTTTCACGATCCCGGATATCCCGAACAGATAAAGGGCCACGGAGCGAGTCGAAGCTCCGGCACGGTCTCGATTAACGGGCTCTAACCGAGGAATCCAAGGACAGCCATTTCGTGGGCGAGAATTAGAGCACTTAGGCCTCGGCGGCCGAGCCGCAGTCGGCCTAACTTTTTAAACGAATGCACGCCACCGTAATTAAAGCGTTATCGATCGATCGCGGTTCCGTCCACGGAAAAAAAGCTGGCAAACGGCTCGGAACTTTCTCGGTATTAATTTAGGACGGATACAATTTTCTCGCCTTTAAGGCACGTTACAAAGGGAATTTTTAGGCAAAAAGTTGACATGGGAAGTACAAATTTTAATATGGAAATGTGTATACTTTGAAGTGGGTATTGAAACATGTTGGAAAGTGCGCCAATTTACACAACATTGCAACTATGAAAACAAACTATGTACGAAATTCTCCGAAAAAATTTCCAAACCCTTCTCTAAATTTCTGCTATAGTCAGTTCCATGAATTATCTATCATTTAATTTAGACAAATATCTTCGATAGATATAGAAGGTACGAATACTTGCGAGAGTGATGGTATATTAAAAACCGTCTCGCAGAGATGTCAGAAGAGTGAGTCAAATTTTCCCCGATGCAATACTTCCCTGTCTTCGAAAGTAAAAAGTGCAGCGAATACTTTCAACGCGAAGGGAGAGAGAGAAGGCATAAAGAAGAATGAAATTGTCACAATTCCCCCGTATCTCCGAGCGACATTAATTATTTCTGCGTCGAAGTTACCATTTTTCCCCGACACCGTCGCGGCGTCAAAGCGTTCCTTCGCGAGTTGGGATTGGTGGATAAAAACTGATCATATTTTACGATTCTTTCGAGCTGCTCGCGCGGGGTCCCTTAATGACCAAATCCGGCGCGATAATCGAAGATTAATCGGCCAACGATACCGGTGCGCCTCGTATTCGGCGCCGCGATCATAATTCAAATCTCCCGGGCCGATAAAAACACGGGAGCAGTCGCTCGGATTCCATTTCGTCCTAGAAGAAGGCGAGGAAGAAGCTGATCAAGGAACGAGAGAAGAAACCCACCTCCACCTGGGAAAATTAACGAAGATCTGTAGCGTTGGCTTCGTTTCCGTGTGCCTTGCAATATCCGGCTTCGCCATAATTAAAATGTCCGCTGGTTTGACTTATCGACTCCCTTCTGTGGAGGGTGGATGGTAGTCGGTACACGAAAAGAATACACGAATCGACGCGAGCCTGCGCGAGACGTCGCGGGGATCTCCGGCTGAAAGGTCTCTCCTTTCAGGGAACTCTGGCCAATCAACGTTACCCCGAGCGCACCGGCTAGACCGCATCCAAAAGACGCGAGGTGCAGTCACGGAAAGATGAAAAGGCGACGAAAGGACGAGAGAGAAGAGAAGCGAAGAAGAGGGGGACTAGTTCCTCGTCATCGAGAATTCCTAGCCATCTTACCTTTTATACCTTGTCAAACAAGAAAGCCTTTTGTTCGTTGACCTCTTCCTACTTCGTCTTACGATCCTCCTAGAAGACGATTCCGCGTCGCTATCCGCCTTCTTATTCCCATCGTCTTTGTCCGCGCGTTGCGTCGCCACGGGAGGATCTCGTCTCGTTTCGTTTTCGAAACGACGCCGAGAGGACGTACCCTCCCCCTCCCGAATTAGACGTTTCCGTCGACGCAGTCTCCTCGATTAAACGTATCGACGAACGACGAGCAACGGAACACCCCCTGGCTCGCGCCGAGCTCCATAAATTCCAGACGACGCCACTAAAGGATGACGCGAGCGGTGCACCCGCTCAGCGAGTCGTCCTCGCAAAAACTGCTGGCCGTAAAAATTTAACAAGCAGCTTCCTGGCGGGCCAGCGAGTAATGGAACATCCATCGCCGTTGGAAAGGGGGCCGAGAGCCAGGGTAAAAAAGGTGGAGACGATCGAGCGGAAAGGAACCCGATGGAGGCGCCGGAAGAGATAAAAGTCCATCGATGACGCGAGATGGATGTCCCCGGGGCTCTTGACCGAGCCGTGTTTATCATTATCCCTGAATCGGAGCTCTATTTTACCCGGACCGTAGGGAGGAACATTTCCTTGCCCCCCGATTACTGGCTGACCACTTGAGAAGATTTTAAATTATTGAGAACTAAATACCAAGTCTCGAGTGATCTGGTTTCGGTCTCCCTGGGTGTGAGAAACAGCGTACGGTTCAAAAACGTATTATTTATGTAAAATCAGGGAGGTATTATAAAATACACCGGCCTCCTAGGAATCGTGCTGATGCTACATGCCCCGGCATTTCTCGGTGAATCGTGTTGCATCTAGATTATTCATAGTGACATATTTCATTACAGAATTCGCTAATTAGAGGGTTGAAAATACCGTGTACCCGCAAACTAAATTTGAACGGGCGAGCGTCCTGATACGACATAGGTCAGGATGGTGTCGAAATAACTTTTATGTGGGTATTTTAAGATATCTTAAAAATGACCCTAAGTTAACCCCATCTGCTATTTTTACCTCTCACGTACATAAGACAAAAGAAATCGTGCCCGATCCCCCAAGATGCACGTAGACAACACGTAAAAGGAAAACTCTGAACTTCTACTCGTTTCCTCGGAATTAATTCCCGGAGAAGACTACTTTCCATCGGTACGACCTAGTATCCCCTTGACGCTCTTTGTAGGAACGATGCCTGAAAAGTTTGATCAAGCTGCCAGTCTCCCCCGCGTTTTGATATGTCGCCAAAAAACAAACCACACGCCTGGTGTACCACTCACCCTGCCCCCTCCCCCTCCCCGTGTAGAAACGCGAGCAATAGGTTGTCGGGCGTATGGAAAATGCCCGCGCGCTCAAAAACGTCCCTCGTTGCGTTGCCAGCATACGAAGTGGCATTCGGCAAACATCGCGTGGCTTTTCAACTCGTCGGAGCTTCGGGCTCGCGAGGCTTATTCAAATCGTCCAGGCAACCAGAGGGAACTGGAGGGTAGAAGCTTGGTAGCTCAACTTCCTCCTTTTTTCCCGGCTCGCCTTCAATCTCCTCGCGTACTCGCTTCTTTCACAGAAACGTGTTGCGACCGCTGCTCCTCGGGGAGCTCCAAGATCAACCGAAGACGATCATCCGAGCCCAGAATGACGCTCCTCGCTGTTTCACCCAGGGACCCCTACTGCGGAGTTAATCATCTTTAGCTGGGGGATGTTTATTCATTTTGCTAATTTTTTTATTATCGAGAAGTGTTCCATTAAGAGTTAATGCTTCTCAATTGTCGGGTGTGATGAGCTCAAAATTGATCGTTAGTACCTTCTGGAAAGACCATCCCTTAGGGTAGGTATTAGGTTGTCCTAGAAGTTTCTTTCGTTTTATTAGTAAGTAATATGTGCACAACACTTTACGAAATTGCACGAAAGTTTTGGGACAACCTAATATCTTCTATTAGAACACGAAGAAAGGACTCAAAACTAGATATGAAAATAAGGATACTTGACTTTCTATCCAAAGTATCATTTGACTTGAGCTACGTATCTGCTATGTAAAACCTACGCGAGCCATTTTTCTCCTAGTTTTGCCAATATCTGTATACGCCTAAAAGAATAGCACGTATCCATCGTCTGAGCCCAGGCATTTGGGTGCTTCAGGATTGAGAGACAGCACGAGCATCCTTAACAATAACGTTTCTCAGCGGATCTTTGAAGGCAAGGAACGCGATCGACGCGACGAGATCGTTCCCCATTCAAACCCTATTCTCTTACGTGCCGATTTTCGAGGCGATGGCGTGCAAGCTCGCGCCGGCACGCAGCGATATAACGTTAAACTCGGCTCAAGCCGTTATAATATATTAGCTCGCTCGATTCCTCCTCGCATTACCATACGTTTCAGGGTGCATTCACGTGATGGAAGTCTTCGCGTCAATTGCCAGCCCCTATTGAGAGAAATACCGCGGCGCGTTGATGGTGGGAAACTACTATTAAGTCAGACAACTGGGAAGCGTGTTAAATTTCAAGGGAATGGCTCCCCAATAGTAATAGCCGAGCGGTGTCAGACGAGCAGAAACATTATCGTAAGTGGTGAGAGACTCGGCATGGTCGGACAGCCCAGCTTTAAGACCCGTCGGAGTAGAAATTGGAGTAGAGCCTCCCTCTCTGTCTCTCGACCGGCTCTTCTCCTCCACCCGCCCCCATCGACACGCAGGCCTCTCTCGCAGACCTTCGCTCCATTGATCTTCGGCTTTGATCAGTCCCGTGAACGGCCCACCCTCCGCCAGGCTTTTTAAATATTTAAGGATTTATCCGGATTAAATGGACGCCTACGTACCCACCACGCTCCAATTAACCCTCGGCAGCGATATCTTTTCTCTCTCCTCGTGTCCCCGTTCGAAACACCCGCCACCCAATCCCCGGGCTCTAAAACCCCCGAGCCCCGTCGGACCGAAATAACGAACCCCCAAGCGAAAGTGTTCGACTGGCTCTAAAGGCGATGCAACGATCGAGGAATTGATACAGCCCGAGAGGAGGAGAGAGCCTGGTGAATTGTCGTAAGCGAACGACCCACTAACCCAGGCCGAGAACCAAGCAGGATTGGTGGCGGTTATCGAGATTCTGGCTCGCTTCCCCGCAGGCCAGATCGCGCGTCGAGATGGCATTCACGAACCGAAATTACATGTCACGAAAAAATTCGCTTATTATTCCGCTCTCGGCTACCGGAGGACGATATCACCCGCATTTTTGCGCAAGATTATTTATCCAACCTGCCTGCTCCTACCTCCGAGCATTTCCAAGGAATGCCCCCTCTCGAAGAAAAGTTCTGCTTCTATACGTTGCGATATCTTCGGGGAAACTGTCGAGGTACTCTTCGTTAAATAATCCGAATGCATGGTCCAATCTTGAGCGAGTTGATGGGGAAGCTTTGAAGCAAGCATCTGAAAAATAACAGAAAACACTGATTCAACTTCCACTGTTTATGGCTTGTACCGTACTGTACATTATATCGATAAGAGTTAAGATTTGGATTAATCCATAGAGTGCTTTACGTTTCCACCAGATCGATCTACCTTACGGACTATTCTATATAACTAAGCTCTACAGAGGGTAGGTACTTAACTGCTTATGTCTCTAATGTCCCTCGGTGAGCATTAAACTCAGACATCCAGTGTCTTCGTTCCTCCCTTTTCCCTTCCCCTAAATGAACGCAAACCAAATGAAAAAACTCCAGCTATGACTCGAACGAATCAGAGCCCTCCGCCACGTCTTTTCGAGTCGCGATCGATGTTCGTCGCTCACTCCCCCGATTAAAAATGTTATCTCTTTCATTGTTCATCACGCGTAGCGGGAACGGCTTAGGATTTATGGAACACACTTCCGCGCATAATGATTACCGTTCGCCGTGCGAACAATTCTTTATTTGCATTTTTATTGTTCCTGCGCGTATCTGAAAAACGCGACCGAGCGGCGAACAAATGCGCGACTAAATAAACGCTCTAATAAATTCCCACGGACGATACAGCCAACCGCGTAACGGGGCCGCATCGATGAACGCGAACGAAATATTTTTCCAGCCTCTGGGACGGCGTTTCCCCAGCCAGGCACAATGCTTGCTCGGTAAGGGTTTTGATCGGCGTCGCCGGACGGTTTAACCGTTCCCTCGTTTCCTCCCTTATTGTCGCTGGGACAGTTAATCCCCCTGAGAGGAATGGGGTTGCAGCACCCGGCGAAGAGTGCACACGCGTTTCAGGTGTGCATACACAAACGGTAAATTGTTATCGACAACTTTGCACCGTCATTTGTACACATCCTCCCTAGTTACCTGCACTCTTTTTTCATGGAAGATTACGTAGTGGTTTCGAGGATACGGCTCGCGGTTCATATTATTTTTAACCATTTGTGAGCAATATCCTGGGTATTAAAAAACGTCCGGGTGTAGGAAATATAGTGTGTAATTCTGTATTATAATTGTGAGTTGGTGGAGGTTTTGGTTTACCTTTTGCGAATGGGGGAATACCCCTAGGAGGTATTCTTTATTGTTGGGGGAGCAGATTTGTTATTTTATGATACGAATACTGTTTGAGGTATTAGTTTGAAAATTTTCATCATTTATACACGATTTACCAAGTTGTTTATTCCAGACGAATTGCTGGATTATCTACTGCCCCAGGAGAAGTTCTCAGTGGCTGTCTGATTTTCACATTTAATCTTTGTAAGGACTCGCGACATCGTATTAAATCCCACGTTAAATGTTCATAACTCTGCATACTCGAGGTCTTCTCGTAAATAGATTTCTCCACTGATTTCGCGCTTTTTCTTTGAATTTTGAACACAATGGTAAAAGTTCCCTGTTTCCCGGACGGTTTAACCGTTCTCTCGCTTTCACCCTTATTGTCGCCAGGACAGTTAATGCTACCCAGGAGAATAGGGTTGCGAGGAGTACAGGCTCGTTGCAGGTGTGCACACACAAAGGGTAAATTGTTATCGACAAGAATATCATTGTCCGTGTGGTCGTTCTGTGTTGGTTAAGGCGACGTTTTCTCGCTCAGAGGAGATAAATCGATTCTCGAACAATTACCACCCTCGTAATACACGCCGTCTAACCGGTACGCCAACAGAAGCCACGCCGTTCTGGCACGACTTCCACGCTCTGGCTCCTTTTTTCGCCACCACCGCCGTCGTCTCCGCCTTCTCGAGTCTCGCGCCGCTCTTCTGGTTCGCCGTCTTTCTCCGCGGCTTTTCATCCTTTCCCCATTTTTTTTTTTCTGTCTGCGGCAATCTTGGATTATCCTGCCCGCGCGACGATCTCCAAAGGAACGAGCACCAGCACTCGAGAAAGGACTCTCGAAGACGCGCGGAAATTCCACGGTGCGGGCAAACTCCGCGCGCCATGTACATACTTCACGAATACTTGCTCTTGATGCTGGTATGCGAGCACAACGGTGTCGGAGGAAAATGTAATCCATGATTACTGAGTAATCTGACAATTCAACCGTTCATAATGCGAGTCCATCTTTTTGAAAAAAAAAAAAGAAAAAAAGGCTGAAACGATATTCCTTTCGTGGACGTGTTAGCGACGTAAATTGGAAAATAATCCTACGACTACTTGTTACGAAAATGGTGGGAATACGTGTTGCGACAAAATAATGTCGACGAAAAAATATTCCAAAAATAATCGGACGCTCGCAATGCAATCAGTGCTCAATTTGGACTTACTGTGTTTGATACAATTGTTGGAACGTTTTCAATTAAATTTGAAAATTTACCACGTTTGCCGATTGAGAAGCTTGTAGATATAATAAATGAAAATAGCCTGGAAACGGCCTATACGCGAGCTTTTAATTGCGTTTCGACTCTTTGTTTTGGAATCATGTTTGGAAACCTGTGAATATTACAATAAAAATAATGAGAACACGCAAGCTAAAAATAATAAACGTGTGTAAATCACGGCAATAAAACGGAATGTTAACGAGCAGACGTACTCTTTTTTTAAACGTTGTTTGTAAAAAAATAGGAATTTACAATCAAAAGTGATGTTTCCAAACTTTTTACTGGTAGTGTATATAATAGCAATCCTTCAAGGAGCTAGACTCGGGAAGGTTTAATAATATCTGAGCGTGATGGATTTTTAACTCGACACACTGTATCCGAACGAACATAATCCATTAATATTCTTAATTCTCCTCGTCGCGTCAACGTCCGCGGAAAATCGGTTAAAACGAACGGAAATTTAGAATTTTCTTGGTCGACTGGATCTTTGGGGAAATTTCCACGGCGGCTTCACAACATTCGTCGGAAATAGTCGAGCGAAATTTTCACCGCGTCGCTCTTCAAACATCCGCGGAAAAATAATTATTAATCCAGTGGAAGAATGTCGCTAACGAAAGCTCTGGGCAACTTCAGAGTGTTCAGTGGCGCGAAAATTTCCGTGAAATATTTTCTTGCGTCGAGGGGCAAGCTAGAAATTGTTGAAAGGATTGCGAAGAACCTGAAATATTTGCATTGTAAATATCGAACACTAGCATGATTTTCAAGACACCTGTTTTCACGTGTACTCGGTCATTTAAAATTCCAATCGAGTGACTGAATATTCCCTCTTAATATTTCAAAAATATTTATTCTATCAATGCAAAAAGGTAAAAAAAAGGTTCATACAAGACGTCGTATAGTTTATTATTAATTGCTACTATTTCTACCATTTGTATAATAAAATTGTGTCTCCTCGAAATGAAAGAAAAATGCAGTTTCATTCGACTGTATAATTGTTCTCTGATCCACCCCTGAAGTTGCACGCAGATTACGTCATTCTACGTCCCCTTTAATTCACCTGGTGACGACAAACTTTTGGCGGGTAGTGTATGTATTCGAGCGCCGTGATACCACGCGACACGACGTAGCGCGCGCCGCCTTGGATTTCAATAAAAACGTCAAAATTTATTTTCAAATTCGTCGCCGTGGAACGCCGCCCCATCGTTCATGCTCCTTGTCAGCCTCGAGCACGTCGTCCTCGCGAACCAGATCCTCTTTCGTTCCTCCCCCTTTCACGCTGCTAACGGCTCGTGAGCTACCAGCGTAGTCGATAGCGACAACGCCGTAGTTTCCCATGAAAACTCGAACTCGTATCCCCAGTCGCGACGTCTACCTCGCGAAAATCCGCTGTTTCGACATTGTTGCGAGACGACCGATAAAAATAACGAGAAAGATTACACATGAAGAAAGAGGAAGAGAAAGAGAAACGAGAACTCGAAACGACGTTTTCCTCGGAGACGTTCGTGCTCCGAGTTCCAGTCAATTTTTCTCTGCCAAGGGTCCCAGCCGATTGCTAGGCTCCTCCTTTCGTAAATCAGAGAAGCATGGATTCATAGCCGAGGGTTTAACGACATCCAGAGGCTGCATCGGTTAGAAAGATGACGTTTCATAGGGGACGGAGGGTTACATCTTCGCTCTATCGACTATTCTACGCTGCACACTATTGCTACGAGTTCTTAACCCTTAGCAGTCCAAATTTTCTGATTTCGGTACATTTTTGTCGTGTGCTCACTCGACATAGGAACGCAAAGGGTTAAGATACTCCAGGTGTACATACTCAACTCATATCACCTCAAATATCTTCTAAACTATTAATCAGAAGATTCCAAAGCTACACACATTCGAAGCCACTCGACATTCCAAGCCTTGTGTCTCTACAGAAACTGACTTCTCAGACCTAGCAAGAGGGTTTCCTAGCGAGCCTAAGTAAAAATTAATCTACCCTGCTCATATTCGACACGAAACTGATCTTTCTGGCTGCGATACACGGACAGAGCGTGAAACAGCGAAGGGGTAGCCCCGGCTGGTGAACGGTTTGTCAGGAGGTCGTGAATTAATTCGCGCCAACGCCTATTCTGTCCCTCCCGTTCCTCCATCCCCGAAGCCTCCCTTCTGGAAAGTTAAATTCACGACTCGCGCGAGCTACACGAGTTTCCACTATCGTTCTAAAATTCAAACGAGCCACCGGTGCACGGCCGTGCCACTCGATCGTCGAGGTCGCGCGGTGGTTTTAAAATACTCGACCCAGCGACAACACCTGGGGAGACTGAGACGACCCTGCGAAACGAGTACAGCGCAGACGGGGTGGGCAATTTTTTCAAGGCGCATTGAAACATCATAGGGTTCGCGATAAGGGTTGCTTTCGCCGAGATGGAGGTATATAGATTCGATTTAAAAATACTGGAGGTTGCGAGGGAACGTTACAGGTACCTACTTTGGTACATGGATATATTATTACTCATAGAAGAGGGTAAGCCTACCTTTTAATTTTAACAAATTTCTTCAATAGACAGAGGACATGAATACGTATAGGACTGACATGTTTCCGCGAATTTTCAAAGGGAATGAAGAATCACTTTTGAAAACCTTATTAATGACAATTTAAAGCTAATAAGATTCCACGAGAGATGGTGGTAGCGCACAGATGAATAGAATTCAAAGGATGGAGGGCAGTTAGAGAAGGGGTTGAGGGACGCTGGCATAAACGACAGCCAGACTGCAACCGCGGTATTATATTTCGCTGATTCATTCGTTGGGCATCGTCCGCGTAAACGAGCGGGTCGACGTTTCGGTAATTAGTCGAGTTGAAGGAAATTTCCATAACAATGTAAGAATTATGACGTTAAATCGAGCATCGGTGGCTATAATTCTCGTAGATCACCGGACGTCGCTGCGCGAGAATATCGTTGGTAACGAACGCTTTGAATTATTATAACTGGGGATGGGCGTAGGGGTTCCTGATCGAACGAATCTATTTAACGGATAATCCCTCAACATCCGTGGCTCCTGTATCAAAACAAATGGTAGATTGTAACGCGGTCACCGCGAAGAGACCCGAGCCGGTGCTCCTCCATCGGGCGACGCTGTTAAATCGTGCAACGAATTCCGAAATAATTCCCCGTCTATCGGGATATTTGTAATTATTGCGTTTCGAAACGCTTTGCGCATTGGAAATTCGCCTGGAATTACAAGTCGTGCCCGCCCCGTCGCTTTGACCTGCGGTTTTTCGCGTCGTTTTAATCGCCCGTTCCGGTCCCCATTAATACGAAGCACCTGAATAATTATTCACGACAGCGTTGAAGTCACCCCCTCTTGAAAATCGCATACTAATATCGAACCGCGAATTATCATGCCAAATTTAATTTTTACTCGATGGATCTGGGATGCTTTAGCACTGAAAATTGAAGTATTATCGAATCTCTCCATAGTAGGATCTGTTATTTAAAATAAGAAAATATCTTTTCTTATCAATTTTATACTTAATCGTCCCTTCGATTACATATTCCCAGAACAAAACAAGGACGTTAATTCTATGCGAAAATTGTCGACGCTCGGAGGCGCAGCATTTCCAACCCTTAAGATCGAATGATATTCGAAGGAACACCGAACCGAACGGGAGTAAATTGCTCGGAAGCCCGCAACAGAGGGAATTGAATGGCCATCGCTGGTAACGGCAGATCTGCGCGCTGGGAGGCGACTTCAGATATACATACATACATATATATATGCGCGGCTATGGCACACAGGGCCGCCTATTTTCCAGCCAGCCCTGAAATTATCGGCGCGGTCTGAGCGAGGTCCATTGATTACCACTGGTAATTGGCATTACAAGCCCCCTCCCCCGCCCTATCCACCGACTGCAACCCCCCTCGCCCTTCACGGCACTCGACCTCTTCCAACGCAGTCCCGCGAGGACCTGGATATATTCTCTGTATCGGCATTGAAAGTCAACCGTTTTATCGGGGACGCGAGAAACCACTCGAGTGTTGCGAGTCTTCTATTCTCAGCGGCAGCCATTCCAGATTTAATCCGTATGGAGAAATGTGTGCATCGTTCCTCGGTTCAAAAATAAACCGCATTCAACCAGCTCGTGCTGGTTAAAATTTTATATGGGACATCTGCGTGGCGGTCACCAACCCTCCATTCAATGAATTCTAGTTCACCTTGCGAGGGAGAAGTCATTTCTTGGGAATAAAATTACAATTGATGCTCGCAAGTTGAAAGAATAATTAAAAAACAGATTTAGTCCAGAATAACCTTCATCGTTAATAATGGAAATGCAGCCAACATCCGCCGTACCGAGTCCCTCGACAATTTCATACTCCTCCACACGAACACATTCGCGCACGTACTTTCAGCTTCTTGGGGGTCACACCGCTTCTCTCATAAATAATTATAAAAGTCCTACTTACAAAGGAGCCAAGCGGAAAAGCTGCGTTGCATATTTATGTTTTCCAAAATATGCATTTATTTAAGCCGAGCGGGGTTTAATGGGAATCTGATTTAAATACTTTAAAGACGACCGATCAATAGCCAATATGCGATGGAACTCAATCTAGCTAAGAGAACGAGAAATTATACCTATACTTAATTACCTATATTTAATCTCATGGTCAACCGAAGGATATTCGTTGTAAAATAATATTTTGCTCGATTTAATTTCTAGATAATAGAATAGTTACTGACTAGAAAAACAGTGCAGAATATTATTCACGATTATAATTACCGAATACTTGGTAATGTTTAGCAAATAATGATACACGATTAACTGCGAATGGTTATGCGCATTACTGATTTACGATTGGAGATTGAAAACGTGGCTTTCGATCCACTATCAGCGATTGTTACGGAAAAACTAGTCAAAAAAACGATCCTAAAGTAATCACTATCCAATTCCGTGGGAGCTTTTTAACACGATCCAACGAATTGATCGACATTCGACCGGACTTTATAATTGAAAGACGCATCCTTTGACCCCACCCTCATCGGTTTTTTAATTCCTGGCAACGGCCGTCCGCGGCTCGTAATACTTAGACAACGCTTAATCCCCTTCATATCGCTAATCGGATGAACCATACGATCGAATCAGTTAATTGGACCAGAGATCAATCTTAATTTCCCTCGTAAATCCAGTTACGTAATCTTCGCAGTTATCCCCTTGACGGATCTAATGGGAGGGGATGTGCAACGCAACTCTTCGCTTGGATGGAGCCAGAGTGCATTTTGTTTTGTTTGCTGATGCATTCGTTTCGATTACGCTTGTGTGTCGCTGTTGGATCCGAACGCTCGCCTTCAGTCGGATATAGCAAAATTTTATTCGAGTGTACGTCACGTATGGTTATTATTATCGTTACTACTTTATCGAATCGCTTACCCATGCTTGGCAACAATTCTGTCGCCCCGTAGATAGTTACTGGGATTGGTCACGAAGCAATCTGAAACGAACAAAACGATAGAACTAGTATCTGCTCCCATGGACCTCTGTGATAAGTATAAACAAAATAGTTTCCATTCATCTATATTAAAGCCTTTCGCACAACTTTGTCTACATTCGTAGGGCATCAAAGGGATTCCCTAACACAGTTTCTCGAGCTGTTCAAGGCAGGAGTCCAAGAGCTTGCGACCTCCTAGAAGTCTGACCTTGAATACACCTTAAAATGAACTTGGAACGGCTCGCAAACAGCTCGATCGAAATTTCGTCGCAGTTCCAGCAACTCCCAACGAATTCGACCGTGCTCGAACCGTCCCCGGAAGAAATGTTTACCGTAGACGTTTTCCGCTCGTGGGAAATTGTATCCCGTGTATTGGCAGCGAACGAAATCGAACGATGTAACGTGAACTCGATCAGTTCGCTGGCTTTTCGCAATTCGTGACGCTGCCCCCGAGCGTTCGTTCGGTCAGTTCGCTTTTTTCTTCTCTCTTTTTTTTTTTTTTGCCGAGAATTCGATATAAATGGATCTGGCTTTACATCCGAACGGCGTTAGTATCACGAGGTTAACGACACAGAGTTCTGGTGCTTCGGAACGCTCGAAAATCGCGGGGATATCGACGAACGAGTCGCGAAGCAGCTTAATCAAGCGATTCGTGTTTCGGTAAAATTCAATTTCGAGCGATTCCGATGCGAAGCAGCGACGAAATTTTATCCCCCCTGATACGGCCGTACCCCTCTTTGTTTCGTTGGAACGTGCGTGTAAAGTATTCGCGAAGATTTATGGCCGCTTTTCAATCCATAATCGGCTGTGTCGACGAAAATTCCACGGCTCGTTCTCGCCGCGGGGCGGGCAGAGTATTAAGTTCGATACGATTTAAAAAAAATGGAGTCAAACCAATGAACAATCCTTAGCCATCTACAAAACATCCCTAGCTAACATTAAACAATTAGGCCCTATGCCTATAATAATTTCAGTTACCCTCTTGGTTTCCTATAAAGATGTTCTTTATTCGACGTCATCGACAGCCTAATCATTTTTTTTTTTCTTTTTTATCATAGACTCGCGGTCACGTATTTCAAATCGCTCGGAACTAAAAGCGCTTTAACAGAGTGAAATTGTTCGACAGCAATTCGAATCGTTAATATGCGAACGCAGGTACGGCGGTTTATTTGTTTTAATTTTTCCGAGCAACGTTTCATCGATAACGCATCGATTACAGTCGAATATCACAGGTCAAACGGTTTTCATGCCACCGTTCGTATAGTGTTCACGAATATTTAGATTAGACGACGGTGATTCTATGAAATTGGTTTGCAAATGTTACCGCTGTGCGTCGAACATTCACAGTGTTGATCAAGGTGTCGCGATCATTTTTATATCATTTCTCCTGTACCTAAAGTTTAAAAATACAGATAGCGGTGACTTCAGAGTCACGCTTCATTATAGATAATGAAGAGTTTCAAGTCGAAATAATTGCTCATCTATCCAAAGTGGTATGGAAAACTGCGTAACAGATTGCCACGGCTCCGAATGGATTATCCCCTGACGCTGTGATTCACATTTTAATGACGAAGTTTGTCAATCAAAATTTACGATGGACAGAGGACTAACGGAAGAAGCTTAGGCTACTATATCTGGAGCGCTCTGTGCAGCAAGAACCGTAACGTTATTTCGGATTTCGTGCAGTTTACGACGCGGCTCGATTGCTTCGCGCAGTTTTTTTCCCCTCGTCGCGACATCGTAGAACCGAACGACCGTTTCCATATCCGCTTAAAGCAATTTTTTGAGTGGTCGGTCGATCCTATATACTCGGATCGGTAGAGAATTCTGTTTCTACGAAATCCGTAGCAATCGTTTCGCGACACAGCCCGATATACCAGTGGAATACGTTCTCTCATCTGTGAATGCAAACTTATTATCGACATAAAATTGGAAATCCGTTTGTTTGTGATTTCCCTATAACTCTGAGTGTTGCTGTCCGATTCAGATGAAAATTTTTATGGGGTGTTCTCTGGTACTGATGGTAGGTACAGGTTGCCTAATTTCAGGGGAAATTGGTTGAAATTATAATTGTAAAGTGATCAAAATACTCTGTATAAGTCTATATGTCTACGTGTTAACATTTCTCGAGCAACTTTGCATTCCTAAAATGTTCGTTCTAAAATAATACGAACACTTGTACAACTGGTATTTTCTAAACGACGAGCCCGTATGAAGTTTTCAACGAGAAAAAGGCTCGAGTAATGGAACTGTATCCGCGCATTTCTCTATTGGCGTAACACGGCCGTTGCGCGATACTAAATATCGATAGACGACTCCTCTGTCATCGACGAATTGCGCGAAAGTCGGCGCGTTACGCCGACCATTGTCCGCTTTCGATGGATTTTTGTCGGTCAAAATACGCTTTCAATCGCCCGAAAAATAGCGAAACGATTCCATTCACAAGTGTTGTTTGAACATTTTTTAGCTTAGCGTCGAAAACAACTTTTTTCCATAGAACCGATGTGTTTCGGCCTTCGATACAAACCCAGCAGAAAACTGATTTAAAAGCGATTGGTTCGCTCCCCAAACGATACTGTACATTGGATGTTTCAGAAACAAAATTTAGGTAAATACTAAAACGAAACAAGATCAGCTTTAAAAATAAAACGAAAGCATCGCGATTTCTCTGGTTTAAACATTTTCTATCGCACCCCTTTCGTCGTCTAATTTGAAAAATACCGGCGGTAAAGCTTCCCCCGGTCGAACGTCGACTAAACAGACCGATAGGGAAAGGGATAGTGGAAACCAGAACAAATGTAGGCGTGGCTGCGTCGTAACCTCGCTGATAAAGCATCGAATACGCGGGACGTATGCAGGTAACTTCCAAAATAACGAAAAAGCGAGAGGAGTATCCAGTTTGGCTTATCCGGAGCCTCCGGTCCGAGAACGAATATTCCTGGGAAAAAATATCGCCCCGCTTAATCCGCAAACGATCATACCTACACGCGAATCGATACTGTCCGGGGCTACAGTTGGAGGGAATTTGTTTTCAAAGGACCTAGCTCGAAAGTGGCTCTCGATCTATTTCTAACTTTTTTACCAGCCTGAAGAGGAACTCCTCTGCAGGGTATCGCGGCACCGTGCCAATCGTTTTAAAAAGTTTCCCTTTTCCCTGTTTTTCAAATATTTCGATCGACAGCCCCGAAAATGGAAGCCGACATCCGCCAGAGAGTTCAATCGGTTTTAAAGCGACCAGTTACGAGGCTCGCTCGTTCTGACTTCGATTCTCCTTTCTGTCGCAGTGCCGCCAGAACAGCCGACCATTCTGGATCAATGGGGCAGGATAGTGAACGGGACAGCAGGACCTTACGAAGAAGGCGACACCCCCTCACTGACGTGCCGCGTGACCGGTGGTAAGTCTAGTCAATTATTAACAAACCCGCCAGAAGGCATTCCGTGTACGACTTGTTGGGAAACTCGATCCAACTTTTTATCAAATTTCGCTTAAAGATATTGGATAGCCGTTTTCTTTCTGGGGGTGAAATAGTGGACGACGCTTGTGAGTTGCAGATCTCAACGAAGTAGCAATTTAAAATTATGATAGAGAAGAACCTAATATTTCATTGATTAAAAATACAAACTTTTAAAGAATGTACTTGTTTGAATGTGGTGTAGAAGAAATGACATTACATTTCCGTCCTCCTAATAAATTTATTTACATGATAGACAGAAATTCAGATAATTAACAGCTCATTATCACTGGAAAAATCACTCAAATCCATCGATAAGAATTTACTTTCATCGCTAAAATCCTGAATGAATATCCTACACGTCTACAGAAGTGAAGCTAACAAGGAAGAACTAAAGAGGACGAACATCGTCAGTTAGTCCCCGACAGACGTCCCGACGCGGTCATTTCTGTCGATCGACGAAGCGTCCCCCGTTAAGCGCGTGGCCAACTTCCTACTCGTTCGTCCAAGTTTTCATCCGCGGAAACACCTCCGACCCCGACCGTTTCCGTCTCAAACCCGGACGACTCCCGCGCAACCCTGAGATACATGGAATTCGGTAAACGCCCCCAACTTCGTCAAGTTTTTAACGGCGCCTCGAATTTTAGCCCAAGTAAACATGGGACTCGGAGAATAAAACTTTTACTTTCTCGTCGGTTTGGATCCTCCTGGTTCGAGGCGATGGCACGCATGGCTTCACCTGGAAGAGAACTTCGATCGGGGCTCTCCGAGGGGACGTCGATAGAGAGAGGGTACACGCGAAGGGATCGACAGAGGGGGCGTGATGGAAGGGCTGACGGAGTCATTGGTGTCGCCAGTTATTAGATCAGGCAACTTTTTATCGACGAACGGGGCTAAGTGAAAAGTTCCACGTTCCACCCGCCAAGTCCCTCCGAGAGGGGGTCGACGGGCTGACGGAAGCAGGGAAGAACGAAGGAGGAAGGTTGGGGCAGTAGGTAGCGAAGGATCAAGCGTTCCTCGGGTGGAACGAGAGAGGAAGCGCCGAACTACCGAGGTTCCGGTGTTTACTTTGGCAACTGGATCTAAATTTCTGTTTATAACTGCGGCAACTTCTTCGTCCGCCTTAAAAGATTATTTCCTCCCCTCTAGCCCTGCGGCCACGTCCCACTTCATCCCGGCTGTCTGTCGAGCCCTCTTCCTTGGGCGGGAGACGTCCGCTGTTCTACGCCCAGATTGAATGGGGCCGCGTTCTTTGACGACGGATTTGCTCGCGATTATGGGGAAATCGGTGTTATTAAGTAGAGTGTATTTTAACTTAAATTGGAACTATGGTGTACTTGGAAACTCGTGAAACCCTTGGCGGTGGTGCATTAAACTTCGGCAGTGAGAAGTAACTCTAGAAGAGGTCTTAACACCGCTGAAGACTAGATCTACTTTAACACGTTGGCTGCCGGACTAAAACTCGTGAAAATTTCTATCGAGCTAGAATGTTGTCTCAAGACTATTGAAGATTAGACAATGTAAGACTTGTCCTAGTATTTCATTGTATGTTTTGTCTGCATTGATAAGCAACAAGTGACGTTAAAGATAATAACGAGGACGCACCGTACAGATCGACGACCCCTTTGAACTCATTACTTCGATAATTATCCACCTCGATTACTCCAGGATTCTTAGTTCCCCATTCCCTGCAATAATCGAGGTCCCGGTATAATCCTCTCGCCAAACAGATTTCACGGAGTATCGCCGTGCCGAGGCTCGAATAGAAAACAGGGGCCGATAAATAACGGTGTTTGGGGACCGATGGAAGACGCGAAAATCGTTTTCGATCTATGCACACCCCGTAAACCGGATAACTATGATACAAATACAGAGGTGTTCGACGACGATTCAATGCTCATCGTCGGCGCAGGCGAGCGATGAATACATCGAAATTCGAAGCCCAGGAATATTGCCGTATGCAGATTCGATGGGAATTGCATCGACGCTGCGCATCGATCATACGCACTGCGGCGTATAAATTGAATATCGAGAAGATCGGCTTATCCTTAACAATACGCTCGCCGGAACCGCTGCAAACGATCCCGTTAGAACGGGAAGGGGGACCTGGAACTTTCATTTAATTGTAAATCATCCTTAAAGAGGGAAGAGAAGATTGGCCTCGCCCCTCCCCGCATCCTCGCGGAATTCAGTTGCTAGCCAAATATTTGTTTTCCTTCCCCCCCCTTTTTTGCACGATTTTTTTTTTCACCGTCCGCACCGCGGCGTCTGAAATTTATTTTTTCGACGAGTGGGATCGGTCGGCAATATCTCTTCAGTCCCGCGCAAACCGATCGATAAAATTTAACGATTTTTCCACCACCGCCGTGTTTGTTCGATTTGCCAAACGCATTTTTCCACATATTCGTTTCCCCGCCGCAAACTGTCCCGGGAAAGGGTGGATTCCATGTTTGGAAGCAAATCGGAAAAAGCAAAGTAGGTAGGGTAGTTTAGGGAAAATAAAAAATCGTCACTTGCTGAATCATTTGCTGGTTCCTGTGGCCGTGATTCCTTCCGCGTTGAGGTAAATCCTGATTTGATTGCGAGAGTGGATCTTATTAACCCTTCGGCCTGCAACGACGAGTACGACTCGTGGTAAGGAATTTGTTCGACTACGAAAAAATAATACTACAAGTCAAGCAATTCTCGCAGTTTCATTTCCTATAATTTCGACCCAACACCTGCCTTGACAATAAAATATTTCCGAGCGATCCCTACATCAAACTTTCAAATTGGTCCTTCTTCATTTCCACCATGAATTGCTAGTCGCCGTGTGTAAGTCCTAGCCAGTGCACGGTATTCCTGTTCGCGCGGCACTTCGGCGAAGATTTGCAATTCAATCGGCGCGCACAGGGGGGTCGGAAACGCTAGCCGCCAATGCAAAATTACACCGGGGTATACTTTACCGATTAAATGTTAATTCGCTGGAGCGACTTCTTGGTCGGCGGGCTTTCGACCCTCCCTTAACGGAGCGCTGTAAGATCGCGAGTATCAACGCGGCGCAGGCTATTTACGTGGGAAAAATCATCTCGAACGGGAACGATACCCAGATCCGATTATTCAAACGAGAAAACCGGGCGAACGGCGGACCGGGACGACGAATTCTACTTTATCCTTTGGCTGGGCGTAAAAAGTTCGCAGACCCCGCGTTTTATTGCGGGCTTGTTGTTTGCGATATTTAATATCGGCGAGAAGGAAAGTTTTTGTTTGGTCGTTCCGGAATTCGATATCGATTCGGAGGATGCACTTTTTCGCAACAATTTTCGTGTTTCTGCCGGGACAATTCGGCGTTTATTTTAAGCGGAGCCTCCGTCGATTGCTTAGACTTGCAAGGGGAGGGTTGTTTAAATTAATCGGCTTTACTAGGACTTACAATTGAGCCGTTCGCTGCACAAATCGACTAACACCACTTTTTGAAAAATCTTAAATCTAATGAGTCAGCTCTGGCGTTCTCTTTTCAGAGCGCGCACCTACGTGTGTCGTGAAAATCAAGCTACGACAGATATAGTCGCATAAACGTAGAGTAAATATTGGAACGCAAAGACGGCTACAAATTAGGTCGTCCCAAAAATTCGTCCCATTTCTATGTACGTCTGGCACTTAAATTAATATGTAAAGTATATTCTGAAATAACCAATGATAATACTCGACATGATACGATTGAATTACAAATTAGCCCTAGAGAAATAGATAGCTTAAAAGAAAAGCAACTCTCTCCTTTCAATCAATTAAAAACATTCTGCAGCTCGTACAAAAATAAATCCAATTCCTTCAGAGAAAATACAATTAAATTTAGAAGTTTTCAGGGAAGAGCGTTATCTTGCGAATAAATGATCACTAGGTTTATTCGCGTTCTCCCCAGTCGATCTTTTTTATACGAGGTCGTGATTTCGTAGGAAGAGCGTGACCGTGTTCGCCCCCTACCTTAGCTAGATACGAACTGGACAGTCTAATCTTCATAAAGTGGATGAAACCGTCAGAACGGAACTCGCTGACGGCCGACACCGAAATTCGAAAAAGGAAAGGACGACTGTTCGCCATTGCAATCCTTCGTTGGCATTTCTGGGGACGAGATTTACCGCGGGGCTTCGAGGACGCGCGAACAACGCAATAAAAACGCGCGAGCCGCCGGCATTAAACGCGTTCGTTCCTGCTTCGACGGCCATTTTAATTTGTCGGTCCCCGTCCTCACCTGGAAAACCGAACCGGACACCGAGCGTTAATTACACGTGACGCGAGCTAATACGCGGAGCTTTATCTTTTTCCCTGGGCGAACGATAAATATTCTCTCGATGGCGATGCACCCGACAGCGATTAACTATAACCGGAAAGGAGGTTGGAACCTTTTCTAAACAGAATTTGGATCGACCTGGAACTGCAGGGATTATTACAAAATTTAGAATTTAAAGGGGGTTGAAAAGTGGAGTTTCTCCAAGCAATTCTTCAGGCATGTATCTACACTGTTTGTAAACAAATTTTGGCAATAGATAGTAGTAACTGTAGCTAATGTTTCTTTGCGTTGAATAGCCTATACGTTGTGGTAGAGCATGAAAAGCTCGATTCATTTCAAGCTTGAATGCTTTCAAAATTATAATCAATAAAAATGACCAAGAAGAAAGAAAATGTCCTCTCCCCCCCCCCCCCCCCTTGTTATCGACGCGTGGCCAATTTCATCGACCCGCCACGGCTCTGATTTCTATCGTTTAATCCACTCGGCTACCAACATCCCTCTCTCAACCGCTCTATTATACGCGATTTACAACTAAGCCTAACTCCCTTCCCTCCCCCCCCCCCCAGCGAGCTTCGTGTTATCTATAATTTATGGCAATAGCGGTGAGAAAATTTTACGACTCAGCCAGCTCACGAAATTTATTGCCAATTACTTGACTTCGTGCCCGGAAAGAATCGAGGGTCCTTCTTCGAGGATGTATACGCACGTAAAGGTGAGGTCTTCCTTCCCCTATCTCCCATCCCCCTTCTCAACCTACCCCGGAATCCAGAGAAAATTCCTTTTCCCTTTTCGCCTCCTGCATACAGGATCCGTGAGAGATTTCGCCCCGGTACGAGACTGAATTCACCGCTTGAAAATAATAAACGAACTCTCCTGTAAACCCCCGCGCGTCCAATTTCGTGATCGTTGTCGCCTTTGTTTTTTCCATCCACGGTTTCCCTCGCTTTTCGCATTAAAAACCCGACACGTGTAATTAACGAAAGAGGAAAGGCGACACACTCGTGGTAAACGACAAATTTAAAACATCTTCGTTACTATTCTTTCGATTACGAAGAATAGTAAATTTCAAAGATAAAAAATTGAAGACAGGATCTACTTGGTCAATTTTTGTAGGTTTTGGACTCGATACGATAAATTGATAAATCAGCATCAGACATGATTGGGCAAGAGGACGAGCCAGTTTTCTCGGATGATTATCCGAGCCGGAGGGAGAGGTTCGTCGAGGGGGTCTCCTCTCTTTTCTTCGTCCTCTTTCGCTCTCCTGTCATCAAGCGCGATGCACTTTGCCTATTTCCCTGGGGTGTACGCATAATGTCGCGGGATCGCAATCTGCTCGCGCCGTATTGGCCGAGCAAGGGGGGAATATTTATTTTTCAATCCTCCACGCGGAACCGGAACTCACGGGCGCCATAAAGGATATTAAAAATCATTCGAGAGCGAGCCAACGAGGACACCCGCCGCGCGCCTTCAAAGAGAGTTAAATTTCCTCGTATCGGCATCAACCTGCTCCGGTAACGCGTGACCTACTACGTTTTGTCCATTAAAAATATTGCAAATTTTCTGTTTACCGTTCCAAGGAACGGTCTCTGATTGCTTTCTGCGCGTTCTCGCTGAGCCTCGAATTTTCTCAGCCCTCGAATCGTATCTCGGGGGTTAGAGTTCGCCCTCGTGCCAGAGACCTACGTTTCAGTCTTTGTATTTTCCAATTTCTATGTGTGTAGCGGTTATTTGTATACCGTAACTTCAGATTCCCACTTTTTAAGGTATAACGATAACAATAGACTCAGGAAAAGTTTGTTCGCCCCAGTATACGGTAATTGGGGTGGCCGTGCACATGCGGTGAGGTTGTTTCGCATATTTCCCTCATAGTTAACGAATTATACACCTTCGAACGGCGAGTATCTTAATTAATTAAAATTAAACACGGACCATCTTCCTTCACTGTCTTCGCTACGCGAAGTATAATGTTCGTATACAAAAGCTGAAATTTTTCCTGGTTGATTCTAAGGGTTCTCATAAATGAGCCAACCGCTTCTTTGATTCAATTCGGAGTAAAAACGCGGAGGAAAAGGTCGTTCCGCGCGTTTTTTGGATTCCTGAGAGGACATTAATTTATGAAACTGAATACGTAAAAAGCAATCTTCATTCTACCCCTGCGATACCGTTAGATACCGAGGAAAACTCCATTTAATTAGTGTTTAATTTATTCCTGAAGGGGGATCGAAACGTAGAATGAATGATAAACGTTGTATTTGAGAAAGCAATTTTTTAATTGAATGCTAATTGAACTGGCAGTAATATATTGCGTGCAGAAGACACATAATTGATTTCTACACCTGATAGTTCCACCCCGAGCTTCACTTTCCCTGCTCCATTTTTCTACCATCCTCCCAAACATAAATCCTTTATGCTTGCAGTGTTGTTACCAAAATTTGTTAGACCTACATCCGAATGCAAAGGGATCCTAAAAGCCTCTTTTATAAATCAACGTTTATCAGAACATTTTACTAGGCCCAGAAACGTGCGATCGAAACGTTCAATAAAAATAATAAACCCCATCTCATCGTTTAAACATTATCGGTTTCCACCAAGTGCGAACTCACCCCGCGTACTTTCAACCCCGAAACGTTCCTCGTTAGCCTGGAGTGTCATTCATTAGTTCCTGAACACTTGTAACCGCCGACCCGGTACCCACAGGGATTATCGTTGTATTCGTTAAACGTGGAACGGTCGACGAAGGTTCGACTTATCGTCGCCGGCTGGTTAATCCCGAATCAAGACGTCGATGAAACGAAGGGGCTCGAGGAAGGGCCGCCATGGGGGACGCAGGACGCAAGGACAAAGGGGCGATCCGAAGGAGGGAATCTGGCGAGGATCTCCGAAGTCCTGGTGGATATTTACCTTGCGCAGGAGTTCCCGAACCGATGGTAAACTTGTTAGATGTGGGCGAGTAGCTGCGGACCTCTCTTAATCCTGGAAGATATCGCCCGGTATCCGCGGATTAAAATCCACACTTTAGTGGCTCCCCGTCGCGCAGATAGCGCCAATGTTGTCGTCGTTCCGAGGAAGAGGGGAGAGTTCGAATATAGCCCGACAGTTAAAGTCAACGCCAGGGGCCGAAGCCATTCCCAGACTAACTCGGGACCATCCCTTTCCGCAGCCACGATCTCGCCCCCTAAGCACTCATGCAAACGACCTCACGGCTGGGCTTGCGAATTAACTGGCCTCCCCCGTTGGAAAAATCTTCGACTTCGAATGAACCGAGGAAGCGGAGGAACCGACGACAAGTTCCTTAAATTGTCGGTGGTGGCGATCTATGGGACACTACGGGATTATCAACCCTCTGTTGTTCGTGGGAATGGGATATTCGATTATTAACGAAACTCTTGATGCGGAGATCTCGAGGGGCTTAAGAAATAAAGGTTTTGGAATTTTCTATGCATCTCTCTCTTCTACAATGTGTCTCTAGGCCAAACACCCCAATTTTCTAACGCTCTTTAAGTGAAAAAACTAATACCTACACTCTTCACGGTCCCGTGTATGGGTCAAATGTATGATTTAACGCGGCAATTAATTAAACGCCCCCAGACAGAACGTTCTAACCAAGGAGGGCCTCGAGTCGTGCGAAAAAGGTACAAAAGACGTCCAAGAAAGGTCGGAGGGGTAGAGTCGGAAACAACGAGACGGTTAAAACGCAATCTAGATGGACGAACATCGTGAATAACAACGACGCGCAGGAGCTAATCTAAGCGCGTTTCCATCGGAGATCAGACTTGCAATTTTAAGTGTCGCGGCGATGTTGTGTCGGGGGGCCTGATTAAATTGCGATTCCGGGCACCGTACACCATCGTGAATAACAATGAAAGCCGGCGACGCGAACCCACCCCCCAACAACCCATGCACCAAGCCTGTTTTCCCCGATGCCTTTTCCCGCAACGAGAATTTCACCGTTCGATAGACGCGCGCGCTACGCTTTTTCTCGCTTTATGATTTCTGACCCATTACCGGGGCGCATACCTGACTCTTATAATGCTCGTATATCATTCGAGCCGTTTTATCATCGCCATAACCGGCAGCTTTTTCCAATAAAAATATGCACCTAGCCACCGGGAGCCGCGGCGTATTATTCGAGGGAGATATGTAAATCCGTGATATAATACGGAGTCTATCCACGGAACGTTCCTTCGAATGGAACTCGATACGATATAACCGATATATACAACCCGCCGCGAACCATTTATTTTCGATAAACGCTGCTTTCGCGAAGCACGTACATCGGCGGGAGCGGGGGCCGACCGGTTAAGGAGATCGGAGTTGCGCCGACCCCGAACCCTTATTTATTAGCTCGGTGCACGTGAAACCCTGTTCGGCCACGGTTTGGATGTTGCGGGGCGATAACGCGTGCGAAATTATGCGACAAACTAGCAAAAAGAGTCGCGGATGGTTATTATCCGACACCATCATTGTCCGGATAGAAAACAATAATTCAAACGAAGAATATTGCATCTCACCGCGCAGGTGGATTTATTTCCAAACAATCTGATCTATTTTTCCACAGCGTGAAAGTTCCATTACCGCTGACTAAAGAGTAAATCCTGTATTTTTTATTAACACGAACAAGCGTTACACGCGTATCCAACCCGTATCCCTTTTCATGCGTGGATACTGTCAACGGTCGTTTGTTCGTACCGCAAATTTTTATAAATGCATTATTTTTTCGTGCTTCCATTTGTTTATTCGCAGCGCACCCAGTCCTCCAAAGAGAACTGAAAACGTTACAAATACATCAAGCTCGCTCAACGGCTACAATGAGCTTTCATAATATCATTTAACATGTTTTATCTGACGCCGCGAATAATCGGGAACGTTTGCGCGACTCTTTCGGCCGAGCGTGTTCAAAAGCAATTCACCGCTCCATGCAGTCCCAATTTTTAAATCCGAGCCTCGACAAAACCGTAGTCATCGTTGGAGTGCCAGCTTTTAATATACCCCAGTCGCTTTGATCCATTCTCTCGTTTGTGTGCCGCGCTACAGGGCGTTACACTCGAAACGTACCGCGTAATTACCTGCTTTAAATGTAACGACGCGGAAAAATGTTTCGCACGTCGTTCGAATGGTTTGTGCGAATGTGAACACGGTGCAGACACGACTTTCTAATACCGATCCCGTGTAGAAGTCCGAACGAAGTTCGAAAAGAAATATGGTTAGATACGATACTTTATGATTTGGGGGTTTTCGTATTTAGTGTAAATCGAATTTTAATCCTTGCACCACTTATAAATATTCTATTGTTAAGCTTACAGAAAATTGATTATCTTACTTATTCGATCCGATCAACTTATTATTATCATTATTATTAAAAGAAAGCTGGACTGGTCGCATCCCTATTTTAGCAACTTACAGCAGTCAATTTTGTTTCGATATCGTTATACACCACCCACTGATGCAACCAATTAATAACTAACTAACCAAAATACCTGTTTCCTTCTTTTGCGATTAACGTCGACCAATTCGCGGCGCTCTTTCCGCGCCGGATGCAATTGATATTTATCAATCCCCGGAGCATCGGGAAACTATAACGCGCGGCAGTTATCGGAGCGACCAACC
Organism: Hylaeus anthracinus; assembly: GCF_026225885.1. Classification (NCBI taxonomy): domain Eukaryota; kingdom Metazoa; phylum Arthropoda; class Insecta; order Hymenoptera; family Colletidae; genus Hylaeus; species Hylaeus anthracinus. The sequence continues at coordinate 12,406,001 of NW_026535284.1, forward strand.
CCGAAGTCCGAGGGTTTTTTGTCTGGAGAGTACCGCATCGAAAACTCTGGGGCATCGACTAATTTAAAAGTTCCCAGGAACTCATCTACCCTTTAGTGGCTTCGGCGAGGCTCGCCCCAACCCCGTGTATACGATCCCCCTGTCCACTCGTGTTTCCAATCCCCACCGCAACCCCTACGGGCATCTATTTCTCCTTTGGTTTCGCGAGGAACAGTCGGACGTCTTTCTCAGCCGCTGGAAACCACTTTCCGCAAGTCGTTACGCTCGCGCTATCCGCGATTTGCTCTGATTTCGCAGCCACCCCCCACTCACCCCCTTAAAGAATGTTTTCGGTATCCCTGTTTCGTAAATCTTCCTTCCCAGGACTCTCTATTAAGACGGGAATGATCATTTTTCAGTCCTAAGCAAGTTTTCACTTACGATCTGAAATTTCTATTTGACGAATGTTTCTATCGAGATCAATGTATAATCTATAGACCAGGAAATTGTGATTTATTTGCAAGCTCGTGATTACTCGTCGAAGAATTACCAGCTGCAAATTTGAGAGAAGAGGGAGTTTTCTGTGCTCCTAACGGTTCGTTAATTTACTTTGCAGGCAAGCCGGAGCCTATGGTCCGGTGGCTCGTCAACGGCCAGGTCAAAGACGAGGAATACGAAAAGAACGCTGGCGACGTCATAGAAAACAGGTACGCTTTTATTCCCCGTCCCCTCGATTTTCTACCGTCGCACCGAAACCTCGAACAGTCTAATTATTCCGTATCGACGAATTCAATTTTTGTTTGTTATATTTTTTTCAACGGAGAAATTGTTTATGGAAAAATAATATTTAACTGGTTAAACTGCAGTACATAGTGCACGCATGCACCAATTTTCATTGCGATGTTGATTATTCCTTCATGGGAACAAAAATTGTAACCGATCGGGACGACTTGGGTAGCATGTCTGACCAAAACTCGATGTTTCTACGCGCGACTCCTTAAGTAAGTATCGAGTTTAGTTCAGCCGTACCTCGTTGTCATGAAAATTACATTTTTAGAACCAGTTACTACCAAACAAATACAACTAAATTGTTGTAACCGCAACAATTGTACACCGCAAGTAGAAGTGGCGAGCAATGGTCAGACGCATTAGCCAAGTCTCGCTAAATTGCACGCATACCATGTGCCCTATTCTTTAATGAGTTTAGTTTCGTGCATTTGCAAGGAAAATGTATAGTCTAAGACATCTGCGTGCCAGGGACACGTTCCCTTGCAACCCTTCCACCCTCTACTTCAGGGTATGCCCGGAGTGACCTACAGTCACTCGATCAAGTAGGAAAATACAAATTCTTCTTGCTCTACGAAGCATGTACAAAAAGGCCGTACAGCAGTATCACAGTAACAATCAATCATAGTCAACTACACGAGGAACATTCTCTTAATCAATTTAACTCAACTTTGTTCCCAGCTACAGGGCGCAATAAGGTGTTGCAAATACAGCGATAGATTACAAACGAAACTTCTTTATTTCGCTTCCTATCCATCTTAATCTCCTACGCCATTAATTTGTCGCGGGAGGCCAAAACATAGGGCTAATGTCCGATGCTGACTTTGTCAAAAACGAAGCACCTTAGACTGAAACACGGACTTTAATTCTGTTTGCAGGTTAACTCTGCAGTCAGTGGGTCGTTCGGATCTAGGCTTGAATTTCACTTGCCAGGCGCAAAACACGGACCTGATCGAACCAAAGGAGTCCTCGATCTCCCTGGACCTTAACCGTGAGTATCAATCATCGTAGTTCGGGTAAATCGTTCAATTCCGGGGAGGGGTTGCGAACACACGGTCGCTATAGGCGATGGGTGGAGACGCCCGTTAAAAGAGGAATGAAATAAAGACAAGAAGTAGATACAAATTCTTATCGCGTGGCTAACAAATCAGAAGCCTCACCCCGAGAGCCTATCTTGTCCCGCGTTAACGATAAGATCTACGAGACAGCGAAAGTGGGCCAACATCCTTTGCTCCCTTGCCGCTGTGAATCGCCTTTAAGGGAAGATAAGGCTAGATAAGACGAGAAATATATTAAATCCTGCCTCGAGCCCCACCCGGCTCATCCATCCAGGGCGACCTCGACGCTCGAAGAAGCCGAAGGAGCCATGAAAGCGGACCAATCTCGAGCTTTCTCAAAATTAGAATTCTTCGTTAACTCACGACCAACCCCACCGTAAACCGTGACGACGAAACGCTAATTTCGCGAGTAAACTGAAAAATTCATAGATCAATTATTCGCCCTAGCAGCATTCGCTGTGGCTCCAAAGTAACGACCAAATGGGAGGGAAACTCGGATGAGACGCCGATGCCTAAAGGAAATCTCGTTTCGACGCGCCACATTCGCCACCCATTACCTTCGGTTACGGGAACCACAAGATTTTCGACAAAATTTTCAGACTTTCGAACCGCGAGATTTTCGACTAAATTTCGTGATACATGTCGAATGTACAATTTCGAATTTCTTCAATAGACATATAGAGCACGAATATTTATGGGATTGACTGTATATTTCTCGATATTAATCTAGATTAATACTTTCTATATTGATCGATAGTAAGTCCATCGTTCGAAATCACGGTTGCTACACACCCAAGACCACCCAAAATTATTCAGTATTTTCCCCACGATTCCAGAAGGTTTCAAAAACACGAAAATCCAACAATCGTAGATCCGTTAGCGGTATCATCGATTTCTCGGAAATATTTACCGTCTACCCGTTGATTTTTCCACGTCCCCTACCTCTGCCCTGCCGTCCGCGAGGTCCCGAAAAACTCGCGTTTTCGCGAAAAAGAAAACAGAGACCCGACAGATCGACCGACCGACGTGGTCGTGATTGATCGGCGCTGAATTATCGGTGCTTCCGAAAGTCACGAAATTTTCGACGAAGCGGACAACGAAATTGAAGGCCCGTTATTGGCGAACGAGAACACACCCATCATAGCGGTGAACGAAAAAAAAAAAAAAAAAAGCCCTGGCGCTTCGCGCCGGAGAGATAACGAAACGGGCATCGAAAGAGGAAAAGGGGTGGATCGTGGGCGGGAGAGGGATGAGAGGGTGTGCGCGAACAGCAGAGGAGCAGAGAGCGAGCGGGACAGAGGAAACGAAGAGAGAGGAGAGAGATTGATCGATGCTCGCTCTTTGATTTTCGCGACCTGGACCAAGTGACCATGCATCCAGCGTGTATTCATCTCATGGCTGGCGGGACAAAAAACGAAAGAGAAATTAAAAAAGCCCTGAGCGGTGACGGAGCGAACCGCTGGCTGGAGGATCGACGAGATTGCGGATATTCGAAAAGGCCTGGTGATTCTGGAAATCCGGAATATCAAATATTTGCACCCACGCGAGCCGTTTGTTCAGAAACTTGTAATGCCATGCGCCTGCAATGCGACCATTGGATAGAATACTATACACGCGAGGAGAGAATCCAACTAGAGACCATCGCGCCGAGTAACAGTGTTAGTCTAAGGAGGTGGTTAACCTCGAAGGTCATTAAGTTGCTACACTGAGTTGGGTAAAATAGTCAGAAGGAAGGATGAAGTCTACAAATATATTAAATGTTTGATTCGAATTTCTTGAGAAATAGCCAACTGATTCACCTAAATCAAACCTAAGCTGCACGATAGTGTCAAGAAGGGTGGCTAGGTCGCAACTAACGAGAAAAAATCAGCGACAACTCGAGAGCACAACCTGAACGATCACGCTCGTTAACATAGAATCGAAAAGTAATTTTCGTAACGAGGTCGCGAGACGGCAGCGGACCGGAAGGAGTCGGGGACGTTGAAAGAACGGTCGAGAAAAATATCGAAACTCATTATCGACGACGCGAGCCGGGAGGCGAAACGGCGCGCACGAGCGCCAAAACGTGTCCTCGTAGTTTTCATATTTCACGGGCGAACGGATCCGTATCTGGCTTCGGTATTGGCCAATTGGAAACGCGGATTTATCGTCCGTCAAAGCGATCGTCGCCTGGTCGGCGAATACTGGGGATATAGTATCGTTCCACGCGTTTACACGCCCGCGGAAAAATCAATGTTTAGCTCTATGGGACGATCGTTATCACGCAGAAGCTCGAAAAGAAATCGACCGAACGGATAGATCACATCCAAATAGAAAGAGAGAATTGGATGGACAAGAAGAGGGAGAAGTTGCGTTCATTACCGAGTCGAAATAACAGTTCAAAGTTGACTAATGTTTGCCGACCCATATACTTTAACCCTCTGCACTCGATACAAAAGAAATAACAGCGAGAATAAAAATAAAGAAACAGACGTGAGTAAAAAATGAAAAGGAGAGCACACTACACAGACCATCTTGTTTTGAACGAGCTCGGAGTGGTAGCTAATCCGAGCTCCCGAGGCAAGGTGTTTCAGAGGACCCCCTTAAAGAGCTCTGTGAGGCTTCCTACGCGGAAAGAAGGTGTGAGCAAGAACAGGTGGGTCCGACTAACCTCTCGGGTCGTAAAGCAAGGTGCTGCTGTAAATACGATGGCACCCCTTGATTAAGTATGGTGAAAACGGCTCAGCCCGAGAAGTATCGCCTCCTGGTATCGACCTTAAGCCATCTAAGTCGCCCGAAGTAGGGATGTGATGTGCTCAGTTCAGCTAACGCCTGGAGTGAAGCGAACGCAACAGTTTAGGGGCTTCTGCAACCTGGCGTTTAGCAGGTCAGTTAGGTCACCATACACCAGACACCTATAATCAATTATAGGGAGAATAGGGACGCTAACCAGATGCGCGCACCTAACAATTCCCTATAGGGAGACAATCACGGCTGGACCTTCGGTCTAGACGAAGCAGCATCGATCTTAAAGGCGACAGAGTTCACATGCTCTCCCAGAAATTTGGTGTTATTAAATACGAATAAAAGAGCCAGGGAGGAATAGTAATATCGCGTGACAATTACTGTCGTATCTGATATAATAGATGCAGTTACGTTTCAGATTGCTCGCAACCGTCGAGCTACAAATGTATTTACCTATGGCAGCTGTGCCACGTCGATGATCGAGGCGTCGTTTAAGCGGTAAACAACGATTAACGGCGATGTCATTTGCTCGATGTCGGCGAATAATCTACAACCCAATTTCGATGATCGAAACAGGGAAACAATGCCAGCAAATCGCTCGCCCCCATTTTTGCGTTCAACTGCTCGCGTAACGCGGGAGCAAGTCCGAAAATGACAAATGACTGACAATCGAACCGACCGCTCGCGAGGATTTTAAAACGTTAAATCGACTGGACGATTTGCATCGAACTCACGTACCGACCCCACCGCCCACCATCGGGCTCATTTATCCGCCTTAATTATCGGTTCGCTTTAATTATCGCGCCCGATTAGCGTCGTCGGTCCGCGCGATTGCGGGACTCGTTGATTCGAACAAAAAAAAAAAACGAGGACGACCAGTACATTCTGTCGTTCGACAACGACAGATCATTCCGGTGCCGCGATCGATTAATCGTTGGTTGGTTTGATTTACAGTGAAACCCCTAACGGTGATCATAAGGAGGCCAGGGAAGAAGGGAGTAGGCGACGAGTCGCTGCTCGCTGGAAAACGATACGAGGTGGAATGCGAGACCACGGGCTCTAGGCCTCCAGCTGTGATCACCTGGTACAAAGGAAGGAGAAGACAGCTGAAGCACACCACGGTGAGAACAGGAAATTAGAAATATAGAGTCGTTCATGAAATTATTTAGGGTACTCGGAAGAGGAGCCTTTGAGATTGAATAAGTCGAGAAAAGATACACGAGTGACGTATCTCTTTTTAGTACCTCGAATAATTTAATCAGCGAATATTCAATCACCTGTGTTTGTTTATCAAATGAAATCTTGATCGAAGGTGCTAGACATCTAATCACACTATCTAACATATAAAATTGGTATCTAATGTGAAAACTGTCCCTATGACGGTATTCAATCCCTCCAAAAAAAGAAAAAGGGGTGGGGGGAAAGTGCTGAAGAATAAAGAAACTCTTTTTTCAAATAGAAAATCCACACACACACTAACGGAGAACAGAAATCATGAATAAAAATTTTGCATACAAATCGACTTTCTGGGGGGGAGGAGAGAGACAGGGAGAGAATATAAAAATATTGTTGTACCCTAAAAATAATGCATATTCATGTACCCCAAAGCACAAGCTTTTCGAACGCGCAGCGCGGCTGCAATTAATTTTTAAAGAACCCACGACTATTTTCACCCCGTCCACGTGTACAGGACGGTTTAACGCGTGCACCAGCGCGTTTCGTCGATATTTGTCTCCGTAGGTGAACTCGATTTCCCGGCGATCGCTTTACAGCAGGCTCGTTAGCGCGATATATCGACAAGCTGCTAACTTACTAGCACCGCGGACGGCCGAAAATATTCACCGACATCCGCACGGGGAGCAAGTGACAGACTATTATTCGGGCAACTGGAGCCCGATAATCCGCTCGCTATCGCTTCCTAATTATTGGCGCATCACCTTAACGAAATTTGTCGTGTCGTCGCTGGACGAACAAAAGGCAACGCGGCATTTAATTAACAGCTAAGCTGCTTATTATAGCCGACGCGCGTTGGGCTTCCCTGGCTCGTTAATTAACCCAGGGAGGTGCAGAAGAGGGGAGGTCCTCGAGGTCTGAACGCAGCTACGATGAAATACGGTAACGCGTCCTGACACCGAGCTATTTCAATTTCACTTCCTTTAAATTTAAATCGGACTGTCCGTCCCCCTTTCGTTAAATTACACCTCGCTACATCCGCGTTCGCTTAATGTTCTCCGTCAGGCATCAAATAGTCCGCAGCCAGGTCCCGATCAGCAACGAACACGACGAATTTCCTGTTCGAGCACGAAATTACACGATGTCTCTACCAATTCGGTATCCGATCTGTTGCGGAGGTGGAGTGGAAACGATTGTTTTACACGTGCACCCGTTCCGCGTTACCGTGGGGGGGAGGCGGCTCGATCCGATACTCGCCAACGATTCCACGGTCCTAGCGATTGAAAAACGTTCCAGCCCGCTAACGAGCCTCATCGATCCTTAACGAGGAGTTTGCGACGGTTACGCGATGAGACGCGGAGTGTTCTCGTCGACACGGTACCTGAATCGCGACTGGCTCCATTTTCCAGCGCAAGAAGAGGGGTGAATTGGCGATGCAGTGCCCAGAAATTTGGATATGGGGACAGAGGCAAGTAACGATTCAGCCGTTCATTGCACGAATCGATTAACTTCGTAAAACAAAAAGTTGATTCAATGGCCAACAAAATTTTGTCGTTTAATGGTGTTAATCTTTATTATTCAGGAAAGTTATTATAAATATAAAAATGTATGACTATACCAAGTGCTTTGACATTTAAATTTAAGATTCTTCAAAAAGTGAAGTTAATCGATTTGTGCAGCGAACGTCTTAATTAGCCAGAAGTGGAGCAGAATATTTCTGGGCACTGGTACAGGTATCATATGTATGCTAGTTTCTTTTAGTGGTCCCATTGCTCAAACAGAATTGCAAATGTAGAAACCGTGAATGAATGAAGATTGATGAAGAGACCGCGAGTTACAAAAAGGAGAGTAAAAATAATAGTAATAAGGTAGAAGCTATACACGGTAAGATAGAGGAAAATAAAAATGACCAGCACGCGAGCACTCGGGGCCAAGCGCACAGACTCGCATGCAACCGCGGAATACATAAAAGATGCAGATTATGATACGGTGAAAAAAGGAAGCCGCGTGCACTCGGTCGCATAGCGCTCATAGCGTTTGGTATGCGAGCCAAATAATATTCAAAAATATCCTCCGATGTACTCTTAATCCATGCACTCAACATTCGTGTCAGAGATTCATCATGGTAAGAAAAAAAACTCAAGTTCATATCTGTCGAATGGGGGTGTTCGTCCTTAATCTAGTCTGAAGGAACCCCACCAGGAAGAGAGAAAGAGAGTGAACTATCTCGAAAGAGGTTCTGCAGAGAGACTCGACGCTGAAAGAAAGAAGGAAGTGGCACCGAGAGGGTGGAGGGGTTGAAAAGGTCGAAACGCTCCAGGGAACCGATAACTGTACCCCTCGGCGGCGAATCTTTCCCTTGGGAGAGGTTCACGGCACAGAAACAGATTCAAAGCTCTGGATAGACGAAGACGAGGAACGAAGACGTCGGACAAGCAGAACGGGTCCGCGAGCGAGGAACGAGAAGGAGAAAGAAGCGAGGATTGGTACTCTTCTCGAACGGATTGGATTCGCCTGGTTCGACTCGCATCCGATTGTGCGAGCACGAAGAGGAGGGAGGTGAAAGCACCGTGGGGGGTTGGAGGTGGTTGAAAGATACGATCGGAGGTGCTTGCCAGCCGCGCCGATTGAATTAAGCAGCCACACCTGTCGACTCCAGATATTTTCATTGGCCGCATGCTAATTGCCAATTAAGCCACGACGATTTAACCGATCCACGGCGAACGTTCCCCCCGCTACGACCCTCCTTTGTTTTCGGCGTCCAAACACGGCCCGACACGCTGAATCGCGGGTTACTGCTCGCGGCAAAGTTAAGGCGATCGCTACCGTGGTCACCTGGTGACCTCCTTCAACTGACAACGTGTTTTGGAATCGTTAACAAACCCTAAGGTTTTGGGGAAATTTAACCCTTTGCACTCTGCGCAATCTCGTTGCAAAATATGTGAACAGAAATCGTGTTACATAAAATAGTCTAACTTTGAACGATACGACGTACGAATGTACAGGTTGATACTATTTTTATCGATTTTAAGAAGGTATTTCCACCTTTCTTGTTTGTAAAGTTATGTAACTGATAGCAATCACAGGTTGTCAAGGTCAGAGATTCTCATTTAACCCCTACTTTGATAACATGAATCATTTCCCAAGGGTCTCGCCTGGAACCCTTGCCAAAGTTATATCGAGTATTAACTTATAATTGACTCTAGCATATAGTTCCAAACAAACCTTGAGAAATATATATCGTGTATTCACATGTTCTACAATTAATATTGTTTCTATAGTTAATAATATTTCTATCTCCGAACGAGTAACTCCATAGAAATCGATAATTAATAATACTCGTTCCTGTATCTGTTTAATTTGCGAATGAATCGAAATGTGACACGAAAGTAAACTAAAATAGGGAGGAAATATTCATAAATAAATTTTCCAGAGATAGATACGAGGCGAACTCGTCGCCCAGTTGATAGATGTAGTATCAGTATGAATTTTTACGTATTTCGAATAATTCGTCCCTGAAGGGGTTAATTTCGCTATTCGTTGAAACGTGACGCGAAAGGGGATATAAAAAAAAAAAAATGTTTTCCCGAGCGTGGCCAACAGCGCGCGCGAACCGTGTCTCTTCCAGCTTCGCTATTAATTAGTATCGTATGTATCTAGTTTTTCTACTATGCTATACACATTTTTCCGTCGCAAATGACCGTTTCGACGAACTCTCGAAAACTTTTCGACTATCGCTTCCCGCGAAATTGCGCGATCATAGCGATCGTTAAATCACCGATGCGTCGAAACGTTATCCGTCGCGAGAATCGAATTGTTAAAAGTTAGACCGAACGAAACAATCGAAAGTGCGTCCAAGGGCACACTTGCACGTTTTCGGATTGGATTCGAGCAGAAACAAATCTGCAGGGGTAGTTGCTGAAATTACAATGCCGGCAGACGTCATTGTCCCGGCTCGGAACGGATAGGTGTTCTTAAGGAGGATTTATCGAACTCCACGGAAAGTTCGAACCGTCGAGTAACGAGCGCCACGCGAATTCGTTCGAAGGACCATGAAAATCATACCTGGAGTTTCCGGTATTTTGGAGGATGCAGGATCCGTCCAGGAACAGGAAGCATCGATTCCAAGTTGCGGCATTCGACGTTTCCAATAATGCAACTACCAGGAGCACTGCTATTGGCCTCGAAATGAACCTGCCAAGGTACACGCGGCAAACGGAGCGCTGGAAGCCCTTTATCCTCGGCGGTGGTGCTGCTGCAACCTATAGAAATATATTCTTATTAGTGGGGAGACAAGGCTGATGAGATAAAAAAAATTGTTCAGATAATAGAAGCTTACACGGTCGAGAATAGATTATTTCGTGTTCTAGGTGCAGTATAAATATCAATTTAAAAAAGGAGCTAATATAGGAGGATAATTTTATAATTAAATTACCTGTCCTAAGACTTTTTATACCGCAACGAGACAATGCATATTAAGGAATCGCAATTTGAAACTTTCCAACTTTTTCCCAAGTGTACCTGCCTGATGTTTTGCAAGTAAACTTATTGTTTACTTCAGCCAATAACATCGACGCCAAGAATTCTAACTGCGGAAAAGCAAGGAAAAAGACCCTGTCGCGTATTCCAGCGGCTCTGACAGCTACCATAACTACGAGTTTTCATCCAAGTTCGCGATGCGTTACGAAGTTAGAAGCCCTTTTAGGTCGTTCCAAGAGCGGACTAGTAGCGCAAAAATCGGCGTCTAGGACGATGCGAGTATTCGAAGCTCACCGATAATGTATGTGCCACCGAGAGAGCATTTCCGTTCGCTGGCTGGCTGAAACACCCGGCTAAGCCGCGTGCAAACATTTTCCAGAAACAGTCTCTGCTTTTCGCCTCTCGAAGCCGCAGCCAGCGACGTTTTTCTGTTTCTATGCCGCTATAACTCATCCGACATAAATAACGGCTTTGGTATCGCGAGAAATGGTCTCGAAAAATGAATATTCTATGCGATGAGGAACATCAAACGATACAATAAACAAGTGACCAACTGTGAGCCCCGAGCAAGCTAGTTTTAATTACATATAGACTCGTGGACATTGAGTTCTTTTGAAGAGTACACGTATAATTATTTTTGCGCGAACCTGGGCAGCCTTTTCATACATTTTTCCTTGCTTTTAAACCGAGATAAGTTAATAATTTCAACAGGCTCCACTTTATCAGTTTTGTATGGAAAACTACACTCAGATATGATAATCGTGTTTTCATTATTAATTTTTTTCTTTCCCGTTGAAACGCCCCTAGCAAGAGGCGCCACGATGCGGTGCATCCTTTGCTTCCGCGTAAAGCCTGCCCCGGTTTCAAAAGTTAATTAAAAATAAACAGATCCATATGTACTTCTCTTTGTAAAGTAAAACTGAAGAAAGGAAAACTCTGTTTAACATTTAGGTGTATATTCGCGCGCGAAATGAGTATACGTATATTGCAATACTAAACAAAAAGAGGGTCACGTATGAACCAGTGTGAATACAAGAGTTCCCAGGTAAAAAATATTTGTCAACCCTTCAGTTTTCAATCTATAATTATCAACAATGTTCTGCTCCCGTTTACGAGATAAAAACGATAAATAAACAATTCTAAGTTCAAAGTAAGTCATAATTATAGATTATTTTCCTCTTCGTGCTTGTAATTGCGAACAGCAACGCAGCCGTTGCGTGTGTCGCGGCCTCGCACTCGGTAAAGCGTGAATTTGTACTATAACTCAATGGTAATTATATGTTGTTTCTAATAATTACATCTTGAAAACTATAACGGGGCGACAATTATTTTTCGCTCCAGACCATTCATTGACATGTCCCTTTACGGCACGCGTCAATTAAAAGCTTCCCAAGGACGATATACTTAATCGCCAAAGAAGGATTACGAAAGTAAAATTAATTCACCATTTTTAAGTACAACAGAATCGATTTTCCGGGCGATAGATTCAGAATCGAAGCTTGCTAGTAATCCCCCCTTTTCATGCCCCCTGTCCAAGATAATCCACGTTCAAGCGAACGAGCAGATACGCATGGACCTAAATCATGATGGTTAGGCGCGAGGGGTCCCGAGGCGTTTCGCATTATCGATAATCTGAAATCACAGATGTAACTTGCGGCGCTCGCTTGTACGCCGAGCGTCGAGCTGCCGTTGTCTCCAGCACGTTGACGCGCGGCCCTAATTAATTTCACGTAGTTCATTAACAAGCTCTAGCCGCAACGCTTAACGACGCCTTGCCTCGCCCCGCCAAGCCTGTATCCGTGCTTAACACGGAGACCAAAACTCCGTTGCTCACACTGATTAACAGAGTAAACGACAGCCCACCGATGGAAACGCGACTGTACTCTAATTCGAGCAAAACAACCCATGCTACCAGCACGGATGGCCGCAATTTAATTACGATAAAGACGAATAAAAACTGTATACACTGATATATTCGCACAGGAGATGACTACGTACTCGTAAATTGGAATTAGTGAACCACGATCACGTTGTGTTGCTCGAAGATTGAAAAAAAGAGGATATTCGAAGCTTCTATTAATTCGACAGTGAAATATAATACGGTTATATCATTGTACGAAATGTTTTCTCTAAAATTTAAATTTTGCACACTTTAGGCGACAAGAATTCGACCGATAGACCCTGTCGCGAACTTTTACGCGACGAAATTAAAATTTTTTGATGAGAATTGACCGCTCGGATACGTGTAAAGATTCGGCGACGGACAGGGACGCCTTGTCGAGCATCGAATGTTCGAGAAATTGGAATATTTTAATAAATTCTAAGACACTTACCCTACTCTCAAACACATTCACGATATCATGATTGTCAACGATCGTGAAAAATCATCTTCCGGATCACGGTCGTGATCGAAGTTTAATCACGACTGCGATCGTGATTATGTGGTCACCACGAAAAATCACTAACAATGATTATCACGCAATCCCTAATTATAATACGACAAAATGTGCACGTGTCGTGGCCGGTGTTCTGACTCGCCGCCATCTTGCTCTCGAATGCTGCGCAGTCGCTCCCTCTCCACTGGAACGCTGACCGTTCGGGCTGCCGAGCTTACACGAAGGGAAGCGGAGCGAACCGATCGCGCCATTCTGGACCCAGTTCAAATTTAAATATTGCGCAAACCCTGAGATTACTTTAATTAAATTAACTATTGGCGATGATTTTAGTAGAAAAAAATTATGACGTAGTCTACGTACGATTAATCATTCTTCGCTAGATTGAAATTGGTTTAAGAAATACATAACTGACTGTACAAAATTAACGTTTATCTTAGAGTATCGAGTTTCTGCTTACCACCTGTAACTGTATATGTTATAACTATGTTATAATTGACATCGTCCCATGTTTCTGAAACCAATTCGAAATCAGCAAACCGTTGACTGTAGCCCTCCCCAGCTATGCACGGTCCGCGTCGCATCTCAATTTCAACAAATTCCCTGGCGATCGAGGGCAGAAAGTGATCGATCTGGCGTGGAATGACTGAAAATCGTTTCTACTAAATTCCGAATCGCGAAGTCGGAGTAGTTAAGCTCGTTAAGAGCTTGCACGCCCCAGAGGTACAATTCAAAGGATTTCCTTCGACGACAGAGACCGAGAGGTAAGAAGGGACAGCTTGCGCTGTTAAAGGGGCTAAAAGGTCCGACGATAAGGGCGCGGAGGTGGCTCGTTTTCGCGGTGACGAGGAAGGTGGCGACGTGCCTCCTTAAAATTCCTGCTGGTTGCGGCTTCTAAGCGACGCATAATAAAATATAGCCTCTAAGCGAGGATTTGCGCGTTGTACGAGCGACGGTAAGAGGAACGGACGATCTCTGCTCCAGAGATTCTCGGAAAGAAACGGGTCGGTGGCTGGGGCCAAAGGTCGAACGGAGCCAAGGACAGATATTAACGTAAGCAGATCCTACGAGCGACGGAACACGTAGACCGCTTCTATCGCATTACCATCCTGATTATCCTATATAGTCATCCGGGCTGTCTTTAGACGTTCACCGCGCGCTCCGTATTACATGGCTTCAGCAGGAGATGGTTTCGTTAGCTGCGCAAAAGCTCCGAGAAAACTGCGATAGAACCCCGTATAATCGCTCGGTATATTATCTTTATTCCCTGTACGCCGGAGCATCGGTGCACTTAAGAGAGTATAAATATTTCTAAATGAAATTCCCCAACGACTTTGCGCCTTTCTTCCCGTTTGTTTGTTTGTATGTTTGTTTTTTCTGTCCCCCACCCTGTTTTACTACATTGCAGTCGTCGCGAGAACGTTTAAAAATTAGTGAAACCCGAGTAAGTGTAATTTCAGCGGTCAGGTAATGTCGACGCCTTCGTTACGGTAGGTTTCAGCAGACAAAGATTGCGTTGGCAGACTTCGATTAGAGTTCCGAGAAAATTCTAGTAAAAATATTATTGACGAAGGCATTAGAATGAAGACAATGGGGCTACTTACTTATCTATTTTGAATAGAGTCGTATCTTGAAATCAATGATGTTTGCATGCGGAAATCTTCTCTTTCGTTGGAAAATCGCGTGTCTGTCGAGAATAGACGGTGCACGAAGGAAAAGCAGACGTGTGAGAACACGTCCAGCGGGAGAAAAGTTTCGGTTTCTCCCTGTTGGCGCTCGTTTCGCGTCGAACGTATCGGTTGACGCGCTTTGAAACTGAATTCCCGGGTCGAAGTAGCGACTGCTCTTTTTCCCCTGGGCAGGTGGAAAGATAAATAAAAAAGAAAAAAAAAGATAACAGCTCGCCGAGAGTCTCGCCGAGCGGCGTCAGAAGCTACGAGCAAAATTCACGCTCGGTGGAATCGGGCAGCGCTCTCCAGAAAGGATTCCGCGGCGTTAGCAGGACTCGGGGTCCGTTCGAGTCCGAGGCTAGCAGGAATGAGTTTCCAGCAGATGTTGCCGGCGTTGCTTACGGTTCGCCTCTCGACCTTAATATAACCAAAATTAACCATACCGAGTGCCGTCGAACTCGTTTCCCGGTTTTCTTTCTTTTCGTTTTCCTCTACTTTGCCCCTCTCTACCGGTTCTCGTTTCTCGCCATCTTGCACCGCGGAATTGGACCGCTGAAAACGGAACCTCGCGATACACCGCGGAATTATTTTCGAAAGTTACGTTCGGTCGAGCGAAAGGGTCCGAGGGAACGATTCGAAAACTTGTTTAAGGCCCCCTGACTTTCGAGCCCGATTCAGTATCCCATCTCCAATTCCACGGAGGATCGTTTCTCTCCCATGAAAGATACGAGCTCTAAGCGACGTTTCGCGTCTTGTTGCGCAGGAGGAGAGATCGGAGAACCGAACGATGAGCATGGTGGAGTTCGAGCCCGGCGTGGAGGACCACGGGAAATCGATCACCTGCAGAGCCGAAAATCCAAACGTTACGGGACTGTTCGTGGAGAAATCCTGGAAAATCGACGTCGTCTGTAAGTACACGATAAATATATATTCTATCGCTCTTCCCACTACGCCTTCGTTTCTGCTCGACCTTTTACGAGCGTACGTGACGTTAAATGCATATTCGATGATTCCCAGGCTCGGAACTTATTCCGCGTTCGGTCCACGAGGCCCTAATGCATGCATACGCGTCGCGATCGAGCGTCGTAAAACGAATAAAGCATCGGCTCGGCAAGCTATCCCTCGGCCTCATCTTCCGTCGAGCCGCATCGTGAAATCGGTCGATTTACGAGCTCTTTTTTACGTTGAGCACGCGCACCCTACCCGCCCCCGCGATGTTCCCCTTTTACAGCCGCCAATAAAACGGCCTCCGTCGGATTTCGAGCGAATTACAGCCGAAATTCAGCGAGACCGATCGTTGCGCACCTTCGCGGGACATGTTCGGTAATCTGGCCGATCGTAAAACAGCGGAAAAAATATACGCGTCATATGGAGGGACAGCTCGTAAAGCGGAAGTGGCCGTCAATGAATTCACCGGCTACGCCATTGTTGTCCTCCCCCGCTTATTATTCTCGCTCCGAGTTCTTTGCATAGAAAAATCCGTTTTATTTGTGCAAAAAAATTGACCACAGTTGTTTTACGACTTTGATCGAGTTTAACCGTTCATATTTTTAATTGCCAACGTATATTCTCTGATGACAAGTCCTCTCAATTCTATACTGTCGTGATTGACGTGGGCATTCAGTGTTTATTTTTGTAATTCGAGTTGCAAACGTCAACCTAATCCTCTTGGATTTCTTTTTGTCACCCTTTTCTCCCGTGCTCATCAAGTCCATTAAAAAATAGGCAAAGAGCGTCGCTTTTTACTGGGACGTATCTAAAATCGTACTATACGTAAAAACCGGACGATCGTCCGAGGGTGCGCCGCTGCACGAAATCACGCAGCCGTGGATATATGCTTTTTTTTACGAGATTATTTTTATTTATTACACCGGACGCACCTGCCGCGCGAACGGTGGCCTGTACCCTGGGCTGATGGCCAGCTCGATTTGTCGAGAGGCCGCAAAAATTCAGCAGCCTCTTTTCGAATCGAGTGACAGCGCGTCCAAGACGTTTCAAACAGTTCCATTTGCACTGAAACTTCATGCGTTCGATTGCCATACTTTCCTTGCCCGTTAGGAAAATAATTTTAAAGTAAACACGGTACTTAAGAAAACTTTGAACGTCGACGAAACTTCACTGTTTCGAGACTTTAAGTCTTCAACTAGTTTCCCTGAGCGTCTTAAACATTTTTCAATCGAAACGGTGTTCGAGGCGGTTCCGAACTTGCCTAACTTCGCGCGACTATATTACCTCGAAAACTCCGAAAACGAAAACGAAAGAAGGGAAAAACGCGCATTCCGTGTCTGTCTCGATGCAGGGAAACAGTAACCCCATCGGTTACCAGTCGATTTAAGTGGCAACCGAAAGGAATTGAGCTGTTGATAGTTTTCCTTGCCAGAGGAGTTCAACCGGACTTTAGACGAGAACCGCAAGGTAAATGAGAAAGACGAATAGTCTCAGCTGACTTTCGTCGAAGCGGAGACGAGCGAGATGGGTCGCTGGTCGGACGGTTTCTCGTATTTTACGAAAGGGCCGCGGGAACGGAGCATCGACGCCCCGAAGAAACAGCCTCGAGGAAGGTATTAAGAAAAAGCGCGAGTGCGCGGGAAATTACGTCACATCGCGTATCCAATTACGTTGACCGTCGCGCAGCATGGCCGGAATTACGCATTACCCCAAGAGTCCGTTACATCCTGGCTTTTTCGTGTCCAGGCCACGACATCCCCGTCCATACGGAGTCTCGATTCGCGAGAAACGAGGAAGAAAATGAAAAGGCAGCAGGAGCAGGACGGAATTTATTGCGATCCCGGACGAGGATCTTCGCCGTGGAAGAGCAGCGAAAAACAAGGGACAACAGGGAACGATGCAGCGAGGGTTCGGAGGCTTGAAAAAGCAACAACAGCGCTCGGGACTCGGGGGAGGGAGACGGTAAACGCGATCGAGCTAATTAATACTATCTCTCGACAGACTAGTACACCAGAGTCGAGGAAAAAGAAGGGACACACCGGAGAAGGGCAGAAATTTATCGTGCCGCGCGATAAAATCCAGTTAGAACCCTAGAAGAACAAACTCCTCGAGGAGGGAGCGGGATAAGAGCCGCCGCTATGATTAAACTAATGAAGACGGTAAATGAGAGGTACAAGGAGCGAAGAAAATACCGGGGTTGTTCGAGGGTGTGTAGCACCAGCTACGAAGTTCCTGCGCCGGGGGCAGAATTTTCGGGTCTGAGGTGAAAACGGTTGCATCCAGCTGCGGACGACCCTGTCGTCTCGCGAAATAAAGAACCTGCAGCCATACTCCGAGCTCCGACGTTGAGAACTTGCGCGCATTTGAATTGCCTCTTGCTCGAGAAAAAGACGGTACAATTCACTGGAAAACTAACTCCAGTTCGAAGTCTCAGGAAGTTCATCTAACAAGAAAGTCTTTAGCTCTCAGAGGTTTGAATTTTCTGCTCATACCATCATGGAGGTTCATCTCTAGCATTCCTAAGCCTGCTCGAAAAAATCGACCGAAATCATTTGTATTGCCTGTTGCTCGAGAAAAAGACGGTACCATTCACTGGAAAACTAACTTCAGTTCGAAATCTCAGGTAACTTCATCTAACAAGAAAGTCTTTAGCTCTTCGTGGTTTAGCTCTTTCCAATTTCCTGCTTGTACCGTCATAGTCCACTGGGGGTCTATCTCTATCATCCCAAAGCCTCGAAAAAATGGACTGAAATCTTCACCAAGAGGGTTTTTGATGGTTGCAGTTTTATTAGAGAAAAGGTGATTAACTCCAGGATAAAACCGTGAGGGAAATTCGCCGAGAGCATTGTTTCCAGAAGCGAACGCCGAAAGTATTTACAGATTAAGATAATTCCCCGGCATCGAGCGGGTCATATATCACCGTGGGAGAGATTCTGCGGTCGCTGAAGAATAGGGGACCGCGCGAACCGTCCACTCCGAGGACCTAAGGGGGACACAAATATTTCCTATCCGCGACACGGGACAGGTTGCCTCGCGCCCGACCCGAGCGTGTCTTAAGCTGGTATCCGGCTGATGAAATTCTACGAGGGTGGAGCCTACGGCGACGATAAAACGAACCTTAAGCCTTTCATCCCATTCCCCCCTGTACGAGGAAAAATAGGAAACGGTGGAGATGTCGCGTTTCGAACGATTTTTCCATTCGTTGACCTCGTTCCCGTTCGCTTTCAGCTCTCAATGATTTTGAATAATGAGACGCGAATAAATGGGAATTAAAGCATCGAGCTTCGAGCTTCGCAAATGCTTGGAAAGACTGGCCATGCGTGGATTTAATGTTATATCACACAAGAGAGATTGCGCGTATTTCCAAGTGCATTTAGTTTTCCAAACGTTAAATGGAAACTTTGCAAACTGATCGCTGACGATTCTATTTGCAGATCCTCCGATCGTGTCGCTGAACCTTGGATCTACTTTGAGCCCCGAGGACATCAAGGAAGGCGACGACGTTTATTTCGAGTGTCACATCAGGGCCAATCCACCCTGGTCGAAGCTGACGTGGATACATGACGTGAGTGAGATCCCTATTCGTCATGTAAACACTTAGGTGTCCGAAATTCAACTATTGCAATTATATTAGGACGACCAGAAAGCGATGTCTTACAATAAATTCAAACAAATACATTTATAATAAATACCTTATTAATAATTATTTGTAATAAATCCCAGTGAGCTGATAAATAATACACAAGTATTGACATTCGCAGAAACGACACTGCTTTCAGGTCCCCCTAATCTATCTCCTAAACTATCTCGTTATATAGGAACTAGATGCATACTTTAACTTATTATCCTGGCATAAACATCCCGTAGTATTATTAATCCAACGCGACTGGCAGACGCCATCTCGCGATTCCGAGTGTCGAAAGACGTTCCACGTGCGCCGAGCCCTCTCGTCGTAAGTTTCGACTGTTTTGCGACGGGAGTCAGTGAGACGTTTCTTAACAAAGTTACATTTTAGCATCGCGCAATTCTACCCCCGCGCGTCCACATTGTCGCAGCGACGTTATTAAACCCCTTGTATCTCGCGACGCGCAACACCGCGGCGCTATACAAATTCCCGTGCACTTGCCGTGTTACAATGCCTCGAGAACATAATACGCCAGATTCGCGGAGAAAAATCTCTCGCCCGGACAAAAAGCACCCGTAGCTCCCTAAATTTACAAGCAAGCCCCTCCGCGTTACAGGTAATTTACGCGACAACATCCGCGGCCGCAAAGAGACTCGAAGGGAAGCTCGCGCCAGCACCGTCGGCGTCGGTCTTATCCGCCGCCTCGTATTGATCACCGAGAGAAACTTCAAATCCTTTATTTGCATAATATATGAGCTCGTTCGGCAGGTGACACTGTCGCAGAGTGGAGAACTCGGCGTCGCGACAGAGGCAGATCGACGGATTTATGCTTCGAAACGATAAAACAGCCGCAAGGATCAAAACCGGAGAGTGTCTCGTTAGAACTTTTAATTCAGTCCCTTACAGTTCAGGTCTGCGAGTTTCAAAGCGAACGAAACCTATGGCCGCAAGTTTCGAATATCGTCGAGTAAGATATACCGAATAGAATTAATGGATCGCTTCATGGGTAGCTGAAAATTGCGAACTTTGAAGTTCTGTAATTTTCTGGCTTGGAGCCTCAGCTTTCGAATCCAATCGAGATGCGATGAGATAAGCAGTGGCAGCGCTTCAAAGCCGAGCCTAATCGCTTAGAATTCGTTAACCTTGACGGCATGCGCGGAGTTGAAAAAATGTCGGCAGTCTTTGAGCTCTGGCTTTTTAAAACGAGGGTAGGATTTTTGTCACGGGATTTGTCAGAATGTAAAATGGTACGCTGGGTTATCCTAGCTGTGGCACACAGAGGCTGTGGAATTTAATTTCTAGAAAAACTCGTGTAGTTCCAAAATAGCTTCGCAACATCCCCCATAAAATTACGTTTATTGAAGAACTTTGTCTAAATTAAACGATAGATTTAATATTTACAAATAAATGCTTCGTTATATACAAATAGACTTGACACGTTTATACACTAACAGTAAGAAATTAATTTGGAAACATTAAATCTATCGTTTAATTTAAACAAGTTTCGTTAATAGACCAAGATGGTACGAATATTTATTAAACTGTCTGTATATACTCTCATGATATTCCTCACGAAGGGCCAGGAGTTGGTCCTGTTGATGCATTATTCACCCGGATAATGGACTATCAGCGATCCATCTATTGAATAATACTAGAAGTTACGAGCGCGGTTTTCGTCTGAGAGGATTCCGCGGGCTTCCTATCGCCGCGATAGGGAACAGATGGGAATCCCAGTTTACCAAGAAGAAAGTTTGGTTGGGATTCGGCTTCGATTCGAGCAGGAAGAACGTTTAATCGAAGCGCGTGCGGGCTTATCCCTCTTCTGGAACTCGTTTCGGAGGCTCGCGTCGAAGTTCGCAGAGCAAAGTGTCGGCACACAGTGCATCGTAACGGTGGCCTGTGGAATCCCCAAAAATCTGGTGTCTCTTTTAAGGGCAGCTTAGCGCGAGGTTGTTCCGGTGACCAGAGATACGAGGATTTGTGCGTGTGTCGGTGAGCCGCGTTCTGGCTGCTCGTTACTCTCTTCTCTTTTTCCTCGTTTGCCTTAATCCCCGTGCCCTCCCGCCGTTCTCGTTCGCCCCGTTCTTTAGGTTTAGTCGGAGGATCTTTCGGTGGGATACGTGTCGTAGTTCACGTAGAATGCCGGCCAAGGAGACGGGCTAACGACGGTCGGGGCAGCAGCTGCTACGCTGTAAGAGATTCCCGTCGAAATTGCATCTTAAAAATATGATCCGACTTCATTCCGCGGAACCCCCGTTCCCTTCGTCTGGCCTCTCTTCTCCTCGTCGCAGACTTTTTCTTTTGATCGTGGCCCGCGTCTTCTAGCTTCTGCTCCGACCGTTTACGATCCACTGCCACCGTGTCCCGGGATTCCGACTTTTTCACGAGGTGTCCCGTCACGTTTCCACTCGATTCATGTCGACGCCGTAAAGCTCAACCCTGAAACGGCGTTGGATGAAACCTCGCGGAGTCGTCGCAGGGATTATTCTCCGGTTTGAGTATGCGCTGCTTCTGGGAAGTCTGGAGTAATTGTTGCGCGTCGAAGACCGTAGAAAATGGTGGCAGTCTTCTCGTTGGGCGTAGTTATTTTTACAACCAATATTTGCTTTCTCTGTGACGGAATATGAGCTAACAGATTTTAACACAGAATTCTAACGCGTTCTACGGTAAGTGTTTAGAGGATCACGAGCTAATTTACTTCGTAGATACAACCAATCTCCATAATTATTATCAAGCCAATGGTGATGAACGCACGCGGAGGCCACCGGTCGCGCCGATGGCTTTCATCGAACGCGCACACACGGGTTCGTCGTCCTCAAAGGGTTAATTTCCTTCTCGCCAGGTGCCTCGAAATACGAGCTGTCCACGGCCAAGACGGCGAGCACGCCGAAAACGTATATCTCGATAGCTCCCTCTCGCTCAATTAGAAGGGGGTTTGCCTAGGAAGTACCGGAGCTCCGTTACCACGTTCTATCTGTTAATCAATCCCAAGGTAGCAATCGGGTCCGGATTCCGAACTGTCGGACTTAAAAAAACGCTTCGAGCCATTGCCGGCGGCAGTAACCTTCCGAATGGGCGATCGTAAAGGCGAAGAAAGGCCAGCGAACGAAACGAGGAGATGAGAACCAGCTGGGGTTGAAAAAGGAAGCTGGAATAAGGGTTGACGATGAGGATGGCTCCGCGAAGTAAGGAAAAAAAAAAAGAGAACGCGGAGATATACCGTCTATAATGGGGTACAGTGATTAGGCTGGCTCTGCCATTCACGAGGACAATAGAGACGTTCTCTAGATACGAAGTATCGACGAGCCAATCGGCCTTGGCCAGGAGAAAGATTCATCCGACTCTTCATCTTCTCTGAAAGTGGATCGGCCGACTAGACAACCGGAAGAACCCTATTAATGTCCTCTGGGTCCGACTAAATACAAGGGGAGAGATCAAATGCTGGAGTGGCCAGAATAAAATTGGGTACTCGCAGGGTTGTTCGAGTCACTTGGCAGTTCGCGAAGACCGTAAGAAACGAGGATACATCGTACATGTGGTGCGATGATTCCATTTTATCTCAGATTTCCTACGCGTATCTTCTTATTCGATCACGTCTAAGCTCCGATGCTCCCGAAAGAATGAAACTCGTCACCTCCCTCGGGTCTGTCTCGAGAATTCCGAGTTTCAGGGAACAGTGATCGATTCAAGGACCGATCCCGCGCGGATTCCAACAGCGACAGCGTGGCAATCGCGAGATCGAATATCCTCGAGAACCGTGGTCCAAGTCCGTCGTGTGCGAAGCGAACGCCTCCAAGTTAGCGATATTACAGTGGAGCGAGGGGCCGCGGGAGCGGGGAACCTTTAAATTTCACACGCTCGTGACGTTATTTGATTTTGAAGTTGACGTTATTGCTTCTGTACACCGATGATCGGTCGCGAAACGGAGGCGAGGGTAATGGGATCGCGCGGAATGAATCGGCCGAGTGCGTTTCCTTTTCTCGGGGGTTCGATTCGATCCGACAAGTCGGTGGACTTAATGCAAAGCTCGATGGAGTCGAGGACGAGGAGAGGTTTGCGATTCGAGTCTACGAAACGGGGCGGCGGATTCGGCGGGCCGTACATCAATCAATTTCACCCCGAGTCGCGATCGGACTGGCGTGCCGGAATTCCGCTTAAAGTCGCCGCCTCCGGATCGAGGCGAGCGGAACGCTTCGTTTCGCTGGAATCTCGCGAACTCACGTTGGGAGATAAGAGGGTTACGGGGAAATCGAAGCAAATAACCGTCCCACGGTCAACTGAGTTCTTCGAGTCATTTGATCTTCGACCCCATATAAGACCGAAGAAAATCTTCGCCAGGTGCTAACTCGTGATTATTGACCATTCCGACAGAAGGCAGTCTGCTGGCCAAGTGTCGGACCAGACTCAGGGAATTTTTTATTCTTTCTGAGACTTTACGCTATATACACCGTCGTTCATAAATATGCAGACACTTACTACCTTCGATGAATAATTAATATACACCGTAAATTATTACCATACAACTTTTGTTGCTAAATTCCATATTGGATTTAACAATATTTAATAATACTAAATGTCTCGAGTGACATATCCAATTTTACAGTGGAACTACAAAACATTTATGACGAGCTATTACATAATAAATGAGGTAACATTACTTCGGATACAATGAAGAAATTGATAGTATCCAAGTTTGGTAATTGGACGGAGTTCAATCTACAAGGATTTAACGCGGTTTAAGTAAAAATTTTAATAGAGATTCCACTGTACCTGCCGCCTCGACGAGGAACACCAGTCGATAAAAACCAAAGCGATCGATCGATTTCCCCGCTTTTCCCTCGCGCAAAGTTTCACGAAGATGAACGTAATACAGTCGAGCGAAGTTTCTCGCCGGTTGTTTCATATCCTTGTCGCTTTTTTCCGCGTTCGTCGTCAGCGAACGAATACGACGACGGAAGGAAGACGCCTGTGACGAAAGATCAAAAAGAGAGTCCGACAAACGACAAAATTGCAAAGTCCAGCACGAAGACGCGAGCGGAACTCGAAAGTTCCGGGGTACGCGAAGAAGAATCGAAAACATAATCAAAGATAATGAGGGAACTTTTCCGCGACGCGGAAGGATTTACAACGTTTATACCAGGCACGGGGGGAACGACGGGGGAGAAAAAGAGCCGAAAGAAACGCGGCGAAAACGAAGCTTCGAAACCAGCCGCGCAAGCATCTCCTGCTGCGCCCTTTTTCCTTCGCCTTCGTCCTTCCGCATTCCGAGCCGCAATGCATCATGCTCGAAAACGCACCCCACCCACCCATGGATCGAGATTTTGTACACCCCTGGACTACAGCCCCGGTAATAATTCTAAAGGAAGAAGTCGAAGAGAAACGGGATTCGAAATGAAGACAATGTTAGCTTGGAAGATATCGAATTATAGAGTGGGCGTAAGCTTGATTCTTATTTCTCGAACCAATAATCTATAAGTCCACGCAAAACTAACCTCTCATGACTATGAGGAAATTTTCTACAGGCTCAAAGAGACTTGTGCATGGCTACAAATTATCCATTGTAACGCGAAGAAGCAAAGAAACGAGACACCGGGTGTGCAGAGACGAAACGGAATATTAACGCGGCATACCGAACTTAACGAAGCCCCCCGGGTAGCTGGCTGCACGCGACCTTCCCCGTCGGTGATAAATCGCTTTAAAACAAAAGGACAGAGCTGCGAGGGAGAGGGCGTGCGCCGGCAGCGAAACAATTTTTCTGCTCGAAACGTCGCGACAATGCCGCCGATATAATCGTGATGAAAAATTTTCGGACGATCCCAGCGCCGACGAGCTACCAAATCCTTCCCACAAATCTTCTGAAGGAGCTGCCCCCGGGACTGGGGTAGCGGAAGGCGTTCTTTTTTCGACCGGAAACTCCTTCCTCCTAGGCGAGGAAGAAACAAACAGGGTCGAAAGAGCGGACGCATCCCGTGTTAAAGAAGCGCCAAAATTTACGAGCGTTCGCCGCGAACGAGCTCAAAATGACGTTCGAACGAAACGAGCGCAGTACTCGGAATTTAATGGGCCGACCGTGGAGGGTGTTCGAAGGAGCGCGAGATTCCTGGCATCGACGCATTTTAGGGTAGTATGGCTCCCAGAAGCATCTACTCCAAATATAGTCCTATGTTTGGCTTGATATCGAGGAATTAACGCGTATCCAGCAAAGGATTCCCAAAGGATTACCAATCAAACTTTAAAACAATTTTCACACCACTCTAACGGGGCGCTTTTTAGTCCAGTACTTCACCAACTGAACGACACTCTCGAATGTTTATTCGACGTTTTTTCCTCTATCTACTTCAAATATAGTTCTACGCTTGGTTTGCTTTTGAGAAATTAATGTGTATCCAGCAAAGGATTCCTAAAGGATTGCCAATCAAACTTCGAAACAATTTTCGCACCACTCTGACGGGGCGCTTTTTAGTCCAGTCTTTCACGGGCTCAACGACACCCTCTAATGTTTATTCACCGTTTTTTCCTCACCGAACGTCACCTGAATTTCCAAACTGCGCGTGGGTGGGTTTCAACCCCGCGCTGAAAGGGAAAATGGCGAGTTCCGGTACACGCATATCCAATAGCATCAGCAATCCTTCGTAACGAGGCCACAATAGCGACGACAACGATGCTATTCATCGGACGTTCGAATCTCCGACGGAACAGGGATAATCCATCTGCCGTCCGTTGATTCCGTATACTCCCGGGAATAAGATCCTGGACGAGGATAAATAGCCACGGGGGTTGAAAAAAACCTTGATACGTTGGGGAACTATTATTCTTGAATAACCATTCTAATGCACTGAGTCTGGAGCAGGTTCGAAGGATTGGTTAAGAAAAATTACTTGGGCTAGCTTGAAACATCGAAGATAATGATACATCGGTTTGGAGATGGTCGAGCTGAACTTTCGGAAACTTCGACCTTAATCCTTTGCACTCCTATGTCGGCTGTGACTCGACATCAGTTTTTATCTGTGGTACTGATTTTTACCACTAAGAAAGGGGCGAGAATTTTGTATTTTTACACACAAAAAAAATGGAAAAAATTGCCCAATGAGTTCCGCTCTATAAAGGGGTTAAATTGCCTTACTTTTTAATTAAAGTATAACTTTCAAATAAAACACTTAAAGGTGCTCTGAGCTGCCGGTAACGAAATTGAAATATAATTCGGAGCGCAAAGGATTAAAGCCTGGGAGTCAAGCGAACAGTCGATGACCGTCTCCAGACAGCATAGCAGGCGAGATAAAACGGTTTCCAGGGCGTCTGAGGCGGTGGAACGAACGAGAAGTCCGACAGGAAAAGACAAGAAGATGAAGGAAGGAAGGAAGGAAGGAAGCACGGCCACGAGTTGTTGGCAATTTTTCAAGGAATCAGTGCGCCGTCTGACCGGAATGAACGCCCACCTCTGGCCTCTTTTCTTCTCCGCCCTCTTCAGCCGGGTTTTTTTCCGTCTGAAGAAGAGGGGACGAGGGAAGGAGCCACGGCGCGACCGAGTCGAATTCTCGCAGTAGAATTCCGTCGTCCAGTCTTACGAACGCTTTCCCGCGAAGCCGACGAATCTTCCACAGGATCGAAATGCGAGAAGAAATTCGATGAATCTTTCGGATAGGTAGCCGAAGCTGCGGCGGCTTCTGCGATAGCGAGATTGGACGAGCCAGATATTCGGGGGTTTTGTTGTCGCTGGACGCGAACGATCCACCTCCGGGAGGATTCCTCGTAATCGGGTGTCGTCGATAGCGATCTCGTTCGCTCGAGGAAAGAAGCTTAACGCCGGAGGAAGACAATGCGGAACACGCGGGATACGTGTTCCTCCCTGGACCCTCCTCTTCGAGCATTGATTGCCCTGGCGACGCTTAAACGCGAACGCCTCGCGTTAACTTTGAGGAAAGGTTCATTGTTTCTGATTCGAGATCCCCTATCTAACGCCACGTCCTATCTGATATTAACTGGTTGTTCAAATTCAACTGCCTTGTTCTACAACCCCAATTATCATTTTTACGAATCGTGTACTAAACGAACAACCCTCCTATAGCTCGGGTATCTCGGAATCGCTAGACCCGTACTGTAGCTATTGTTAGACATACGGTCAGCCCAATAAATATTCGTACCATCTATTCACGAAATGTGTCTAGATTAAATAATAGATTTAATCGTTTCCAAATAAATTTTATCGATATAAATTTTTGTGCAATAAACTTGAAAATAGTAAAGCTATCAATTAATTTAGACAGAGTTCTTCAATGA
The DNA here is from genome assembly GCF_026225885.1 of Hylaeus anthracinus. Taxonomy (NCBI): domain Eukaryota; kingdom Metazoa; phylum Arthropoda; class Insecta; order Hymenoptera; family Colletidae; genus Hylaeus; species Hylaeus anthracinus. Next base: position 12,433,113 of record NW_026535284.1, read on the forward strand.
ACGTAGAGGGTACGAATACTTATTGGACTCACTGTAGCTACAGCCCCTGAGGGCGCTACTTACAATTATCAGAAGTTACCCAACCACCCCGAGTCGATAAATATGCAACATTTCTCTCTCATTCGTTATTTCAAAATTTGAAAATTCACGGAGCACGGTATCGGCTGAACTCGAAGGCACGAGGACCCGGGGGTTCATTCATTTTCCATCCGACGCGGTTCCGCCGGCTAACCTTGGAGGGGTGCGTGTACGGAATATCACGGGAAGCGTGTACGAAAGGACGGTTAACACCTACTTTATGTAACGGCGACGTGCGAGACAATGCAGCGGCCCATTGTACCGGCGACGGTTGTATGTACCACGTGCTACGAGTAATTCCACCCTTATTCCGGATTCCGAATATTCTCAAAATGAAGCTCCCGGGCTTTTGGGCTCCGTTCCAACCGCCTCTTCCTGCGGCCGGAGCCCCGTTGCATAAAATCGTGCGCTTGCCCGCCTTCCCTCTTGTCAGCTTCAAACGAAAAATTTTAACACCGGGAGCCTGCTATCGATGATTTTCTTAACCCTCTCCCTGCGAAATCTCGCCAGTCTCTGTACCAAGAATAGTGGAAAAAAGACTTGGAACACACTTGGAAGCCACGTATTCGACACTAATATACCTGACGCCTGTTTTGGAGGATATTCTTGGCGATGTACTTCTACATGAGAACACCAGATGCGCAAAGAATATTGCTCTTTTGGATAATAGAATTATTAATAATATTGTCGTGGATGCTCCTGCCGAACGTGGGCAAGCTGTATTATTTTTAGTATTATTTTTGTAAATAATGAAATTCAAGTCTGGCCCACCCCAAGACTTCTGAGTGACAGTGTAGGTCGTCTTGCGCGAAAGAATTAAACCAGCCCGTAATCGCGACTCGTTGCGAGTTTTACGCGTAGATGCCTGGAGCGGATCGAGGAAACGATATTTCAGATTTTAGTTCCCGTATTGGATTTCTGGAAGTTTCATGATACGAGCTACTGTATGGCGTGGTAAAGAGGAGGTTCGAGAATTTCGTGGCGCACAGTGCTCGCTAAAATGAGATGTAGGTACTCCACGGAACTCGTAGCTTCTACTTACGGCAAACCGAGAGTCTAACTTAGAGCCTCGCGCAACTTGGAACTAAAGAGGGAGAAAATATCAATATGGAGGCCCCTCTGAGCGCGCGATGCACACCCTCAAAAATACTCGACTCGCGGAAATCTCTGTAATTGATCGCCCCTCCGGGAGCTTACTTGTTATTCACTCATCTTACTTGGCGTTAACAATGAGATACACGCAATAACTTAATTCCAGAAGGCGAAACTGAAATCGTATGGAATGAACAAAATTATGATGCGCAAAATGAAGATACAAGAATTGTTTAAAAGATCTTGCTGATGAAGGGATGAGAAATAAAAAAATAACTTCACGCGAGGCACAAACAAATGCTTAGACAGCAAACTTAGACGATTTGCAATAGAAAGTGGTCCGTAGGAAATGCACGCGGTTCATCGATCGCAGTCGCGCGCAACGAAGGTCCTTAATGGATCATCGGTCGGCTAGTGCAAACAGAGAGAAAAGGGCTAAACAAAATTAGCCGTCGATGAGGTTTTGGTTAAGCCTGATGATTTAATTAACAGCGGGCGACTGATAGGACACGGCGAGCAGGTGTCCACCCTTGCACAATGGACTTAACGAGGAAGTTAGTCGATCCTCGTTTACTCCGGTCAAACCTGATTAGTAGAAGGAAAATCCTTCAGCACAGCGATCAAAGGACCGGCTAGCTTATCGGAGAAACCGCGATAGAAAATCGAATCAATAACATCGAACCAGATTCTGCGACGGAATCCTTATTAACACTGGCGCATTTAGGTCCTTATTATACGTTTCGTGTTTAAAATAGTCAGAATACTCAATGTCTGATTTAATTTTTTTCTCCTTCCTTTTCCCTCTAAAAGTATACTTAAAACGGTCCTACAACACCTATAGCCCAAGGTTCCACCAAATTTTAATTCCCGCGCGACGAGCGCAGGAAGTAAATTGGGACGTCGCTGATCAGACACGGCCAGCCGCAAAACTAGTTCGTGAGAACGGACAAACGAAAACAAAGGGTATCATAGTTTCGTTTCTGGCTGGTGGAAGCGACGAAAACGCTACGGGGATCGTCGTAAAGGGGGAAAAGGCAAACGGCAACCAACCACTGGGGTGGAAATGTGAAACTTTGCGGCCGTCTCAAATCTCGGGTACGCAACCGATCTTCGATATATCGATTTCGTATCTACCGAACTGCGAACACTGACTTCTTAGAATTTCCTGGAGAGTGAATCGAAAATTTCGACGTTCAAAGCTGAGGGAAGATGGACTGAGGGCTCCAGATAAGGACGGTGCAGGAATAGCAGAACTTCTCAGCTGGGCCACCAAGAGAGCCTTGCCAAAATTTAAATAGATAAATACATTGGGTGATATATGATATCAGGTTTAGAGGAACAAAAATTACGATTTAATTGAATGAATATCGACTCTTCACGGTTCCTCGTGTCAAAATTCTGCAAGAAAGTTTAAGAAGAGCGTACAAAAGTTCATTTCTCCTTATGAATTACCTTGAAAATGAACAGTTTCGCCCACCTAGAAGAGTCGACGGCTGTCGGTATTTCTTCCAAGTTTTTCCGAGCTTCTTAACGAAGCATAACGTTTAACGAGTCTTCTCGAGCGAGTAAATCGAAGATAAACCCCTGGTCTTAACCGTGGCTTAACCTATGCTAAGCGGGCTAAACCTCCTTGCCTAGTCGCATAGATTACAATGTATCTTAATTGAGTTAGCGCCTTCTCGATGCCCGAGGACGGTCGGTCAGGGGTTCTTTTAACATTTCCCAGTATAATCGCATTTAGATGTTTGATCCGACATGCTGGAATCAATGGTTACGAGCTCTTCTCATTACAAAGGATATTCTAGTGCATATTCTAACACATGATTTATGAATGAATTTATATTACTTGATCCTCGATATTCCATGAATCTGGATTATTGGAAAATTACACCTTCGATAGTTTAAGCCTTTGAAACATGGCGTCCCGTTGAGACGATGGCTATTACAAAAATTGTCGTCTAACGGCGTATATTTTGCCAAAAATATATTAACAAAACTAGTCTCCAACTAGAGTGCATTGAATGGAATGCGTTCTAAACCCGTGGCTCTCGTGCAGGGTCACAAAAGACCCGTCAGCGACTGGAGGGTTAACTCGTACCGAATTCGTCGTCGTGGAACAATGAGGCTATCACGGTGGAAACCGATCCGGTGGTACACCGAGTCGAACCGATCTCCTCGATACCGTTCAATCGCTCGCGAGTAATTAAGTGTCTCTCCGTCGATACCTAGCCAAGGAAAGACACGCTGGAGAGGAGAATCCTCGAGCGACGAGACCGGGGATGAGATTACAAAACAATCGAACAAACCCACCCCCCGCGCTCGAGGGAACTAAAACCGTGCTGAACTGGACCAAAGAATGGTAAAGAGGGGATGAATGGAACCGGGACGAAAAGGGGGAGGAAATCTTGATCTGCTCCGTCATTCCGCGCCACCTTCGTCGAGATTCGGATGATCTCGTTGCGAGCCCACTTGCACTTAAGGGGTGATTCCAGTGCAACAGCTTTAAAAACAGGTGATTTTCATGAATTTCCATTTTTTTTTTTTTTTTTTTTGAAAACCATTAATAATTCCCAGAAGATATTTCTTGGAATATAACGAGGCATCCATGAAATAGAGGAAACAAATTTTTTCTTTCCATTTTCTACATTATCTTCTGCGCAAGTTGGATAGTTTATGCTGGGGTTATACCAGTTTCCGAAAGAGAACACGAAGAATTGAAAAAGTCATAGCGATTTGAAGAAAAACGAACTTTTCGACACTCCATTTTTCGAGAACCAAAACGGATGGGGCCTGTTAGATTTGAGGCCCTACACGTTGAAAAGTTTCCCCCGCAATCCTGTCAAGCAGCGTTTCAATTAGTCGCGAAAGGGCTATCGCGGGCCTCGTTCGCAAATAAGGACAGCAGCCTGGCAAGGGTTAGAGCCAACAAGTAGATAAAACTGGGACACGGCTTGCTAGCCGGGCCAAGACATTGCCAAATGCAGCCGCGTCTGTTTAATCGGACGAGCGACGTTCCTCGAACTCGTTCTTTGTCTACCCTCGAAACGTTCTCCCCTTTCCTCGATGAAAGTCCCTGTGGTCTTTCTCGCTTCGTCCCTTCGTCTGCCTCTCCGTACACAGCTTTTTCTTCCTCTCTCCCGACCGTTTCCTCCATTACACCGACTCTCCTTTTATCCCCCCCTTTCGACGGAATCCGTTCGCCGAAGATAATTCGAAATCGATTCGAAACGAGGCCATTTGAATCTCGGAGAAGGTGGCGCGGAATGACAGAGCAGATCAAGATTTCTTCTCGACTTTCGTCCTTCACTGTTTCTCGACCCTTCTTCGACCCGTCCTCGGTTTTCGTTCCCACCGAACGCGAGGGTGCGTTTGCTCGATTGTTTTGTAATCTCACTCCGCTCGAGCATTCGTCGTTGGTTGGATTATTGTTGCAGACTTGACATTCTTTCAACATTGTTTCAAGAGTGTCTCGAACTCTAAGAGCCACTCAACCACATTTAACGCTAAACCTACCACGACAAGTCGAGCGACCGTTTTCCATTTTTTGTGTACAATTCTTATATATAATATACAAGGTATATACGATCGTGTTAAAAGGAAAGGGAATAAATTTTTTTAGACTCAATTCATCGCTTTACTCGCAAAAAAGGAGCCCTATGTGTATTTAAAAGGAACAATAATAATAATCAGTGCATCTAGATGAGCGCACGAAGGTGTTAGCCAACGGTAACGTCGCGTCGGGTCGAACAACCCTCGGCATCTCTTTATTTGCGGAACGATTAGTTGCACGCACTCGTCGAGCACTCGGTCGGCTTCGATCCGGTTCTTTCACGTTCAGAACTCGCGCGAGATTCGGTACGCGATTTCATTTCTCGTTTCACTCGAGGTTCGAGATAAATTAACGATAAACATGCGCCCTGGCTGTCCCTCGGTGACGTCTTCCTGACTGATGCGGTGCTGGTCACGTTATCACCCACCGCTACCACTCTTTCCCTTGCGAAATTAATGCTCGAGCGTATTTTTAGAAAGCCTCTTTCGCGCTCGCAATGGAATCAAGAAAACAACATCCCTTCCTCTTCGCAGTTCGGATATTAGACGGACCCTCGAGGGGATTGCGCCCCCAGCTAGAATAAAACGGATAGATTCCTTGTTATTGCGAGCACGTTACCTCGGAGAAGTAAGCTCGATAAGTTTTACGATCAAAGATGTCACGGGTCGCGTCTTTATTACAAATTTATCCGTTGCGGAGGAGGATGAGATCCCGTGAAGTTACAAAGGGGGCCCTCGTCTTGTTAGTTAACGCCTCGCGATTGCAACGGTTCCCGTGTCGTATTGGTCGACCGAACAATAACGCGGTATTCTTTATTACCTTAGATCCTTTGACTTCGCCGTTTCCTTTGTGAGGATTGACAACGCGCGACGAGGGGGTCGGAAGACGCGGCTGACGGCTTATCAGCCCTCCTCCACGACTGAAGACGATACCAACGGTGCACTTAGTTGTTTAATCAAACCGGATGAAAAGAGCGCCACGTTTCATTATCTTTTGTACCCGTTTCCCTTTTGTCCCGCGTAACAGACAGACAAAACGAATGCGTTTGGTTCAGGAATTTCGGGCTCTCTTGGACAAATTAACATGACAGCGTACCACCAACGGAACCCAGCGAAAAAAGTCGACGTCGTCGAGCCAGGAAACGGCAAGGACTTTCCAAAGTGCGCGATAGAACGTTTAATTAGGCCAGATATAGAACCGGGTTTCGTTATATCTTATTTCTTTTCTGTTTGCCGCGAAAAACGCCCTGTTATTCGACTTCGAGTCCAGAGGGTAAAGTGTCGCAGCAGCACTTAATATAATCATAACTTTTTATGTATATAATCACTTTCCTGAATAATAAAGATTAACGCAGCTTAACCGACTGAATTGTTATTTTCAGAACCAGATACTGGCGCACAACACGTCTGCGAGGATAATCTGGTCGAATCAGAGTCTGGTGCTCCAGAGCGTGACGAGGAGCAGCGCCGGGAAGTACGTGTGCGCAGCGACGAATGACCTGAACGAAACGCGGAGCGAGCCACTTCATTTTCGCGTGAAATGTGAGTAACGCACGACGAGAAGTTTCAACGATCGCCCTGGCTGGGCGTAGTTTATTTTAATCGAGCCGAGTTAATCGAGGATTTTCCATGGTGCCGCATAACGAGCCCAGTATTCACCGACGCGCCAACCGTGCGATATATACACGGTTGCCATACGTAAGGGGTTCGTGTATTTATTCCGAGGCGGATAGACCGAGGATCTTGGTTCTGGCTGAATATTTCAGGCGTACTTAGTTCTAGCTACATTTTTGATATCCAATTCCCCGGGTTACGCCGAGCGAACCACCGACTGCACTGCGGTCTCGAGGAGCACGAGATTTCTACCCGCGATGTACGAATTGAATATCTCAGATTTAAAAGGGGACTGTGCGAGAATCACTCTTTTTCCGCTGGAAGGGCCCTGCTTGCGATGCTTAACAGTATCGATAGCCAGCAAGTCGACATACTCGACAAGTATCGCTCAATTACTAGGGTGTAGCTATTACACAATTTTTCATGGCGATTATTCGAATAGAATGCGAGGTGATCTGGCCTTCCCTTTGCAATTTCGAAAGTACGAGAGCGCTCACAAACAAGAGTATTTTTTCAGAATTGAAATTCAGTTCAGAAATCATCCACAGCGTCATGGGCTTGGAAAAACACCACTCTTGTCGTCGCTGCCATTTTGAATAACAATCAGCTTTCGAGAAAAAATAAAAATACTGCAAATAATGTATATTCATGTGCCGCGAGTACGAACTTTTCGAACGTGCAATTCCACTGCAATTAATTTTTTTTAAAACCATGAATATTTTACGGGTCCATCCTAGTCCTCGTCCTAACCCCTTCATCCTACGTTCGTGGAGATATAGAATCAGGCTGGAAATCGACTCTGTAAATTGATACATTTCGAAAATAATAACCCCTCGGATGAAACACTTCGCGTAAAATTTAAATACCATAAACTACTCACTGTCCGGAACTACATAGAAATAATATTTTAATCGTCGCGACACTCATAAACAGCCACGACCACTCGAGACACCCATCTAGATTGCTATCAATTCCAGACGTCATTTACTCGCTGGATGCCACTTAGGCGGGTTCTAGTCGAACGTTAACGCGAAATCGTAAAAACAAGAGCGACGAACTGACGCCGGGCGTCGTTGGAGCGCTTCCGACACATCGAATATGGATGCGCCGTGAAAACAACCCTGGCACACGAGCCCGCGGTATTTAACCACGGCTCGTCACGGCCTCGTAAAGGTCGAGGAAACGAGCCAGGATAAGCAGCAATCTCTCGCGGGATTTCTCGAATCGAAGTCAATCTCGTGTCTGGATTTAGTTTCTCGGTTATTACATCGCCGCCCCGCTCCTGGAAATGACATTTGCTTTAGGCTATTCACGTCCATTCAGAAATGAGGTTTCCTTCTGGCGAACGTGGGATTTAAATCAATTCCGATCGAGACTCTAACGAGACTTTCCCAACACCGCAAGTAGAATCGTCACGTCCTGGTCGGACACAGGTTTCGAACGGGCTGAGGATTGAACCGTTCTCGGCGTGGTAGTTTGACTGATTATTGTGGTTTATTTGTTCGACTATGGAGTAAATGATCTTCTTAAATCAATTCTTCGGAATTCAAGTGATAGGGATTCGCATTAGTTTAGCTTTGAACGAACGCTATTACTGATTTTCGACTCTCAGTTTTAAGTAATTTTCAGAACCTACTAGATATTGAAAATACCAATACTTATGAGACTGACTGTATGTCTACCTGAATTTTTTAATTTACAAATTATATCGCAGTCTGTTATCTGTCCTGTACAGTAAGTTCGCTTCAATTTACAAAATTCGATGCACAAAGCGGCATCATAATATTCGCTCAAACAAAAATCACAATAATTGAGAATTACGATACGAATCGGTTTTCAAATTGACAGAAAATTCCAACTTTGACGGGAATGAAACGGTGGGCGGTCAGGAAAAAAAATTCGATGACGCAAGGGGTGGAAAATCATAGGGCACGGGCCAGCTTAAACCGTTCCGCTTCGCGAATGGCCGCTGTCACGGGTGATAATTAAATTTCATACACGCTATTTAAAAGCGCGCATCGCGGTGTCGCGTTCGGCGATTCTCGTCGTTAATTTCGAATTTCAGGCCCTAGGCGAGCGGACGTACGACGAATGTTTACGGTGTCGCGCGTTAATTACAGTGGAAAACGAGCGTGACGGTCGCATTTCCTCGACGGGGTTAATTTTCATGCGAAAAAAAAAAAACGATGCGCGGCCGTTGCCATAAATTCTTTCGCCCGATCGAACCCTGCTTATAGTGCCAGACTTAACGCAAGCCCCCTCTCTTCTGTACAGATCTCCATTGCGATATTTTATATTAATTTCACGTTAAAAGAAACTAAATCATTCGGGTCAAGGAAAAATTCTCAAAATCCTGAACCAGACCGTTTTTTTAATTATATTAGAGAATTAAATTCCTCTCTGAAAAATTCATCGCGAATAGCACGAACATTATGGTGGCTTTGTGCACGTTTCGTCGACCGGTTCATTGTGCGCGTAAACGAAACTTCGCCGAGTGGACGTCTATTTGCGGATCCTCTTATATTTATTTGTCCGGGCGCCTCGGATGGGTACATTTTGCAAATTAATTCCTTCGTGCCTTCGGTGGCGCCGAGTGAGCGTTTTTTTTTTTCGCGTCGACCAATCGAATCGCACAAAAGCTGTTGAACGAGAAAGAACTGTATCGCTCGATGACGCTTTTGTACTCAAAGCTTGACGTCAACTGCCATTTACTGAATTGCGCGCGGTAACTAAATAAAAGGAGTGGCAAACAACACGGGACTTTTGTCAAGGGTGAAAAAGAACAAAAAAAAACAGGGCTACGGGGAGAGGGGGCAATAAGCTAACCGCTATGCGGCATTGATTTTGCGGGAATTCAACTCGAACCCGACGACGATGGGCGAATCCTTTGAAAACGAATGAAAGCGAATTGAACGTTGACAAACGAGCGAAAAACGAGCCTCGTTTCCGTCACTCTTGCTTCGAATGACCATGGCCCATCGCGATAGGGATCCTTCGACGCGGAGGTAGCTCTAAAAAATTGTTCTCGAAGATTGCCTTAACTCGTAAACGAGGCCATATCTTCCGTACCGGGAGGAGGACTCTTTGCTTTCAAGGCACGATTCTGTCTCTTTGCTGCCATGACTCTTTCGTCTCGCCCCTCCAAGACATGATCTCATTTCCCATCGCTGTCTTCTCTTCGTTCCGAATTCGAGCCATCTAAATAAAGACAGTGTTATCCTTTCCCCGAGACCAAGAATAATCAAGTAGCGTACAATAATATAAATATTTTCAAGTCGAAAAACATTTGGAAAATGACAGCGAAGGTACTATGTTTTTTTTAGAAACAATACCCTTTTGAAGGAATACATAAAAAGTATATGTAAAATAATCGTTGGTCCCGTGTAATTCAACGGAGATTTCTGAAAGCGTAGAATTTGAATTAATTCCGTCGCAATGGAGGAAGGAGAGAAATGTTTCAGACAATGGGAGCACGAGGAGGAATGTAGAGTTGGAAACTTTTGACTCGAGAAATTCGAGGGAAAAGAAAGGAAAACGATAGAAATTTGAGAGAAATCCTCGGAGAAAGCGTACCCTCTGTAAAAAGTTTTGTTTCGCGGAAATGCGCGTCCTTTCGATGGTCGTTGTTGTATGGTCGGTTAAATTACTCGGTCGAGCATCGACCCTGTTTCGTCACTCGGCGATATTACTTCCGTGCACGTCCCAGAAACCTTTTATCTTTTTTCGACCCGATCAGATACGTCCATCTATTTATCTCTCTTATACCGCAAAGTGAAAGGGGAGACGAATGCAAGGAGAGATAGCAAAAGCAGATAAATTGGGAGAGATGTATATACATATATCGCCGTGAACGTGGGACGGCAGGTGGAGAATCTTTTTGCATCAGTCGCGAAACGATTTCATCCGAGCAAAAGTCCCCTTGTGATAAAACTGCGAGGCGTGCTCCGAAAATTTTCGAGACGGGAACGCGAATAAACGCCCCCACGTTCTCGAGCATCCTTCAGCCGGAAGAATGTATCATATACGAGTTCCGGTGTAGCGCGATCATTCTCGAATTCTCTTGATGCTGTCATCAAAGTGACGTCTCCACAATTCACGAATCGTATATCTTTTTACGTTGGAAAAGACTAAGATCGGTAAAACTTTGTGTTTCTAAAATTTGGACATGATGCGTGATGGTTCGACTGAAATTGGCTTATTTCGTTCTGTATCTTTAGAACGAGTTATTATTTATGCGACAAATTTCAATTTTAAATGACCAAAAATGGGGATGGAATATTTGGAACATTCTGAAGAAGGTTTATTATAAGACGTCAACATTAATTTTAGTCACCCATCTGATTGGATTCTATAATTGTATATACATACAATTATAAGCACAAGAATAAGTAGAAACATCGGCCATTGGTCAGACGCGCCAGACGAGTGCTCAGTTCAACGCGTACTTTTACAATTTTCAAACTCGGAAACAAGGTCCTGTACCAAAAAGTTCAACTCGACACTTTCGTCTTATTTTTCCATGTAGAATACGTAGGAAATATTCTTAATACACTTGCATGTTCGTATGCGTGAACAACTCTCATCAGACGTCGTCAATGCTTGCATACAGTAGAATAAATAGAAACATCGAGTAATAATCAGACAAGTACCGTGCGTACTTTGGAATTAGTCTTCTCGAGAACAAAGCGGCGTATTGAAAAATGTCACTCTACATTTTCGATTCATTTTTTCATGCAAAATATATAAAATATACAGTCAGTCCCATAAATATTGACTGTATCTACGTACAATTTTTTAAATTCTTACTACAAATAATTGCACGAAATACTAACTCTCAACCCTATGTCGTCCGACTACCCAAAAATTCGATGACTACGCTAAAGTCCTGTAATCCAAACATCACCCTATAGCCTGTCTACTAGCTTGTTACTTTCCCTCCCAAGATCCAAAAAAAAAAAAAAAACAAACGAAAGGATCGATACAGGATCCCATTAACGGATAATCGGTTGTGTTTCAGTCGCACCGGTGTGCAAGGAGGACCGGATCATCGTGGTCGGCGCTTCTAAGGACGAATCGCTGGACATCGCCTGCAGAGTGGAAGCCGATCCGCCGGCGCACAATTTCCGATGGAAATTCAACAACAGCGGTGGGGAGACGCAGGATGTACCGCCTGGGAAATTTTCGGTGGAGAAGTCGAGCGGCGTGAGCGTGCTGAGGTACACGCCGAACAAAGAGCTGGATTACGGCACAGTGTCGTGCTGGGCGGACAATTTCGTCGGTACACAGGCGAGACCGTGTCTCTTCCAGCTGGTACCCGCCGGTGAGTATTTACCAGGATCTCGGTAAACGTCACACCGCGCCTCTCGACGGGTTCGGGCGGCCCGCCTCGAGTTCCACCGAGCGCGGCGGTCAGGAAATCGAGTTAAAATCCTTTCTGCCGGCAGAAACGAGCCTGTTTACGCTGGCGAAACTATGACCTTCCGCGTTACATTTCGACCATCCGTGAGCTTGCAAACACGACACTTTGCGGTCGACAGACCGAGCTTTCCCGCGATCAACCAGTTGGAACGCGACGGAGGGAGGCGCAGGTTAACCCTCCATTGCGTAACATCTCCGATCGGGGATAAAAACGAACCCTCTGCATTTCATCGTGCGTCTCGATCGGGATAGAATTGAGTGTAAAGAGAAATCGATGAAGTAACACCGGTATGAAGGTTACGAAGGGTAAACATTGTATTTGAGACAGTGTTTAAACTGCGACGTGAAATAAGAGCGAGGAGAAGCAATAGAAAGATTTTCAAAAAGATTAAACGAAAGGTAAACATAAAGAAAGGAGCGAGGGAAGAAATGCAAAGGTAGATAATTACTTGATTAACTTCGCTCTTTCTTCCTCTGTTCTCATCCCTCCGAGGATACGCTCTCGCCTCGCGCGAATAGCAATAATAATAATCGTAATCGTAATAATAATAGTACGTTTCCATTACAAGGACCCACAGAGTGGTAACAGAAGAAAAACAAGAGGGAAAGAACCCTCCGCGCGTTGCTCCACTTCGCAGGTCCTTCGTGCGTAAATTATTCAGAGACCGACGCATTTCTGGCACCCTCGAGCACGAAACAAACCACCGAGACTATTAACGCCTCGAATATTTACCCTTTCGAGACCGAGATTCTCCCGTGCCCCCTACAGATCTTTCCAATTAGTCGAAAAGCGATCGTTAATCAACCTCAACGTGTCGCCGCGGAGCAACGACCCTCTCGAGCCCTCGAGTGACTCATGCATTGCCTTTTTTGCTCGAATAGCCATTACTTACGCGTATGTTTATGGAATATGTAAGTTTCGAAACGCCAGGGTGTAGGTTTGCTACTCTGCGCTCTTATCGAAACGTCAGAGTCATTTGTTACGCGAGCAGTGGGAAATTAAGTGTCCTCTATCGAAAATCATTTATTATCTCGATTAGACGAATGCTAGAAATACAAGTTCCACCTATGATCTTTTGTGGATTTGAGTGGATTTGAATTTCATAATGGGTTTTTAAAATAACAATTTTCCCGTACGGATGAATATATAATCGTTCGTGAAGCTCTATTTCTATTTTAAAATTAATTCTGACAAGTTCAACAATCGCGAAATTTGAAGAGGATTCCAAAGCTCATAGTTCTCATTTGCTCGCCGGGACTGATAAACATATTAAATATTAGAAACGTTGCCCGAGGGCCAATATTAGATTCAATGGAAAATATCACATATATTTAACCTTCCTGAAATAACTGCATCGGCAAACATTTCGAACGGCCATATTTACCCCGTATTTTCGATACGGTCACGACATACGCGAGAGCAAATCGAGTTAATTACTGGCTTGATAATTGTTGAATTCGAAACAAATTATCATCGCTACTTTTCGAATTGGTAAATCTCATTCCTACCGTTTCCGTAGCTGCTTCTGTCATCGAATGGGAATTCGACTAAGCTTCTCGTTGTTCCAAAACTATCCAATTCTGGATTAATATCAAATCGAAATAACTATAATCGAGCCTTGCCAGATTCAAATTAAAATATCAATACTGTCCCAGTTTGTTCCGCTGCGAAACATTTTCCAAAAGGCTCCATGATTTCGTCAGAGGAGGCAGACATGCAGGGGAACGAACGCTCAAAATCCTGACAGATATTCTGGAATTATCGCCGCGCGTACAATGCGACGCGACCAATCATCGCGTGGTAAACTCGACGTTAATCCGCGAGCGGATTTTCCGCGGCGCGGGAACACCGCATCGTCTTTTTTCCCCTCGCATGATCGAGAATGACGTTGACGCGACGACCTGCCGAAACCGTGTTGACGTTGACGAATACACACCGGACGTACGCGCTCGCTCCAATCGACGCGTTCCCCGCCTTTGGGGGTCGTTTTCGTCTCGCTGGCTCGCCCCCTCATTCGCTCCACGTCTGCTTTTTTCCCCTGACGAATAATAAATTAACCAGCGAACAAAAGGTGCTAAATTCGAGGCAAAATTCTATCTGCATAGACGGTTCAGCGCGTGACGAGTGGAGAAAGCAGTGGTTGCAACTCTCGTCTTCTGCTACGAAGATCATAGTGCCATATTTGGGTTAAAAATTGAGCACTCGACGCCTTTTGGTCTAAGAATTAAATACTCGAGACGTTCGACTCTCTAAATATCTAAAACACTCTACGAGTTGGATAACCTAGCATTACAAATACATACCTTCTGATTGACCCTAAGCATTCAACACACGAGACGCTTCTAATTCAAAAAGTAAAACACACAAAGCGTTCGACTATCCCAGACTTGGATATCCCAGCTATCGGAACCATTCCAAATAACAATGCTTTCCAATTCATTCCTGGAACGCGAAACCATAGCAGCGACTTATGGCACATCGCTCGTCGCAGCGTTCCCGATTCTCTGCGGCAACATAAAGCTGGGAGTAAAATCGAGGGTATTGGGTTGGTCGTTCGTCGATTCAGTCGTCGACGTCGCAAACGAAAGCATCGCGGCGAGTCTCTTTCGTCCGCAGCGACCCGAAAAGCGACTCTTGACGGAACGAAATTTTATTTTCAAGTCTGTCGTTATCGATATCGAGTATTGCGTCGGCGGTAAAGCGTATTCGGAAGCTGCGACGAGAGGAGGTCACGACTGTGACGGCGCGTTCGAAAACAGTTAAAGGGGTCTCCTAAGGGAAGAACTCGTGAAATAGAAACCCGTCCGAAGGTCTCGTTCCGAAGCCAAGGATAGACAAAATTTTAAATCCGATGCATTTATAGCTTGACTCTTTTTAAGATGAATTTTTCAGCTAGAAGAAAATGCACAAATCGATTTTTCCAGTATCCTCGAACGCTCTTTTGAGTCAATGAGGATCTCGAATTTATTTTTGGGGTGGATCGCGGAATGTGGAGGTGGGTCGAATTGTTTAGGATTAAATAGAAGAACACGAAGCAGTGTTCATTAAATAGCAGAGTCCAGACAGCTGAAAACAGCCTCGTGAAAAATGCAGCGGCCGCTGTTTGACGTTTCCATTTTTCATGCCGGCCATTGGAATATGTTGAAAAGAAGGAGGCCAGTTTATCGAGAACAGAATTTTCAATCGACGTCGAACAAAAAAGCCCTACCACAGCCGCCAAGGAACCGCGTACATATATTACGCGCTGGATGAAAATAAATTGAACGACGTCGGGGGCGTGTGGGGTACGGGGGATGAAACCGTTGGAAAATTCAATATATCTTTTCGAGTAACCGAGAGGTTCGAACGCTGAGCGGGTCGGCGATTAACGCGAGAGGAACCCGTGGAAAAAGCACCCTGTGTAAATACGCAGGATTGTATTTAGGAATCCTGGCACCCTAGGACAATGGTAGACAAAAATAGGAAAGGATAGATTGATATTAAAAATGACATTATTGGTTTGTCCGGAAAGTCCATGTCGAGTTTTGGTAGGTGATACAGATCTGAATATATCGGAATGGTTGAAGACAAATAAAATGTGTACATCCCTTTAAAAGGTGGAAAGCTTGTGAAACAAAATGGTACCTATGTATTCAATAGATATAAATATCAAAATTCAAATGTGCCTTTAAATTTTTCTTAAAAATTGGCACGAAATTTCTGAACAAGAATATTTTGCAACCGGTGTATGAAACGTTAAAGTAGTTAAGATGGTATTCAAAGACCAACGACGGAGGAGATATAATATGCAACCTCAGGACGAGATACAATATCCTGCGACTTTAATTCTCCTTTTTATTCGACAAATAACGAGTAAAACCTTGCCTACCCGTTATTCTCGGAATCTCGGCAATCTCTGGCCGCAAGGTGGCCTCTCCGGCCTCGCCACGGTCCTGTAAATGGTTTCCAGGAGAGGAGAAACAAAGAAGCCATAGAAGGATGAGGGACGCGAAATGAAATAAAAGCGGGGGACCGAGGGATACGCTTTCCCCCCGCTGCGCCGACGGAAAAGGCGAACAATATTTATTTTCTCCTCGCCGCTTGGTGCCGCACGATAGCTTCGCTGTCTGTTTAAAGAAAAGGAAATTATATTTCGAGCCAGTCAGGAGGGCGAAAAGAAAAAGTGGAAGGAAAAGAAAAATAGCGTCGAGAGACGTGGCAGGGACGCCCGGGCGTCGTGGAATCCGGCGTCGAATCACGACTGCGACGCCGAGCTTTGACTGGCGGTAGAGAAAAAGGAATTTTCGTAGAACGCAAACTGCATCAGCGCTGGGTCCGAGACGAGGGGGAGGGCGAGGATCGGGCGGAGGGCGAGCGAAAAGAAGAAAAAGATCCTGGGACATCTCTGTGACCATTACTATCCCGGTACACTAAATCCTTGCCACTCGTAGACGCGCAAACATTTTTCAACGGGGGCCCAGGCCGAGCGTGATTCCCAGAGAACTCCCTCGCGCGCTTTCAGCCAACCTGTGGAGCGTCCGAGCCAAAGTATCCGGGAGATATTACTGAACAAAGGACGACAAACGAGCCTGCGCGATAACAAGGAGGAAAGAAGAAATCGTGAACAGCCTGGAGATTTCTTACCGACCGATCTATCGCCCCTGGCCGAATTAAGCATTCGAGGATTAAGGGTAACCTCGATTCCTTTATAATTTTGTTTTTTAATATATTCAATATATAGGGAGTAAATATTATCATAGACAAGTTCATAATCTGCTCAAAAGGCTTCCTGTGTAATCATACACATAATAGCAATATCCACAATCCCTCTCCCTCCTTCTCCTACCATAACCGCAATACAAAATAGCGAATACGCCACGGAATACGCAGGACCCCCACCGCGTACTTAACAGCTTCTATGCGTTCAAGCCCAGAAAAAAGAATGCTAAGCGAGTTAAAACACTTTGAATGCTCGCCAACGTACAAGATTGAACAGTTCCTACAAAGTCCACACAAAGCAACCGTAAACAACGATTCCATTGTTCTATTATTGCCCTAACATAATTCGCCGTTGCTTTGTCGTAAGAGCGGCAAACAGAGTTGATCGCCCAGCGGGCAACCAGCTTTCGGCGCGGCATTCGACGACAAAGAACAAACGCGGGAAATGATTTTCGTAGTTCGTTTGATTCGTCGGTCGTCCAGAGGCCGGCTAAAGCCATGATAATAATCGTTAGAAGGCGAGCGTCTGGACGCGCAGGTTCTGCGTGAGACGAGGCGCTTTTCCTCTTGCACAGCTCGCGAACGTTCGCCTCCAGCGCAGGGATTACGCACAAAGTAACCGTGGAATATTGCGGAGCGAAAGGGGCGAGCAACCGGCGGCGGTCGGGCCCTGTTCGTATACAATCGTAACGTTCTAAAGAGCCAGCCAAGACTGAAATCCTTTACGAAGCAATTTCACGCGCCGAGTCGTTTTAATATTCGGGAACTTCCGGAGCGTCAACTTTTTCCTCGCGGCGAAACAGCTCCGGGAGTCCTCGAAACTGCACGGATCGATCCCTGCGACCACCATTAGATTTCGTAAACCCTGGGTCCTTTTGGGTATTTTATCCCTTTGCACTACGAATTGTCTGATTTCAGTACTGGTACGCCTTGGCTTTTGTAATAAACTTTGAGGCCTCTAGAGGGTTGTGCGCAGATGTCGTAAATAAATTTAAATAGGCTTCTTCGGTCGTCACACTTTAGATTGAGAAAAGAGACTGAATTTTAACGTGCGTCAAGTTCTAGAGATCTCTTGAAGCTAAGAGTTGAAACAATCGATGACCCTGCTTATATACGCGAAAGCAATTCTACTCTTTTCACCTCCTCTGTTTATAACACGTCGCAGTAACTAAAACATAGTACCAAAGTTGAAGCTAATCCTCTATACTCTGGCAAAAGTTGTCGAGGTCGTCGAGGTTATCGAGGTCGTTTTAATGGCTGATCAAAAGAAGAATTTTAAACGACGTCTGCGAATTACGTGGCTACCGTTTAATCGTGGTTGACGTTTTCTCGTTTCCAGGAAAGCCATTTCCGGTACGTAACTGCACGCTCGCGAACCAGACTTACACCAGCGTCGAGGTAAAATGCGTGGCTGGCTACGACGGCGGGCTTCCGCAAAAATTCATCCTGGAGGTGTACCACGGGGACGTGGACTTCCTGTCGAGCAGCCAGCCGCTCTACAACGTTTCGAACACCGACGAGCCGAGTTTCTCCCTGGCGGGGCTGGAGGCGTCGGTGGAGGCGGGCGTCCACGTAGCGGTTTACGCCATGAACGCCAAGGGTCGGAGTCAGCCAGTCATCCTCAGCGAGGTCACTTACCGCGACGCTGAGAAACGAACAGGTGAGTCTATTATTATTATTTTTCTCCAAGACTCGTCAGCCCGACATTACTACGACGAAACTTCGTAGATATTGCATTATTCTTTACTCGAACTCGAAACTAAACTCCCGAGTACTAAGCTGCTGACCTTTTTGGAATATTTACTATAATTCAACATTTTATTCTACTACAAAAATAAATGTACTGAGAATATGTGCACAATGAACACGTATATCTGTCGCTGCAGAATAACGAAAAAGTTTAGGATATGGTCTGCTCTCCAAGTGCCAAACGAATCGATAGGTTTGATGATCCCACTCACTTACTACTATTAACCATAAATCAAGATCGCTAATTGCTCTCCCAACTAACCCAGACCTAATTCAAAAATACGAATCTATGCTCGTACAATCTACTCATTAAACGAATCGATAAGTTTGATGATCCCACTCACTTACTACTATTAACCATAAATCAGGATCGCTAATTGCTTTCCCACCGCAATCATCAATCGCCCCTATGATTAATCACGACGATCACAATCGTCGCGCATTAATCAAATCACAAGATCACGCATGCCTAACGCTTCTCCGCGAAAAATGGCGGTCGAGCGGCTCGTAACCGGGGAAAGATTCTACTCTTGAAGCGACGTCCCTCTAATTGCTCGCAAGCACAGGTATTTATACCGGCCCCAGGAAAAATGTTGTTCCAGCGAGGAACAGCTGAACGTCGCGGCAGATAAGCAGCGCGAAAGGGAAAGGTCGGTGCGACAGAATGAAAAATCGCCCGTCAGACTGAAGCGTTAATCGAACAAGGAACGCGTTCGAGGAGAAACGGAACGCGTTAGGTTGACCCTGATCGATATAGTGACCGGAGCCACCGATTGCTGGCAGATTAACAAAGGTTCGGAGGGACCCAACGGGCAAGGTCGGTGGCTACGACCAGGTTCCTGCGGGTTCCTCGGCTTCGAAACGGATGGTAGCTGTTCCCGTGTGGGTGGTGTCAACGACCGGGCTGGTAAGCAAGACGGATCGCCACCCCCGAGACAACACACCGAGACGAATGCACCACACCCATTACGCGTATGTGTATGTCACGCTACTTAGGCTGCCCACCTCCAGGAAACCCATGTGCGTACACGATCGCGTTTCAAAGGAATGCGACTATCGCGCAGGAATTTGGAAACAGCCATACCTGTGCTAACTAACTCGGAACGCTTTTACTATTGACGTTTCACCACGTCGACTGCCAGACGAATATTCTTGTAAAATACTTGTTAAATATTATTTAGACTATTGGAGACTACGAATCAAACATCGATCGTGGTATTCGTTGTTGTAACTTCATCGTTGTAACGTCAAAATTCATGAATTTTATTTAAGCTTATTTCCTTTGATGCCTAACTTTGAAAATTCGTTTTTTTTTTTTTAGTTTTTCAGTGAAAACCACTGTCACCCATATGTGGTGATCAACGTTTTAAATGACACCATACTATCCAATGAACGTGAGTAGATCGGTGTTCTTTTTACCAGGTTTGTAAATTATTTTCTACCGAGCTGCCAAGCAGTTTTTCAACTTTTTACGGAGTCACTTTTCTGGGTTGTGCCACTTTGGAGAATATGTTAGACTCGACACATTTTGAGGATGTTTTGAAGGCTGGTGGTTTATGGTTGGGTCAAGGACTGAGTAATGGCCCTTCTGATATACGCCCCGCATTCTCGCGAGCCTAGACGATGCCTGTTGTAGTTAGATAAATTTTGTGTACCAGGAGTACCTGCTTTGAAAATATAGTCAGTTCCATAAATACCCTCTGTGCTTATTGAAGGAATTTGTCTAAATTAAATGATAGGCTTGATGTTTCCAAATCAATTTTTCATTATATACATACAAGTGAAAAGTTTATCCATGTCCAAACTTATTGTTTAATTTAGACAAATTTCTTCATCAGGTACAAAGGGTACGAATATTTATGGAACTGACTGTACAAAAGATGATACGACATCTTACTAACAAACATGTAGCCTCGCTCCTACAAAATCCGTCTATATAAGGATGCTCTTTAGCAAGAGTTTCCAAATTTCCAACCGATCCAGTACCTTGCATTTTCTAGCGAGGACCCTGGAAAAGTGGTAAAGAACGGTTGATACAGCGAAAAAATGCTGAACGGTGACAGTCACGGACAGGCCGGGAGGGTCGCGTTGTAAAAACGTAAAAGATTTGTCGCGGGTTCGGCGGGCAGTGTGTCACTGGGCGACGTCGTGTGTACACGCGTGATCGTAAATATCAGCGCCGGCGTGGAGTTTACAACGAGGTAAAACGGAGGGCACCAAATCAATTGTCAGTAAAGTGATTTACGGTCGTGGCGGCGTCTATCAATTTGCGAGCGGGAGATGCGAGCGAGCGTGGAACGCGCGGGTACATCGGCCTGGGCTCGCCTCGCGCGAGCTACCAGCCGCCACGACTCCTCGTACATCAACTTCCCGACGTTCAAGAACAAACGACCATTACTTACCCCCCTCCACTCGCTC
The DNA here is from genome assembly GCF_026225885.1 of Hylaeus anthracinus. Taxonomy (NCBI): domain Eukaryota; kingdom Metazoa; phylum Arthropoda; class Insecta; order Hymenoptera; family Colletidae; genus Hylaeus; species Hylaeus anthracinus. The sequence continues at coordinate 12,453,730 of NW_026535284.1, forward strand.
CGTCTCACTTTCTCTTCTGGTATCCATCCACCTCTCCAGACTGCATTTGATTATCTTTCGATTCGAGGCTCAAGAGAGACAGAGACAGACAGACAGACAGACAGAGAGAGAGAGAGAGAGAGAGAGAGAGAGAGAGAGAGAGAGAGAGAGCGAGAGAGAGATGGGAGGCAGAGTCACGGCTACTCGCCATTAAAACTCTCCTCGTTGGAACTCGATCGCTAAAACGACCGGTTCCCTAATGAACGGACCGAAAGTCGATTAGCGCGTAATTAGGACATTAGCTTGGAAACTTGCGGCATTTAAATACCCTGGCCTCCTCGATCTTCCGCGTTCTTTCGTTGCCTTTCCGTTTCGCGTTTACAGAGTAACGTCTGACGAGCTCGGTGCTCGGTACTTCGAGGGGAAGGGAGGGAAAGTTATGGTATTACCGGACTTTCGGACGAAATCTGAATCGAGGAAGCGACCTGACGAGCCAAGATGGCGTTGGAGAAGCGGCGCTAGTGTCGCACACTTCATAACCTCCAGCCCTTTCTTTCTCAGAGGAGCACGAGACGTGGATGCGATTGAAAACGGGTTGAAGTCTCTGAATGATTCCGCCCGAAGAGTGATGACGCGAATCGCATCCACTCGCGAGGAACTCTCGACGCGATACTCGTGTCACCCTTTCGTTCGAGTTTCAACCCCTTTCACCCACGCGTTGGATGAATTTTTTTCCGTTCGCCCATGCAGGGCAACGAGCATCGAATTAAGGAAAGCAATTACAGATAATGGTCCCTACGGCGCCCGCTACCGGAACCGTGTGGAAGTCGGAGAGGAAAGGAGGAATGGAATGGGCGAAAGAGAAGGGAATAAGGAAGAGACCGAGGGAAAAGAAAGCGAGGAACCCATCCACGAAAGATACGAATGTACAGGGTGGTCATTAAGCGACTACACCCTCTCTCTCTGCCCCTCTTGCAAGCTTTCTCCCCCTCCTGCTCGTTCGCTCGTCTTTTTGGACATTAAGCCGTTTCGCGTGCGGTAATTTTCCCGAGGTCATTTTTGCCGCTCTTCTTGCTTCGTCGTTAACTTCACTTAGCTCTGTTTACCCCTCCTCCCATTTCTGCGTTGTCATTTTTATTTATCTCTCTCGCTCGGTTCCTTCTTCGTTGGGGATTTCTCCTGTCCTTCCTTCCTCTCGCTCTCGTCAGACGTCGCCGAAACTTCCCCAGGCTTTTTCGCCTGACTGTTTTCTCTTTACAACATTCCCCCTTGTCAACCTATTTCATCGTCGACCGACCGAACACAGCTTCTTCCCCTGCGTCGAGCATGATTCGCGGTGGCCTCTACGCCGATCCACCCCCTCTCGTCTGTCGCGCCGAACCTCTCAATCCGAACCCTTTCGAAAGGTGGATCACTCCAACGCTTACGTCGCTAAGACTAAACTTGTAATAAAGTGTCGTTACTATTTATTTTTTTAAGATCTGATGCTACCCTTTTAACTAGGAGCTTCTGCGCGAACCACCCTGTCTTTTACCTCACTCTGCAGAAGTGGATGAGACATTTACGATTTTCTAAAATGTCAACCCTGCTTTTTCCTTCTCGAAGAATGCGCGGAGCATTTTATCGCGCAGAAACGTGACGGTCAAATTGAATTTCGCGTCTCCGACGCGACGGGTGGGTGTTAAACAAGAGCGTCGCGTGTTGTCGCGGTTAACATAAAGCGACGACAGTTCGTTTACAGCGTCCGCGCGTGCTGCCTCGCGTGTTTACGCGTGTCGTTAACGCAATCGAGGCTTCCAATGGTCAACGTCGGCGTAATTCATCTCGCGTTGACGTCGATAGCGTTTCTCCTGCGTTGTGTCAATTCTCCCTCTAACACCACAGGAAATTGCACAACTGTTTCAAGAAGCTAGCAATTGTACAAACGTTAAAAAATTAAATTTGCAGAGGAACAATCTTAAAGCCAGAAAAGAAGAAATTTCAAACCCTCTCCTAAAAAGCTTCAAATCGGAAACTTCGACTTCAACAACCTGTACTGTTTAAGGAAGCCGAGAATCAGCAAAATAAAGACTTAAACACCCTCTAATTTCACATGGACTACATACTCAGGTTTCGCTAAATTTCTCAACTTGGAAACGTCTGGTACGAGGACCGTAATGTCGACGAAAATGATTATGAATCGCGCAGACGATTGCGGAGGTAACGAAGGCTAGAGTAACTTCCCTTGTCAAGCCTCGATCGGTAGCAATTTCGTGAAAGGAAAGACCTAGGTCGGGAGAGCCTGGCGGATACATCAGGCGTCCTGATTGGCGAGTACGTGCCTGAACAGCAAATCCAGATTCATCCTGCTATCTCGCCAGGTGACCTGAGATCTTAACACGCGGTACACGGCACTGGCGATCGATGGATCCCTGAAACGATTCGTAACCATAACTGTAACTCGTCCTGAACACGATACTACGGCATTTTCTTCGTTTCGATTCGATGGGATTGAGGAAACCAGGGCGCGTGCTTTTCTTACCAAAACTTTTTGGTACTTGCTTGTTACCCCGAAGAAATTAACATATCGCAATAAAAAATACATGTTTCCTCTGTATACTGTCATTCATTTGGTAATGTCAAAGCTATCATTTAATTTAGTCAAACTTCTTCAAGAGACATAGAGTATACTAATAGATACGCAAAGTTTGGAGAAGCTATCATGAGGAGTATTCGAATAAAAAAATTCACAAAGGAACGTGGTCGGTTTTCTCGGGAGGAAATCTCCTTAATGCGTTTAACCGTGATTAAATTTTCACTTTGGAACAGGAGTCGTTCCCATTGCTTTGTCGTGCAATTTATGCAACGCGACGAGAGCCTCCCTATCACTGGTCCCTCGATAAAATGGTTACTGCGAGCTCTCTGTAATCGAACAACGAGCTGGTTATTAATTTTTTCACGATAATCGTTTCAACGAGGAAAGACGCCCTTTGGGGCGCCTGTGTCCCGCTTTAAATTCCATTAAAGCAACACGTACCTCGGCGCTGTCGGAGGGAAAACGATTATTATCGCCATACAAGTCACCGTTAAGTCCTTAAGAAATATCCTCTGACGGCGAGTAATATATTCCTGAGTGGAGTTTATATCAAGCGCTGCTGAATTATCCGGCAATTCCGCTGGTAACCGTGGAAATTCCTCAAACGGTTTGCCCACCGGCACCGTCACCGCCATTCGTAACAGGTAATGTTGCCGGAAGTATCATATAACGACCCATTCTCGAGTTCTAAGCCCGTCCCTAAATACTGTTCGCAATTAAACGCAAGCCACCGGTCGCAGCCACGCGACCGCCTTTGAATAGAAATCTTTCAATGCTCTCAGCGTAATTCCCTTGGACCTCTCCATCCGATTATGCTGAATTTTAAATATCGTACGGTCCAGACGAAATTAGACGCCGGATTTAAGTCGTCGATCGTTTTGCTGGACTTGAAATTATTTCAGGGACACGGTCAACTTTTACAATCTGTTACGCTCTACGAGTAGCAGCTAAACAAACTTTTATCTGACAATCCAAAGCACAAAGTCCGACTATACTCTATGCTCTACTTTATTTCTGAACTTTGCGTTTCGAACAACGATAGTAAAATGTCTGAGAGCCTCCACGGCGCAGCGAGCAGATCGAATCCGACGTTATCTGAAAACGACCCGTTTCGGAGCGGGGTGAAACGGTTAGGGTAATTCGATGGATCGTGGAGTCCCCGGGAATTAACTCCTGTCGCGTCGTCGGGGACGGAGAAAGCATAATTCGAATATCCGGCGGCAGTGGCGTAAGAGGACAGGCACGGATACCAGGGGGCTGGGAATAATTTTCGGCGAAACCGATGGCCCGCGGCCATTCGAATTAAAGCGGAATCGAGTGGCGAGAGTCGAGGGAGACCGGCGCAGAGTTGGACATAAAGGGTTCTACGGACGCTGGTGGCATTCCTGCAGGATCAGAGGATAATCGAGATTAGGGCCGGAGCCTTAAACATCTCGAGCCTCTGACGATCGACCAATCTCCCCGATAAGCGTTTATTATGGTCGAGATCCGCAAGATTCGCGAGCGAACCCCTTACCCCTTCAGTTATACTTTATTTATTATTATCAAGGGGCCAAATTTCAAAAATCGATACACACAACGACTAACCCTTTCAGACCTGAATCTTTTTACTCGTAGTAACGTAATTTAATTTCTAGGGTTAACTTGGACTGAAATTAGTATGGAAAAAATCAAAAAAAAAATCCTAATAGTGTAGTTTTCGAGGAAAACTGATCTTTCTTCGTGTGCACAAATAAGGATATTCACCCTAAACTTGCTGAAGAACATTCGATCGATAGAGCATGGGAAATGATTAGAGAACCACGCGGACAGTTTCTTCTTAGGAAGGAGCTTCCTCCGGTTCTATTTTTCAATCAATTGCCGGTTATTAGCAGATTACGACGGGCTTCTTTTCTTGATCGAGGAGGAAACGGGGCACAGTTTGCGATCGTATACCTTCTTCTAAGCCTCGACAATGTCTCGTAAAAGTTGCAATGGAAGTTTAATCGAGTTCCACGCGAAGAAACGTCTGGCGGCGAGGGTACTAAAGATAAACCGGTCCTTATACCGTCGATCCTCGGGGATGGTCTAACGGGATTCCCAGGGAGAGCCAACCCAAGGAGATCGCGTATCCCAGCGGGGCTCCCGAACTCGGAGTTCATCGAAGTTTAGATCGCTAATCGGTCTTAACGCGGAAGGTCATGAAGATCCTTCTCTTCTTCTTGCAGTCGAGAAAAAATATCCCTCGGTCAGACAGTGATCTACGAAAACGCTTCTCAAGTGTTTTCCTCCTTTTTCCTGCCGAGGGATCGGTAATAAAAATCGCGAGATCGCTCGCTCTGTCCCTGAAGTATCTTTTCGATTCCGAGATATATATTTGTTCGTAGAAATTTCAAAAATATTTCAATAGTTGCACGACTCGAGAGGACTACAGTTTTCGTTTCCTCATCGATCATGGCCTTCTTCTCCGTTTCTTGGCAGAGTCGAGGCAAACGTCTCCCTAATCCATGGTCATCCGGCAAATGGCAGAATTTACCAGCAGGTAGACGAAAGGGGAAGTCATTCTCGGGGAAGCGTGCACCGTAGGGGTAAATCCGGTCGGTAAGACGGAAATTCGGTGTCACGTGGTCGACTAAGTCACCAAAAAGCCCGGTTTAGCCCGAGCCAGATCTAACTTCAGCTAGGTCGGATTAATTCGAACGTAAGGCTAACCCCGAATCGATGTTACACTGTCCGTCCCACGGCTAAGACGACTTACGTTCCGGCAGCCGTTTTCAATTAATGAAACGCTCACGCGAAAAGGTCTCTTTTCGTCTCCGTGACCGATCGCTTTCGCCCAGGATTAAGGAACTCGACGCGTCCGACGACGGGACTCTGACAATTACATCCTTTCCTCGAAGATATTAAATAAAAGTAGTCCCCGAAGGACACGCGTCCTCGCCAGTATTAACTTGCAAGCCATTCGGCTGATCTCGCGTATGGTATTGTTCGGGTTTACAGTCTGGTCGAGCAGTTTCGCCAGCATGAAGACTGAATGGAATACTCCATTGCGTCCGAAGGAGACTACAAAATATTGGTGTAATGGTAGAAAGTACTTAGAAATTTTTAAAACGTATTAATTAAGTATCAAATATTCTTCAGTTGGTATTAAAAGAATTTCAGAGAAAAAAATGTCGAGCAATTAAACGCGAGGTAAAATCCTTCTGAAAGAGAAGGACTTCCCCTTATTTAGATGATGATTTGGGTGATCCCTGGCAGTAACGGTAGATCATGATCGAGGTGGATGTAACGAATCCCCCTCGGCTGGAACGTCGATTCTCGAGTGGTCTGCGTTTCACCTCGAAGGTTGATCCCTTTTACGAGGTACGCGATTCTCCGGATGCTAATACGGGACGGTCAAGTAGCGACGTCGATGGTGGTTTGGTATCCTCTTAATTGCAATCAGCCGGAACAGTCTCGAGAGTTCGTCACTGATTGCTGTTCCTCTCTCTCGCTCCCTCCGAACGTCCACCTCCCTGTCCGCATATGTACACACGAGAGATGGTACGCTCGCGCGCAACAATAGAGGCCCCATGTGTACGTAGGTGAAATCGAGGAGCAATTACCGACGCAATCTCGCGACCTAAAGAGGATTAGCCCGCAGAGAGAAAACGGGAGGGAGGAGGATCTTGTGCATGATAAATAATTATCGAAGGGGAATTGACATTTTTATCGTTGGGTGGTCCACGATTATCCTTGTTGGGGATTTATTGGAATCCTTTCCAATGAAGAAAGACCAGTTCAAAATTAAATTGCATTAGTGCGAGGAGAAAAAATTATTCGGGTCTGAAAGGGTTAATTGCCACTCGTTGAACAAACACCCACTGTTTAACTTAGGAAGAGGATCCATCTATCGGCCGAGACAGAGAGCCCGTCATGATCCGCTAATAACCAGCAATTGATTGAAAAATAGCGACCGCAAAAGCTTCCTTCCTCGTGGGTAGCAGGAAAGGATGAGAAACTATCCGCGTGATTTAGGTGAATACCGGGCGTCCCGAAACGTGCCGTGCGAAATATATTTCCCCGTTGTTCCAAGAGGAAGGGCTTCTCGGTGCAACTTTAACGAGAAGGCGTCGGCGCTTTCTAAGAATATACGATCGAGAACGACGATGACGGCGTTCTGAAGTAAATCGCGGTAATTAATTGGGAAATTATCGTCGCGACCTAACTGCCTGCCACGGATCGGAAGGAAACGTTAGGATCGATCGAGGAACGTTGTACAGATCTCTCGGAACAATATTGATAAGTCAGAAACGTGGGGTTCGATCTTTTCGTTAACACGTCTGACCATTGCTGGGCATTTCTACTTGCTGTGGTATTCCTGAGCCTCTTGAATTCATTGGCTCTCTTGAATCACTATTTCCGATGATTATCTTGTCGTTACTCCTGTCCTCGCTTTTTAAAATCATTCCACATCCTCTGTAGATATTGTTACAGGTCAATAAATCTACCCATCCACTCACCTCCGCGATTAAAGCTCTCTTGACTCGCTCGCGTGGTTCGGTGTTTTTACGAAACCTTTTACGCCCATCCCGAGGACTTTCCTGTCACTCACGCGCGCTCATATATTCCCTCGACGCTTCTCGAGACTCTCTAGATCCTGTACGATCCATCCGTGGATCCTTCCGCGGCATCTGGAGACGATAGGACGCAAGGCGTTGTCGATAAAACGGAAGAATCCTCCTAACAGTGTTACGGTAAATCTAACAATCACGTTTCTGCCCTTTTTACTTAGAGTAGAAATCCTATCCATCAAAATTTGTTCCGTATCCCCTACACTCTTCCTCGTATTTTGAAGCACTCTGAATCCAAAAGTACTATGATTGTATACATAGAGTTCTATAATTCCAGCAGAGTACTCTAAAGAAAAATCTCTGCAACAAGCTTTCCAATCGTTTCATTCGCCTGTCCATAATTTTTTCAAGTTGCACTTCAGTTTCCCTCGATCGCTTTTTGAAGGTTCTGCGACTAGCCAAGCGAGAATTTATGGGCCAGCTTCCTGTAACACGCGTAAAGAGAGACGTCAAGTGGAATACTAGCGCGCGTGGCGTTGAACGGTCTTTAGGTTATGGACCAGGCTAGAACAGCGCGAGTGTTCAAGGTGGCTGATTAAATCCTGGACTTTATGAGCATTACGCGTCCAGGGCTGAAATACCTTGCCGTGTATAAGTACACGCGCACACTCGCCCGACCGCAATCTATTTACATGCATAAATACGCCTGTATTATGCATGACACGTATACGGAACGGATAGTTGCGCGGGAGCCCCAGTAACATTGTTCCAAAATGACCATTTTTGGTACTCGTGGGAAATTACGAATTTTTACATAACGTGCATCTGCAAGGTAAACGCGACAATGGCGAACTGGGCTCGTTCGAAACTACAATTCCAAAAGGTTAAATAAAAAATCTTGATTTCAAACTGCCTTTTGATTCTGTGAATTTAATGTTAAATAATCGACTACTGAAGCAATCGCTTCACATTCTAAAAAATCGGGAAACAATTGTTCAATCGAAGTGTTACGCAAGAACCGTTCTCTCCCAACGAGTACCAAAACTGGCCATTTACGAGCATCCTCCCCCCCTCGACCCGAGCCATTCCATCGAACGTCGCTGTGTTCGGCGAAGTTTCTAAAAACTTTCGTTCGGGAAGGAACTTGAAGTCGTCGACAAAGTCACCAGGAAACGACGATCTTCGGAACAAGTTGATCCAGGACTCCGTGGAACTTTTAACAAGCTGGCGTATTCTGATTCGTTCACATGCTCCGGAGGTTCGTGCATCACGAATGACACGTGCGCGAGGGAAACGCCGAGAAATTAAGAATTAAACACGTTCGCCCACGGTGTACGCTAACGAGCGCGCACGTGGCCCGTGGCCCACTTAAGCTGCCGTGCAGTGGAGCACAGCTGGCCAACTCGCACTGGAAGAAAACAGTTTTGTTAATTATCCGACGAAAGCAGCAGGCCTGGTCCCACGCTCGGCCGCTATCGACTAAAACGTCACGCGCGGGAATTAACCCAAAAGATTCCTCGCTTTTCCGAGGAAATCGTATCTGCGAAGAAATACATCCCTTTTATACCCATTCTGGTGTAAAACATCGTTTGAAATACTCGCGATGAGATAGAAGATTCTATCGATAGTATAAGACGTTTTGTCGGTAAGAATTGACAATGCAGAGCTCTGATTGACCGAAGATTTTATCAACAGAGTGCCTACACTATCGGTAGAATGACCTGCTTTATCAACGGACTGCCTACACTGCCAAGAGAGTGACCTATTTTATCAACTGACTGCCTACACTATCAATAGAGTCTACACTGCCAACAGAGTAACCAGCTTTATCAACCAGATGTCATCGACGTTTAATCTCAGTTCAGAGAGAAATTCCACACCGTTTCCTTTAACCATTGACAAAAAATGACTGAAACCGAGTTCATACAGCTAAACAGAGTCCAGACTAGAGTTTGCAGAAAAGTTTCCCCCGGCTTGTGTACGGTTTACCGCGACGCACTGCCGCTGTAAGAGGGGAAAAAAACTGTACTATGGTAAATAGCCACGGAGGGCTGTAAAGCAGTCGTTGCCTCCGCTCCGTGACACACAGTGTGGTTAATCCTTCGCTCTAATTTGCGTTTCTTCGGTGTGCCGGCTTCGCGACGAATTCCGCCCGCTTCTGAATGTGACAAAGTGCAAAAAAGTTTCTGTGTACGGGGACAAAACTTCGCCAGACTTCTGTCCGGAAAATAAACGCGTCGAAAATGATTCCTTGATAAAAGTTTGCATAAATTAGTTAGCCGGAAGTCAACCCAGTTGGGGGCATCGTCTCTAATCAAAGTTTCCCAATGGAAAAGAATAACCTGTCGGTTCAGTTGAGATGCGAAACACATGTCGACGAACGAAACTCGAGCATGTCCCTCAATTATAACTGTTATATAATTTATCGATCTAAATTTCTTTCTTAAAATAAAAAAATCTTTACGAGCCTTGAGTGGACCTTGGAATCATTCCGTTGATTTATTTTGTTATGTTTTCCTTCCAACTAACAAAATATCGAAGCATCATCCACAGAACACGTCTCCGCATCGCTAACCTACTCGTTTTCCAGAAGTAACATTTCCACCAAAGGACCAAATCTACAGGGTCGGCCAAAACAATACGATAGTGAAAAAGTCCAAGCTTCGACTTAAAGAGGTCCTCGTGGCGTGCGAATCCGCCGGACGGTTTAAACTAGGATGAATTTGTCTCGTGTCGGCGAAACGATCGGAATGTGTCTGGAAAAGCTTGTCCGCCGGTTCATAATGATTATTATCGCGGCATTTGTAACGTTCCGCGGTTACCTGTTTATTAATGCACGGATATATTGCGATTTATTCGCACGGCGGGCAACGATCGCGGATTATTACAAACCCCGTGCATCGTTTAATTACGACTGTGATAATTTTAAATCAATTACCATTGTTCATTTGTCAATCCCCAGTTCCTCGTAAATTTCATCGAGCCCTGACTGAAACTGCTCGGGCGCGCGGAATTTGTTAATTACGATGGTCGTTTAAGCGTCGCGGCCCCGTCGCCACGCCTCGACGCCCGCACGACCCCGCGCTTCGGACTGTCACGCCAAAACCTCGACAAACTTATCTTTCTACGAGAAAGGATACTCCTAAACGAGAAATAATGGGGCTCGTTGCTATTGAAATTAAGATCTACAGCTTTAGATGGCGATTTTCCCAAGGGAGAATTAAAACGAGATGTTACCTCGTAGAAATTGGAAATATTCGTGAGATTGATGATGTAATGAAATATTGTGTGATAATATATCAATCTTTACTCAAAACATCAAATGGCCTGATCGACGAGTCGGGCAAAAATGACTTGGCACGGAACGTGTTAATCAATAATAATTATTGTGTTTAAGGTCAAGACGCTGGCATAGTGCTCTCGCCACTGATAGGAGTGGTAGTTGGAGCCCTGGTCACGCTGGTGCTGATCATCCTGGTGGTGGTGGTTCGAGTACGGAGGGAGAGGGTATCGAAACCCCGACACGAAAAACCTGCGGAGCTCAGTGAATTACCAGCCCAGCAGTATCCCCTGCAGAACCCCCAGCAGACCGTGGAAACCGATCCTGACGTTATTCCGAATAAATTCGGTAAGTTTCCGGAGTCTCTCGCCAGTCAGCCCACGTTATCGACGAATCGAAGCGGAACGAGCCACCGTTTATAAGATGTGACTGATAGTACGTACCCCGAGCAAGGTAGAAATTGTAAAAAAGAAATAGAAGGATCCCTAATAAATTTTATAAGATAACAAGAAGTATTTATGAACATTTCCATTTCGAATAATACGATAGCCAACGTGCTAAACGATACCAGGGGATTTTTCCACGAGTCGAAATTCTAATTTAAAATCATTTCTGCGCGACTTTACGTCACGAAGAAGAAATTGGGAACGACGCTTTCGCGATGGTGCCCGTCTTCCAAGAATATTCGCAACAATCTCCTCCCTCCCCTGTCTCTATTTTCACGGGCGGCTCTATTGTGCGTGTCTGTTGAATGCAGAGTGCACTCGATCGAAAAACGTTAGCTACGGATCGACTAGGAAGAGCGGTTCTGAATGAGGAAGTTCCAATAAAAGAATATTCGAGAGTACTTGCTCGGGAACGTTTAGTGCCGAAGAACCTCTGCTCCACAACTATAAGGAGTCGTTCAATTTCGTACAACATGTTTCATAACGTATTCACGTACGTCGAATACTCCGTTTAAAGTGTTAATTCTTCCCCAAACTTTCGAGTCTGCTATACTACATCGAGTAAATAGATTGCGGTGCGATATTTGCTCGGAGGTGGTGCCAGGTTGTGTCTTGGCCTAGAACTGGGCGCGACTACTTTCACGAGTATTTCAGTAATTAAGTGATTGAGTCTGTTCCATTTGCACTCAGATGTCCCCTATGATGGAACATCGTAAATCTACAAAATTTTGTTAGTGACAGCACTGCGAATATACAGTCAGTCCCGTTAGAATTCGTACCCTCTACGTTTATTAAGGAAGTTTGTCTAAATTAAATAATAGATTATATGTTTCCAAATAAATGGATAAACTTTACACTTGTATATACAGGGTGTGACTGGATGGCACAACCGAGCAGGGGGGTGATACTACATGAAAAAACAAGTCGAAAAAAAGGGAATTACATTTTTTCGTTTGACGCTTAGTTTTCGAGAAAATCGAATTTGAGAATTTTGAGAAACATGAAACCTATTATTTAATTCGGACAAATTTCTTCAAGGGTACGAATACTTATGGAACTGATTGTAGCTACAGCCCCTGAGGGACACTAATTCCAAGACAGAAAGCCCCCGAGTATATCCGACGCGTTAAAGAAGAATATTTCATTTCCCCGAAACACCATGCAACCCCTTCGCAAGCAGAGTGCCAAAAAATCCGCGCAATATTTTCCCACGACACCCTAATTCCACACCTCGTACATTTTTTTGCGGGGTTCTCAAAACAGAGTAACGGGGTTCGAAAGTGGCACAAGTCACCAGGGAAGGTGGTGGGCGCGAGAGAAAGCCGCGTTAGCTAATTGTCGCGGCCCAGAGTGGCAGTGGCCGTTTCGCTTCATAACGTTCCCCGACGAATCCCCAAAAGAATCCTCTCCGGTTGGCTGTTGCAGAGGGTAGCCTGGTGGAGGTGAGCCCGCCGAGTTATCCAGGCGGATATCCCCCGGGACACTGGGTCACGCCAGGGCCCACCCCGAGCATAGACGAGCTCTGCCACAAATTCACCGGAAGACCGACGGAGCTGAGGTTACCATCGAGGAGCACGATACCGAGTTTGCAGAGCATGCCCATGACGGGGTCCATGACAGCTGCGGGACCTGGCGGCGTGGTGCTGGGCGGCAGCCAGGGGGTCATCGTCGGCGGCGGCCAGGGGGTCGTCGTCGCGGGGGAGTGCTTGGACGGCGAGGCGATCAAGCGACGGCTAATGGCGAACAGGCTTCCCGAGAGCTGCGTGTAAACCTCGTAGCATGGTTCGCTGCCAAAAGCGAGCAGACCCCTTCGAACAGTCAATAGCGAGGACGAACGATGAGAGTCATTTGCGGCGAGTCGACGCCTCCACGACGAGACGCGGTCGAACGTCGAATGGAACGACTCGCAGACAATCCACTGTATCGTCGCGAACGGGACGGGAACGTCTCGATGGAACGGGCACGTCCAAGCGCAAGGATACGGCTACTGTGGGAGCTTGTGATCCACGTGCTCGAGGTAGAAATACAGAGACTCCAGTTATTGTGAGAGTCCGTGATCCAGGTGCTCGAAGGTAGAAATATAGAGACATCAGGGAAACAAGAGGGTACCGAGAGGATAGCCAATATACAGTCAGTTTCATAAGTATTCGTACCCTCTATATTTATTGAAAAAATTTGAATCCTTCGTGTTTCCAAATAAATTCGTAATTGTAAATATATACATGTGAGAAGTTTATTCATGTACATATTTATAATGGAAAATTGATTTGGAAGCATGAAGCCCATCATTTAAATTAGACAAATTTCTTCAATATATATAGGGGTACGAATATTTGTGGGCTTCCAAACAAATTTCTCATTATAAATACATACAAGTGTAAAGTTTATTTATGTACATATTTATAATGAAATATTTATTTGAGAATGTAAAACCTGTCATTTAATTTGGACTAGACGCTAGGTCTTTGAAGCTCTGGATGTTTCCCTTCTCAAGCCTCTTGAACCCCATCGCTACGTTTCTAGCATCGAGCATACCCTCTCAATGATAGAATACCTTATCGCGAGTCTTGGCCATGCCCGTAACGGACGGTCAACGACAAGGAGTCGTCCTGCGAGCACGAGGGTCGCGACGAGCGTCGTTGTTCCGACGCGGGAACGAATACGCGTTAGATTTGTCGAGGAAAGTTTCTAGCCGGGGAACCAGCGCCCGCCAAAATTGTTTTCAAAACGTTTCCTCGACAGTCAGGGCAGAGTTCTTTCCTCCGAGAGAATGAAAGCAAACCACGAACAGAGGAAGGAAGAAGAATCGGCTGGGATAAGAGTTAGGTGGAAAGTTGCCTGCTCTCGAGTTCTCCACCTGGGGAGGACGCCCCGAAGTTGCGTCCTCTGTCTTCGACGTAACTTTCTTCTTCTCGAGCGACTCGGCGCCCAATGATCTTCGACAGTGTCTACTCGCATATTTCTTCTGGGTGCGTGATTCATGTTCGCCCGTAACGCGTGGGAACAGTGAGAGAAACGAACGAATGGGAGGGTAGTTTCAATGTACAGAGTGTGGTGCATTGCTTTGAAGAATGGTTCTGAAGGATGAAATGAGACGAAAATTAACCCTTTGCACTCCTATATAGAGTGAGACTCGACATCAGTTTTTATCTCAGGAGCAAATCAATAAGAAAGGAAATCGTTTCAAGACATATCGTACACTTGAAAATTACAAAATACTTCTAATTCTTCGTAACTTCAAAGCTAAGCATCTACCCCGATTTCGCCACTCTAGAGTTTCGTTACGTGACAGATCTAGAATTCTTTTTTTTTTTTTTTGGACACCCCGAGGACGATTGCGCTTTTCGAAGTTGAATTGGACTTCGAGAACGCTCGAAGAGAAGATTCTGCCTTTCGTCGATTCGCTGATCAACGAATTGGAACGGACGTAAATAAACCCGCGTCTGAGCCTACCAATCGAATCCTTCAGACGTCGAGGCATTAGGCCGAGAAACGCGAGAAAAGATAAAAGGTTCCCGAACGACTCCTCATCCGGTTGCTGGAATGAAGACGGATGGAGGAACCGCTGGAAAATATACGACGGGAGGCCAATGGCGGGGAATATTGGGAAAGAAAGAGGAAGGCGGGGAAAATGAAAGAAGCAGGGAGAATGAAACGATAACGCGATGCTACTTTGCAGAGTTGCTCGGGGGCGCGTGAAACGCGGTTTCGGGGTGCCTGTCGATCGGCCTCGATTACCAACGAAATATTCGCGACTGCAATTTTCACGGGAACCGCGAGTTTCTAAAGAGTTCGCTACGTTATCGATCCCTTACGGTTGTTACGTCCCAACCTGTGCGCCCGTTGTTCGCGGGTACGACGCAATTTTGGCGTTATTCGGATCCAGGGGACGAGATCTAGGCGAAAACGAACCATTGAGAAAATTACGACGCAAGCAAGAATCGACAATAAACGGTGTATGCACGAGAATAGTGATCTGAGGTAGTAATTCGCACACTATTTCGTGCGTGCAAGACGGGTGCGGGCGAAATCTTTGAGTAAACGTTTCTAGAGATCGAAAATTTGGGGGAAATTAGGAACCCTATTTTTTATTCGATTATTTTTCTTTTCCTTTTTGTACTTAGATGATGCCAATCTCTGGTGCAAGTTGTCGTTTGCATCGACGAGAATCGAGTGAAATTTCAAGGGAATAAGGTATTGGGTTGTCCAGAATGTTGGTGCCAATTTTTAAGAAAAATACAAAGGCATATTTGAATTTTGATATATCCCATAATATTCGTACCCTCTGTGTTTATTGAAGGAATTTGTCTAAATTAAATGACAGGTTTCGTGTTTCCAAGTAAATTTTTTATTATATATATATATACAAGTATAAATCCATCTACATATAAACATTGAAATATTTATTTGAAAACATCGAACCTATTATTTAATTTAAGCAAACTTTTTTAATAGACATAGAGAATACGAATATTTATGAGACTGACTGTAAGTGCCATTTTGTTCCATAACCTTTCCACCATTTAAGGGATGAACTCGTGTTATTTGTTTTCAACTATTCCGTATATTCAGACCTGTACCACCTACCAAAAATGGACATGAACTTTCCAGACAACCCAATATCAAATAAATCGTGATACAATCAAGAGATGGTATCTCGGGAAAAGGAACAAGTGAAAAATACCATATCAATATCATATCATAATATACAATAAAGTGTAAAAATTAATGAAACGACACCACAAGTCCAATACCGAGTTAAAAATGTGCTTTAAGTTTAATATTCGTTTCCCTTGGAGGAATCAGTTTCTCGCCAATTGTGGCATGATTTGTGTACGCGTTCGGGATCGCGATAATCGAAATCAGTTGGAGCGACAGAATGAATCACTGTCGCGCGGCCAGCTCGCCTAATTTCATTCGATTCTAGCGACGAACGGAGAAGGAAAGCAAAAGGAGGCGAGGACTCGAGAGTAGAGGCTTTATACTCGGGTGAAAAATTCAATTTATAAGGTCAGAAAAACCGGGCTTCCACGCGACACTTCGCGACGAAGTCATGAAGCTTGACGCCGGGACTAGGAGTAAAAAGTGACAAAGTATATTCCTAAGAGAATGAAGTGAACTTCGTCCAAGACTCTCTCGCTCGGGGGTGGTTTCGCACCTTTAACGCGTAACGGAGAGATGGCTGGACGACCAGAAGAAGACGATAATACGTGGGTTGGTAATGTAGAATGTCGAGGGGAGGGAGAGAGGACGAAGCGTTCGCTTATCGTACGCGTCGAAGATCGAGTGTCGAGTGTTTCTTTCGGTGTATTAAATGAAAATGATAAAAAAATGAATAACGAAAAAAAAGGTAATTAAAAAAAGTCGTTGCTCGTTAGTTAATGTCGTATCGTTGTACATAAGTATGTATCGTTGAATTCGCGATCGAGAATCGACGAACGCGCGCGTGCCAGGAGAATCGAAGCTGATTCGCGACGACCGTTCCACTGGTCGTTGCTTGCCCGATGAAAACCTCTCGACGAACAACGATCTTTATTGATTAGTGTCGATTCTCGCCGTAACGTAGAGCCAGATTCGTTTTTGGAATCGAATCGAACTCCTTTTTCTATCGAAATCCCTCGGAAACCCTCGTCCAGTGGCGCAGTATCCTTAGGAAGCTAGAATCTGGTTTAGTTCAAAGAAGTAACGGACGGGTTTTGCTCAAAACGTAGCCAGGTATCGATGTGAAACTTAAATGTGAAGTTACGTGTGGATGTACTGTTGGCGCGCGAGAAGAACGGATCTGGCGAAATTCATTCTTCTTGCGCGCAAACAAGTACGCGAACAAGTATTTTCGAATGTTTTTTTGAATGGAATACTTTCCTTACAAGTCACAAAGTAAAACGTAATCTCGAATAACTCGTTCGATTCGAGGAAATAAGATTATTTAAATTCGAAAATATTCTTCGACCGGGGCCCTAAGAGTCCATTTCGTCTTGGGCCTCATGGTATAATGCGCCACTGCCCTCATCACGACCAATCGTCGCGAGCGAAATCGCGACGCTCCAACATGGAAAGAAGCGACCCGATCGCCCCTTTTTTCACGTCCATGGAGATTAGCCTAATTGTATGTTCGAATGTCGATCCGGCAAAGAGTACGTTCATCGATGTAACGCGCACAAACCGAAAATTCGCATGAACATATCGCGTGCAACGCTCAATATGTACCTCCTCGTCGACAAAGTTGGGCATTACTCGAATCAATTTCTATTCGACGTGTAAATAAGGGAAAAAATTATCGTTTCTCACGCGTAAAATCTAGATAAATTACTTGAAAGTGTTTTTATCTGAACATTAATGCTCAAACATGACATAATTATTATTTTTACGACTTTCTCGTGTGTTTGTTACCGAAATGAAAATTTGCCCAACTCTGGTCGCCGAGGTACGCAAGGAACGTCCGAAAATAAAGCGTTTCCGATCGTCGACGCGAAGAACGATTTGTTTCTGTTCTCGTCGTTTGTGTTTTTGAGTGGGTGCCGATAACGATAGGAGAATTTCGCGAAAAGCGTGCGAATGGTGTGCCGATGACTTGACGCGAGCGCTGAAACGAACTTAGATACAAAAACGAATGTACATAATCAGCATGATGCTAAAGTCCGTGTAAATCGACGACTATATTTTAAGTTCACTGTATAGGTGATTTCATATCAGAACTCCATATCGTCTACTAACTCGTATGTATATACTACGTAAAGTTTCGATCTGAATAAACTGTTTAACTGTCCAAAACTGAACGTGCTTTGTATCAACCATCCCTCAGGACCGTCCCAGCGCGACCCCGCGCGCTATATTCTTCTCTGATTTTAATCTAGTTACATTCCAGTCGAAAGGAAACTTTGAAACTTCCCACGTCAAAGTTCGTATCGAACATTAATTACAGGGAAAACGGCCAACTTGGAACGACGCCGACGACGAGAGGATACACACGACCGTATCCATCGCGTTGGTTCGAATACGAATCGCTCCACGTCTGGTTGCGGTGAATCGATAACGAGCAGAAAGTGTACCGCAAAATTCATCATCGACCATTGATTAATGGACATTAATCGACTCTAAATACGAGCCTGGAATTGCGACCGTAGCTAGTTAAAGACCGAAACTATCAGTCTTGATAACGACTCGACGACCGCGCTATCGAACCGGTAATAAAACTAAGATTGCGTTCAATTCGATGGGGAGTTTTCGAGGCAAAAGGGATCGTACTATGGAGGCTTCAAGAAATTTTGTCTCTAATGTTTTCGGACTAGTTGTAATATTTATGTTGCTCAATTATTTTTTCTATTTCGATATATTTCTTATGATTTCTATTTTATCCATCGAATAAAAAAATAATTTCTTCAATATGATATGAACAATTATTACGTGGTACAACTATTTATTAACTTTCTAAATATTATTTTTGTACGTTTTTTTTTTTTTTACACCCTCCCTATCAACCGCACGAAAACAGATTTGACTATACACCCTAATTCGCAGAGGTGGCTCTTAGTTTCCCCCTGAAAGCGTGTTTCCAGAGGTACTCACGGCGGGAACTACTAGGAGGTGGACCACTTACTTGGCTATGACCCTTTCTGGGCTTGAACCGACCGCCCAAAGAGAGTCATAATCCCTCCCGCCTTGTTACTTCGACGATATCACCCAACAGTAATTCTAAACGCACATCTACTACAGCTACAACCCCCCCATTAAGTGACAGAACGAGTTTTCAGGATGCATCGATGCTCGAGGAAGCGTTCGCGTGATAAATGCTGGAGCGAAGGCAGCACGCGCCGCCCCATGAAAGAACCGTGGGCATTTAGGCGTGAGTAGGGGTGGTCCGACTCGACGGTGTGCATAAACATGAAGGATGTACGAGCGTGTCGGTTAGAAATTTCACGAGTTTTTCCAGTGGCGTTGATGAATAAGAAATCGTGAGGTTGCCAGGGTAGCTCGTGGCAACACGTAGCAGCGGAAAAGCGGGCGAGGAGCTCTCGTTGGAAAACTCAGTTTCATCGAGTAACCGACCCCTCTTTGATCCTCACCCCTTTGGTTGCTGCTACCCTTCCACGCCCTAGCGTTGTAATCTCGCCTCCTTTATATCTTTCTTCTTATCAGCGGGCCGCGAAACGAGGAGGATCCGAACAAGGATTTCGCGAACGAGACTGAACGCCCCCCATACGTAACGCTGCCTGGGCCTCTTCGTACACGTCGCCAGGGTATCTGCGACGCCACCTCTGGCATCCTTCTTCCGTCTACTCCGCCACCCCCGTCTCGATTGAACACTGCTCGACCAGATACCACCCCTAACCATTTATTTCCACCTTCGACGCGCCAGGAACACCCTGCGTTAGGGGTACTTGAAATTGGACTTCCCAGACAATGTTTACATCCCTCAATTGAACTGTCAATCGACTATCTCCTGTGTTTCTTTAATTTTGTTCGTTCAATTTATAAAGAACTTTGGCTAGTAAGTTTTTATCTTGGTTTTATCGTTAATACAAACCACGTTATCCTATTTATAAGATCGTCCCTTTATATTCTTTTTTCTTCGACCAAACATAAGTTCCTATAACACCCCCTGAAAGATAAATACGTATCGTCCTCCTAACTTGAGTGTTTGCGTTTCATTTAGTCGAGGACAGGGGCAGGAATCGACCAGCAAAGTTGCGAGGATCGCCCGAGGTCGCAGGGATTCGATTAGAAGTTTTTCGACCGCAGCTGCGACGTCGCAGATGGTCGAAAGAATCGACGGACGTGAAGTTGCCCGCGGAGAAGTCGTCCATCGATAAAAGAAGGCTAAAAATGATCGCGTAGTTTCTGCTCGCGTAGCCAGGCCAAAATTCGCGCGACACGTGCCAACTGGAAAAATGATCAAAATTTGAAGGCGTCGAATATTTCAATCCCTGTCACGATCGGACAAAATTCTTCGATGGTGAAGGCGACGGCCCGGCTTGTCGCTCGTATGCTCCCCACCGCGAGAAATTATTCGAGGTTATACCATGCAAAGTGAATGCGCGTAATCTAGAAAAATTTCACGAGCTCTCGAGGAACGGCGGCTTTGAGGAAAATCACCTAACCCCTGGGTTAGGTCGACGTCCTCTCCTTTGGCGAACATTTCGGACCTGAGAACCTGGAAGATTGCTGGTGCGACGTTTAATCTTCCGTGGCACTGCGGACACACGGACTTCTCGAATATACCCTGTGAGTGTTTGCAACTTGGTAATTAGGACATGTGCACGGAGTCTGTTTATTATGAAATAGTGGTCTGTTTTATTGCTGTCTATCTAATCTATGTCTAGCATACTAGGTTAATGATTCTAAAATTTCAGCAATGAAACATTTTTGTAGCAGAAGAAAATAATAATTATTTAAAGAGTACATCGTATGATATTTTGGTGCCTATTAGACGAACAGTTCAACCTGTTGGAACCTTAGAGATTTTCAAGATAGAGACCAGACAGTTTCAGGGGAAAAATGAAGAGGGGGACGAAATGTATCGCTCAGACAATCAACCTGTCTAATCCTGAGACGTGTATTCGACCAAGGCAGATCCAGAAACTCGTCGACGCGGAAGTGATGCAGCCCTGTCCGACTTCGGGATCCTCCTACTGGACCCCAAGGCCAGTGGCGGTCAAAGTTTGCTCGCGGAGGGATATGCAGAGGACTTGTCCACCAAAGGTGAGGAGCACCTCAAAAATGGAAAAAATCCTCGATCCTAAAGACACTAGGGAAATCGTAAAGAGATGGTCAAACTGCTCTGGAACAGGGTCTTCTTTAGGAATTAATTCCGACGAAATGAATCCAAGTCTCGACTTTTCCTTTTACCGGATGTTAATATGTATCTCGAAGACTAAGAACAAAATTTTTTAGTGGCATCTATACCTGTGATAAAAATGGCACAGCGTATAGTATATTGAAGGGGCCTTTCTAACGAGTCCTATTAATTTAGTAGCAATATTCTCATAAAAATGCTTGAATGCGATTAAAAAAATATTTTTCTTACTCTACAAGGTACACACAAGCACTCCCTAAAAGAAAAAGTTAGTGCACGCATCCGGTTTCTTCCATTTAATTCCTAAAATAAAGATTGTCTCGGTATTATGTAGCTCTCGTCGCGATTAGCGTTTTCAGCGTCACGCTTCCGTTTCGGTCTCTCGAAAAAATTCGCGGGAAGCCGGTACACGAGTGTTCGGTATTTCGTGTTAATGAGATTCCCGTCGCCGGGGTTACGTCGTTAACAAGGGACCTTTGGCGTCGAGCTGGCGCGGACCTGGTCTCGGTGTTGCAGCTTCGAGCTGTCTTTGCGCGATATTGACGTGCCGCGCCAGGGGGACGATGGCGGTCCAGCACCTGTACGGAATTGGTTAGCCGATACGTAGTTGCGTTTACCTGAAATTAGCTCGACAGTCCGGTGTACACAGGTATAGCGACGCCGATGGATCTCTAATGGAGGAGGACAGTTTGGAGTTCCCGTACTTGTTAGGGACACGTACCTACCTAGTACATACGTGACCTCACGAGTCGAGGGCGTCGTCGCGTTTAGCGAGTTCCGCCTCTACTCCCCGAGCAAGAGACCCGGATACTCTCGAGGGCTTCGTAAACGGCGACGAATCTCGTCCCTTTGCGATGAGCTTCTTGTCGCGAATCTCTTTCCCTCGCGAAAATCTTCTCCCTCGTTTAATAAGGGGACCGAAAGGGCTAAAGCGTAAAGTTTGGTGTACAAGATAAAGAAGAAATAAGAGGAGTATGTACATTTTTGATTACGTGGAACTACGTAATGTATACTTTGCTCAATCTATCGTAGCTCGAGTCAGAACAAAACCATCATCAGAAGGCCGAAAGAGTTCAAAGCATCGGGCCAATAGTGCCCATATTACCCAGAGATTGTTGGTAACATTTTGTGGTTGTACTCGAACCTCCATCCTCCAAGATTTTCGTGTGATCTCACCCTAGTCTCTATGTGTCCACTTCCCCCATTTATTGTGCAAACTCCGCGTGCTTGCTAGTTTGTCTTTCATGTTTGCCACAGTGTCTTGAGTGGTTTGCAAATGAGGCTAGTTTCTCGCTACGGTATTCCAATTGAGGGCGCTCGTCAGAGCACAGCCATTCGACATTCTAAATCCGAAACTCGAAAGTCGGAAATCGTGCGCACGAAATTCGAAATGAAACTTCGAACGTCTAACTCGAAGAAGGAGTACATCTACATCCGCAAATATATCCCTGCGTTAAATATGAGATCGCGTGGGATACCGTCGAATATTCCGAAATGTTGATACTACACTGGAGTCGGGGAATATAGCGCAATTTCTAGGTATCGAGTATGCAAACCGACTATGCAAACCATATACATCCGAAACGGTAACACGGTCCGCGGTTTCATAGCTATGCGACTGCCCGCCAAAGGCGCCGCCGAAGACAGTGGGGCAAAAATTCTGCAAAGCCCTCCTGTTCGTCCTGAAGAGTGGCATCGCGGCTGGCCTCGTTTATTGGACACATTCCGAGGGTTTGTGGGGATCCAGCGCCGACGTCGAGGACCTCTATTGCAGGATAATGACGACCATCGCGCCAGCCCTGCCTGAAGAGTACAATGGCAACGATGTAACTAACCATGAACAAAAGTATCAAGGGGGTATTCTTACTTTGAAAGAATTCATTTATTCGATATTAACTTGACGGGGTAAAACTTTAGTAGATCAATTTGGGGGCGGGATTAACCCTTTGCACTCCGAGCAATTTGCATATTGGCTATATGCAGGTAGTCGACTCCAACATCAGTTTTCTTAGATTTCTGAGTTATGGATTGGCCTCGACACCCATCGCTTATTAAAACTTAATAATAAATTGTGGACAGTGACACTAGCCGTAGTGCGTAGTACTGGTAGCATTAGGAGTGCAAAGGGTTGATTTGGAATTTGCAAAAATATTATTTACGTTAGGAATATCACAGGAGGTTCAAATTGAAAATCTTAAACCGTTCGCAGATCAAGTTGCCTCGTATGGGACTCTTCAAGTACAGGATGATCCAGAGGTATAACCGTATGGTATTCACGATCATGAATTCCATCGTGAGCACGTCGGTGAAGGTGCGAGAGCAACTTCAAAGGATCCTGATCACGCAGGACGAGAAAATCCAGAACGAGAAAACCCAGGACGAGATCACCCAGGACGAATCGTCCACCGACGTTACGGACGGCGAAGATAAAAGCTAGCCACCCAACCCTCGCGGCGCGATAACAAGCAAACCCCCGGTGCCGAATAAAAGGGCCTCGAGGAACTTATCGCGCCCTGTTAGTTCCCCTTTTAGGGGAAAGTCGTTTCATTCGTCCCCCTCTGTGATTTTGTATATTTTGAGTAAAGTCTGAATTTGTGAAACACTTAAATCCTGTAATACAGAAATATTCGATTCTTTTTCTAACAAGTTTTATATTTATTAACGAGTGTATTTACTAGAAAATAAATGATGGAACTAATTCTGTAAATCGTTATAGTCGTTAGAGTACCAAAGTAAATATAATAATTTTCTGTTATATCGAATAATATCGCGCGAAATGAAAGATTGAAGTAATGATTTCAAATGGAGTTCGCGCAGGTAAGGTGCTAAGCGTATTCACGGGGTGTATCTTCTCTCCGTGCGTAAGGGATGCGCGCTAGCTCGCGAAACACAAAGGTGGATTAAAATTCCGCTCAGGTCCCGTTCATTTTTTTTCTACGGGACACTCGAGAGCACACGAGGGATTTCTCACGCGGAAGCCTGCATCTTAAGCGATTTTTATGGCGTGTCTTACTATCGCCGTAAAGTTTTCAAACCATCCCCCGACTCTCCGTGTATCTTAGCCGCGCGAATTTATTTCCTACGTCGCCGAAGATCCGTTCTCCTCGACAGTTTGTATTTTTTCACGTTCCATGATTAAAGCATGGGCCCGCGTTAACCGTAAATTAGATCTGGGTACACCATAAATCGGGTTCCACGGATTTAATGGAAGACGAAATTGATGTACGTGCGCGGTCGACCCTCCGGGTGTTTTGCATATTTCTGCTTCTCGCCGTTGCGCTGGAATGTCAAAGGTGGCCTCCAAGATTGCGCAACTAATATCCTCGTCGTTACACCGCGGAAAACAGATAACAAAAAGCCGTACGTTATTGGCGAACGAAACGCAATTATTCCGTAACTCTAGAAATCTAATTATACATATAGTATAGAATTTACTTTATCGATTCATGAAAGAATTTGGAAGTTGTATGAATTAATGCTTTATGCATCGGTAATATAGAGTGCTTGGTCGACGAGGGAGATCACTCTGCTGGTAATATACAGTATTATCGACAGAACACACCGCATTACCGACAAAGTGCCTACCTCGCTAAAAAAGCACCTGCCTTGCCAACTGTATTCGTCGAACAGTAAACGCAGGAAACGTTCTAAAACCATCGATACTGCTAAAAAATTAGCTCGCGACTGCGCGTGGTTGGTATCAGGCGCTCGTTACGCGTTGCTCGGCGATTCGAGCGACATACATCACTTTTATCGCGCGATTCCACTGGTCCGATATGCTTATTAATAGACAGCCGGCGCCCTTAGACCCCCGTCCGAAAAATATGGCCGCGGTTTGTTCGGAAAAGGGAGGACTCGCGATAAAAAAATTGCTTAAAAAGGAAAATATAGATGAGAGGCCAGGCGATGGGGGTGAGGTGGGCAAGAACGAAGGGGACGGAGAACGGAAAGGTCGATTGCGTATATCGAAACGCTCTCGCAGCACGCTATCTTGCCCCAGAGTAAATGCAATTCGAATCGATGGGGGAAATAAATCAAACGTTAATAAATCAAACTTTAAACATTCCGGTGCGTTCTACGTCCAAAGAGAGGAAAAAAACGCGTCGAAGCACGGCCACGTTTAAATACCGTTTCCAATAGCGAGCGGAATTTCCGGATTGATGAAATCCGCTCGATAAGGGCGTCCTTTTTGTCCATTAATTTTCTCGTGCAACGAGGACTGCGAAGATCAGCCATGGAACGATCGAGATGACTAATCGCTGAATGCTCTCGGGAAATGGGCGAGGAAGTCTTTCCAGAAAGCACGACTATTCCTTGTTTTTGCTCAGGTATAGGCTCAGTGATTATATAGTTGAGGAAATGAAAAAGTTATCTCAGTAATTTGTGTACTGCTGCACCTCGTCCTTGCGGCATTACTATGAATTTATCTCTGCAAATTACATTTCACCTAATCCTTTGATTTATATTCTACCCGTAAACCACTCATAATGTTGTTATTGTTTGGAAGATACGGTATTTTTATTGGCGAGGATATATTAGCCAGCAAAGGCGCTAGAGGAATGATAAGCCATAAATCGTCTAATGAATTGCTGGGATGCATGTTAAATATTGTGCTCCATCCGGCGAACAGTCGCGCGCCTCTTAAGGGATTAATATCGTAAAGGCTGGTTTAGGAGAACGTGTTGTGGCTGTAATATTTAGTACGAGAATCACTCGATGAGTCTCGTATATATGCGAGCAACTAATCGCAGATACACAAGCGCGTTACAAAGGTGCCCGTTACAATGCTACCCGTCAGTATGCGCCGCTGAAAAGAGAAAAAGAAGTTTCCTCGGTCTTCGAGATGCCCCGTGACTCGCCCAGCTTCCCTTAATTAATAAATTAATTATTCGCCGAGTTATGGTCCGATTCTCGGTTCCCTTTCCGACGTAATTACTGCAGGGGCGGCGAGGCTCGCTCGTCCCTGCGCCTTCTTCCTTCTTTTTCTCATTTTTCCTTTCTCGTCCCGCACTTTCCTCTTCTATCTCCAACTTTTCTTCCTGCGAGCGTCCCGTGTTCCTTCCGTAACGTCACCCCTCTGTTTTTTTTTTTTTTTTGCAGAGGACCCTGGACCTTCCGACGCTTCTTTTCGAGCCGAAAATTTCCAGACCAGCGGGCGTGCATTCGACAAAAAGTACCTTTTTTCCAGCGAGAACGTCCACGGTGCAACAAGAGACAGAAGACGAAGTTGGGAGCGACAATAGAATTGGATCAATTCTGTACATTTGTGAAATTTTTAATTTCACTTTTGTCGACTATTAGTATTGGAGTAGAACACGATCAAAGAAGAACACGAATCGTAGGGTGCGAAGATCGTGAGTTCGAATCGTAGAGTGAAATTTGGTTGGAAACATCAAACCTATCATTTACTTCAGACAAATACCTTCGACAGATATAGAGGATACGAATACATATAAGACTCACTGTAAGTCCCACTGGGAACTCGTTCAGGTGAGAATGATCCATCCTGAAGTTTTAAAGTTTGAAACCTATCAAAGATACTCCTGGAGTTTGATGCAAAGTCGTCAAAGGTCTAATCGAGAGGATCCAAACGTTGGTTTCCTAAATAGCTACTTATCGACAGGTTCCGTGCCCCGCCACGTGTCGTGTCGCGCATAAATTATTCGCCTACATCCCCTTTGACTTCATCCGCGTGGCAAACGAGAGTTTCAAACTCCGAAAGAAGGTCAGCAGTGCTTAACGCTGCTTAATTCGAAGAGGTAGTCGCGAGGGCTGCTACGACGCGATTAAAGTTTCAGCGAGTGAAGGGTCCCAGCCGCGTACATTGTCCAGTTTCTTTGAAAGTTCGCCCAGTTATGGGCGAGGTTTCAAGGATACCCTAATCGCAACGGGAAGGTTCTTTCGCCTGGTCGTCTTTAAAGCGTATTCATACGCCACCGCGTATGAATACGAACGAGAGATTGTGGTCGATGGGTTTCCAGTGAATTTAGGGCGGTTCGAAGCGACAGAGATGGCCAGAATTTTCGTCGATTAATTGATAGCGAATAGAAACACCGCAAAGCGCTTTATTCGCAATGTTTATGCCATTCCTATAGGCGTCATTAATTCATGCTCTCGGGTATAGAGCATTTATTCCATGCTGAAACATTTTCGACGTTTTAATCTCCTATGATAGTGTATCCTTATTTGTTCAACGAACGCGTAAACACACTTTGTTGTACGTATTATACAGTTCTCTATTCTCCTAACGTGAGACGATAATTCCGCTTGGTATTTCCTATGTCAATTTTTAGCCAGCAAATTAAATACAACGATAAAAAACTTGCGATTCTCGTTTAACTTTCATTCGTTATTAGACATTTGTATCCAGTCGAGAATTTTGATCCTCAATGGAGAAGTTTGACGAAGGGCGCACTCGAAATTTCGGACTAATCCGAATTTACGGCATCGCT
The DNA here is from genome assembly GCF_026225885.1 of Hylaeus anthracinus. Lineage (NCBI taxonomy): Eukaryota > Metazoa > Arthropoda > Insecta > Hymenoptera > Colletidae > Hylaeus > Hylaeus anthracinus. Next base: position 12,480,787 of record NW_026535284.1, read on the forward strand.
GCAAATCATGCGCGTAGAGACTTTCCAGCGACAGCGGGCAACTTATTGGTCGAACGTCGAGTCGTTCGATCCCTGGATTACGATCTGTCCAAAACGGGACATCGTTCCGGCGCTCGTTTCACCGCGGGTCTCGTTTCGCGTCCTTTGTGCGAACTGATCCCTCATCGAAATCTCGCTTGATCCCTGTTTAGACGGCTGGAAGAATGCGGACAGCTGACACGATCCTTTATTTATAGACGTTCGACAGCATTTAAAATTGTTGGTTTGATCCCCACCAAATAGACGCTTCTTTGGGAATTAATTCCAAGAAAACCAATAGCAATCTGGACTTTGCTTTTTATAGAAAATTCACATGTATCACGAGGACTAAGAAAATTTGTTTAGACATTTAGAATTGTTAGATTAATGTGCCATTTTTAACCCTTTCAGACCTGGCATCCACGATCGAGGACGTAAAATTTCAAAATTACCAACACTATCGTCTAGGGCGAATGTCCTTATTTGTGCACACGAAGAGAAGCCAGTTTTAATTAAAAAATTAAATTACACTAGAAAAAAAAATAATTCAAATCTGAAAGGGTTAAGGAATCCTGAGATAAAAGATCTCTTTAACCAACAATTTCTGCTTTCGAACACGTAGGTACTGTTTGGGATCCCCGAAATTTTTAGAGGGTTTCCTCGCCAGGGAATCCGTGTGGCGAATTAAATCGGCGATCATCTCGGTAGCTGGATAGAGGGGAAAACGTTGTTTCATCGTGGGCAGTCGGTCGTTCCACGAATTTATCGATTCCTCGGTTCCTTTCCTCGGGCATTCTTGGCTAACGATGGAGTACGGATTCTTGGAAGTTGGCCAGAAGGCCGAAAACGTCGGTCCAGATAGAGGCGGAGGATTGCAGCGCACCTCGAGCAAGATTCTGAGGGGAGGAAAGAGTAACGAAAATGGGGGGAATAGATCGGAGGGCGAGGACGACCACGAAATATTTGTCAATCGCAAAGCCAGGAAGACCGGCCGGGAAAGTCGATTTAACGCCCGTTAAGGAAGCAATTCCTTTAAGAAGGACGAGCTGGGAGCAAGGGTGGCACGGCCTCCCCGGGATCCTCGACCTTCCTGGACTTACGACCTTTCACCGGAGAATCGCTTCCGTCCGCCATTATCGGCGGACGAATGGAACATCAATAACCAATTTCGTAAGACTAATATCGCGAAAATTAGTTTCCCGAGGTCCCTTCTCCCTCGTCCTTCGTTCCTTGCACTCTATCCCTATACATATAACCTTCGTTAAAAGGTCCACGACCCACTCGGGTACTTAGTTTTCTTAATGTTCCTCTATCAACTCGAGAACCGTCGGGAACCTAACCCTGTCGTCGCGCGATACAGCAACGCCTCGCTTATGCTCCGAAATCGAGTTGGTCCGTCGAAATAGCGAGGAATTCTTTCATTTGGAATTAATAGTATTAGCTCCTGTTTTCACTTTGTAAAATTCTTCCGTATAAAGAAGTTCAAATAATTTCTGTCCTATACGTTTCGTCTTTGGTCCTCACAGTATAATCAGTACCGCGAAACGATAACTGGTTGGGTTTAGGGTTATCCACATCCTCTGAAAAAAAGGGGTGGTCGCGGGTTCGACGCGACGCGTCGCGCGAGTTTGAAAGTTAAATTTACGAAAGGGGACGTTTCACGGTTGCGCCCTTTAAGGCAATATCCAGGGCAAAGTACGCGCTAGTAGGCCATTACAAAGTTATAATAGTACCAGCAACCCTCTTACGATGTTCGGAGCCCCGGCCAGGGCGGCGTTTTGACTTTAAAATGAAATAGTCAACGCGACGCGCCTGCAACCCCCCCGTAAACGTATACAACGAAAGTTCCTGGCTCCTTCCAAGCGGCCATTATACAAAGTGGAACGTTTTTCCGAAAGCCACGGGCGCCGAGTAATTCCCAATGGCCCGTGTAACGCCGAGGATTCGTCCAAACGACCCCAGGGGCTGCTCCTGTCCGACGGACTCCGAGATTCTAATTGCAGATCGTGTCGGGGGTGGCTGATATCTCGCGAATTTCAGATATTCCTACCGCGAGCAAAGCCCTACTTGTTGCCTGCCCGCATTCACCTTCCGATTGAGGATTTGACGTTTTAGGCGACAGGGAAACGGTATCAACCGACGAGTTGTACGATAAAAAAAAACAGTTGTGAGAAATGTTCTGCACAGCCGACAGAGTACCTTATCGATCCTGTATTACCTATGAAGTAAACCACCTTACTAATTTATTATCAGTTCCTAAGGCTTAATTGACGATCACAATCGGAGACGACTTATGGACACCAGAATTTTTCGAATATTACACGAAACGAGCCTGTACGGAGCCCGTAAACCACCAGAAAGACTCCATACGCGCGACGAAAGCAAGTCGTTGGATCCTTTGAGGCGGCAAGGGCAAAAATAAGTCGGCTCTCTGAAATAATGATGCCAACGTGAAATATACACGTTTGCGGTAGATCGCGGGTTAGGGTGGAGATATTCATTTCACGCGTGCCTGCGTGTAAATGCGAAAGCGCATTCAGGGCCCCGTGCATCATCCCTTTCGAAGGACTTTAAATCAAACTAGGAGTCGAACGACCCGCCGATTCTAAACTCCGTCGTGGATACCGAGCAATTTCGAATGAAAACGCGGCGAATTTTTCCAACGATTGAAAATATTTCGGGACTCGCGCTCTCTTTATTCGTGGCAACCTATTTTTTCGATGAGATTAACAATGACGCTAATGGATGATCGATTGCGTTCCAAACCAATTCGATTACGTACTCGATGGAATATAAACGCGGATTAATTCGCTTCGCGCGCGGGACAGAATCGATTCGAGCGTTTGACGATAACGTTTATTGTCAACAGCCGGAAAACATTAAACGAAGCGAAACGAGCGACACTCGTAAATAGGAACGCAGACATTGCGACGCGAACGTTTAGCGCGGACAAGATAGCCGTCATCGACGATCCACGTTGATCGTTTCCTTTTTCGAACGAATTTTTACCGAGCGACCTTGCCAACCCCCAAACCGCGGGGGAAAGAAATCGAGAACGGTCACCTTTCCGCAGGCCGATGGAGCTGCATTAATTACAGGCAACGAATCCAATTAAATCCAGCGGCATCGTGAGACCGACGGAGACACCACCCATCCACCGCCATTTTGTGGTTCAGCACGAAACGAGGGGATAGGGCTGGTAGCGGCGAAGGGTACGCCGCTCGGGGGTGCAGGATGGAGGGCTTAAAAGTATGATTTTAATACCACTGCTCCGTGGGTCGCCGTATATCACGCTTTTGTCCGCCTACTATTGTCTCTACGCAGAGCCCACACCCTCTCAAAACCTACCCCTTCCTCCGCCGTCCACCTCCGACCTACCTACGCCCCCACACCCTATTCCCTCGTCCCCTCTGCGACGTGTCACACGCGTGGCCACCGGACTGCACCGACCGAAATGCGAGTAATTGAAAATTTTCATACGTATACTATTCGCGGAAACCACGGAAAGAACGCCATTAATTCACTGGCTTCAGACCCGATCCAGCCGTCGGAGGACACGATTTTGACCCTGGCATGGAACTTTCAACAAATTCCTCTCGACCGAACACTTGCCCAAAGTTACATCTACCCCTACAAATCGCAAGTATCGAACAGTGGTTTCGTCGCGATTTTTGGACTTCCATATCTCGGTGTTCCTATCGTTATCCTAAACGATCCTATCGCTACTAGACGCGTCCTTAAAATTTTATATGGTGAATTACAAATAGTTGATTTTTACAAATCCAATCGAGTGCCTCGCCAACTCCTACACAAAAGACTTTTCTTAGACATTCCAAGTCTTCCCAGCCGTAATTTCTACAATTGCTGGCAAAGGGAAAATGTTACCAGCTCGGTGAACGAGCGAGTGAACGTAATCCAATGCGTCGAGTGCGTGACTTGCCTCCAATCCTCGAAACGAGTTCGGACACGGCCAGATAAAAGCTCGGGGAGTCCGGCACTTTGCAATTTTTCATTCGCAATTGATCCTGACGGTAACACAGCGAAACTCGCCAGAGGATAAAGAGACGAACGGGGATGAGTGGACGCGAATCACAGCGCATTACGATGTCCGGACGATACGAAAGTTTCGAGTTTTTCGCGCAAAATCTGTGGAAAAAGCGGCCCGGTTGACGGGTGTCCGCGCGAAACAGAAGACGAGAGAAACGATCTGGCAAAGGGTGGACCGGGAGAAGCCAGAAGGGGCGGTGGGGCACGGGTTGAATAATTTCGGCCAACGTAAACCAGCCCCATCTGCGTGGGACGTTTGAAATTTGTAAAATATACAGATTCCCCCCGCCCGACGAGTCTAACTGACTTCCCGTACCTTTTTTCCATCGCCTTCCTGAAGCGTGTTCTTCGCAATTCCGATCCAATCCGAATATTGCGCCGGGGCACGCCTAGGCGAACGACCCAGCCAAAAACAATTTGGTTCAGGCGTAGCTTCCTGGAAACGTTGTCGGGAACGAACCAGGCTACAATTTCCAGCGTATTTTCCAGCCATTCATACGTCGATAACATAGAGACTCCACTGGATGGAACCGGTGCTTTCCAAAGTGCGGGGCGTGACTCAAAGGGTTGATGAGGAGGCGTCTTGCGCTGGGAAGGAATTTTTAGGCGATCAGATCGCAGCGGTGATTTGATTAAAAAATAGAAAATAAGGGAAAGTACCGTTGCAGAATGAAAATTACTCGGCAACGGAACGTCACGCCGAGGAATAAACTTGAAACAGGTTCCACGAGTGTCCAGCTGGGAATGGACAGTACTCGAGACGCGCTCGATCGTTGGTCGATCCCTAGAGTAAAGCTGACCGTTCTCCCGCTCATAGGATAAACCCTCCGTTCGGTACATTGTTGATCCTAAGGAGGGATTTCTACTCTGGAACGCTAGAAAAGATCTTGTTGGTTGTTTTAATCGATTCGAGCACTCCATTGCGACCTCGAGTCTACAATTCGATTCATCGGCACATTCGATTAGATCTAAAGAGGAATGACGTGTCCTTTTTATTAGAAAACCGCTAAAAACAAACGTTTCCTTGTCGATACTCTACCCAAACGTGGCCTCCATCCAAGTCGACAAACGATCCTCCGTTATACACTCTCATCCGCGAAACGTAGCTGGTTTCTTCCTAAACGAAAGTAATCACGGCCAGCGTTATTTGGCACGGCGGAAGGATCGCATGGTGTGCACCGGACTCTCTATTTAATTTCCTCCGAAAACGTCACGGACCTCGCGTTAGCGCCGAGATCGTATCTCTAAGTCGCACGATAAAACTATTCTGGAGGAAAATGCACACGACTGCATCTTCCCTCCACTCAGCCAGGGCCCGCGAAAACGGCCGTTCGTTACTCCGATTCGCCATTAAATTTTCTCCAAAATTAACCCGTACAGATGAGTACAGATGAGATAGTCGCTAACCAGCGTTTATCTCGCCTCGTAAATTAAGGAGGCCCACGATTACGACTGGACGCTGCCAATTAAATGTTCCAAACTCCCCGGAGTCGTCCCAGAATGCAATGGCACGAGGTTGGATTCGCGAAGACCAATCTAATCCGACGTTGCGACACTTGCGAGAAAGAACAAGCAAATTGTCACCGAGCGCGACCCGCTTGTAATTCACGCTCTTTTTGTCGACGCCCTCTGGGACTCGTTACCCCCTCGTGTACGCGTTTTAATTCGGTGGCTAACATCCTGGTGGAACGATGCTCGAGTAGCGTATTGGGATGATTGAGTGCTTGAATATCAGTCGAAAAATTCATTTAGTAAACTTCTTCGATAGACATAAATGATACGACTATTTATAGGATTTACTGCATATATTTCTTACTTTAATCTTCTAGTTTAGATTTTGCCTTATCGAGTTCCATCGCGTTGGAGAGTCCTGTCGTATTTGAGCTAAGCGTGTCGGAGCGATCGTCGCCAAAGCGAACGCCTTGTCGACCTTCCCCATCTTCGACATTAGTAAGTTGGAACTATTCGGAACGTTTCCTCCCTCGTTTGCATGCCGATACGTGGCGCCGAACCAAGAACCCGGAGTCAGGCCAGGATCCATAGGGCGACCCCGTACGCGAAACTTTGGCCGCGGCAGTGGCACTCCTCGGATATAAACTCTGGTGCCGATCCACGTACAGGTACGCTCCACCAGGAGGAACTGTGGATATAGGTAGGACGCAGTCTCGTTTGGGATGATGCCTTGCAATTTCACGCGATTACCGTAGGGCTCTTCCAATTTGCCAGGGAACTTGGTTCGCTATCGTCGCTTCGTACTTCCTAGATCGATCGCTCCGAGTCGTTTGGACGGAAGTTGGTCGGGGATCAACGACGCCAAACTCCTGGCTCTCTTGATCTTCGAAATCGCGGAACGGATTGTCGACGATAGGGAACTTGGTTTCGTGGATCTTATGGAATACAAAAAGGAAAACTGCTATTTGCTATATCTTTGTATTGACTCGAGGAATATGCGTTACACTATCGACATAGTACTCCGGAATCCTACAATATCGAGCTTTATAAATAGAATGCCCTGCACTATCGACAGAACAATCTGGGATTCTACGTTACCGAGCCTTACCCATAGAATACTCTATACTATCGACAGAATATTCTGAGATTCTACATTACCGAGCCTAACGAACCGACAGAGTACTCGATTCTATCGACTGGGTAAGAATACCTGCGTCATCAGGCGATAATGTAACTACTGTTTCGTAATACGAGGTAGTTGGCGCAACAACGTCGCCGGGTTTCCTTTTAACGAGAGAACGAGAGGATTAATTAGAAAACGGAAAAGTTGTAGCGCGGAGAAGCGACAGGGTTCGATCGATACCGATTGCTCGATGGAGAGACAGGACGGGGACAGCGTTCACGGAAGATGGCTCATCTTAATCATCGATTTATCACTCGCCATTGCCCCCCGGGGCAATCGCGCGTGAACTCGGCCTGATAGACGATACATCGGCAATACTGACGCGTAGGCATCGTCACGTCGAACCCCGGATCGTACTCGACGTAGAAGCCGATCGACTACGTTTCTGCTCGCCTAAATGCACCTGACTATAGCGCGAGGGTCCCTTCGAACGAGGTGGACGCAACCAGAATCCTACCGTCGAGGTTAAGGCTTGCTGGGGGACTCGAGGGTGGACCGAATTTGATACTGGACGTTCTCGCTGACGTGGACAGTCCTACCCACAGCCCCGTTTCCCGATAACAACCCTTAAATCATTTCTGGCTAGAGTATCGCCTCGCTGCGTCCCGTCGCGTTATTTCAAATCAACCATTTCCTCCGTTACGCTCTGTCACGAGGGGTCCTCGTTCCAGACTTCTCCTCGCGTTATTAATTCACAGCAAAATTCATCCCAGTTTCAGTAAGATAATCCACCTATCAAATTTTTATATCCCAAATCCTACGATGGCGTCCTACTCTTCGAATATCCTACTTTGAAGACTACCGAAACTCAAAGCAGATCTTTCATCCCTCTTTCTGCCAAAAATTTGCTCAGCTTTAAAGAGCCAATCTAACTTAAGGAGCCACAGGGATGAAAATGTCATTCGAAAGGTGTCTACGAAACGAATATATTACGAATTCCTAACAAAGCATACGATCCTCTGGAGTGGTCGGGGTGACGGAGCATCGGGGTGGTAACAGCGGAGTAGGATCAGCTACTCTTCCAGGAAGGGATGCGTTGGCCCGTGAACTCACCGATAACGCAGAATTATAGTCCCAGGACTAGCAGAGCCACCCTTTTCGTGGCAGCCATGTGACTCCCTACAAAACGCCTATCACTCCGCGTACCGAGGCGTGAGCCAGGATCGGTTTGCACGCCTGTATCGTCCACCAACTGCTCGCACCAGTGGTTCTTAACATTCTCAAGATCACGGTCGATTCGTTCCAACTTGATCCAGATCGTAATTGTGCAGAAAATAGACCGAATCAGGCAAAAATCGTCTTTTTAAATCGCATACTGTACTTTCTCCTCGGTGGGGGTAATCGAACAATTTCTTAAATTAAAGAAGACCCCACCTCCGAACCTAACGCAGCAAAAATCTTCGATTCGGAATGGTTAAGAATCCCTGGCTTTCGCGCGAGCACTGCAGCGGACTGTGGATTACGCGTTGCAACTATAGTTCTCTTTACAATGGAAAGGAACGTCTTTGAACGCGTGCAACGCCACGAAGACTGATGGGTAGACAGATTGATTTATCGACCTCGGATAATATCGCTCGAGGACATAAAATAATAACAATATGCCTCAGAAATACAGTGGCAGCGTCGACGGGGCGATGGGAGAGAAAGAAAGCGAAACGAAGGGAAGAGGAGGATGGAGTCTGACAGCCGATAGACGCATTCTTCCCGTATTCTAAAGCGAAGGGTGGAAGACGACAGGGGTTGCGGAGAGACATCATCCAAGAAACTGGACCAATCGACTAGATGGCATTCCAGAATAGATACCATTCGCACCCGCCATCGCTTTCTTATTCGGATCAAGTTCCATTCGACTGCGATCCAACCTATCTTGCGCGCCATGTTCCTCGTCTCAATTTTTTCTCTATCCTGATCGTCGTGTCTGTAATGGACCCTGAACGAAGATTAATTTCTATTTCTCAACTCTTTCGAGTTTTACACGCTAAGCCTCCGCTATAACAATGGCAAGAGATTTGATTTGTTTGAATAAGAAAACGTGGAATAAAATTTCGTTCACGTGTAGAGTCGCGTGCGACGAAAGAATTAACGGGCACGTCTCGAGCAAAAACCGAGGGAATTCTCGCTCGATGAAGGTCATCCCTTACACGATAGAAAATATAACACGGGACGAATTTATGGTCGAAAGAATCGCCGTGAAGGTATTAACGGGACGAAGGCAACTTTCGACCCCAGAGAAAGAAACGGGGACGTAACTTACACGGAAACGGGATAAAATCGCCGAAAGACAACCACAGAAAAACCGACGAGAGCTGAATTCTGCTCGTTTTGCGCCACCCGTCATATGTTCCTGCGTATTCTGTCCACTGGGAGTAAAAATTCGAGGGCGTAATTAATTGCTGGGAATCTTCCGCGTGACTCGAATCATACGAACTTTGCAGACTCTTGGCAAAGGGGTGCTTGGCCCTCGTCGCCATGTTGCGAGAAGATACAAAATTAATTACTAGATACTGAGACTTCCTCGAGCTTCCAAACTCTATACATAAATAAATATCTAAGTAAATAAAGAACTAAACATACCGAAAGGAAAGCACTTCTCAAAGTTCTCAGCTTCTCAGCTTCTCAACTTCTCGGCTTCAAACGAGTCTATCGCTCAGAGCTATCGTCTATCGTTTCAGCAACCGACGACAAATGTTCAAAGCGTCGCCAAAGATCAATTACCCACGGCGGATAGAACAAACAGAATTTAAAGGGAATTTGCGTGCGAACGCAACAACGCTCTCGTTGATAGAATAAATCCTGCGGTTCCAGCGTTGGTGCGCGATACGAGGGCAAAACTAATTTCCGTGACGGAGTTAGGGCGTCGAGACAAAGCGTCGCGGAGAGGCGAATGAGAAGACGCCCGGAGAAAAGTAGAGATGGCTCGAGGAGTGAGGAAAATTACTATAATCAACCCCCGCGATGGAGTAACAATTACTTAGACAACGCGCCCCGTCTCTGCGAGTCAAAGGGACCGAGGCGTGTTCTATCGAAGGCAGAAGTGTGTCTTCCAGGTGAGAATCAACGCGCAGAGATTAAGGCGCTCGATGAGGACCTCGAAAAGGAACAGACGCGACCCTACGAACTTTAAACTGAAGAGGAAATTGGTCCAAGATCGCGTAGACGCTGAGGAATCGACTAAATAGGCTGTTATTAAATGATGAGACTGATTGAATGTACAGATGCGAAATTTTCTGACGAAACAAACATGGAAGGTTATTTTGAAATCTTTGGAGTGTATTGCTTACTCAGTTGGAGCCGCATACACGGTCTCTAGACCGATAAGACAGTTCAGGTGTGTGGGGTCGCCACTCCCCACCGGTCCTCACTCTTATAGGACAGAAATGGACAAGATTTTATTCCATGTGTGTTCCATATATCCAAAATAAAGACGTTTAATAATATTGTTCATTTCTGTCGTAGGACCGCCTTGCGCAAAGTGTTATAGCACTAGTCATAATTTCTATTACCATAAATATCTTGTAAAGGACGATGGACCTCGTCAAGTACAAATCTCTGTACGAATATTTAGGATTTACTGTAAAATCAAAGTCAAGTAGGTTGGGCGATGCAAGAATGAAAGTTTTATATATGGAGAACGAAAAGGAGACGAACAGAGTCCGTGCCGATACGAGGATCCACGGACCGAATCTGATCCAGTATCGATCCCTTCTCGCTTTATCTCGTGGATACTCCGAGCGATCGGCGCTTACTTCTTCAGGGGTATGGAACGAGACGAGACACGGTCGGGGGCGGAACGTGACGTTTCAGTCTCCCCGAGAATTTTAATTTCATTTCTTATCCGTGCGAGCGCAGGAGGAAGGAAGGAGCCAGGGTGAGCCGAACGAAGGAGGAAGATTTAGATGGAGAGTCAACTGTGCCCGTTTGTCTCGACGTGACGAGAATGGATCCTCGCGGAGGACACTGAGCAAAGATGATTACACTCGCGCGAACGGTGTCCAATAATCCCATAGTTCCTCGCAAAGCTTGGGTCAGGTCCCAATGAAACAACCCTAATGTAATAATAAGGCAAAAATCCTCTCAGTGTAAAAATGTGTAATGATACAGTATATATAAATAAATGATTCTTAGGGGTGCATGGTTCGTTTAACTTCTACCTCGTGACCCCATCCTTCCTTCGGCAGAACGATTAAGAAACTACGTCGAAAACCAAGAATTCCGAAACGAAGAAGGGAGTCGAAGTCGAACCGTGGCGAGCGTTCGGAATAAATCGTTGACCAGTCGATGAAACGAGGAGGAACGCGAGGATGAGGAAGCGCGCGAGCAATCGAGACGCGGGGGGTCTCGAAGGAAAGGAAGCGACCGCGGCAGGTGAATGAAACGAGAGTAATGCAACCAATTAGTAAGAATTAGCATCAAGCCACCGGCGGAAGGTGGGTTGGGTAGACGAAAAGGGGGATGGGGGTTGGAGTTGCATTCCTCATTCCTTCGCTTCTCGCCGGTAAAATAATTACCGAGCGTCTCTTCGCCCTCTCTTCTTCCTCCCTCGCCCTCCACTCTTTCCCAGTTAAATGATTTCCGTGAGCTTTCTGCTAGGGGTGGTAAGTAGCAGCCTCGGTGTTGCTCCTGCTGGTACTCCCGACTGCCACCACTTCTGAAGCTGCTCGAGAAGCTACGGTAATCCTGACGAACGGTCAGAGCTGGGTAAGCGTTTCCGTGTTCCTGCACCCTCGACACGAACACCATGGAGGAACGGGAACGGCCCGAGACTCCACGGCGTTCCGGCGAAACGGCTAATTTGTTTCCTCGCGCGAAACAATGCACGGCTAATCCGTAGTCCAGGGTAATCGCGAAGAAATGATAAGTAACGAGGGCAAATTTGTTTTCGGAGAGTTCAACGTTTGTTAGACGATTGATCGTCGTTATTTGTCGATCCTCCGCTCCCGAGTCTTCCGTGAACGATTTTCTGGAGCTTGATTCATCCCCTGCTAGCGTACCAGCGATTAACTGTGTACGGGTAGCCTCTTTCGGGCTATTGCGTTTCCAAAGTGCTCGGAATAGTGCTTTCATTTAAACATACAACTGCAGTATAAATTCTTACTTTCTCATCTACTCTAGAAGATCTCCATCTCGCGATATAACTTTTGTTGTTACGTCTAAAGAAACTACTAACGATTAACAGAAGTCTCGAATAGAGAGAGCTTGGTTCTGAAAGAACTCTTTCAGGAGAATTCTGGAAGAGGTAGGTTTTTTGAAGTGGATAGGAATAAGGCAAGGCGAGCGCGGAAAGGGATAGCAGAAAAGCTGTTGCGCTCGCGTCTCGGTGAAACGGGCAATTTGTTTCCTTACGAGGAGCAATGTACCGCTAATCCGTGCCACAGCCGGCGAAATTGTTGACTCTAATAAATGTGGCTCGCTTTGTTGCCAACCCCGACGAAGAAGACGCGCTTCACCGCGAACACGGGCACGTAGCGAGGAATAATCGTTCGTCTTGAAACCGTTTTTGGAGAACAAATAGGGCCTCGTATAACAGCCGTTGACGCAGCCTAGCGTCCAGTAAGATAGAAAATAGAAACATTTTCCCTCAAAAAATCGTTTGGTATCGAGCATTTTGAAAAATTGGAAACTAGAAAAACCTGTTATGGTTGAAGTTGAACGAAGCTACGTAACAAACAAGGTACAGAATCGTTCTTAATTACATGCTAAAGACCGATATCTGGAAATCAGATACGGTTTTCACTTCGCCCGCACAGCTTCTGGCAATGTTTATCGAGCGATGTAGCATCGCTGTTGGGAATTTGAATTACGGAGAACCCTTTAATTAATGTCTGTCATTAGCCCCGACGATGGCGGCTGGAAATAAATAAAGAAAACAATGAGAAACTGTAAGGAAACCCCTTCGCTGGAAGGTGAGCTTCGAGCTAAATTCTAAAAGAACTCACGGCCGATGAACAGATTCGATTGCGTTCGGGAGAATTCGAGTTCATTGTTATACAATTTATACTTCTTGGTTCTCAATCAAAGCATTGTTCCTCGATCTGGCTTCTTTATTTTTGTAATCGCGATTCTTTAATCAAGAGAGTATGGTGCCCTTGTATTTGAGCTTGGAGTACGCATCGTTTGATCATCGTTGGACCGCGTAAATTGCATCATGGCGAACAATTTGGGGAAAACCGATACATGAAAAGGGCTGATAATAAGAAGGCATTCGTTTACGAGGGCTCGTAAAGCATGACGAACGTTACCAGCTGCAGAGGTCGTAAATATCAGTCAGCGGTGTCCCGGGGCTCATGAATTTATGGACTGAGTTCGCTGTATCGCTGATAAGAATCGGCGAGTGTCCATTGGTCGCGTCGTAGTCCTCCCACGATACACGCAAGAATAGAGTAACAAGACGGGAAGAGCTAGGGAAAATGAAATTGAAAGAACTTTATTGCGACCAATTGGATCCGTTGTTGGCATCTGGGACCTTACAGAATTTATTGCTTCTTTTTATCACTGTAGCATTGCCTCCGTCCCCGCGGCATACGAGGAATGCTTTCGGATACCAGATTGTAAAACTTCTTGTAAACGATGTCGACCATTTGAATTCAGAAAATTACACATAGTGCATTTATTTTAATACTTACCGATTTCTCGTTAATGTATATAGATTCTATTCAGTACTTGGAACAGCCAAAGCATCCAAGAAGTCAATGTCCACCGCATTCGATATGAATCCCAAGCTGGTCTTCCCTGCAACAATCGAAACCCATTCAGAAACAGTGCAATCTCCATATTCAATGAAAATCAAAAGAAAGATCATCCGATCCCGAACTTTTACCTGGCGCGTTCGTCTTTGTCCAGCTGTCCAACGTTGTAAAACCACCGAAAATTTTTCTCGACGTTCGTGTTTAAACTTCCGCGTTTCTTGGACTTGACTGAACCTCCCCGGGAGCCATTCGTCTCGTCCGTCCGATCGGGAAACTCCGAGGTCGACCTCGAGGCTACGGGAGTGGCCAAGGTAACGTTTCGCGAGGTTACAATGTATTTCCAAAATTCGTTGTTCGCCGGCGGTTGCCTCGAAATCGAAGGCTTCCTTATCTTATTACCACGGACCGTGGAGTTCGAGGGATTCCACGGAGTCTCCTCGAAAACTTGGAAAACGCCGTTCGTCCGACGACTCGAGTGCTCGGTGGGGAAACTTTTGATCGAGCCACCGACATCGTTCCCAGAAATTCTATTCGTATAAATGTGACTCTTTTCGGTCGTACTTTTTACATCGGACATCTCCGTGCTACTTATATTTGCAAATTCAGGGAAGTTAGAGTCGGTGCCATCGCGATATTGCGCTACGGGGATCTTCGGTTCTTCGTCTATGACAGTCGTGTTCTTTTGCTCCTCAGAAGTCTCAAAACTCACAGAAACGTTGGGTATGGGAGAATCGCCTCTGCCAGGCATTTTCTTTGCCATTTTAGCCGTTGTTGCATGGACCTCACTGGTAAAATTAATTCCTCCCTTTTCTGTTGTTAATCCTTGATAATTAGCAGAAGTCAAGCTAGAAGTATCAAAGCTCCCGTTATTTAAAATACTGGTTTCTAACGTCGAGACTGTAATCGAATCAAACAAATTATCTAAACCGCTAACGTTCTTGGAAGCGTTTACGATCTGTTCTACAATGGTTGAAGGAAACGTCGTTTCAATGCCAACAGGTGAAGACGCGATGGTAGTCGAAGAACCGTTGCGAATTCTAACAAAAAAGTCGCGTTCGCCGTCTTCTCCGGTTACATACAGACTCGTGAATGCAGTTCCTTCGATTTTGGTCGCGTCAATGAATTCCTCGGTACCAAGGACAGTGGTTGGACTAAAACTTCCAGGAATTCCAGGCGTTTTCTTTGAATGCAAGTTGGGTTTCTCGGTGCTCTTCTTCGAATGATCACTGCTAGGTATTTCGCGCGTCGTTGAGGCGTTGATACTATTAAAACAGTACAATTATTTGAGGCACAACGTATAAGAAAACATCTGTACGAAGTACATGTGCCTTGTAATTCAGGGCTGTGTCGTTGAAAAGTACGAGAAATGGTTTCTTTGTTCAAGTTTGAAAAGGTAGAATAAAATTCATGCAACAAATGGTTAAATTCAATGCTTGAAAATTTATATCTTTCATTCAACGACACAGCACAAGTCCAGTTGCACTTCCCTGATACAAACCTGGTAGTTCGAGAGACGTTTTCCGTGAAATCGAAGCGTTCCTCGATTTGGAAGTAAGCGATCGCCAAGATTCTGAAAAGACGACTCAGTTTTTCCTTTAGAATCGACTCCTGGGGTTGCGCCCTTTGCAGAAGCATCAGCCTCGCCCAGTCAGACTTGAGGGCGCCGAAGGGCAACGTCGTGACCGGACACTGGAACCCGCCAATCATCATAGCGATTGTCGGCACGTTCTCGAGATTCAACTTCGACAAATAGTCCTCGAGCACGTCGATATCGAAGTCCTTACAGTCCTCTGCGATCGCAGAATAGCTTCCTTCTGCGAGGAAACACTTGGTATTTATTTGTTTTGTTTTCTATTTTCGTTAGCTGTTTATAATACTGTGTACAATGTAAAATGGCACTTACTGCAAAAGAACGGGAGAAGCAAGGTTAACGAAAAGAGATGCACGCGTCGAAGCACCTTTCGCGACATGATTGCTGCGCTGACTGAGACCGTCTAGATTCTATTTCGTTGGAATCGGCACATTTCTAAACGCGAATTTCCGCGACACGTGACCAGTTCGAACGGGAACTCGGCGCTCTAATATAAGTGTGAAGTCTGATTTCTGGGCCATTTTTAACATAAAATGTGTGCAAAATAAAGAGTTTTAGTTTGAATACACTAATGTACACACTTGGAGAAATTAATCTGTTATAAGATATAAAACGAAAGATAAAGCATGTGTTCTTAGATCGTTGATGCAGCCTTCTATTCTTCTACGACATGCAAGAATCGATTGCGGCCAATCCGCGAAGTAAT
The DNA here is from genome assembly GCF_026225885.1 of Hylaeus anthracinus. Classification (NCBI taxonomy): domain Eukaryota; kingdom Metazoa; phylum Arthropoda; class Insecta; order Hymenoptera; family Colletidae; genus Hylaeus; species Hylaeus anthracinus. The sequence continues at coordinate 12,496,470 of NW_026535284.1, forward strand.
AGGTCATCGAGTAGTGTTCCATTGTTATCTTTATCTTTATTATCATCATCATGATCATCGTTAATATTAATATGAATATTCTTTATCATTATTGTTATCATTATCAGCATCATCATCATCATCATCATAATCATCATCATCATCATCACCAGCATCATCGTTTATTACTATTATTACTATTATAATATTTTGCTCCACAAATATACTCGCGCGCCTTATCTATTTATATAGGTGTCTAAATTTGTATCCTTTGTTTATTTGTTGGTTGTTTTGTTTGTTCGAAACCCTGAGACTACGATTCTACCGTCACGGCGAATCGATTGAACATACACGAAGAATATGGTCGTTAAAGTCGTGCGGTGACACACACAACCCCTCGAACCGACGCGTTTCGTGTCAGACTCGTAAAAATATTTCTCTTTCCGGCTCTCTTTCCTTAATCGCGCGACGCACACAAGACAACAATGAACCTAGTGCTCGCAGCATTCGCAACGAACAACGATTAATGAGTAACGGAAAAGACGAGTGATCCATCGATAAACGAAAAATCACACAGCAGTAACGACATACACGGTGCTTCGAAAGTGTTGTTCAACCCTCTATCGCACGAATTTCACTTTACACGTTGAAACAGAAATTATTCCGTTATTTATACACAATGCGATAGAGGGTTAACGTACACCTGTTAGTTCTTAGGCCTCTGCGAAACGTTTCATACCGAAATGACGCAGGCAAACGCAACGTCTCGAGAAAAGAAAGAAGAACAGAGTGGTTCACGAATCTCGACGGCACGCGCGGATAGAATACGCGGATAAATGTTTAAAGGGTGCGGATCCGATGCATCCGACAACGCGTATATCACAGCTGCATAGAAAAAGCCTATTTACTTGGCTGGCGAACAGAAGAAATTGTACAATCGACGAGTTCACGAATGAAACGTGCGTACCAAAGCATTCTTAAAACATCACACTTGATAAACTACAACAAACGTTAACACACAAATTGGCGGAACGGGTGGCTCGTGACGCCACCAAACGTTTCTCGCAACAACGTCCGTCCAACGGAGTTTCCCATGATCGATTCTTCAGGAACCTTACATGTATCGCAGAACAGAAAAATGACACCATTAAAGCGAACGAAAAGGACGAAACAGTAAAAGCTGAGAAGGGACGCCTGACAGTGTTGGGCGGTAATTACTCGTCAAATTTAGACCTATATTCAAATCAGTACTAATAGCTTTGGTACAGGGATTAATAATACATAATGTGTTCCGTTCTGGATTCGCTGGTTTCATTAGCGAGGCTTAACTAGATGGCTCTGCCTTAGCCGCTATTAATCATTTCAACAATCTATCAGCTTATCGTGTACTAACAAACTATCTAGTAGTTGCGGACTGTTCAACAAACGATTGATAAGAATTACTGATGAGCTCGACTAGTAAATCCAGGGCGAAACTCGTTCGTATTATTCTTAATATAACGAAGACCACTAAAGAGATCTTGTCGTTGACCATCATTACGATAACTCGGTAATTATATCTACAAATCGTGGATTACACGTTTCGCCCAACACTGGTTTGACAGAAACAAAAACGCGCAGTGATATAACAGCCGGTCGCGTTTCTCGCATATTCCCGCTCGTGTTCGTCGCTTCATCTAATTTCGCAATGAGTGACGAGCGTTCATGCCGCGCTCAATCTTGTAAGATACTGATTGGAGGAAGGACACGTAAAGCGTCACACTGTGAACTATTTTGCATTGTATATTTAAATGCAGCAGGATTAAATAAAGTTTTTCGAACCGGTAGGAGAACGAAGACGCAATGCGGAAACAAAGGAAACTCAAAAAAGGGACGGTGTCGCGAGAGAAACAATGCAATCGCCTGTATCCTGATATTATTGCACTCTAAAACGTTACATGAGAATCCCGCGTATCGAGATCGCAAGGTTCCGAACCGATCCGATCGATCGCAGGCCAAACATTTGAACAGTAGCCGAACATCTCAACGTTATTACAATAAAATATTCATTCCCAACGATTCTCATTAAATAATTTTTTCTTTCCGTTCGATAACCACTAATTTACCGCGAAATAACAATAGGGCAGATCCAAAGAATCGGCGAGAACCTTGCCGCAGATCCTGTCGCGCGTTGGTAAACAGCAAATAATAACTTCACCTGTTTCGTTACGAACACGCGTCTCCTCCTTTGAAAAACTGAACTTTCACTTTGCACGTGATTAGTCGTTCCTGTACGATATTTCATCAATTCATTAATTTTTGTACGCTTAGAGGAAAAGCGTTATTATGCGCAAGCTCCGTGCACAGATCTCGTTAACAATAATAACTAGATAATAAAGATCCCTGAATACATATAATATAGCAATATAATATAAGGAAACGGTTTTCCGTTGCAGATTATCGTTGAATGGTTAGTTAAAGGTTAGTGATTTACTTCGAATCTCTTAACCTTCTGTGGTCCCAGATCGAGATGTCGCTAGTTAAACTGCTGGGAGCGTCCCGATTTGGGATCGCGGAAGATTAATTAAAAATATGAAATAAAAAAGTCACTTTCACGGTATAAATAGAAAGAAAAACCATTCAGTTTCAGAAAAGTAAAAGAAGGTCCGATTATTCGCGCTGAGAAACACAAAGAGTCGAGTAAACGTTACGAGGATGAAGCGGTTACGGAGAATAGAAATGCATTAGGTACCTCTGCTACCGCATCGCAAAGGAGAGAAGTAGACGTACCCGAAACCATAGACCAATTCCTAAGTCAAAAGCTGTCCGTGCCAAACGTAGGCGGAGTGAAGAAGCAAAAAAAAATGCCTACTTCCTTCGTAGTTGATTTAGTACACCATAAATTATATTCTCCAGTTAACAATTAATATATTTTCCTACGTTCTCTGTGTGGCACGCGCGAATAACAGTTTTCCGCGATCATTTCAACAATCGATTAAATTTTTCTTCAGCTCTCTCTCTCTCCTAAGACCCTGGCAACCTGGCCAGAGGTACGTTCCCGAAACTATTCTCTTCTGTATTATCTCGTACAAAAAAAAAAAACAACGCAAAAACAGCATGGCCTTAAATCGAGAACGATCCAGCCATTCTTTCGTTTTCCCTTATTCGCCGGCCAGCTAGCTGTTGGTTCGTATGATTGGTTCGATTTGTACAACGGCGCATACTAAATTCATTTCGCTCAACTAGAACTATGGATGTTCAATGCAGTACACACATCGATTTACATTTATAGCGGTCGGTTACGACGGTTCGATAGTATTAAAACGTGCAGTTACCTCTACATATAAAATGACGTACCCTTTTCATCGACACTATTAAAAATAGAGTTCGCGTCTTTCTTCTAATCTCGTATTGACTGACTCAGTTATTTCTTTTCCCTCGGAGAAAAGACGTAACTAAAATATCTGCAGCTACGTATGTAATTTTGATTAAACTGGTGTGGTCATTTGGTAACACGATGATAACTATATAACGTCAAACACCCACAGTTAGTTACATTTTGCATTTGATTTCTACGATCACCGATGTCGGCGTCGGTGTCGGTGTCTCGCACGATCGGTACCGATCAATACAACGTAAATGAAAACGTTTTTATTTTATTTGTTTATTTGGTAGGTTCCTCTATCTTTGTCGACAGATTTTTCATATACTATCCTAAAACGAGGGCTCCGGGATTAAAGCGTCTCGCTTCTTGTACTAGGTACCCTATCCTGAAATAACATCGTTTTGTTTTTTCTCTGTACCTGTAAATGGGGTACTCGAAAAGGAAAGTTTGGTTACTTCGACAAAAGTGTGTGCCTGCTATCCTAAAATTATTTCGCGTGTTTCGACGACTGCTGGAATCACTGGCCAAAGCTTCACGCTTCAACACTTTCGCTTAGTGAAAAATAAAGCCCATTTTGTTCGTGAGTCTTTTTCTTAAAGAAAAATAATAAAACTGCACAGTGTCCCTCCTCTTTTTTTACGTCTCACTATCACGCACTGTCTGTCCGCTCACACTCCCAAGGGGACGCGACGAAACGTGCCCTAACCTCACTGCCAGAGTGTTGTAAGTGTAAACGTTGATGATTCGTCGGCGAGCGATCAGACGCTTCTATGGAGTCCTTTAATACACATTTTTCTTTGAATCGAGTTCGAGTCGGCGCTTCATCGGTAGTGAGCAGCTTCTAACATTTCTACGAACAGCTTGTTCATAGGTACCTTCCCCGTTCGATAGACACTAGACCAAAATCTTCTAACAATTCCGTCGACCTGCCTGAGACCGGGCAACACTAGGAACATGTTTTGAGTGGCGCGAAGCGCTTGTCCTGGTCTTACTGCGGCCACACAATCTGAGAGGGCGTACAGTATAGTATCTCGGAAACGATAGAGGGCCTGTGGTTCGTCCCACCTCGCGTCGCTGTTTGCCAATATTAACGCTTTCAACATGTAATATTCCTCCCTGGTCAAGCCCAATCGTTGCAGCCTCTCAACGATCTGAATACACTGCCCAAACAAAAATGTTATGTAGCCTGGAACGAAATTACTGAAACTAACTGTACGGAAGTTGAACATTGGACTCACATGCGTGTACAGCTCTGTACAGTGGCATTCGCGGGCGAGTCGTTCGTCAAGCGTGAAATCTTGGGCAAACCTTAATCTACCATTGTTTGGCATACTTCTCCACGCGAGGCTGAACGTTAATATCTCGGCCCACGTGCTTTGCAGAAGTCGCATCTGGTCGTTCAGAGCTAGAGTGCTGAATCCAGGGATCTGCTTTGCCCAACCTTGGGACAAACGACACTGGTCAGATTGACTCCCGATATATAAATACTAATGATTGATACATGCATGAACTAATTGGATTACCGATTATTCCAACCAATTCCCGATCGTATAGGTCCGACAACTGACCAAGTATTCTTTGATCCGTGTCGAGAGTGTGGAAGAGATTAGACACTTGCAACATGTCGGGTTCACAGGCGGCCAGAGCTTCCAGCATTTTATTATCTATCGATAGATAAAACCGTTTACCGTTTGAATTTCACTGCATTTCAATGCAGCGTCAAAAAACGCGTTAAACCGAATGATTTCGTGCCATGACGTAAAGTTACTAAGAAATCGAGATTCGAGGATCGTATAACCCTTTTGCTACAACGAAACTGACCGAAAAGCGCTACTGTTGCGCAGGAGGACAACCCATATTTCGCAACCCTTACCCCCCTACGCAATTCATCACCTCTACCCGAGCTAGAACAGCGGTATTTAATTATTTAAAGGTCGTGAATTCCTGAAGATAGCCACAGATTATAAAATAGTCAAATACTACTCAGCGTCAAAAATCGAATTATTTGATTACGAAACTGATACTATAGATGGACTTTGCATTGCAACAACGGAAAATTTATCAATGACTCGCAGACGACCACTACAATAACCTTTCATAGCGAAAGGTTTAAATGAATTGAAAGAAGCCGATAGCTTACTTATGATTTCGTTAGAACCTCCTGGTCCTACGTTTGCTAGAAACATAGAAAACATTAAAATTTAATCGTACGTATCATCATGTGCCTCACGCCGGTTCTATATGTCACAGTGAAGGTGAACTGTACACTGTGAACGTAGACTATTACAAGTGAATATACACCTTTAATGAAATGATCAGTAAATGAGGAATTCACACTCGCTAGTTATAGCGGAAGCACTTTCATTATTGAATGAGAACTGATAACATTGCAATACACATTCACCGATTACTTTAACGAAGCCGTACGTTTATTAGCAATAACTTACATTAGGTGTACCGTTCACTTTTACGATAACATATATACCGTTGCGTTCGGATGATAAACGAGTATTTATGAATGCGATATTTAAGAATCACCTTCCAACGGGGCTGCCTTTAAAGGTGTATAGGGATCGGTGGATCTTCTATATTTTTGTCTGCCACCTCGAACACGATCCAATCGAACCCCCTCCTTCAGCATGCCCTGGCGGAGGCATTTCTGAAACCTGCACGCCTGGCAAGCTTTTCTCCTGCGTTTGTTTATTTCACACTCGCCATTCGCTGGACACGTGTACTCGATATTACCTGTAAAATTACTGGCTATTTTATCGTAATATACGCGGTCCTCATCCAGGTAGCACCAGCGTCAGTTTCACGAATAACCGAATTAATAGAAGTACATACTTGTCGATATTAGTGCCTGATTAGAGCACAAAACCAAAATCAGAAAAATGGACTTAGTAACGTTAACGGTAAGAGGGAAAAGACACGGCAAGATGTTAATAATAGATGAGTCAAAGCGTTCAACAAAAATTACAATCAATGCGGTGGTGCTACCTGGAAAACGCTGATGGAACGGTATTTGCAAGCGCGGAGGAGCTCCCCTTACCTTGTATCGTTCTTTTGAAAAAAGCTTTGCACGCTTCGCAAGACGCGACTCCATAATGAAATCCGCTCGCCACGTCCCCGCACACGAGGCAAAGCCTTCGAGGTATCATGTCCTCCTCCTTCACGCCTCCCTAAATTAACAAACATTGATTGATTTTGTGAGAAATGATCGTTAAACAAGCACCGTTTAAAGTTTCGTTCAAACGTTTCGACTAATTGAATTCCTAGTCCTCCTCACTATTGTCATAAGACTGTCTCATTTATGCATAATGAGATACTTTGTACGCTGCACAAACAACAACACCTGCACTGTCCACGTGATAGAACTATGATTGAAAACAAAAACGACTTGGTGTATCTGAGAACTCTGACGATGCACGTATATGCATTGTACCGAGTTAAAATATTATTTCAGTGAAGAGGACGAACAATACAGTTGGTCAAAGTTCGTAAAATAGAATTTTACGTTTCTTAACTACCTCTGGTGTTCCCAAGGGCTGCGTCGTGGAGGAACAGTGATGCATCTCAGGGCTGCCAGGGCTACCTTCACCTCCGCCGTAATCAGTCTGCATTTCCACCTTGCCGCAGATCACCTGCAACAAGCAACAATCGTTTAAGATTTGTTCCATGGCGAGGACGCGGTTCGGCTTACTTTAAGCTCGTTATACATATCCAACTTGTTTCGTCAATCGTAAAAACTACACGTCCGAAATACCTCTTGATGCTGAAGAGTCGTGGTCGGTGAACAGACTTGATAGTTTTGCGTGGGCGTGGTGGGATTCTCGATTTCTTGCTTGATGTTCGCCATGGTTCTGTTGTTCCCGATCATGATTTCGGTGCCGGCACCGGACATCATACAAACCTACAACAATCAAAAGAGCAACATATGTTAGTCCAGACGGACACAAACATCGTACGAAAGGAAAAGTCTGGATTCGCATTCGTTTTCTTGCTATTAATTCTCGAAGAAGACATTATTTTGGAGCAATTTCCACTCCCCTTAAACCAGCTGTTCGCCGAGTCACGAAAATCCCAGAGAGACAGTCTGCCTTGCAGTCGTCTGCACTTTTATTCTCCGCTATTTTTAAGCGCGACCAACACCACAAGCATTTTTAGAATTGACTTCAGAAAATACACGGCGGTGATTCTCGGAATAGGAACCCAAACGTTACACGTATAAACGTGAAAATGCCTTTTACTCTTATTCAAGAAAGCGTTTAAAACTTTGAGTAATTTACAGAGGCTTCCCTTGGCTCTAATTAATTCAGCAGTGGGAAATATGAAGGCCACCATTTGAATCAAAATATTTACTCTGTCAAGCTTATTTTATTTTATTTTATTGTTATAAAGGTCAAATTGAGCTGCTCGAAATTTCGATCTGGAGGTGATCGATGGAAGAGGCAAGGAGAAGGATAGGACCGCGAGTCGAGGTGCGATTCCAGCCAAGAAACGTCCTTAGACGAACGGTAGGTAGGGCGACGGAGAACAAAAGTAACGGTGAAAGGATTGCGTAAGCCTGTTCTTCCTCTCTCGTCCTCCTTCGCCTCTTTCCTCTCGGTGTCGTATATTAAATGCACACAGAAAGAGGAAGAGGGGAAGAGGAAGGAGTGCAGAGTATCTGGTTAGCCTTGAACCTGACTTTTCTGCGGGATGCAGTTTGCGATCGTTTGCGAGCAATACGAATGGAGACGATGGAACGCGTCCCTCGAGAGAGATTTATGCGCCGCCCGGAGACAGACGATCTTTACTCGCGGCAGCGGAACTCTTATCGCACCGGTGGCGACCATTCTCAAAACGATATCGTCAAGCGTTTAATTTTAATTCACGGTGAATAGCGATGCAGCCATTCACGGAGGGGGAATAATAACGAAAGCTGGCTCCCGAAGCGGCGAACCTCGCGCGTTATCGATTTTATTAGACTTTGCGTCGCGTCGCGCCTCATGTCTCGACGCGTTAATGCTCTCCCAGGAAAAAAAGAGTTCTGCAGACCATACTCGATACGAACTTTTTATTTCTTCCGTGGGCAGCAGTACGTACATGTATCGAAGGTATTTCTTCCACGACCTAAAAGCAAACTGTTTGATTCTATTATCATGGCAAATGTAAATATTGCAAATACCAACTACGAACTTTATAAAAGAACGTTGTTTGAAACCTTACGATAAAACGAAACTAGGCCGTATTTGTACTGACCAATTACCCTGTTTAAATCCACACAACTGTACAGTTTCGTTAACTTGTCAAAACGACCGCATCGAAAGTATTATCGATCGACCTTACTGCATTATAAACGATGTACTGTAGGTGTCTCAAACACTTCCTGTCTGATCACGTGATAGTTTCAATCAGTTCGAGTATGTTTCACGTGTCGATACCCAAATAGTCCTCGTACCTAAATGTATCTTAAATAATAAATACTGCGAATCCCTGAACGATAAAGTCAGGACTTCGACTCAATTTATACGGATACTGATCGGTTAAATAAATTCCTAACGCGATTTCCCTAATTGGTATCTCATGTCGCAATTGCAATTCGTGAGTTTTCCGTGCTGCCCACTATCGAATTGACGTGGAAATTCCATTTCAAGTGTATCTACAGGCTCTCTGTTTATGCGCATCGCCTTGGTAATCCATACAACGTACGGAAACTTGTTTGACCTTCGTTTTCGTAACGTAATCTTCGACTTCAATTCATTGGAACAACCAATGGCGAGATTATTTCACGCGTTCGCATAAATAACTGCCATGCGCGAATAATTAGTAATAATATACGAGCGTATTCTTATCAACGTTACTTTTTTCTTTAAACTGCGCAGAATCGAGCAGCCATGAAGTAATGTTGATCAGATTCATGAAACGTATGCATCGCGACAGCGTCTGGGAGATATTTTGACCTACAGATCGTTGCAGAAAATTCAGCGTTATTTAAAATATTTTTAGAAAAATAAATATTCATTTTTTGGAATCATGCAAGGTGATGTAACACTTTAGGCGACCTCAGCTGCCGTAGGGCAGATGGAAAGAAGGAAGAACCATCGCGAAGAGGCTACAAAAAAAGAATAAAATAGGGAAAAAGCACGAACTGTCGAAGAACATCTGGTTAACCTCGAACTTGACTAGCCGTGCGAATTGCTTCGCGCGTGCGTCTCTCACGTTCGGATTAATGAAATAAAAACCAACGGCAACGTGGGCGCAGAGTCGGTCTGACGATGTAACAGCCGCCAGAGAATAACGATAAAGGTCTCCGCGCGTATCTCTCTCTCTCTCTCTCACTCTTTTTATTTGTACAGTTTGGTAGTCACAGAATGAATAAAAAGGGTGAGAGGGCGATACGCGGGGAAAAGACGAGCATTGTTCGCATAAAAGAAAGAAAGAAATGCTCAAAGAACAGAAGATTGCGCAAGCCAAGAGTTTGCATTCGCAGACACTCGTTTTTCCCGCCTTCGGTCCGACCCCGACCCGCCCGTTCGATTAAGCGGTTACCGAAACCCAGACGGAAGGAACGAGCGAAGAATGGAAAAAGAAAGAGAAACGTATCGCGCGCTGCTATCTGGCTAGCCTTGAACTTGACTTTTCTGCGAGGGAGAGAGACGGAGAAGCGGCCGCGTTCGCGAAGGCCGCAAAGCGCGCCAACACACAATTTTAGCCGTCGCCGAACTCCGACGGAAACAGCCGACTGTGAGCGACCTTGAATCCCACCATCTGACTGTTATCTCACTCTAATTCTCTCTATCTCTCTTCTTATCACCATTATCCCTCCCCCTTGCCAACGCCGCAGACTCCGTAACTCTCTTTATCCATCTTCTTTCCCCTCTTTATTCATCTCCCTCCGTTTCAGCTTCCTCGTGTTTGGTTGCTTCACACCGTGTCACGCAAGTATGCCATTTTACAAATCCAGCGTTCCTAAAAAAAGCTCCCATAAAGATATTATTCTGATTCCTACGATAATGGGTTTGGTGTTCATTTTTGACTAACTGACGTCATATCCAAATAGGGTATCTGTACGAAACTGTCAGAGAATATGAAAACCACATACAGAACTTATATAAAATATACTTCATAGAGAGAAATCCGCAGTCTGGTTATTAATGTAGCGAGGCAAGATTGTTAAAATAGCACACTGTGTGTCAATCTGCCTGCCACGGATTCTGACAACCTGGACAGCTAACCGTAGTGTGAATCCTGAAGGCGGAATCGGGTTGAAAAAGAGTCCGTTTCGTTCTCCTTTAACCGCAATGTTATTACAGGGGAACTATTCGATTACGCGACGGTCTTGATCGTTGAATCGTTGAATCCTTAAAACCCGCATGCCTTGAAACTCGCGCGAAATCGTTGGCTGTATTATTTCGCTTCGCGCGAGCGATCTCTGAACGTAATTCAACGGCAAATCAAGGCCACCGGCTGTTTCGTTTCGAATAAGGTTTTCGTGGTACACATACATAGTTTCTCGCTCGTGCTCGCGCGCGTAACCGAAAAAATCGTGCCCACGATCGAGCGTCCGTTTTTAGAGGAGGCCGTGACCCAAATATCGATTGCACTAACAATTTTAGTTCTATCGCGATAACGTGGCTTAATTACGATCGAAGTATGTACATATGTCTCCTCATAACGATTTTCATTTATTATTCAAGCAATGTTCGACGCCCGCTCCGACACGAGCAACCCCAGCCCAGCTAGAGGTGGTTGCCAAAATTGCACCAATTAAGCTGTCTTATCTTGCGTTTCCTATTCGGTACCAATTTATATGCAAACTAATACTTGAAATTGGTTGTTATAATCGTTTCACTACTGAGTAGAAAGAAATCAAATGTGTTTAAAATTGACGTTAAGAGATAGATAGCGGAAATTATATTCTATCGGGTCAATCACATGCGAAGAGACTAACGGAACCCAATCAAAGGTCCTATATAATGAATCATCTAACATTTTTCGCGTTGTACCACCTGGGTACAACCCTAATTGAGAAAGGAAGCATGCAACGGACAAGTGTGCACTATGCCTCGGTCTTTAATCCATTCTTGAACACTTGAAACAAGAAAATTGAATAGCTATTGAGGAGAAGAGAAAAGAAATGATTTCTTGGGATCTAAACACATTTACTGTCAAATTTCTCAACGAAATCGCTCAACATATGGTACAACTGAATTGGTTTCACTCCTCTCACTCTGCGTGTTTAAAAGGAATGGGAACCGTGTCCTTGAGAAAAATGTTCCTTTCGCTGGGACACTTCCTTCTGCTACTATTTTTTCACCAGACATAACGTAGACGTTTGGCATTCCAATCTTCGATGACTCACCCTGTACATTTAACCTAAACAATTTCAAAACAATCTCCTACGTTTTCGACTAGGTCGGAGAAAGTCTACAATTTCTAACGAATAAACAATGGATCGAAAGTTGTTTATCTTTTATTCATTATTCGAAATTCGTGATTGACTACTTAACTCGCCTCTGACGCCAATCCGATAAATAGAGATACAAGAAACGATAATGCAATTCTTATGTGGCGGAAGCCTGTAAGCCCCCCTCTATCCGCTGACGGTTCTTCATTCGTGTCGGAGACGCACCATGTAATATCGAAATTTTCAAGGTGCGCGCGCAAGTCTCGCCCAACCTCTTTTTAAACAGGTCGATTATGTAAGCAAGAAAGAAACCTGGTCGGCGGAGGCGAGATGAAGAAAAAGAAACAATCCCTCATGCTGCTGCTTTATTCTAATTTGAGGCTCGTCGATCGCGAGTCCTTGCTATAAATTAGAGCATCTCGCTGTGTCATCGATGAGAAAGGGGTGTTCAACGTAAGTCTAGAAATTCTTTTCCCACTTAAGCAGTTAACAGACAAAACGTAACCGCCTGGCTACATATAAGTAGCCACGCGCAGTTTTCGCAACAAGTTTATCGCCGTGACCCTGAATTATTACAATGATCGAGAAGTGGCAACATTACACGTCCACGCGTAGGCGGTTACAGAATTAGAAGTTCAGAGAACGAATCGATTCCTCCCGAGGATGAAGACCCTGGGTCGCGGTCAAGGCAAGAGAGCTTCGGTAACAACTGTGCTCTCCGTTTTCGTGGCGAGTTTATCCAATAAAAGAAAGCGCAATAACGAGTCGACATAATAATGTCGCGACTATCACCCGGCTAATTTGAGAACGGCGTTCTTTCACTACTAACGTCTCGAGTATCCTGTACGTTCGCCAATGGCATTTGAAATTACTTCTTTTTCTCGCTCGTCATCTTTGGGCTCGGATCCTTGGGTACTAACATTAATAATCCTTCTGCAGAATCGACTCGAGGATCTCTGGCGCCTAGACAACTAAAAAAATATATATTAGTATTGGATACTTTTACTTTTCATTTTTTAGGCAAAGTAAAAATTTTATAATAACTTCGTCATTGGGGTTAAAGAATTAAACTGCAATTATCAATGGTACCAATGGACGCAGGAGTTCGAGATATCAAAATTGTTGCGTTGAACCAATCGAACAGTGTCGTGTGATACATGAGAACAAGGAGATGCTAAGTAATCAAGTAGCTTCTATGCTTATTCATTTTTTCGTGTCAAAAATCACGCACGTAAGAGATTATGGCTCGTTTCGCACATTGTCCAAGGTTAGGGCTGGCCCGGCACTCCAATGACGTCACCTACGTATTTCGTAGCCGCAAACTTGCATCCCCTCCACCAGAGAGTTCCGAAAGCCGATGATTACCAGACGCGTTCCTCGCAAAAGCAGACAACACACCGACGTAATCGTACGTCGGGCACGTTAGGCTAACGATAGGCGTCCCATCGGGTCACTAGATATAAAATTAAAGGAATACTCTGACTAGGAACGGAATTGATTCAAGTACTACTTGGTTATTCCGATTCAACAAAATTTGACTACAAACTTTAGGCATGGCGTCACTAGAGGACATGCGCAGACAAATATGGCGCGCAATTTTACAGGTTATGGAGATACGAAAACAAAATTACTCGATCACTTCCAAATCAACCCCCCCCCCCCTTATACCAAAATATGCAATAGACTCACTAAATGCTGGATTCCACTCTAACGAAAAACAGCAATTCGAGTGGCGCCTAAAATAACTCGTACGAAAAATGGCGTTCGTTGCAAAAATAAATCCATCTTCGCCAACGAATGGGAATCCATAAAGACTCAAGTGTCCTTCAACTCGAAACGATTCGAAAGCTTCTCTAACTCAAGGTAAAAGAGCCAAGGGTCCGAAAATATCGTGTGACGCATCCAGGCGACGAATATTTTTTTTATAAGCTTTCCAAAGGTCGGTCTCTCCTCCACCGACTCTCCCCGTTTGGAATCCACCATCTTATTTCCACTGCAAACTGACAACAAGCTGTCTCTCCTAGTATCTGGATCCTTTCAGTTTTACGTGCTTCGTACGAACTAGTTTTCGAAGTTTCACGCGATTATCGTTCCGTAAGAGCAACCGATAACGTCGGGCAATTCCCAAAAAATCGTTTTATCGATGCTGACACGTATAGAGTTCAAGAACGCGTCGGTATGGTGTCGCTACACGCGTCCACCGAAAGGCTAAGTAAAATCAGAGCTAACGAGAACGAGATTCCACGTTCCTCTGTGTCTTAAGCACGTGGAATTGCGTAAGACCGGTATCGCGTGGGTGTAGGTGCGTATGAAACTAGTTAATACGTCCAAACGGTTATACGATGTCTCTGCATACAAGTCACAAAACGCACAAGTACACATGAACACTATTAATAACGAAAAATTGATGGAAGACAGTCTAATCTAAAGTAACGAGATCGACCCCTACAGTACTAACGTGAAACTACTGATCTCTCGATTATCGAAACTATCGTAAACTCCCAATTAACGCCCCTTCCGTAAACGGCAAAAACTATAAAAGAAAGATGGGTGACATTTTCCACTCGGTAAACGTAGCTGTCTTTATTATCGATAAAGAAGCTGCTAAGTCCTTCAACGGATTGGAGGAAACATATACATTACTTACTTAACATTCCGACCCTAATTGCGAATCCTTCTCAAAAAACATATTAATTAGATAACACATAAACGGATCTAATTAAAAGTTCGATAACGATCAAAATAATTTCGTCCCTGAACAGTCTGACGTAAAATTGTTATTTTATCCGTTATCATTAAAACCTGGACATATGTCGACGTGTGCAAAAATTAATTATCGCGAAATAATCCGAAGTATTACAAACGAAACACAGATAATCGTCGGGACTCTATATTTCGAGTACAATTAATTGACGTCAAGAACGGCGTCATATTTGATTACCTATGGAGTGTTAACGATAAAGTACATTTCGTGTAAGTATCCACTAAAATCACCTAGAAACATCAGATAATTAAACGAAACGAAAAGAAACATTTGGTGGAACGTTCCAGGCTCGAGTCGTCCGCCCGAGCGTTTCAGCACCATCAAAACAAACAATTTTTTTTCGCTTTCGACGTTCGATGTATACGTCGTGCGAGCAAAATATCTCTCAACCTCTACTACATACCTTAACGGTTGCGAAATTTACTTCTAAACTTTACAAACTTATGGATATAGGGAAATAGAAATACAGTTCCAAAATCGAATTCATCGGCAACGCGAAAAGCCGGCAGGCTTGGAAAAACGATCGGCGAGCCACGGGAGATAAATTACCTAACGTGCACGCCGTAACGTAATAACCGAGTTGTCGCTAAAGTTGACTGACGGTACGCGACGAAGATAATACGTGTTCGTTTACCATCGGGAAATAAGGGAACTCAAACACAAAATCATCAGAGTTCAGCAAAGCGGTCGAAACACAACATTCCATCGAAGGTCATCGCGAGTTGTGGCGAGAGAAATGTGCCTCGTATTCCGTACACAAATACTGACTCAGTCAGTGAATTTTCGATCCAATTTGCGTTCGTTTCGAAAACGATCGATATTCGTCTCGATATTCGATCA
The DNA here is from genome assembly GCF_026225885.1 of Hylaeus anthracinus. NCBI lineage: Eukaryota > Metazoa > Arthropoda > Insecta > Hymenoptera > Colletidae > Hylaeus > Hylaeus anthracinus. The sequence continues at coordinate 12,511,806 of NW_026535284.1, forward strand.
AGAGAAATTAACAACGGAAGCAGACATGTGGAACGCGCGCGCAGCACGTAAACAAAGCCACGAGATCGAACGGAGAACAAGAGAGAGGTTAGGTGACGACGACACTTACCACATCGTACATCCAGGAATCCATGGCATCTGTCGGAGGCTTCGACAATGGCACTGGAGATCCTACGGTGTTGATCGTTGCACTTTATCACGGGGAAAAGCGTAAACGATCGCGGCACGGAGAATCTAATCATTTACGAAGTACGCGGAGATAGAGACACGCGCGCGGTCACGCGTATGTGCATACTACCCCCTACCACGACGTTCACGGCCCGACGAGCCGTACGCGACTGACGGCCGATACAGAGGATACGACAATACTCGGAACCAGCCGATCCTAACACCGGGCGCCACGAATCCGCGAAACGCACTTTTACTACGCTAATTACCTTATCTATATAAACTAAATTGATACTCGTAGAATTTTCACGTGATATCGGCTTACAAGGGACGTCTGCTGGCTTCAAAATTCTATTTCTTACTTTAAACATATTGCAGAACTTCGAAAACCATGAAACTTTGATTTAACTGAAATTATACATCTGTATTGTATTTTGGAGCCCAGGGCAAAAGGCTCTAAATTTGCCTGGTAGTGAAAGGTTAGTTCTATTTGAAGTTATGTGGATTTAAAACGGACCCACTGTATGCTTAACTTTTTCCGTACGACGAGATGCACCTTTATTTGACCAATCGTTGAAACGGGACTCGCAGAAGATTATTTTATTAGTTCCAGTAACGGTAAAGATTGTTCTAAACTTGCTGTTCTAAATGAAGAAAATCGACGAAATATGTATTCTATTCATAGACCACCAACGGGGATCGCTAAAAACTCTCACTCTGAAATATTCAGAGGAATCGTTGCATTTTTCAGAGTCTTCGAGTTAGATTCGCCTGTATCAACGATCAAATCGACGACCATTCGAATCTGACGATGCTGTCGCTACATACGAGCATGAAGGAAGTATCGTTGCGAATATTGTCATGGTCATAATTAATCGGTCGTTAACTCATGATTCTCGAACCTCCTACTCGAGATATATATTCGAATACTCGAAAAACGGATCCATTAGGTAGCTTCCCTTCAACTAATACGACTAACAAGTTACTCAAGCACATGACTGCAATTAGCCAACGTCTATGGGGTCCTATGGATGGAGAGGAATTGCGTGCACGTACGACGCAATTGAATTTTCAAAGGGGAGTAGATCGATGGAGCTACAATTCTCTCTCTTTACCCCCATGCTTGGATACGGTGGTCCTGTTCTCGACACCGAGATGGTACGCTACTGGCGTTATGCGTGCTACGTGTATATGCACGACGATGAGGGTGAGTGGGTGGGAGATGGGGGCGGTGGCTGTGACGGCAGAGCGGCGGTGGTAGCACTGGAGGCGGCGGCGGCGGCTCGTCAGCCGACGGAGGAGGAGAAAGGTGGCCAGTGGCCTTGAACTTGGCTGCCGCCGTTTTTGTGCACAGCCGTCGCCCGCCGAAAACAGCCCACCAGCGTAGGCTACAGAGTTTTCTGTTGACACACCGCAACACCACCTCCCCGAACTTGACCTAGCATTGAACACCGTTTTCAACCAGTCTGTCTTCTCCTGGATCTCGCCTAACTTCGCTTTCGATCAACAAAATTCTATATTAGACCCGGACCAATCTATTTTATTCATTTAATGCAAAAAGCTCCGAGAAACATAATATCAATTATATTTATGAATTCCAAACGCAAGTATGAACCGTCTGAAACGTAAACTTCGTATCTACGTTGAGTTTCATATCCAATCATAAATCATTCCCTCACATTTATTGTCCGCCGACTGTTTTCGAACAGATTATCTGCAACGAGAACCATTATGCAACATCGTGTCGCATATTTTCGATGTTTCCTGATACACTCGATAAGGAAGACAAGTGTGGTAATCGAGGGAAGAATTTGCGTAAGATATCGAGACTGCACGTAGCGAGCTCTCGACAAACTTGTCGATACTAGTCCAGATGAAACATATTGCGTGCAATCGCGAACGCATCTCCTTTGGCATAGTTCTTAACAGGAATAAACTTCTAAAGAATTTTTATTTCTTACTCTGAATAAACAGTAGCGTTTGCTTTGAGGATAGAAATACTTATAAATAAATTACTATGTATTGGTTTCATTAGTCATCTATTATTCCAATAAAAGTTTCTCCATTTCTAGTTTCTAACAAAAGAGACGCGCTCTAAAAAAAAATATCAAAACCTGTGCCAATGGAAGCAGCCGGTAAAGGTATAGCCAGGGTTGAGGTAGGTAGACTACGAACTAACCGGATCGATATGGCACTCTCGCTTTCTGGTGTTCTCGTTTCATCTATCTGTGTCGCGTTTCTGATGCAGTGCACAAAATTAAGCCATCTTCTACCAATCTATCCGTTTTCCAAACTATGATCCACCGAAAACAAGTGTATTCCTACGGTAAGAAAAATGAAATCGTAACATCGTACAAAATGTGTACGAAAATGAAAATGGAAAATGGTAACTATCTTCAAAATAAAAAGTAATTAGAAGAACACCCGCTGTAACGAGTATTGTTTACATTTGAAACCATCAAGGGTCTAACCTAAACATATCGTCTGGCACAACAATATCATCGTTGAATGTCGAAAACAAAGTCACTGCCAATCTATGTAAATATATTTATTTTGATTTATTTATAAACCATCCCAATTTTTTCGTCAAAAATTGAAGCACTTTGTACATACCGGACACTCGTTCAATGTTGCTAATCATTCTCAAAAAATCAATTGATTTTCCACGCGATACACGGTGAAAATTTAATTCTTCTATATGCAAACGGGCGCGTGCTACGCGAAAAATAAAACGATCTATCGGAAATATTTAGGAAATCGTAATTTTGTTTTTCATTAACTCAGCTTTATCGATTGTTACCTTCCAAAATGGAAAGACGATCTGTCGGTAACAAAGAAATTTGTAATCTCATCGGTCGGTACAAATATTTAAAATAATAACATACCATTTCAATTTTAATAAAATAAAAGGAATCTCGCGAATTCTTAGACAAAACCATTAATGTTATTCATTGATAGAAATTATATTCATTGATATCTGTCATGCAGTGATTCAATGCATTAGCCTACTGTGAACAAGAGTACGTGTGTTTGCATTGAATATTCAAAGGCTATTTAGCACAATTATAGAATTACATAAAAGGATGAAACCTGTTACATGTAAATCTTGATCTTTTAGAAAATCTTATTTCAGCGTGTTTCAATAATAAGTAAACATACGTTTTGAATTTAATATGTAACCTAACTGTTGTTAAAAATACAAAGTATATACACTTAATAGCGGAATTAATTTGCACTCTGTATGTATACAAGTTATAGACAATATCATACCATTGGAGCTATTGGTGTATCGATTTACAGACTATGAGATACGCGTAGCTTGAGAAAAGCCACGAAATCTCGTTTATCGTCACTCGCTGGATTTCATAACTCGCCTTTTTTTTTTTTTTTTGGATGAAAAAAAACCAAGGCCACAACAGCCTTGTTGTGAAACTCCCGTGTAGTTGATTTTGAAATCGAAAAACAAAATCGAAAGGAAAACCGATGGATTCGCGATTTGGATGGAACATGGAGCGATCGATGACAAAAGGAAATTAACAGACGAAACACGAAATACAAAGTAACAGCAAAAAATACAATGTACACAGCAAGACGTAAACGAATTTGTAACAAAGATGGCGGAAGGAAATTTGGCAGATCGTTGGTGCCCTATTATTTTTGCCTTCTCTACGAAATAGCGCCAAGGGAGACATTAACGAACGTAGAAATAGATCCAAGAACTTACCTTGAGATCTGCGATCGTCCACGTATCTCCATCGATGCTTGGAGATTTTCAATCTCGAGAAAAATATTGTAGCAATGGCCGATTCCACAACTCACTACAAGCAGAAAACTCGACGGTTTCGATTGTTGTGCTCGTGGCGCCATCACACGAGTACGAGTACAGCAAGAATCATGACCCAAATGCGGTTGGTGCTGACCTCTATCAAGGAAATAACAAATTCTTAGTTTTCTTGCACTCCACAGATGTTATCGCAAAAAAAGAAGTTCAAAAAATCCAAGTCGCAGCGATCTAAATTTTTTTTTTTTTATTATGAACACACTGTCAATTCTTTGACAAACAACGCGAAAACACGTGCAAGACTGCATCTTAATTATTATCTTTGGCACTAGTGTTTAAAACAAAATACGCAGGAATGTAAAACACAAAGGAAGGTAAAAAATGTAAACAAAATCGAACTTAAACTTTCGCAATTTCACAGGATACATTTTTTGGATCCCATTTCCCGTTACTGGCTGGTCGTATGCACAACTTGGCATAGATATATTTCTGCAATCGTTCCGGATTTAAAACAAGACACTCGTTGACTATTTTGCAATAGTATCTAACATCGGAGGGTAAAATGATGATATGCGGTTGTTGTTCAAAACATGCATAATTTTGCCAAAGAGTAGTATCAAAGTTCAACCCTGAAAAAGGAGGGTACAAAGGATAGAACGTCGTTTGGGATAATACATGATCAGCTAAACGGCCGAGTCTGTCCATGCCGGGAGTATTCCTAAAAAAAAAAATTATTCGTTAGATTCGAACTGTTATCGTGTCGTCTATATATACCGTTAAACTTACGATATTTCTTGCTGTCCTAAATGTCTGAGAGTATCGACGGAAGTTATTCCTATTTGCAAACCTTCAACGTTTATTATACATGGGTCTGGCATGGAACATAGATTCGCGGTGTTTGATCCAATTTTGTTTGTATATATGGTGAATTCCGGCGTCGGATAAACGGGATCGTGATGTGCGTCTCGATTGGAAGATACTACTACGACCCGCGTAGATCTCCTAAAATTCGAAAAATCATTGTTAGTAAAAATCGTAGGAGCACATTAACGTCACGTTTAATAAGATATGTACCCTTGTAGACATTGCATGACCCTCGACAAAATTTTATCAAAAAACTCTTGAAAAGTATCTTTCAAGGTACACTTCTTAATCTCAGAGTGCGTATATTCTATAAAAGGACCAATCAAGATCAATATATTCGGCTCTTCATCTACGACGCGTTCCATGAGATCCCATAACGGCTGGTAGTTTAAATTGTCAGACGGTGTGAATGGACCAACCGCAACATACACTCTCAAATCTTTTAATAATTTTGGAGTAGCTGCTAGAGGTGCGTGGCCTTTTAGAAACAATTCCTTCGCAATTAGAACGTTTCCCGCGGTATTAATACCTTCCACCGCAACTATCTGTCCCGTAAAAACAGAATAGTGCTTGATTCCGCTGAGATCTAGTCGAATAATAGGCGCATTGTTGTCACCCTTACATTTTTTGCAACCTTCTAGCATAACCACCTTAGTACCAGTTGATTTATCGATCATGGTGGATATTCTGCCCCATGTTCTAAACGGTGTTTGGCTCACGGATATTACGTTTCTCACGTAACGCACGTTGGCCTCTGTGGGTCCCATTTCGTTCCAAATGTGGCACAGTCGCTCACCAAAACTTTCACAATTGCTGGCAAGAGCGGCCCCTTGTTTGGACAGCATTTCGTACATGTACACCACATCTTTGGGTACGTGAGGATTATCAGCCTTTGCGATCGATATATCATATTCGTTTTGTTTCTTCCAAATGTGTACATCTGGGCCAAAATTCAAAAGAACTTTGCCTCTAACGAGAGTACTTGGGGCACGATTAGGCACAATTCTGTAACAACAGTTGTGATATACTAACTGGAGTACTGGATGACATCTAAATGTATCAACTCGTTTCATACGATATTTCATTTCTAATCTGATTTGTCCGTATGCACACTTGTGAATTTTGTAGTTCTATCGATTTCTCACACAGTAGAACCTCGTTACTTGCGTGTTGATAATTAGAAACGAGTGAAAGTGAAATTGAAACATTACACAAGAGCTTAAACAAGGATTATTTGAAAGAGGAGGAAAATTTACATCGAAAAGTCCGAGAGTCATTTTTCATGAGAAAAACGTGGAAAGCTGCTAAGCGTGAAGGAATGGAAAGGTTTTGACAAACCTTCCACTGTGGATTAAAACAAACTCCAGAGTTACCTCGATAATTGCATGAATGGTCAACCCCGTTTCTATGCAACTATCGAGATTCTACTGTCCTTCCATTAAACAGTCTGCTTACGTTTTTGAACTATAAGTTGATGGCGAAAACGTTTGATCCACCGCTCGTATTTTAGTATCGTTTCCGGTTTCCGTTGTCGGACTTCTCGCTCTTTTAACATGCTTGGAAAAAGAAAAAAAAAACGACACAAGATAAATCATATCGATGCATATATTAATAAAACGTGTTTCGATGAAATTAAATATCGAAAAAAATAAATATAAATTACATTTGTGGTGATTGGTAAGTGCACTGATTCCGAGAGAGACACAGACAACCGTAGACGAGTATGTATCTAGTCACGAAACGAAAGAAAACGTGCACCACATTCATACTCGTCTATGGAATCATCTGTTTCGCGTCGCGCTGAGTCTTATGTAAATAAACAATTTTCCAGTGTGCAAACTTTTGTTCAACTCTTCGTAATCAGCAATGAAGCCATGATGTTTGATCCCAAACGTGCTTAATGAGTGTGGATCTAGTCACAACTTGATCATCTGTGCACTAGACCTTCACTCATTTGGCAAATTCAGAGAACGTTTTGTATCACCCTATTTCTTCTCGCTCCTCCTTTGTTCTCCTGTTTAATCTCTACGCTTCGAACTTCAGTTATAAATTATTTCTAAGCGATCTCAAATAAACGCAATAAACGCAGAAAAGATTTCGAATTAGCAACGCCTACAATGCTGGAATATAAATAGTTACGGTGGCTCGCGTTCAGAAGTTCAACGCAACAAGAAGGGTTAACTGTTGTTAACCTGACCGTTCTTCCCGCTTGCGTTATTACGCATTATTTCAATCGAGTTCGAGCTATTTCTTGTAGTTTGCGTTCGATACTATCGCATTAAATTAAAACCGGCCTTTCTTCGACGAGTTTCCACGTACATATCAAATTCCTTTGAGTACATTGTGGCCCTGCGTTAACGTCGATACGATACAATGACAATCGTAAAAATGTTCGTTGTTCTGTTATTGCATTGCGGCGAGTAGCTTGGAAATTGCAGAACAATTGTAAAGAAACGCCTTTGCGACCTCTACTATGTTTAGGCTCAGTGAATCAAGATAATTCTGTATACAAAATGTTTACGTTATCAATAGAGGAAGTTTTTAAACAAGAATAGTATAAAAATTGTACTCGACTTACTTAAAATAGTAAGTTATGCAACCCGTGTGGCGATAATTTGAAGGCGTGCTACAAAATTACAAAGAAAATTAGTTGACAGTTTACATTTTTGTAACGTGTCTTCAAGTTATCACCTTGCATGTTACTTAACTTATTATTTTACCCGTAAAAAAAAAAAACCCCTTACTAAGTTGTTTCGTATTTCTTTGAAGCATGTCGATTGGACAACAAAAAAAAAAAACTGTTAATTGCACTCACAGAAGCGTACGTTACATAAGTAATACTAGTACTTCGGTCGAATGTTCCAAGACGCGAACGTTGGGGAATAATTCATTCGAACGATACTTGCTGTACCAGATCATGTAAAACTTTGGGTCGATCACCGAGAGCTATGTTCCCTTTCCCCCTCCCGTTGAGTAACACACCAAGCCGAGGAGACTATTTCTCCTTCTATCCCTCTCTCCGTGAACTAGCCGCCCCTGGCAATCTTTCGCCCCACTGTTCACAAAGATACCGTGGGAAATAACGCGAAGCTTTTACTAGATACAGTTGTAACCAGCCACGGAAATAATCCGTTGGGATTCGAGTCGTTTTCGAGCGCGAGTATAGATTTTCTTCTTCTCCGAATCGACGCCACGAATTTCACGCATACCGTGTGGTAAGAAAGAACGACAAGGATCAAGAAATTACAAGAAAATGAAAGAGGAAGGAGATGGGACTGTCGATTGTTGGTCAATTATATTTAATTGGTAGATTCGAACAGCTCCCTAAGGAAACGATCTTTCCAAGCACGAGCTGTTCGAGAAAACCATGGTTAACTTAAGCCTGGGTCAATAATCGTGCCATCGAATGTTGTAATTAAAAAAAGAAAGGTTCAAAACTCAATCAAAGACCTCGTGAACCAAGATTTAATAGTAAAATACTTTTCTGCTTAGGAATTCCAAACATTATTCCAGTTACACCGAACGTGTGCAAGAATATATGTGCTAAACAAAGGAAAATAGACCTTAATGCAAACAAAATATAGAATTATTAACGATAATGTACACGGCCTTAAAAGAATCGTATCGCGTATAAATGCTGGCGCGCGCGAGCGCAAATACAGTCACATGCGTACGCGTGTACTAATATACGCGTGTGTACGAGTAAAATACCACCAGTGCGAAATTAATACGTAGTACAGAGAAATAAATAATCGAATCGAAGAGAATCGTGCAGTACCTTACAATTATAGGGTAGCCAAAGGGACCGCCTTTGCACGAAAGACCTTGAGAAAATATCGAAAGAAGCATGCGACATAGTCGAAGCAACAGGTTGTAGCGACGCGACGCTCAGCTCAACGAAACGGTCGACGACATTCACGCGCGCGCGCTCGCATTCACGCACACACAAATACGGAATCTTCTTTCTCCCTCCTTTACGCACACGATACTATTCTGCTCTGCCACACGCACACACGCATGCATGTGCACGAAAGATAACACAAGGTTATTCGTAAATTTCGCCGAAACGTTGAAGATGAAACGAGCAACACGATCGCAGGAACGGAGTAAAACGAACCGAAACCTTACTCGAAACGTAGTACAGATCGCGGTTTTACGAGTGCTCGATCCGACACGATCTCTCGCACGATAAACGTACAACTACATTTCAATCGTAACTATTCGATGCAACGAAAAAAGACGAAAGGAATCGAAACGCGAACAATAGTGGCAGCGGTAACAGCCAGTAGCAATAGCAACAGGTCGTTGCGACGCGAGGCGCTACACGATTGGCGGAATGACTTTCGAGTATGAAATTCACTCAAACCGAATTCCATGATGGCCGACGCTCCGCGGTCAACCGTTTTAACGTGCGATGCACCACATCGTACACTTCCTCCCGTTGTAATATACCTCGCGTACGAACCATTTCGCTACGGTCACAACAGCAAAATAACACAATTCCGAGCCGACGCGAACGAAACGAAAAAATCCACAACGAACCGGCAAAACACTGTACGATACACTCTGAATCCGCGTGACGCGCTGACAGACAGTCGGTGGCGTCGTCGATTCGACGCCATAGAGATGCTCGGTTCGCACCCGGCAATCGTTTCGAAAATACAAACGATATGTTCGTTACGCGAGACGAAATATTTAATTCACGAACGAACGAGTCGATTATATGGAAGATAACTCGAAAACAAGAACGCTATAACGCGAAAGGAACAACGCTTAGTTCAAGGAAACTGTGAGAGCACGCGCACGCGCGCATCAGGATGATAATGGAGTCTGGGTCCTTGAAAACTGAAATCGTACCCTTTGAAGAAATCTGGTCAGCTCTCTTAGATGGAAGGAGAACCCCTCCCTTCACGATTCTGAGGAGGCAAGCTGTCCTTTTTCCACCAATAGGAATGAATCTGACTATCCCCCTCCACGGAACAGTGTCCTTTGTGGGAGACGGTTGAGAAAGGGGGAGGGGATAATGGCGGCAATCTACCTGGACGATTTTTGTGGCGGGAATTACGGTGCCTCTGCGAGATCGTACAACAACGCTTCTCTTCGGGATAAGAAACCACCTGCCGGGGAATCGCGTCGAAAATTTCACCCGTACCGTAAACATTCGACGTCTGTAGCAACGCTTGGCGATGTATAGTACAATATTTTGCTTCCTGCTACATGCTGTACATCTACCGATACTCTAACAGTACAAATCCATTGAAATTTATCATGTTTGTGACAGAAAAAATGTATTTCCCACAGAAAAAAAAGGAGGATGAATGAGAAGAGTAACAGAGCTATAAATCACGGTAGAATTAGTACGAATGTAATGAAAAACACGATCAAGTTCACTTTGCAATACATAATTTAGGCTTCGAACAAAAACTGTTAAAAAATATTTTGTTCTGCTTCGAAACTGAATAAATTATCTGAAGAATTATATATATTTATTTATATAATTGTATAAATTTTTATCAGAAAATAATCAAAATATTCATTGTACTACTTGTGCGATTTTATTATAAGGAAACCTGAATATTTTACGAAGAATTAGATCTACAGGTAGATATCTTACGTCATTGCTACTATAGACTATAGATCGACCATAAAGAATGTAAGACAGTGTTGCCAAAGCGACGTAAATATGATTGCAATGCCAAGGTTGAGGTTTCACATAAAACGTATCCTTGTTTCGTCGATACGATACATGTATTGGTATTGGTTATAAAACTAATAACAATTCGTAATTTCTATCGTTAATAATCGTTGAAAATTGCTACGTTGTTTTCAAAAAAATCTTCTAAAACTACGTCTTTTTTTTATTACAGATGTTAAGAAATCCAGTCTATATATGAAATGTAGCAATTAAAATGGTTCATATTTTGTATTATAATTTGAAACGTAATTTCGAAGATAAAGAAATACTTCGACTAAGCGAAAACCTTGCGTTCCTTGCAAAACTAACGACGTACGATAAAGATAGATTGCGAATTTATAAAATAAAAACAAGTCTACGAACAAATTACGTCATAAATAATCATTTTAGTTGTACTACTCGTAAAGAACAAGCAGTTTCATAAATCTGGCAACAATGCAGAAGGCCATTACATGGGTGGAGACCTTTTCCTTTAGAAAGAGAGAATAAGGGGAACGAGCATCTTTTGAAATCATCAAAATAGTCTACTCGAATTTTAACAATGTGTATACATAGATGAGAAATATAAAATTTTAGTATCAATTCTATTAAAAAAATATGTTAAACAAAATAAAATGTAAAATATCATCATGTCCAAATGTTTCTTGTAATAAATATATTATAGAATAGAAATATGATAAATTCAATGAAATGCGATTTTGCTATAATTAATGTATGGTAGGGCAATATAAAAGCAGGATACAAAGAATAATTTGTGACCAAAATAAAATTTACCTTCAACAAAGAAGATGGTCCAGTGTTGTATATGTCCAAAACATTATTACTGTTGTAATAATGTGCAACAAATATATGTAAGGATAATATTTAGATATAATAAAAAATAGAATATTCTTGTACTTGAAATTAATTCTAGCATGTCAAAGGATACGTGATTTCTTGGTCAGTCTGTATATCCACTTCTATATTAGATATTGCATGTGAAACAGTTTCAATAGAACTCTCTTGACCTTTTTTAAGTTCTTCTTCTTCTAACTTATTAAGATCATCTAGCGTTGGACTAATATTTATAGAATGTGAAACAGTGTACGAAACCCATAATTCTACAAATGTTTCTTCGTCAATGTTATAAGCATGACAAAGCTGAACACCTAATTGAAAATATTTTGTTTATAGATTAACCGAATGAAAAACACAATACCATATAAGTATAATATTCAAATGATACACGTAATAGAATAATTAATTTTTTAGGATAAGGTTATAAAAAATAGTTATGTGTCCTTAATACCTTTCAATAAATACTGTATTCTTTAAAATATACGCAACACTAAAAAGAATATCATTCAGTACGAAATATAGCGAATACGTATCATATCGTGAAAACTTACTTTGACTTGTAACGAAGTGTACTCGACAATAACAGTCAATTAATTTATTCATATAAAAAGCTAAGCTGTTAATATTTTAACACTATGAATAATAGATTTAATAATTGACTTACATCTATCAATGACAGATTTGTCTGGAACATCACAACCTAAATCACAGAGACACGAAATTAACGACTCTTCCGACACCATTTTGCTCGGTAAACTACATTCTTCAGGTTTTTCCCGCCAATTTGACCAATGCAGCCATGCGCGGTATTGCGAATGTATAAACCGTGCAATATGTTCTATAGGTTATGCTAAATTTTATGAGGAAAAATTTAATGTAAAAAAATAAATGCAAATTAAACGCATATTTTATTTTATACAAAATTTTCAGTATTCCAGAATGTATTTAAAAAAAAAATAAATGATTTGCTTTGTACAGTATATTATATATATACGTTTATACATATATACATACACTATACATAGCATACATAATAAAAAAATTATATTACAATAAGTAGTTTTGCTGATGCTTAAATCAATTAATGATTTTCGAGTGTAAAATATTCTTTATCTTTCTCCCAAAGTTCAATAAGAGTTTTCGAAGTTTCTGGAGATGGGAACCTCTCCATCCAAGATTGAATTACTCCGGCAAAATTAGGTTCATAATTTTTCAATTGTACTCCATTTTCACCTGCTCCAAGAAAAGCTAAATTAGTATAACTGGAAAACTTCATAATAAACAGAAATAACGATTTAAATACGAACCATTAACAAATGTGTTTGATTGTACAAATATTTTACGAGGTTCTTTAAAAGCTAAAACTATATCTCTCCAACGTGTCCATGGTTGTGGTCCTGTCTCAGGTACTTCGCTGTACTTTTCATACATTTCCTTGGCTGCCTCAATGTCTCCTGTACTTTTATAAACTTGTAACTTAGTTAAGAATTTCCTGATTGCATTTTTTCCAACTGTCAGAATCTTAGACCTGTCTACAGTTAATAATAAATTTTTTCCTGCCTCAGTTTCAGTAACAGTAACAAAGCCATCACCAGCTTCCATACAAACTCTAAGTAAGACATATCTTGCTTGGGAGTGAGCTTGTAACCATTTTTTAGTAGATGGCTGATAAAATTCTAAAGCTTTTGCACAACCATTCCATAACAGAGACAACCAGTTTACATATATTATGTCGTCTGCTTTGGAACCTTCGTGTCCAAATATCTGTAGTATATCTTTTTCTAAAGACAAATAGAGTCCAACTGCTTCTGCTCTACATTCTTCATAAGAAGATCCCATTGCACCAAACTTCGAATCATATGTTTCACCAGGCAGATAAAATTTATTTATTACTTCCCCATTTAAAGGATTTTTCACTTTACCCTTCTCAAAGTTATAAGAATCAGGTCCTAATTGTCTCAATAATTTTCCTGTTCCATGACCAAGAAGTTCATGCAAACCAACTTGCACTTCGAAACTAGCAACTCTATAAGTATTCATTAGGGTTTGATCCTGTTCAGATAAAAACTGTATCACATCCAACTTCATATTTGCAGGAATTACATTGCCCAGAGAAACATTTTTAAATCCTTCAGATTGCCTAATTTCGTCGTAATTTGGAATATTTATACCTGCTGGAATACCAGATCCAGAGAATGTTAAAACATCTAAAGAAGTAAAATCAGGTCTTAGGAATTCATCCTTTTCAAACTCTTCTCCCCAAGGAAGTTTTGGTATAAATTTTTCTGCATTACTCACTAGTGTAGCAAATTTTGCAGACATTTCCTTATTTACCATTGCTACAAACCCTTCAAATTCTCCTCTCTGGCCAGCAGGATCTCTATAATTCTCAATAAAACCAATGTAAGTTTCTATCACTGGCCCTTTATCTGTGATCCAGAAACGAGAACCATCTTTATGAGCTTGTAATGACCCTGTTGTAAAGTGCTCTATATATTTATTCAACATATTTTTCTCAATTTCATTTGCAGCATATTCTTTTGCCTTCTGCAAGTTATCAACAACTGGAACCAACAGCTTGCTATAATCTCCTCTCACAATTTTAAATTTAGCCTTTTTGAAGATCTCTTCAGGCAATGTAACACTAGGATCAGTATCAGTTTTTACAGAAGCTAATCTAATTTCATATGTATCCATATTTTTTCCAGTTTCATCTACTGTTTTAAAACACCTTGCATTATAAGATTCTAATCCCTTTTCTTGCATAAATTCATTAACTAAGTCAGCATCTTTGTCTGTACAATTGGCAGAGAAGTAAGTTGTAACACCCTTATCACCGAGTCCCAAAGATTTCAACTTTCCTTTTATCGAATACATTACATCTTTAATTTTATTCCAAATATCTTCAATATTCTTAGAATTATCTTTGTAAGCCTTTGAAACTTTTAATATTGCCTCAAGCTTTTCTTTAGGCAAATTAGGAATTATTTTACTATCCCCAAAAGACTTATAATTACCAGCATTTGCAAAAATTCCACAAGTATATACTAAGAAAGCCTACAAATATTTGTTTGGATGAAAAAACACATGAATACTATAAACAAAAACAATAATAAAGTTTAGCATTGTTTACTTACTGTAAATTCATCTTCACTGACACCTGCATTTAATGCAGATTTCTTCAACTCATCTATTGTTTCAGATATAAAAACGTTGTGTAAAAGTGCAAATATTAATGGAGATTCAGGAGAAGTTTGTATAAACACAATAAGACCACCGTTCCATGCAGCTTTACTTAAATAATGTGCATATAATTTTTCTTTTGTTGTTAGAGCATTAAATGCAGGTTCGCAATCTAAAGAAGTTATCGATTGCTTGTTTGGCAAAATAAATAAGGAAGTATCTTCACTCATTTTTGTGGACAAATGCCTTACACTGGAATGCAAAATCGTAATTTACAAGTTAATGTATTTGTTACATATAATATAAACTCTTGTATAAATCGTTGTACAAATGCGAATGAATGTACTATTTTCGAATAAATGATTTACAAAACGTGTTTGAGGTTAAGGCGTTTTGCAAGAAACGTCAGCAATAAGTGAGATTAATCTCTATAAACCATGTACATATATGTGTGTGTATCTATTTGTATAGTTGCACAGATGCATACAGTAAATAACCTACCAAAACTCAAAATTTTGTTTTAAATGTTTAATTCTTCTATTTGCCACCAAAATTGGTTGAATAGTCTTTCCCTTAAAATAAATATCAACTGAAAATGGCCGTAAAAAGTTCTGGAATACCTTTTTAGGAACGACTCTTTGCCGGCAAAAAGTCCTCGCGTGTAAGTTAAACATTGTAATTTAGAGCAAGAGAAGATAACTATAATTTGATAGTCAAACACACATACAACTATTTATAATTAGTGAGAGAGATCTCTTCTTGGATACATACGCATATCTCTATTCTAAATAGAACCAGTATTTGATAAAATGTGAGATAACAGTTAAAGACCAGCATTTCTTATATAATTTATTTGTTAAAGTAAAGAAAAAATTTTAATTTTACCGTTATGTATACGAAATGAACGAAGCAGAATCCGTTTCTGACTTTTTAATTCTTCCTTCGAATAATGTTCGTTAGTGCGCTTTATATACCTTTCTTATCTTTATCGATTTTTATCACGCAGATATTTAGTACTCACTTGGTTTAAAATTATCGTGCTTTTAAACAAAAATTTATAACGAGATTTTTTAAATATTTTATTGTTTACAATGTACATGTATTACATAAAATAGCCATTATTTATTATCCAATCTTTGTATGTACAACATTACCATGTTATTTTTTTCCTTTTCCCTTGTTTTATTTTATTTTATTAACTTTTACTTATATGGTATGCAGAGACTAACCAAATCTGTAATTACTTATCAATATTTTTTGTGTGATAAATCAACTTACATGTCCTTGAGGCTTAATGTATAAATAGAAAAGAAGTGACAGTTGAAAGCGCTTTCTTACGAATACAAATATTTATAAAAGATGAAAATAATACTATTCTTTAACATCCCCAATACCATCTGCATTTATAGCAAACATTGCTTCACTCTCAGGCAAACAAGGTGAATCATAAATTTTACATATTCTAGTTTCCCCCCTGCCTTTACGCAAATACAGTCTTGTAGTACTGGCATGTGCTATAATATTACCACCAATTGGCTTTTTCTGATCTCCACCAAACATACTTGCTGCACCATCAACCTGTGCAACAACTTGGTTTGTTATAACAACTGCAACACCATGCTCATCAGCTATTCTCAGCAACATTCTAAGGAATCTGGCTAAATGCATTTGTCTAGCAGATAATTCTCCTCTTCCAGAATAGTCAGTACGGTATAGGCCAGTTGCACTATCCACTATCAGTAATGCATATCTAGACTCTGTCATCATAGCACTAGCCTGAATTAATAACTGTGTTTGGTGATCTGTATTGTAAGCTCTGGCACAAGCTACATTGTCTAAAACATTATCCCCTGCCACATTATACCTTCCTGCAACAGCTATTAATCTTTCAGGTCTAAAAGTTCCTTCTGTATCTATATAAAGACATTTCCCTTCTGCACCACCCATATCTATGGGTAATTGACAATTGACTGCAAGTGTATGACACAACTGAGTTTTACCTGACCTGAATTCCCCAAAAATTTCTGTAATAGAACCTGTCTCTATACCACCCCCTAACAATCTATCCAATTCAGCGGAACCAGTTGTTACAAAAACAATATGTGATCTAGTTTGATGAATTTCAGTAGCACTTTTAAAACCCATCACAACCAATTTTGAAGCTTCTTGCAAAATTTTATCTGCCTTGGCTTCACTAATACCTTTGATGTTAATCAAATGCTTTTTGGGAGCATAAGCTACAGCTTCTACAGTATAGTAACCAGCTTCCTCTAATTTTTTTACGTCTCCTGCTGTGATTCCATTTCTCTGAAAAACAGACATATTCATTCAATTGTTTGCGAATAAACTAAACGAGGAATAACCAAAAGATGTAAAAATCGACTTACTTCGAGAGTTTTTATTAATTTTGCTTGAGGATTATAGTCCTCAAATTCTTCCTCAACCGGAAGGGTGGCTGTCGTAGCTGTGGCTGACATTTTTCGATATTACTTAGAAGCTTTTAAATGAAAGATTATATCTGCAATAAAAGGAAAACACAGATTCGAAGGCAGGGTTAACGTTGCGTCAAAATGTTATGACACCGTTAACGGCGAAGCATCTCCCAATCACATTATTAGTATTAATCAAACTTTACAAATGCATGTTTTCATTGCTCTTACAAGATACTATATAAAGTTAAGTTGCATTGTTTGTTTGAATTTAAAAAGTATCTGACAACAGAGGTGTTTTGCACGTGAGTCGGCGCAACAAAATGTACTATTTATACAAAGGCTTGTAGATGAGTTCGTACATCCAATCACATTCGACCATTCCGTATTCTACCAATTAAAATAAATAGTATATAAGTTATACACGCTACTATACAGAAAAAAATATATAAAGGTATCAAATAGGAATACAAATATAGTTAAAACACAAATAGTGGCGATAGAGTAAGAAAATGTACATTAGACCTAGTTACATTTTTGAGCTAAAATACAACAGACCAATGAGATATTTCGCAAATCACATGATTCTAGTATCAAATAAAAATGGCGCAAACTTGCTTCTTGCAGCGCCATCGGTGGGAAAACGCCCAAGTTTGTAGTGAAAATAGTTCTTATTGTTCTTGTTAGATGACGCCACTAACTAATAAATCGATAATTATGGTATTTACAAATATAAAAGTATATGTATGTCTAAATAATATTTTCAAAGAGTATATTGTAGTGTTGTAAAGCAAAGAATCGTATTACTTATGCATTTATGAGTAAAAAAGAATAATTGATCAAACGTATCAGTGGCGCCATCTTACAAAAATGATGGGAACTATTTTCACTACAAACTTGGGTGTTTTCCCACCGATGGCGCCACTTAAAACCAGTATTAGTTTAGTATACTTTTATTTATTATTTTTATTTATTATTCTTGAATTGAGAAATGAAATTAGAACTGAAACAATGTACTTAAAACCAAGACAAAGTTTCATGCCAAAAATTTAACATTTACGTGTACAATTCGTGCACAAATTATAGAATAGGTATGTGTCACATTACATGTCTAATAAACAACTGTTATTTTGTATGTTTTCAATCCTCATATATTTAATTGTTCCCCTAATAATATAATGAAATAGACTGCGAGGATTGATGGTATCTGGAAAATTGTAATAAAAGCTAGCAAGGTAGATTCCAAGTCAATTCAAATACGAATAAAATAAGTTTGAATTCTTCGTTAAACTTCATTGGTAATTGCTGACGTTGTACGAACGATTAAATTAAAAAATTAGATTACGTATTTATCGACGATCAATATCGTACGTTTCTATCAAAGATGTCTCTTCGTTCGATAGACAGAGAAGAAAATGAAGGAAGAGAAAAAGGTCAGGAACGAAGGGTATTAGGTCGAGACAAGACGAATGCGATTCGTTGCGATATCCGACTGTCGAGATAATTACTTATCCCTCCCTAAAGTGTTCTCAGAAGGGGAGACGTTCTATGAATATCATATGTTTTTATGCGTGATTCTTCGTTGAAGCATCGTTGGATTAACAACAACAGCAGATATATCCTTGTTATGACAATGGCGACTTTTCGTAAGAAGCACCTTTGTTCGTCGAACGTAGCTGTAAGCGCCGTATTTTTCGATCTGGACAACACTCTCATCGAGACTAGGAAGGGCGACAATCAGACGTGTCGGAAGGTATGCTAATGTATTTGAAATAATATCGTGTATAGAAACGGTCAGTATTACTCATGTACCAGAAATATGTGCGTGTATGTTTCATCCTAGCGAATAAGCGAAAAACGAACCTTCGATTTAACGTCAGAGAAACCGCGAAAGGTCACACTCGTGTCGATAATAAGTCGTTTAATTAGTTCGTGTAGTACATGTATTTTGCTTGTTGTTTTTCTTCCATTATGGAGAATTCTCTAGGAATTACGTTCACTCTCTCTCACTTCCGTTTGTATATGAAGATCGCACGAAAATAGAAACCTCTGTGTAATACGAGCCGACTCCCAGATATAGAGCTTTCTCTCGAACGGTTATTTTCGACCGATCCTACTGGTACTGTCCAGACGCTCAACATAACGTAGAAAAAGCGTGCAAGCACGTTACTGAAGGTTTTCACGATCCCAAGATACCAGTCCGAGCGTACAAAAGATTGCGTACTACGCGTTATCGTGAAGAAAGGTTATGGCGGTCACTTACTGAAAACAGTATACGTTTCAAATATTTTTCTTTAAGCGAATTTCAGGGAAAATAGTGACGTAAATAATTTTCAGTGTTATTCTCTTTTTAACGTAAGAATCAGTGAGCCTTATTAACCAATAACCGATGACTTATATGTAAAAGGGAATCGCGAACGTCATTAACCTTACATTGGCAATAATCCATTGGGTTGTAATGTATACGCGTTTGTGGAATAACGTTCGTAGTGGTACAGCTTTATTTTTATCCCTCTAAGTGAGTGTGTCAAAGGGCAAGGCTAGTTCCAAAGGGGTTCATTCTGGGAGTACTGCCAGTTGGCTTTTGACTGTGTCATGTGAAAGATGCACTCTTCTGTGAAACCTTGTTGAATCCTTCGTAAATAATTGTCGACAAGCTTCATTCGAAAGATTGTTATCACGAAGTTTACAAAAACGTTCTGGGAACGTTAAAATAGTATTCGATTTTGTTGAAATTTTAACACAAAACCATAACAATGAGTATCCCAGAGGGTGTGAAGAAGTGTGTGGCAATTTTAAAGGCAGTAGAGCATGACTCTGAAAAATTTGCTGCATTGTTCATGGTTACAAAATTAGTGGACAGTAAGGATTGTACACCGGCAGTTAAAAAGATATTATTCGAAGCTATCGGCTCAAAGTTCCTAAAAAAGTTGTTGTCTTCTCAAACAGTTCCTGTGGATTGTCCCCCACAAGTGTATAAATCTGTAGCATTGTCTATACTTTCTGCCTTCTGTGGAGAACCAGAGTTAGCATCTCACTCTGATATGATTTCTTTTGTACCTGCATTACTTGACATTGTATCTCAAGTTGATGAAGATGCAGCTGATGATATGTTAATTATTGTTAGCGAAGCATATACATGTTTGCAAAATATTGCGCAATATCCACCAGGGCAGAAAGCTTTACTTGAACAGAAAGCAATTTCAAAAATGTGTGATATATATTCTGAAAAAAGTTTTCAAACCGATCAAGCT
Organism: Hylaeus anthracinus; assembly: GCF_026225885.1. Classification (NCBI taxonomy): domain Eukaryota; kingdom Metazoa; phylum Arthropoda; class Insecta; order Hymenoptera; family Colletidae; genus Hylaeus; species Hylaeus anthracinus. The sequence goes on from NW_026535284.1 coordinate 12,532,017, forward strand.
TTGAATATTTTAGTCATGTTAGTTGGAAGATTTGGTCCAGATGCTTGGGATGCAACAGATACTGCACCCTTTCATGCTATCATAAATAAAATTGCATTAGACTTTGAAACTGATCACACTGAAAGGAAATTTGAATTATGTACAATTTTGCAAGCTTTATTAATGTCGTGTAGGAGAGACACTGTTATTGAAACCTCTAAAGAGGAAACTTGGCCATCTAGCATTCATAAAGCTTTATTTGACATTCTTGGATCAAAAATAGGAAAAAGTCAACGTGATCCAGCATTGAAGCTTGCTTCTGTAATGATGGATCTGTTAGGGGCAGAATGGAGTTTGTCTGATAAAGAGAGACCTAAAGCATTTTTCTTACTTTTGATTCAACTGGCATCCATAGAAGTTAGGATGCAGTTGGAGGGAAAACAACTTAAAGGTATCATGGCAAATTCTGATTTAATTACATCCTGCTTTGTAATTCTCGAAATTTCTCTTACATACATCACCACTGATCAGTTAGATTTAGAAGAGAAAGAGAAACAGTCATTATATACAGCCTTGAAGGGAGCTTTTGCTGCAGTTATAGGTTTACTTACAGCAGTCTCTAAAATGAAAGATTTAACAGATATTAAAGAACGAGTATTTATCTGTGCAGTGATAAGAGTACTGGCAGCATGGCTTGCTCAAGAAACAAAAGCCATGCGTCCACAAGTTCATGCAGTTTTGCCATATATTCTGTCTGTAGCTAATGACACCTTCTATGCTTACCGAAACAGAAAATTAGCAGAAAAAGCTAAAACAAATGCTAAAGTCAAAAGTGAGGAAGGAACAACATCAGAAGAATCAGTTGTTCAGGATCCTTTAAGCGAAATTGATCTCTTGAGATTATTATTACCAGCTTTATGCTATTTAACAGTTGAAGAGGAAGCTAGAAAAATTTTACTTAAACATAAACAAGAAGAAGTCTTGTTTGAATGTTTGTCTTATCATTGGACAATTGTTCATTATGTAAAGCCACCAGTGCCAAGATCAGAGAGACTGAAAGCATTAAAAGAAGCAGAAAAAGGAGATGATTTAGAATTTCACGTTTCAGACGCGATGAAAGATTCAAGAACAGCCATGGTGTCTGTATGCAATGTTTTAATGAATGTCACTGTATTAGAGCCAAAATTGGTAGAAGAGTCGACAGTATTTGTTTCCTTATTGAAATTTATTTTCAATAATCTTCCAGAACTTAAACAAATTCCAGAAAATTTAGTGTTGCACGGTCATCTAGCAGTTTTGGGATTGTTGTTATTAAAACAACAAGCAAAACGTATTAAAAAAAATGATTTTTCTATATGTCGATATATTCAAGCTACTATAAGGTTTTTATGGGATGCATACATTATCGACGAGAGTAACGATCCAACCGAACTTGTTGTTTCTATGCCATATAAAGAAAGATGGATGGAAATTATGGAACTGTGGTTCCTTGGAATGCAAACAATGGCTGCAGTTTTGCAAGTAGTACCTTGGCTTTCTCAATTCACTTTGGAGTCAGGTTGGGCTGAAGAAATGGTTGAAACTCTTAAAAAAGTAAAAATAGGAAGTCTTCAGCCAAAAGAAAAATCTGCTTTTGAAGATCTATTATGTCATTTAGTTAAAGCAGATGAAAACATTGCTTCTGTTTTGAAAAAATGTGGAGTTTTAACTGTGTGCAGAAATCATCGTATGATGGAACTTGGAAAACAACTTTTTGGAGATTAACGCAACATGGAAAACATTTGTTACAATATTCTTTTAATGTTTAATGCCTAAACTGAACGAACGACAATTTATGTTCTTGTTGAAAAAACAAAATATAATTATGTACTTTATTCATCACACAATATTCTTTAGAATGCAGACTTGCATATAAGTACCTCTTGTAACATGAACTTGTTTTGTCAAAATAACATAGTCTAGTAGTGTGTTGTCTGCAATTTTGTGAAGCTGTCATAGTCCAAATATAAATTTATGTGGCAATCTTATCTGGAAATAGTTTTCTGGCAAGCAAAGGAATCAATGAATTTCTCAATGGACTATACATGTTGTAAAGCTTAAATGTTGAAGTACATTTCTGCTCAGAAGTATTTGATTGTTCTCTATATGTATATTTGATAAAAGAGTAAAAGATTAAATGTCATCTTTAAGATTTTTTTAATGTGTCTACATTCTGATAGTAAATGAAAATAAATTTTTATTGTAACAGACACATGATCAAATACTTTTGAACGGTAGTGGATATTTCAAATCAAAATATTTTTACATTTTATATATATTCATAGGCTACTAAAAATTTTTACAAGATAGACATATATTTACTATTGATGTAGTTTTAGAATGTATATACTTTAAAAAACGTTTATGTATAATGAATTGTTTTGTAAAATAACAAATGGTCTTATTAAATTGAATTGTTTTTTTAAAGTATTATCTCTTTTAAATTATTACCCATCTCGATATTAAACAATAAGAAAATTTCAGTAATTAAATTTGTTGAATCATATCAAAGTTATTTTGGATGTTACAAAAAACTTATGACATATGGACAAAAATAATAAATATAAATATTAACATCCAACAACTAAGGCTTTTAGGGTTGAAGTAATATAAGTTTGTTGTTGGCACAACTGATTTTGTTGTGATTACAGCAACGACCGCGGGTGCCACTTCGAGTGTCCACTAATCGGCTCGAGTATTTCAATGAATCAATGCATTTTCTAGGTAATCATCAAAATCTGAATTAAGTGACCTAAATTCCTAACTGATCGTTTGTGTCCTTTTCTCCCAAAACTTAGTTATATTATACAAATCATTAAAGTCCACATTCAGTACATGCTATTTCATCATTCTTTACATACATATTTCAGTTTCTAATGAAATTGATAAAACTAGATCATTGTTTTCAAACATTAAAATACATGATTATAATATTGTATTGAATGTGGAAATCAATTGCATTCTCCTTTAGTATGTACTCTGTATTCTGTTTATTATTTCTTGTGATATTACTTGACATGTTAAAACAGTATTTCTAATAGATTGTATTCTAAATTTATCTACAGTTGGCTGATGAATTAACACAAGAATATGGCATCCCTGAAGATGTATCTGTCAAGCTGACAGCAACATATTTGAAGCTCTTTAGAAAGTGTCCTGATAATGTGATTTATACTTTGGACGTTTGGCGTACAACTCTGTGGAGTAAAGCACTTGGAGAGAAATACTCATATCTAGCAAAAAGGATATACGAGCGATGGTTGTATTTACGATATTATTATTTGGCACTGTCGTCAGATGTAATTTCTATGATCAGACAGTTGAGGAAAAAATACCTCTTAGGCTTGATTACAAACGGCCCTTCCAATGCACAATGGGAAAAAATACGTAAACTTTCGCTCGAGCAATACTTCGATATCATCCTAGTATCTGGCGATTTACCATGGGAAAAACCACACAGAGAAATATTCAGAAGAGCATGTCGATTTTTAAATGTTAAGTCAGAGAAATGCATAATGGTTGGTGATAAACTCGAAACCGATATTCTAGGTACATTATTTTTTATTGTACTATACTTGTTTATTAAACAAACTGAATGCAATTAAAATAAAGCGAATATTTTATGTAGGAGGAATTGAAGCAGGTCTGGGAGGTACAGTTTGGATTCCGATCTCGGACAAGCCACATTTATTAGAGGAAGATCCACAACCAGATTTTACTATAAGTCATATAACAGATATATTAAATATTTTAAACAGAGGACCTGATGCACCAGAATTAGAAGATTCTTCTTCAAATGCATCCGACGGCAGCTGATGAGAAAACAAATTATTTTTTTTTATTTTTCATAAATTATCAGAGTTACTGGGAAATTTTTGCATACTAAACTTTCTTCATTTTATTTAAACTCGAAATATTTTCCTCGCAAGTAAGTACTGTTTATTATATAGCTTACTGCAATATGTAATTTGTGTTATTTGCTAAAAAATAATTCAGAGACATCTTCCAAAAATTTCTGATTACCATGGCACTAAATAGAAGAAGATGAAAGAATATTTAACTGTTTGTACTACGAGGTTTTTTTTTTTTTTTTTTAAGTATGTTTTCCCCGCGACTAAGAATTTCTATCTTAATTTTTACATCGTATACATGACACTTAAACTGCTTTTTTATTTTTCTTGAATTTTTTTGTAGTATTTTCTACTTAATTTACCATTTTAAAAGCAGCTACAACTTCACGAAAACTGAATATGTGAATGTACTATAAGTGAAAAAAATGCAACTTACGTACAAAGTGCACGAGCACGTTTGCACCTGTGTATTAATATGAAAAGTATATACTGTTAATGAAAGATAACCATTTTAGTTTTATATTCTATGTATACTTATGTGTAATGTATACATTATATATAATAGGCTCTGTACAATGTTACAAACTATATTGTAGGCATGTAAACATATGTTTAATATATAAATACTATATATTGTATAAACAGATCACATACATATTGTAATTACATGTGTACATCTAAAACATGTATTTTTTCACTACATATTTTATCTTTGTTGATAACGTAGTGTATAGGAATGAAACAGAACTGATATTGTAAAAATGATGGAAATACTTAAAGAGACACAACTAATAAAACGAACACGTTTTCCATTTAATATTTTTTAAATGTTCATTTTTTTGTATAATTAATTACTATGCAATTATTTGTTTTTTATGCTTGTACTTCTTTGTCTTCTAGTATCATGAGATCACTAGTTGTGGAACCTTTTTCTTGTTGCGAATCGCTTAACGTTTCTACACTGAGATCAATCCGATCACGTTCGCTGACTACATTGTCATCGTTTGATCCTCCTGGTCTCGTTCGCATCTAGAAGATATTTATCTCGATAATAGTGCAGAATTGTGAAAAAGATGTATCGTATTGGCCGCAAATTAAGTTATGTACCAAATCTACAGGAATTTCATCTTTGCTTATGGTAGAAAGTCTCTTATAAATCTGTTGAGCTTGTTCAGGATTAATGTTAGATTCTATCAATGACGAAAGAATATCTCTCTCTGTTATAATTAATTCCGGATTGGGATCGATTAATACAACCGATTTATTATTACTGTTCGATTTACGCTGACTCTCGGGTGCTTCGTAATTCTTTAGCTTTTCCATGATCTTATTTTCGTTCAGAACTTTTGGCGGGGTCGGTGATTGAAATGTCAAATTATTAAATTTTCGAGAGTGAACGAGATCTTTTAATTCCTCAGCATCCTGATCATCCGACATATTCAAAGCGTCTTTTAACTGATAAATTTCGTACATCATTTTATTCTGTTCAGAGGTAGGGAAACTATTATTCTTTCGTTTCTATTGAATAAATATAATTTAAATAATATTGAACTAAGTGTGATTCTGACCATACTTAGAAGTGTCTCATTTTTTTTTAAATGCTTCTGAAACACATCTTGCAATTGTTCGTCAGTATAAAGGCCATTTTGTATTATTTCGCAGGTAATGTCGTACACGAATTTCGCATATTTTGCTTCTTCCTCGTCTTTCATACACGTTTCCTGATTACACGTTGGATCCGTGTATTCTTTAGGAGTTTCAATTTTATCGTAACTTCTCGATGAACTTACCGTCATCGAAAGATGATTGATTTCTTGTGTCAAAAAATCAGTAGCGGTTTGGTAAACCATCGAATCTTCTTCATAACTATCGAGCATATTATTTAACATAACAGTAAGTAGTGGATGCTTGATGTTAGGAAGAAGGAGCATTTTTTATTGAAAATTTTATTCACCTGTGTTCCGACAAGTCTTGAAACTTTAACGCGGCTTTTGTAGCTTTTACTTGTCGATCATTAGAAATAAATGGCTCTGTCTTATTCGTTTTCAACGTTGTTGAACTCGGATAAATTACACGATTATGCAGTCTCGATCGTGAACAAACCATACCATAACCATAATGGTTAGCTAAATAGCTTTGATCTTCGCGCTGGCATAGACACTTTGAGTCATCACTTCTTCGTAATAAGTCCTATTTATCAAAACAGTCCTATTTACCAGAAACACCCTGTATAGCAATGTATATTTTGCATTTATGACATACAGAGTGTTTCATATAAAGTGTTACAAGCTAAAGATTCATATTTGCAATGAAATGACTCAAAGTGCAAAGGGTTAGGGTATGACTGAGCTAGAACATGAATAATTTACCGCTGGATGATGAAGGGTGTCGTATGCCAACACATCGATTATATCATTCTTAATCTCTCGTCCAACGATTCGTGGCCTACAATCAGGTTGTCTACAGAACCGTTTTCTTTTGCGTGTAAAGTTTTTGTTTTTGGCATCGACAACACACTTCGCCATCAAAACGCGTCGTAAATGCGAACTCATTGAATTATATGCTGCCAATTGTTCAAAGTAGTTTTGCCCATTTTGATTGTACGCTGCGTACAAAATGCTGCAGGTTATTACAAATTTAATAGCGCAAAAAATAGTTATATCGCGTTATTCATATCAATATATCTACATTTACGCATTTAGAAATGATCGATCGTGTACAATAAAGCGGTCGTATCGTTCATACCAGTACTTTTAAGATTAACTTCACTCCTATTGTTTTTCGTCATTTTTCGATAAGTATATTATTTCGTGAGTCTGTGTTGTACGAAGCCGAGAAATATTTACTTCACTGAGAATTTTGAGCAACGACCGGTAAACAATTGTCTTTTAGTTTTAGCTGACAATCATGTTTTTACGTGAACATGTACACTCGACTTGCTGAAAATTGTTTTACTTTATGTTGCTAAGCAACTTTCCCAAATTCATTATAGACATAGTCGGTACATGAAGGACATGGACGATTAATCGTTCAATCAAATGAACGTCGCGAATAATTTACTGTTTTATTCGTTATCTATTATTCGAATAAAATTTGATTCATCTTTATTCCTCCACTTGTTCGTGCCTGTACGAACCTGATACGTGATTGGCTGCATCATCATACGTATTTTATACGTTGTTTCTATGAAGGTTGTGGATTGTAGCAGCCGATAAAGAGGAACTGGGAAAGGAAGGCAAAGAAGATCCGTGACGAATAACGTATACACAACGCCGACAGGTTCTCCACAGTCTCTTAAAAATTAGACCTTCCGTCTTCGTAACATATATAAACTCTGATTAACATCGAAGTCTGACAACTGTCAAATGACAAGCCCACTTCAAAAATTACGTTCCGAAGATTGAAATGGCAGCAGAGATAAAGCCCACACCAGGTGTAAATCATGACAAATTCAGCACGAGCCGCAAACCTGTGTTATTGTCGAAATTGGAAGGATGTAATGATGATGTTAATGCAGCGATCATTATACCGCGCGAAGAAGGTGTAATTAGCGTTTGTGATGATAGGTATATGAGACAATCTTTTTTCTATATTGAAACTTTATTATACTTATGTGATCATTCAAGAAGTGAACTTGAATTTTTTTTTAAAATTCTTTACATTTTTGAAATTAAACTTAATACGGTTGCTCTTACGATTTATTTTGTTACGCTTTTTTTATAGAACTGTTAGAGTTTGGTTGAAACGCGATTCTGGTCAATATTGGCCTAGCATTTGTCAATATATGGCTGCTGGTGCAACATCGATGAATTACTGTGTGGAGACTAGGCAACTGTTTGTTGGTTTGGAAAATGGAACTATAAATGTACGTATTATAATGGTATCTTATAGAACTATAAATATTTTTTTTTTATTTCAAAATAGATATGTTAGGTATTACTTCCAGGAATTCATTTTGGAACAAGATTATAATCGAATGACTGCTATGCGTGAATACTTGGCGCATCAAGCAAGAGTTACAGGTGTTATATTTGCATCCAATTGTGAATGGGTTTTAAGTGTAGGTCGAGATAAAATGTTTCAATTACATTGCTCAGAAACAGGTCAAAAGTTAGGGTCCTATCAGACGGATGCTTGGTACACTGCACTGCAGTATCCTTTTTTTTTGTGATATATTATTTGCAACCTACTTCATTTCAATTTGCTTGAATTTAATATTAACATGTTTCCTTAACTAGCACAGATTTGATGCGCAATCAAAACATGCTTTTGTTGGTGATTATTCTGGACAAATAGCAATGTTGAAATTAGACACTAATGGTGTCAGACTAATCACAATATTAAAAGCACATACCGGAAGTATTCACACTTTAGCTTGGGATTGTGAAAAGCAACTCCTATTTTCTGGGAGTTTTGATCAAAATATCATTGTATGGGATATTGGAGGACGACAAGGTACAGCATATGAGCTCCAAGGACATCAGTAAGCATATCTATTTATTACAAAAATGTTCTATTTGAATTTATCTTATATAACTGAATATACAATTTTACAGCAATAAAGTGACAGCACTGTGCTATGCAAGCGCTGAACGCGTGTTGTTGTCTGGAGGAGAAGATGGAGTAATAGTTTGTTGGGATATGGCTGCAAATAGGAAAGAAATAGCAGCATGGGTAGAATCCGATACGTGCCAAGTACGTGGTTATAAGATTAGAAATGTGTTAATAATTCGTCTGTTAATTCAATTTTTATATATTAATATCATTTCAAATTGAGGCTTGTGGAAGACCATTTTTCTGGAATATTAAAGCGATGATGGATCAACGACAATTGGGTTTGAGACAACATCACTGCCGCCATTGTGGTCGTGCCCTATGCGCACGTTGTACGTCGCAACGAATACCTATACCAGCAATGGGTTTTGAATTTGAAGTTAGGGTTTGCGATCCATGCCATATTCAACTTAAAGCTGCAAAGTAAGTAAAGATACTTCAATAAATAAAGCGTTGAGCGAACACGTAATTCATTCCATGTATATGTTATTTAGCCAAACATCTTTAGCATCTTTCCATGACGCGAAACATAATGTCGTTGGAATGGATCTTGACGCTCCCAGACGAAGATTATTAACGATCGGACAAGATCGACTCATTAAAATTTGGGACATTTCCGCACTTCTTCAGTGAACTTCCAAATATGTTTGTTTACAAGTAACGAAATTAATCAAATCATATGATATAAGGGAATATATTGTCATATTTCAATGTAAGAGTGTACTATCCAGAGCCTATTTTTGTGACCATCAAATCACTTTGTTTGATTAACAACCAAATGATTTTTTCTTATATCGCAATTTACTTCTTATAAGAAATTCGAAAATAATAGATCTTTCTATGAAATCGTAATAGTATAGCTATGAAATTTTAAACAAACGTTTAATTTGCAAGCATCTTTTATTTGTAGCAAGTAAAAAAAAAGAGTAACTCATATACTTGTTAAACAAGTAGTTAGTGTTAGTACATATATTTTTTAATATTTCTTATTTAGTGCAATCATATTTGAAAACGACCAAAGTACGAATCAATATACATTATTCGGGATTTCATCTAATTATCTTTGTTATCAATTTATTATAACGAATTACTATTTTGAATAACAAAAATTGAACATAATTTGATTTCGTTAGGTTAGCAAACAACTAAACGTAATCCAAATTTCTTTGTTTTCCTAAGGTACCCGTAAAACACGATTAATTCTTCATTTCTAGATTGTATTAATTGTCTGATCATTAATAATTTGTCATATGTTAACAAAAAAAATAAATTATGCGACATTTTTGGGGAAACATTAAAAATATCTAAACGATAATAATTTATTAAAACAATAAGAGGTTATCAAATAACATAAGTCACTATAGCTCCTAGTCGTTTTATTTGTTGTATCCTTAATTGTTGAATATTATAATTTTTTACCAGCAAACAAGAAAACGTCCCAGATTGACAGGCTAATTGACTCTTTAATGTCCATCAATTTCTCCAATCTTTTGAAAATAGGTAGAGGTTTTGTAAAAGAACCACGAATATGCTTTCGTAAATTTGTTTTAGCAATGCAGTCCAAGTACAGTGATAATGCGCTTCCATAGAAATAGCACTTGTGATTAGAAGGAAGTTTTGATACATATTATGTCACAACGAGGAAACGCAGTGTTTGGAGTTAATTAGCTGTTCATTTTATTTTCTTGACTTTTCCATTAAAAAAATTAATATAAAAGAGAACCAGATTCTGCATTTTCGCCTACACGCTTGAATGTAACTATTTCACGTGTTTCCAGAATTATGTATAAAATTCCTGCATATTACAGATATGTTTACCTTGTTATTATCAATGACAAAATTCTTGGAAAAGTTTGCTTAGCGCGAAGCTTTTGCCGTTGCTTCTAGGACTATCATCGATAACAATGCGGCGTGATATTATACTATAACTTTAGTACCGAACCAATCGAAATACTCGTAAAAGATAGGTCGTTAAAATTAAACTATTCTCGTTACACTAAAATATCGTGTTTATGTATAAAACTGATTTTACGCAACTGTTGAATCGCAACGCACATACATCGCCTATGTTGTTGTTGCTCCTGAAATTTTCACGTATCGATGTGTATATTATAAGTTACGGAAATCGCAATACGTGTATGTGTAACGTTCATGTGAAATTCATATGAAATGAAAATATATTTTCAATGTAAACCATTCGTTTGCCTGTCTCACTCGAATACACATATAAATAAATGTAAAGAATACTGCAATACCGAATGCATGAAAAAAGAGTATCTATTTTTATGACTGGAATTTTTCTGTATTCTTGATATGCGTGATAAAATCACGGAAGACATTATCGATATCTTTCTGTCATTTGGAATTCGAAATTTGTGATATCTTGAAAAATAAATGGACTCACAAATAAACATCTTATCGATTCGAATTGATTTTGTGCGATCGGTATTGCAGAACGACGCCATTCCGACTGCTAACATTATCGATCGATAAAAGAAGATCATAGCGGCGACAGTGTGCAACAGGTTACAGATTCGGTACTACGAATGACGTCACAAGATCATGGCGCCAAGATAAAGGGTCTAGCGATGCAGGGATTGCGCGATAAAGGCGGAATATCTACGGACAGAACAGAATCGCATTGGTAACCAAAGATGGACAAAGTTTTTATGTAAATAGAAAGTTTGGAACAACGAATAAGATTCTGGCCCAATCTCCGATGATAACGTATCTCCGGTTGGTGGGATGGCAGCGTAGTCGAAGGCTTGGAGTGGAACCTGATCGCTACATAGGACGCAGGTACTTTTTCCACCTCTTCTACGGTTTCAGTCGCTTCGCTTCCACCTGGCACGCCCGATTCGAACCGAAGCTCTCCGAGTAGACGCGTTAATGTGCCGGTCACCGTGGCCCATCCTCCGGAACGACTACTGTTGCTTTTCGTGTCCCATTTCCTACTCGTCGTGGTGCCGCGATCTTTCTTTTTTTCACGATTTGTTGCTTCCGAGGGCGCCAACCTCACCGACGATCATCTAGTCACGTCGGACATGAAAAGCGCGCCTTACGTCGCATCCGAAGTGCAGTGCAGTGCCTCTTAATGGAGTGTGCCGACATATAGCCGCTTTCGTCGTGTTTCTCGTTACTCGCACAAGGTACGTTTGAATTCGTTCATTGTGAAACGTTTCGGGGATATCGGTTGCTACCGATCGACGACGTCCCGTTCGATGGAATGCCAAATATCTCGGGTACGCGCGACTGGTTCTCGTTTCGGAATTCGTTCGAGGCGATATCCTCTCGACGACTTCGAAACAGCGTCCTTTTTCCCTCTGTGGATCGGACGGAAACATTACGCCGCTATACGTCAATTCATTACCGTGTTGCATCGACACTTGTAACGATACAGCACCTTCTCGAAACGGGGATGGGTTAAATTCTTAATTAAACGAAAATTGTGAATAACGAAAGGAAGTTGAACAACGTTGTGTATTCGTGGAATGGAAGTTGGATGTTAGGTTAGAGAGGATTTAATTATATTTCACGGTGAACGAATTGTTCGGGTTGAATAAACGTCACGAATAGCTCACGTTGTGTTTTCATTCGTCGCGAGTTACTTGAATAAACTTTTATCCGTCCCTGTCGTGAACAACGTGTGGCTGTACAAGTCGCTATCGTCGAGGAAAAGAATCGTAACGATTTTACGCAATTAGTTCATACACGTACACGTCGACCTTAAAATGCGATAATAGGTAGACAAGATAAGCGTAACTTCCAGATAAAAGGAGTAATACACAGTAGGTTGGAATGTTTACCAAACGATTACGTATTCGATTATAGATTCGTTATTGGCTTCTGTTAATGAAAGTTTGTGACCCAAGTGTACTCTCTCGCAGGAGTCGTTCAACCGATACGGAAACGTTTCGTGCATACCTGCGTACGTGTTCGTGATAAAACTGACACCTTGCGATCGTACGTCGAGCGTGGCTCGACAAGACGTATCGAAATCGGAAAAGAGCACTCGTGGAAAGCGATTGTGACGCAACCTAGAAGACTATTACCTCGGTTTCCTTAAAATTGATTATATATAATCTATTATATAACTGCATGTACAAATTATATTGAATATTCGAATCACTTTTCCTAGGTTTGTCGCGGTTTCGAGCGTAGTTGGTTAGATGTGCGACGCGGTAATGCGTTGTTCGATCACCCGTTGAAGTCTCCGGCATGCTGTGCTGCGCCATTGACCGTTCTCCAGATATTCTCAAAGTCAATGGTTTTTCAAGTTCAAAGGAATAAACTAAAGAATACAAACTAATTTTAGAATGTACACCCTTTGCTATAACTTTCGATTATTTCTACAGCTTCTAAACTCTAAACCTGCTCTGGAACATCCCTTACGTTCCGATCCATTTAATCCAAACCCGGTCGTAGAGATCAAGTCGTTAAGAGGTAATTCAAAAGTACATTTCCTTATGATTGTTTTCTTTCCATGAAAAATAATAAAAAAAGGAACACGTGATTTTATTTCAGACGTAATAGCAAGCTATAGGAATAGTTCCAGTCGCTGGTAGCGGCAACAATTTACTTCACAGTGAATCTCCTCCCGGGTGTATCGCGCAACATTCGATGGCATTCCCGATAATACGAGAAATCGCATCGAGGCGCGAGATTCGCGAGAATTCCAGCAGCCAGCTCGTAACGAACGTTCGGAAGACGTTATATCTTCGTCGTCCTCGAACGCTCCTGCGTGTTATTAGACGCTAAGCGCGCTCGCGGTCTGTCTATTCGAAGAAAAATCACTTCAGCATGCGACGATGATGTCTGGCCCGATCACCGTTACGGTGGAACCAGCACAAGCATAAACCTGTTCGCAAAAGTGGGTTAGGCAGTTTCTGCTACCACCGAGAGGCCGCACGGGCTTCGAGAGCATCCATCGAGGATCCTCTCGGACGAGATCGATCTCTCCTCTTCTCCTCTGTTTTCTTATTGACCAGATCGTCTCGTTTTGTTCGCGACAGAACGATTTATCGCGGAAATTCAAGCGAATCGAATCGAAAAAAAAGTCGAATCCGAGCCACGAACGCCGCTTGAGAAGCGTCGATCGAACGCGACCAAGTTCACGCGTCGCTGGCCGTCAATTTCGTTCGATGGATTCACGTCGAATTATGCTCGCACGAGTGACTCCTGGGTCGACGAACCAATCGACCCGGGTCCTCCTCCTATGCCACGATTTTCGAATATTTCCTTGTCTTTATAGCTTAGAGAACGATTACTCTTAATATCAACCCTTTGAACTCCACGTAATTAGGCTATACGTTAACTCCTTAGACTCTTTCTTAGATTTCATAGATGTTAAAATTTGAAGTCTGCCTTGAAGAGCTCTTTATAATGTTGATGTACATATGTTACTCTTCCTGAAACGCTATTAAAGGACATTTTTACGAAGATCGAACGAATTTTTTCAGGCGGAGTGCCGACAACCACGACTTAAGAGATGGTCATCGTCACGCGGGTGAGTATAGTTTCTTTGCTGTCTGAAATTGCTCGCAGGGAACTGTCCACTCGGTGGTTCGCGCGTTATTATATTACGCTTCCCTGGGATGTTTCCTTCAAAGACGGTCAGTAGGAATCTGTGACAAGTGAAAATGACGGCGGATTCTTTCCCCGCATGAAAAGTCATGCTCAGGAGACACGTGCGCGGTCTCTCCCAACGACGGAGGAGCGCTCGAGATATTCCAGCCTAGATTATCTTCCGTAGATCATCGGATAGCAGCTCCAATGAAAATAAGAGTCAGAGAAATCTCCCACCACTAGGCATTACGACAAACTAGTCAAATTTATTAAATTGTTGCGAGGAGATCATTTGTCAAAATGTCTCCAATACTTTTAAATACAAGTTTGTGAAAATATATCGAAACCCAGTATGAGTTCTGTTCTAGGTGACGAGTCCGATTGTCTTTATCTGCTCGTTTATTCGTAGATCGTATTTTCGCCTTGCAAAAAAAAAGTGGAACGTGCCCAAGACGAGAAATAGTCGATAACCGAACAGATAGGCGTAGGTAACGTACAAGTTTCGATACGAATAATTTGTATTCGCTGTTACGTGTTTTACACTTGCAATCTATTTTCATACGAGTTTTTATTTTGATTATATCGATGTCGTGCGTTCGAATGCATGCGTGCATGTCGATATTGTGACTTGTGTTTGGCTCTTCCAACTTGTAACTCGCTTAATACTCAGCTTCAATTCACAGGAGGATACCAGAAACACACGAATACAGGAGGTACCACGCTTTCTGCGTATTAGAAGCGTTAACCAAGCATGACACCCCAAACAGAGATGGAAAAATTCTACAAATAAAAGATAACTTTATCGAGTAGCAGTCGAATACTTACCGAGTACGAATAGTTTCGCAAGCAGTGCCCCAAATACGTGATAGAATCCAACAGGAAGCGATCCCTTTTGTGTAAAAACAAAAATGAAACTACTCGAGGCCGTTTACGACGATGGCGCGGGGTATATGGGGACGAATGGTCAGTTAATTAGGAATAGTTAACGGTCCTTCATCACTTCGTGAATGCCCTGTGCAGGCGTCTTAGCATTTCGCGCGAGCGAACCAGCCGTCGTATAACGGGACGTGAATCGTTTTACCGGACACGCGTGTGTATCCTCGACTGTATCCTATTCTTTCCCTACGCATGCACGCACACCCTAGCTTAATGGTTCAGAAACCTTTTCGAAGCTCCTCCTCTTGAAAAAAATAGAGTAGAGACGAACAGAATTATCTTTATCTCGCAGTAATACTGTTTTAACAACATCACTCTATTAGTGAGTAACAACGCAATCTTTTTGGTCCAAAGGCCACCATTTTTCTTACTTCACTATTTTCTGTAATAATTTCCAGGAGTTACGGTTCACGCGGAGGATTCTAAAATTCTTGCGACGATTTCCTTTCGAAACCCGCGTTCCTGAAAATCCTAACAATAATATTACGTCTTTATTACTACGTTTGCTGGGTGATAAAATGGCTCATTTTATCACCCAACAAACCAGAACCCTGGCTTAACTGACAGCGCTCGCTCGTTTCCACGCTTCGAACAAAAAACGACTATCACGCAAGGTCGGGTACACGCGACTCGTCGAGCATTTTTCTCTGGAATCGAGGTATACGTGGCATAGCTGGTTTCGAAAGCGCGTGCACCGATGAAAAACAACGGTAGGCGGATTTTTCGTTCCCAAGAGGCTGCGCGGCGGCGGCCGAAAGTAAAACTCCGTGGCGAAGAAGGGCCAAATCGGGACGGTTGCTCGTCTCGAGCTAACGAGCGGATGAGCTCTTCCGATGTTCCGCTGAGGTGAACAATCGGAACGTATACGAATATCAGACGCAGCCTGTGCATTCGTATTGATGCGTCCGTGGAGCACAGAATAGCCTGGAGGTTCTCAATCTTTTACTTGAGAAGAAACAAATGTACCGTTTACACTTGATCTCGTTTCTCTGCTTATCCTCTCTTTGCTGTAACTAGACGATCGCTTAATATGATTTCGCATTTGAATACTCGACAAACAACTCGATAACGCGGATAACATTTGGATATCCGAGTACTCGATCGCATACTCGAATGCCTCTTTCCGTTGCTGTACTAACTTTGGTACTGGTAAGCTCGATGAGATCTCACCTTGGAAAATATTCTAAACGAAAGCGTTTCCTCGTCTTTCTCTTGCCAATCGAGTCTCGCAATTCCCTCTTCGTTCGAACTCGCGCTGGAAGCCACAGCAATACTCGTTCAGCTAACTCAATTATCGCTTGTGGTCATCCCTTCGTGGATTTGAGTAATCCACTAATTTAGTTTATTCCGTTTCACTATCGTAAGAATATTGTCACTCGACCAAAAGCCATCAGCATTGGCAAATAAAACATAAGAAGAATGTCTATTATACCGTAGTTTTACATTACCTACACAAGGATCATGAATATAACAATGTACCCTGCACATCGTGCTGAAGAATCAAGTGCATTAATTATATTATATCCACCACTTTAAACCCCGCGTGACTAGAGAAGTACTCAAGTGTCTTTTAAATGTGTTACGGGATAAGGGTGTTCCCATGGTGAAATGAAAAATTTGTTAAACATCTCTTCCACGCGATAAGATCCTTTTCCTTTCCTGTCCACCGGTCGACGGGGGAAAAATAAACCGCGAAACGCGCGTTTAGATTATCTAATAATGCCAACTACCAGTTATTCAATTAACGCGTCTAAGGTGTCGTGTTTACAGTTACAGCGCGTGCTACCGCGTTCGCTGGCCAACTCTCGAATTAATTTAGGTCAAGCTCGTCAACCGAGTAAACGTTCGCCGCAAACCTTGACATTAGTTTCCTATTCAATTTCCCGACTCTTACGTATGCGTGTCCTTTGAGGCGCGATTCCCGACTGCGGTTCGTTTACCTTCCCTCTTCAACCCGAGGATGGCTTCTAGGGTCTTCGAGGACTCTCTCGAAATCGTGCTTGATCGAATCACGAGATGAGTTGAGGGATCTGGTACCATTTTTGAAAGTGTGAAAGAGAAATCAGGATGAATGTATCTTCATTCTTTCGAGTTGATTCTCTTTCAATAAATAAACATATATTTCCCAATAATAAATCTTCTCCAAGTGAAAGTATTTCTAGATTGCACCGAAACAATTAGCAATTACGTTCATTTTACGACTCGATCCTTCGATTAAAGAAAGGGAACTTGACTTTAAGATATGTAATTGATAGAGTATGCGAAAAGACTGCACGTGCCCTTTGAAACAGTAGGCTCCCCATCTCTGATCTATACGAATGCATATGTATATCCTCCGCTTTGTAACTGAATGCGAGAGCATCAATGGTCCCGCGAGTGGGTCGCGAACGATTGAAGATTACGTGTGAAAAAAAATTCCTTTTCAGGGGGATTACATATGGATCGAACCAATCTCAGGGAGAGAATTTGACGTCGCAATAGGAGCACGAGTGGTTTCCGCGGAAGGCAGGCGCATTCAAGTGAAAGACGACGATAACAAGGTAATCGTTACCTACTTTTCGCGTTCGCCGCGGCGTTTCTCGATTCATCGAGAAGTATGCGCGTTTCGAGCGGCCATATGAGAAAGTGTTGCCTGTTAAACGGCGATTTCGAATACCTCGACCACTAAACGAGCCCTAAAATTCTCAGGAACAATGGCTGACACCGGAAAGACGAATAAAGGCGATGCATGCCACTTCTGTGCAAGGTGTAGAGGATATGATCAGCTTAGGAGACCTCCATGAAGCTGGCATTCTGCGGAATTTGCTGATTCGCTATAACGAGAATCTCATATACGTAAGCGGTGGATATTGAAACAATGCGAACTTCTTGGCGACCCAAGCATATGCTTCTATTCAATTGAAACTTGAAACTGTTGGATTAGGCTTTAGTTATTTTTTTAGCATTTAGTAGATTTATAATACGTGGTCCTTCTTTGGTAGCTTCATTCTACAATAAATAAATTGCAAATAACATGCTTCTATTGCCAAAGAGATTACCGTGTTTGAAATTTCTCCCTAGCATTCGATCAATTTTTAAATGAAAAATTCTAACTGGTTGTTTTTGCGCAGACCTACACAGGCTCCATTCTGGTCGCCGTGAACCCGTATCAAATACTGCCCATATACACCGCAGAGCAAATTAAACTGTACAAGGATCGTAAAATCGGAGAGCTTCCGCCACACATATTCGCTATTGGCGACAACAGTTACGCGCACATGAACCGATACGGCCAAGACCAATGCATAGTGATCAGGTATCCGGTCGCTTCTTTCTCCTTAACGGGGGATTCTGGTTTAAAACAACAAAGACTAACTAGTGATTTAACCTCACACATTTAAAGATCGTCTAAAATGCAATTTAAAAAAAAATAGATTCGTCTGATTGTTCAGAATCCCCCGTAAAACCACTCTGAACGGCTCTTTCCACCTCGTCTCGTTCGTGGCAGAACGGTTTCTCAAATTCACGAATATTTGTGTCTTAGCGGCGAAAGCGGAGCCGGCAAAACGGAAAGTACGAAATTAATTTTGCAATATTTGGCAGCGATCAGCGGCAAACATTCTTGGATCGAACAGCAAATTTTGGAAGCGAATCCGATTCTGGAAGGTATAACGCTCGAACGTGGTAACGCGTGAGCAACTAGGACAAAAGTAGTAAAACGTTGACTCTGGTGTTCTCGTAGCATTCGGCAATGCGAAGACGGTACGAAACGACAATTCGTCCCGCTTTGGGAAGTACATCGACATTCACTTCAACGAGCAGGGCGTGATCGAGGGAGCAAAGATAGAGCAATATCTGTTGGAAAAGTCGCGAATAGTGTCGCAGAGTTTGGACGAGAGAAACTATCACGTGTTCTACTGCATGCTGGCTGGCCTATCGAAGGAGGAAAAGCAGAAGCTGGAGCTGGAGGACGCGTCGTCCTACAAGTATCTTACAGGAGTAAGATTTCTTATGTGAATCATCGTTAACACGCGAGGACATTTTTTCTAAATAGATACTATTTTCAGGGTGGCAGCATCACGTGCGAAGGTCGAGACGATGCCGCAGAATTTGCAGACATTAGATCAGCCATGAAAGTTCTACTTTTCACCGATGCTGAGATATGGGAAGTCCTCAAACTGCTCGCCGCTCTGTTGCACACGGGGAACGTTAAATACAGAGCCACGGTTGTAGGTAAGCGCGACAATTCCTACTCCACACGATTGTCGAAGCTTTAACATCGGACATATTTCAATTCTATCACGATTCTCCAGACAATTTGGACGCTACGGAGATACCAGAGCAGACGAACGTGCGGAGAGTGGCGCATCTGTTAGGCGTACCTGTTCAGTCTCTAATAGACGCTCTCACCCGCAGAACGATATTTGCTCACGGTGAGACGGTTGTAAGTAACGTGTAACTTGCGTAATTCTTATTACCTATATCTGAAGAAGCAATGTCATCCCTCTATTTTCTTAATACCATGAAATGCAAATAATATGGAGATGCTCCATCGTAGCAGCATCGTTTATCTGCTGTATCGTAACGCGTGCGCAGGTTTCCACGCTATCCAGGGAGCAGTCAGTTGACATCCGAGACGCCTTCGTGAAGGGGATATACGGACGATTGTTCGTGCACATCGTGAAAAAAATTAACGAGGCCATCTACAGACCCAAGAACACCTCTCGAAGCGCCATAGGTGTCCTGGATATATTCGGCTTCGAGAATTTCAATCACAACAGCTTCGAGCAGTTCTGCATCAATTACGCGAACGAGAACCTTCAGCAGTTCTTCGTGCAGCACATCTTCAAGTTGGAACAAGAAGAGTACAATCACGAGGGGATCAACTGGCAGCATATAGAGTTCGTTGACAATCAAGACGCGTTGGATTTGATAGCCATCAAGCAGCTGAACATCATGGCGCTGATCGATGAGGAGTCCAAGTTCCCAAAAGGAACGGACCAAACGATGCTGGCGAAGATACACAAAACACACGGAAGCCATCGAAATTACCTGAAACCAAAGTCGGACATCAATACGTCGTTCGGTTTGAATCACTTCGCTGGAGTTGTCTTCTACGATACCAGAAGCTTCCTGGAGAAGAACAGGGATACGTTCAGTGCCGACTTGCTCCAGCTTATTCACATATCGTCGAACAAGTTTTTGCAGACCTGTTTCGCCGAGGACATAGGCATGGGTTCAGAGACGAGGAAACGGGCGCCCACTCTGTCCACCCAGTTCAAAAAGTCTCTGGACTGTCTTATGAGAACGTTGTGCAGCTGTCAGCCTTTCTTCATCAGATGCATCAAGCCTAACGAATATAAAAAGCCGATGATGTTCGACAGGGGTCTCTGTTGCCGACAATTAAGATACTCTGGTATGATGGAGACGATTCGAATTCGTAGAGCTGGTTACCCGATCAGACATTCGTTCCCAGAGTTCGTCGAACGGTATCGATTTCTTATCTTTGGCATACCCCCGTCTCATAAGGTCGACTGCCGTGCAGCCACCTCCAAAATTTGCCACATAGTTCTAGGAAGGTCTGACTACCAGCTTGGCCATACGAAAGTCTTCCTCAAAGACGCTCACGACCTGTTCCTCGAGCAGGAACGCGACCGCGTGCTCACTCGGAAGATTCTCATATTGCAACGCAACATCCGCGGTTGGGTCTATAGAAGAAGATTCCTCCGCATGAGAGCCGCTGCAACGATCATTCAAAAATATTGGAGAGGTTACGCGCAACGTCAACGATACAAACGCATGCGTATCGGTTACATGAGGCTTCAGGCGCTCATCAGATCACGAGTCCTGTCACACAGATTTCGACATCTACGAGGGCACATAGTCGCCCTACAGGCACGTGCCAGAGGCCACTTAGTGCGCAAAATGTATCAGAAGAAGCTGTGGGCCATCGTGAAGATACAGGCTCACGTTCGTAGATTGATCGCCCAGAGACGGTACAAGAAGATCAAGTATGAGTATCGTCTTCACGTCGAAGCTTTGAGACTTCGGAAGAAGGAGGAGCGGGAACTCAAGGACCAAGGGAACAAGAGGGCGAAAGAGATCGCCGAGCAGAACTACAGAGAACGGATGCAGGAACTGGAAAGGAAAGAAATCGAGATGGAGCTCGAGGATCGGCGTAGAATGGAAATCAAGAAGAACTTGATCAACGACGCGGCGAAGAAGCAGGACGAGCCTGTAGATGATAGCAAACTGGTGGAAGCAATGTTCGACTTTTTGCCTGACTCCAGCAGCGAGGCTCCCACTCCCGCGAGGGAAACTTCCGTTTTCAATGACCTGCCTGCCCCAAAGGCAGACCAGCAAGAGATCATCAGTCCTGTTCAAACCGCCTCGGAGGACGAGGAGGACTTGTCCGAGTTCAAGTTCCAGAAATTCGCTGCGACCTATTTCCAGGGGAACATCACGCATCAATATTCCAGGAAACCGTTAAAGCACCCTCTGCTACCTTTGCACACGCAAGGAGACCAGCTGGCCGCGCAGGCTCTGTGGATCACTATACTTCGTTTCACTGGCGACCTACCCGAGCCTAGGTTCCACACGATGGATAGAGACACAACGTCGGTGATGTCGAAAGTAACGGCTACCCTGGGTCGTAATTTCATACGGAGCAAAGAGTTCCAGGAGGCCCAGATGATGGGCGTGGATCCAGAGGCGTTCCTCAGACAAAAACCGCGATCGATCAGGCACAAGTTGGTCTCGTTGACCTTGAAGCGAAAGAACAAATTAGGAGAGGACGTTAGGCGGAAGTTGCAGGAGGACGAATACACAGCGGACAGCTATCAGTCGTGGCTGGAAGCCAGACCCACGTCGAATCTTGAGAAACTCCACTTCATCATCGGGCACGGAATACTCCGCGCGGAACTCAGGGACGAGATTTACTGTCAGATCTGTAAACAACTGACGAACAATCCATCCAAATCATCGCACGCTCGTGGATGGATTTTGTTATCGCTTTGCGTGGGTTGCTTCGCTCCTTCTGAGAAGTTTGTCAACTATTTACGCGCATTTATCAGAGAGGGACCTCCAGGATACGCGCCATACTGTGAGGATCGATTGAAAAGAACGTTCAACAACGGGACACGTAACCAACCCCCCAGCTGGCTAGAGCTTCAAGCTACCAAGTCGAAGAAACCGATCATGTTACCCATCACGTTCATGGACGGGAACACGAAGACCCTCCTGGCTGATTCAGCGACTACTGCTAGGGAACTGTGCAATCAACTGTCTGATAAAATATCTCTTCGCGATCAATTCGGTTTCTCCCTTTACATAGCGTTGTTCGACAAAGTCTCGTCCTTGGGCAGCGGTGGAGACCATGTAATGGACGCCATTTCTCAATGCGAGCAGTATGCTAAAGAACAAGGTGCTCAGGAACGAAACGCTCCGTGGAGATTGTTCTTCAGGAAGGAGATATTCGCGCCATGGCATGAACCGACAGAAGATCAAGTCGCCACAAACTTAATATATCAGCAGGTCGTCAGGGGCGTGAAATTCGGCGAGTACCGCTGCGACAAGGAGGAAGACTTGGCGATGATCGCTGCGCAACAATATTACATAGAGTACCACACGGACATGAATGTCGACAGATTGTACACCCTCTTACCCAATTACATTCCTGATTACTGCCTGACTGGCATCGACAAAGCGATAGACAGATGGGGTCATCTGGTTCTACAAGCATATAAAAAGGTACAACAACTGATTGCAATTAAAGATTCAATTATTTGTATTTTTAACTTGTTCTTTGACTTGTATTTTTATTACAGAGTTACTATCTGAAGGAGAAGGTACCTGCCCTGCGCGTCAAGGAAGACATAGTGGGCTATGCCAAGTTTAAGTGGCCTTTGCTATTTTCTCGTTTCTACGAAGCGTACAGGAACTCTGGCCCGAACTTACCGAAGAACGACGTTATTATAGCTGTGAACTGGACCGGAGTGTACGTCGTGGACGATCAAGAACAAGTGCTTCTGGAATTGTCCTTTCCCGAAATCACCACCGTATCTAGTCAGAAGTATGCGTTTATTTAATTTAAACATTTTCGAATGTTCCATTTTTCCACCAAATTGACGGATATCATCCTGATTTAATTTCCAGAACGAACAAAATATTCACGCAGACGTTCAATTTATCGACGGTGCGAGGAGAAGAGTTCACATTCCAAAGCCCTAACGCCGAAGACATCCGCGACCTGGTGGTATACTTTTTGGAGGGTCTGAAGAAGCGTAGCAAATACGTGATCGCTTTGCAAGATTATAAAGCGCCAGGGGAAGGTTCGTCGTTTCTCTGCTTTCAGAAAGGCGATCTCATTACGTTGGAGGACGAGAGCACAGGCGAGACCGTTCTCAATTCAGGATGGTGCATCGGCACGTGCGAGAGAACCTCAGAGAAGGGCGACTTTCCGGCCGAGACGGTTTATGTTCTGCCTTCGCTGACAAAACCACCCAACGATATATTGGTAAGGCGATCGCAACTATGAAATCATTGACCACCGCTTGTGTGTTACTTTTTACGCATGAAAAATGACGGATGAAATTTTTTTCCAGTCCCTGTTCAGCATCGAAGGAACGGAGAACGGCCGCAAGCTGTATCCGCAACAGGTGAACGGAATAGAACCACGCGATAAACCTCACACGCTTTCAGAATACGCGATCGACCACTTCCGGTAAGTGCTTGCTCTCTACTCAAGCACAATTTAGAGATAAAAAAAGAGTTACCCTTTTTTTTTAAAACTTCATTTCCAATCTAGAACACCGCCAAAGAGAACCATGTCGAAAGCGTTAACTCTGACGACGGCGCGACGCGGTCACACCGACGAATTGTGGCATCATTCTAGAGATCCAATAAAGCAACCTCTCCTGAAGAAATTAATATCCAAAGAGGAGCTAGCCGAAGAAGCGTGTTTCGCTTTCAATGCCATCTTGAAGTACATGGGAGACTTGCCGACGAAAAGACCGCGAGTCGGCAACGAGTACACCGATCTAATTTTCGACGGACCTCTGAAGAATGAAATTTTAAGGGATGAAATTTATTGTCAAATCATGAAACAACTCACTGACAATAGGAACAGATTGAGCGAAGAGCGAGGCTGGGAACTGATGTGGCTCGCCACCGGGCTCTTCACCTGCAGCCAAAGTCTTTTAAAGGTATGCATAATTGCGTCTATTAGCGATTACTGCGGAAACCCATTCGTTTAAAACGGCTCGTTTACTCATTGCAGGAATTAACTCTGTTTTTGCGCACGAGGCGGCATCCCATATCTCAGGACTCTTTACAAAGACTGCAAAAAACTTTACGTAACGGTCAGCGGAAGTATCCGCCGCACCAAGTCGAAGTGGAAGCTATACAGCACAAAACAACGCAAATATTTCACAAAGTTTATTTCCCAGACGATACGGACGAAGTGTGTACTTTCAACGCAGCCATTCTTGTTCCGTTTATTTTAAAAGTGACTCACACGATCTCTCCTGTTGTACAGGCGTTCGAAGTGGACTCATCGACGAGAGCCAAAGACTTCTGTCAAAACATCGCGCAAAGACTCAACCTGCGGTCCGCGGAAGGATTCAGCCTGTTTGTAAAGATTGCCGATAAAGTCATCTCAGTCCCGGAAGGCGACTTCTTCTTCGACTTTGTACGACATTTGACGGATTGGATCAGGAAAGCTCGTCCCTCGCGCGACGGTATGTTTTCAATGACCTTCGAATAAAATATGATAATTGCATTTGCGTATCGGCTGTATAAGATTAACGTTTCACGCAGGTGTCTCGCCCCAATTTACGTACCAAGTCTTTTTTATGAAAAAGTTGTGGACCAACACTGTGCCTGGCAAAGACAGAAACGCCGATCTCATTTTCCATTTCCATCAGGAGCTTCCTAAATTGCTAAGGGGTAAAAAACATTTTCCACTATGTCGATACATACCTCTCCATTTTTTTTACTAACTGATTCATTACTCTGATCGTTGATAGGTTATCATAAATGTACTAAAGAAGAAGCATCGAGATTGGCAGCGTTGGTGTACAGGGTTCGGTTTGGCGAGAGCAAGCAAGAACTCCAAACGATTCCGTAAGTGAAGTATACCATGATAGAGAATATTATTCGAAAGAAATCGCGGGCAATAAAATAACCTAGAACCGATGTTCACAGGCAAATGTTAAGGGAACTCATACCAGGTGATCTAGTTAAGGTACAGAGCGCCAACGATTGGAAAAGATCGATAATAGCGGCATACAATCAGGATGCTGGTAAGATAGAAGACGTATGTTAACGTTAAGTGTAATATGCATTCCAATGATGTCTAACGTAAGTACTGCTTATATAGGAATGAGCCCGGAAGACGCGAAGATAACATTCTTGAAGATCGTTTATCGGTGGCCAACGTTCGGTTCGGCGTTTTTCGAAGTCAAACAAAGCACAGAACCAAATTATCCGGAACTGTTATTAATCGCAATTAATAAGCACGGTGTAAGCCTTATACATCCGCAAACAAAGGTAAGCAGTTACTCGACTATTACGATAATCAGTATTTTCGTCTATGTTGCACGAATGTTTATGTTTCAGGATATACTAGTGACGCATCCTTTTACCAGAATCTCAAATTGGTCTTCGGGCAATACCTATTTTCACATGACAATCGGGAATTTAGTGCGAGGCTCAAAATTATTGTGCGAAACCTCCCTCGGATACAAAATGGACGACCTTCTAACGTCGTATATTTCGTTAATGCTTACTAATATGAATAAACAACGCACGATACGGATAAAGTAAACGCGATATTCGCGTACGTTTCGCGATTCGTCTTTGCAAACCATCACGCGCAGAAATAGTTCTCCGAAACTCAAGACCTTGAAATAACACCGCAATAATTAATTTTATATAGCAAGAAACATTTGATATATAAACGCTCGCGTTATAAATCTTTTAATTTATATACATATACATATATACATATGTATGTGTATACGGTACTAACTAGAGAACGCAACCGTCGTGTGACCATTTTACATACTCATCCGTTAATTTATAATTTAATTGTTACTGTAATCAAGAAGATAAGGGGAATCGTGATTCATGTGTACACAAATAATTAGCTGAAAAAATTGTATATGATTTATTTACAAATAAGATTTTCATATAGTTTTGTAAAATATTATTTTAATATATAGGAGATATAATTAAAGAATTTCACGCTCAAACGTATTCTGTCGCTTCGAGATAAAGACAAATTTGTGTGCAACTAAAACTATTCGATCGAAAGAATCCCAAGTCAACGAACATTCTTCCGAACTTGAGCACTGAGAAATTACGTGCGAACGTACACTCGAAATTGTCTTTCCGATATAACGAGTTTACAATTATTATTCATTGAATATCCGTCCAATGATACATGTAAGGATGTAATTATTATTAATTCGCAATTTATTACTGTGAATAAAGATAATCGTGTTCTTCAGGTACTCGGTGCAAATTTTAATCGTGGGTAAATTCCCATGGAATACATATACCGACATTCCTCGTTTACAATGGATCTCTTCAGGAAGACAATTCCCAAAGCGATCCTATCTCGCTTCCTGCTGAAGATAATTATATTCGATGGTATCTTGAAAAAAGCCTGTACCGATTCTATGAAGTCGAGGAGCCAAGAAACGAACTATTTTCAGCTCATAGTGTTTGCACTCTTTCGATATCGTAAAATTTATTATAGTACACGAATACTATTTCTATTTCCGTGCAACGTTTCTTCTCTCCCTATCAAATAAAATACATTACAAGCACAAGATTCAAAACGACAACGTAAGAAAATATTATACGTATATTTTCTATGATCACAAACAATTAATAATTTTAGGCATTTTTCTATTCTCAAAGGGTTCGATTAAATATCGAAGAATACGCATTCCTTCGGTGCACCCTATTTCTTATAAAAAATCTTCGTTGCACCTCGTCTATTTAATCGTAATTATAACTAACCCCGAATCTTGAGATTTGCATATGACAGAAATCACGCAGCAAGGATTTCGATTCTTATCTTCAGTTAGAAATGCACCGATGCATACGTACTTTTTAAACAAGTACAGTTCCGCTTTTGCGAATATACCGATACCAAGAAATCGATACGTCGATAGGTAGCAAAATTAATATAAAGCGTGCACAGTACAATTTATACGTTAAAGAAGCATAACCGAAGGTTTCACCGGCGAAAATGTATAATACGAAAACTCTGGTAATAAATAACAAACGTCAAGGTGAAACCGCGATACCCGAACACCGCGCAAAATTAATTCGAGTAGCGTTCATTACTCTGACAAGATCCTAACGACTCGCTCTTCGTTTTCTCCCACGTTAAAACTAGAGTTATTTCTATGCCATACGAACAGTTTTGCGAAACTTAGACGTATCTCTGAGATTACACGTAATCGTAGCACAATGAAATCATGATAATCTTGTGAGTCATGCATTGATATATACATAAAATAATATTAAGAGAAATCATAAGGTAAACTCGAGTCGAAAGTCGAAAACAATTTTCGACGCTAGGAAAAAAAGAAGAAGAAATCACGCATGTATCATTGGGTCGTTGATAAAGTTTGTTCCGGTTTTTTAAATAAATAGACGATGTGGAAATGTAAATGCTGTTAAAATGCATTTAGACGAGTTATTTGATGCAAGATTGCAGAGATTCTTCATGATGAGATTTTTATATAGTTGAACAAAATGGTGTCAATTCATAATTTTAATATAAAAACGGAACGAGCTTTGTAAACGACTAATAGATCGACGCGTGCCGTAGATTAAGATCACCCATTCCTGATGGATATCCGTCCAAATGTTTTACGCGAGACTCAGTTTCTTTTTAATAAACACGATGAAGATTGTTTTAATCCTCCAGCCACGGACACGCTAGTATCACTTAATATTATTTTTCTTTTACCATTCTCATATTTTACGACAATTTTAAATAATAAATACAATTTACTTGCATTCTTCAAACAGAAAAGTCTCAAGACCGTCCAGGACTGGAGGGTTAAGGGTAGATCGAAGATAGAGCTGTATAAATGTAGAAAATGTGAGTTAAGAGCACGCGAAAAAATGAGAAGAGAAAATAAAACTACGCGAGCGAATATCCGTATGCGTATATTGCACCGTTTGCCACGCTGTTTCCTGTATTGCAATCAGAATTGAAACCAAACAGGATTTCGTCGATAAAATGACTCTTATCCTTCGGGAACGAACGGAATCGATGTCGAATGCACAACCAGTTTCAGTGATCGATATGCAATTGCACGGACCGAACCGCGAGTTTCGTTGGCTCGTCGAATACGAAAGAAAACGTATCGCGACGAGCCTGAATCGCAAATTTGTCGTCCTGTTCCCATCCTTGTGCCACGCGATTGGCTAAATATTCACATTCGTAGAAAGCTTTTAATCCTAAGAGTGCTATAAATTATTAATTTCTCTCTGTGTAAATCTGTATCAACACTTAAAGCTAAAAACCTACGGTTGGGTTGCGGCGGAGTTGGACATTATTCGATTAATTTCGAATAAATCTTTATCTAGATAAAATGTTATTCGAAGAATTAACAAAACACTTAGTATTTGTGTACCACATGTGATCTTTGTGACTTGTGTAGGTCTTGCCTTATTTTTGTGCTGAATGTATGCTTCGTGTGTGACATTGATTGCATGTTTGCGTGTGACGTGATTTTACTTCCGTTCGTGCGGGTTTTTAAATGTTTGTATACCAAAGAAAAATTGCATACAGTACACAAATACTACACACAAGTACTTGTACTCTCTCAACTGTTGACCTCAATCAAAAGCTTACATATATATTTACCCCATAACAATTTGTTTTAATAATATACATCAACCCCGTCTGAAGTCAGCGGTCGAGGGAATAAGAATACTTCTGTGACTTGATGTAAATTATTTCTCGTTATCTAGATAAAAATGTGCTCAACTCTGGGTAGCGGTATGAACATAGGGAAACAATACACGGCACATTGTACACGGTTTCGGACTCGAATAGGTATGTTCTGCGAGAGATAGGCGACGTAGCAAAAGAACTGTTACGTCGTCTTCGTATTGTCTAAACGTCTTGCCGCGTCGTCGACCTGAAGCAGCAGGTCTTTCGTCGCGTACGTTGTCGAGTCACCGTCCCCGTTGGCTGACTCGTTATCGATAGAAATTGGAACTTCGTCGTCGTTCCGCGGATGAACGTTCGTACAGCGGACAGCGTTCGTCTCGCTGCGCCGTAAACTTTGGTGATGCACGGTGTAATTGTCTAGGAAACATCAGAGACCCGGCTGTGGCGGTTGATGGGTGTTCCAGGGTACGTCTGCGATCGCGGGTGGCATACTGGCTTGATTGTGCATGGCTCGAGGAGCTCTCATGATCTCGTCGGCAGGTGGACAATGAGGCCGTGGTCCAGGCTCTGGGGTGTACGTAAACGTTAACCCAGTGGCATAGATGATGCCGTCGTTGCGGACCAGCGAGACGGGCACCTGAGTCGGTTGCCTGACCCAGAGCCACTCGCCTCTGAACTGTGATATATCGGGGACCACGCAGAGCATGCTCTCCTGGCATCTGTACATGGTTTCAGCCTCCACATCGCCAAACCACACCTGAAGATTTGGCGTGAAATTGTCGCCCGTGAGCTCTAGCATCGCTACATCGCCTCCACCGTTCAAGTGCAAACTATGAACAAGTGGTACCGGAGTTACAGGTGACCTGACCGGCCCCATGCCCTCGAAGAACTGATACTCCGCTTTGTCTGTACTGATGATCGTCCAGCAAGCGCCGTCGTTTATCATTTCTTTGTTCGCCTCTTTCGGGCATGGAGTGGCCTGGAATTGTATTATGCGTTCTTGAGACAAACATAAATACATGTGATCCGTGTCCTTCATGTAAAAGGCGCATTTGTGTAGCTGTGAAACAGGATCGTCAGCCTCCAAACTGGCCATCTGTTTGTCCACCTTCCGAATTACTAACCGCGGTAGCGCCATTCCTGTTACGGAACATACTAACTTTACTGTACTGCCATAGTGCACGTAACCGTCCCTCACTTGAAACTCCTCCGACTCGCTCTCGTTGTCGTCCAGTAAGTGTATCGTAAACGCACCCCATTGCGTCGAACTTGCGTGGAAGTTACCGTTTTCCACGTGAAGATAACGCGTACTCACCGTTTGAGATCGCAACCGATTGAACAGTGCCACTTTCGTCCCGCTTGCTATACACAAATCAGCGTTCTTCAACGACTGTTTCTTCTTCGAGGGCTTCGAGATCACCTTGATCCTTTTACTGTGAAATACGCCGATATCGTGACCACTACCATAAAACATTTTCACCGAGAGCATAAAGTGTTTCCTCTTGTCTGAATCGGAAATGTATAGCGTCTTCGCCGCGCAATACTGTTTCCCATTGTTCAGGTCCAATTGTTGCATGTCCTGGTCAGAGTTACCGATACCGATGAAGGCGCAGAGCTGCGCCGATTGTTCGCTCTCTCCTTCGCGAAGCATCTGCTCCTGCCGCATCCTCCAACCGTCGCCAAACAAATAGATACACGGTGGAGGACAGAAGAACCGTTTCTCGTTACCGTACGACTTTTGCGCGACTTTAGCATGAAGAATCACGATAACCATGTCGCTTCTATCGCGCAAGTAACGCTCCATTGCCTCGCGCGTCAACCTTTGATCTTGGTGATCTGGTCTGTAGACGCTAGATCCGAACCTTGGATATACCGACATGACCGAAGTTGGCGAAGGAGGAGATTGCATTCCATGCGCCATCGTAGGCAACCCAAACTGGTGTGGCATATTTAATCTTCCGCTTTTATTCGCTCTACGGTACCACGGAATAGCTAGGTAGGCTGCGTACTATCCTTGTCATCCGTGCATGTCATAATTGCCTCTGTCGCTTCATCTGAAAGAAGTTCAGTCATGGACAATTATAACATGATGCATTTCCTTCTACTACGTTGCTGTAGCATGACTAAAGTTTCATGACAAATGTATTTCTTTCAGTTAGTAATTTATTACTTATAAAAGAAATATTATTTACAGAAGGAAAGCTGAAGTGGAATATGGTTAGAAACAAGACACTATTGTTAAGCCAGAAGTACAAGTTGTTAAACCAAATCAAGATGAAAGATGGAAGGAAAACCCTGAATTTGTTCTAGAAAGTCAAGTGTAAGTTAAAGAATAAGTCGTAACATTGTGTAGTATAATGTGAAACAGTACTATGTTATTATTTACAGGCATCTGAATGCATACAGGTACATAGGAGTCTTTACTTGCTCAAAGCTTTAGCGTGGGAAAGATTTTTGTTTTTCATGATACAAGATGTAATTAACGTAAGGCATCTTTCTTTAAACGAGCTACGAAGAATTACTAGTCTTAGTACAGGAAAGAGGAAATGTGCATATGCACTGTGGGAACTAAGCTGAGCTCATTTTTCCTGCATGAATTAAATCACCCTCGTTCATTGTGTCTATACAACCGTGCCTATGTATTTGTAAGTATGCAAGCATTCTTTTACTAATTTTATACTATTTTGTATACTTTTTTCAACTGACTTTAATTTCTGATTAGAGCAACTTTGTTGCAATTAGGCACAAAAAGAGATCTCACTCAAAAATCTTTAATAATTCTGTATGTATTTGAAAATGATAGTTAAACATATATGAGAATGATATTTCACAAAAAGAGAAAAACTCATATTTCCTGGTAACGCACGTAATGCCAATTGCCTGACAACAGTCACATGTATATGCTTGTAACTTTTAATTAAATGCACTAAGAATAGACAGGCAAATATGTTATTCCAAGTAAAGCCACTGAAGCAAACTCGATACGTTAGAATTGCTGGTTCACAAAAACTTAGCATGTAAATAAGAAATAAATTTAAATTTCACAACATCTACATGATTATAATTACGTATAGTACTCGATACTAATTACTTTTTCACGTAAAAATAACAAAATTGAAAGAAAAAGATTATGTATGCTAAAAGTGAGGTATTTAAACCATTTCTATAAGCAATATGATAACAGAAATTAAAGATTATATCGGTTTTTCGTATAATTTCCAGTATAAGAAATGATCCAAGAATATTATACGAGTAGAAGACTGAGTAGATCTCTTTCTTAATGAATTATCAAAATACTAACAATCGTTTATTTACCTTTTCGGCACAGGAAAGGTTAAACCGAACAAAAACAGGTTACGTTCTTGACACTCACCTCATTTTCAGTAACAGCTGAAATCCAAACATAAATCCCAATGCATTTTCTAAATTATCGTTTAATCACAACTATCATGCTGCCCGTCGATCCTTCACCATTCGCAAATCCTTTTGCGTCCTCGTCGCTTATTCTCCCTAATCCATTCAAAAAACACCTGTTCACTTTCCGAATTTTCCGAACAGTCTTGCCAACCCTTACAAACTGATCTCGCCGCGCGCGGCACTTTAAATCCAAGGTACGAGTATTACGTTTCGAAGCACTGCCCTAAAACTTTGTATAATTGCGATTGAAAACAGGACACGTTACTTTTATATTTCAAAATTGTAATTTCGTTAGCGTTGGCTTAACTACACGGCTACTTGTTTCGTTAAGCCAACGAAAATATATACAACCTTCCTCGACGATATTCGCCGAGTAACTAAGTTCGAAACGACAACGTAGAGTTATTACTACCGCGTAAGTGGCTGTAGCAGGGACGTATCTACAGAAGGTAGCAAGGCCTTGAGTTTGAAATGGATTTCTCGATTCGTTTGCATTTTGAAAATCGTTCTTTTCTAACACGAAGTATAGGAACAAAACAAAGGTTTACGTTTAAGCTTCTGAACTAGAATGAAAATACATAAAAATGAAGATTGAATGCTCAACTATGTTTTCCTCGACCTGACTGTGTGAAATTTCTCGTGAAATTACAATTGATATATATGGGAAAGAAAGGAATTATACAACTCCAAATTTATCTAGGAAGTTTCAGTAATGGTGTCTATTTGTTCAAATCTTTAATTCAAGTATATGGGTAGCTGCTAAGGGGTTTAGACACTTTGTTACGTTGCTGAGCTGCAGATTCTATTGTTTTACTGTTGTACAATGGCCTGGCCGACCCAAGCGCCTCCAGTTTCCCCTCTTGTTCCCCACCTGACGTGAGCTACTCCCCTCTGCCCCGTAGGTGCCGTGGAATTGCTGCCGCAAAAGGATGTTGGGGTTACCCTGGGGGGCGTGGGAAAAACCTGCTGTGGGAAAGAGTGGGTGGCCTCTACCTCACTTCACTTCTCTGATGATGACGATACGATATATACATCACAGCTATGAGTGTGTATACGTTCATGAAGTACACGAGAAAACACACTTGCGTTTACGTATTACGTTACGTATATGTATACGGAATATACAAATGACCAAGAGGCTGATACTGCGTAATATAGGACGAGTGCGTGTGGATAAGCAACTAGCGTTCTATGCACTTTTTATTCCACACCAACAAAAATTCTTTCGTTTAACAGTAGTAAATTTTATTTTTAGAAACTCATAGTATACTCTTTCATCAAATTATCTCATTTTATTATAAAAACTTGAAGCTATACTTTATTTTAATAAAGAAATTATACATCGTTCTTGCTACAATTGTAGACAATTAATTGTCAGACTTGAATGCAATTTTTATTCTCTGTAATATTGTTACAGCTTTTTTCTATGCACAGAGTATGTAATTTATGTCAGCAAATTAAATGTGTACTCAAGTAAAGTATTATTTGAAAAAATGATGTCATGCGTCAAGGAATAATATACATATACATATGTATTCCAAATACGAGAGTACTGCAAATTCAATCTAGTAAAGTGACTTGTCTGTATTGCATAATTATCAATGTATTTTATTCAACAATGTTCTTTTCTTTAACCGCTACAATACGTACCGACAGAGTTACATATCATCTTGAAAAATGTACGAATGCAAATGTGAGAGCGCGCTTAGCGTGTGCAAGCGTATCGTTTCTGCTGTAATCAGCTGACCGGCACAGTACGATGTTGATACGTGCAAGAGTTTGCAGGTCGATGTTAGTACGCGTTAATGTGCTATAAAATAATCAATCTAATGGTTCGTAACATTCGTATGAACAGAGTATGTGTTACTGAAACTATTTCTATAAGCATTACATATTTTGCAAACTAGTTTTCCTACTTAAGTATCTTTACTTGTCATTTAGGTTATGGATAATCGAAAGGAAATATTGTGTTCAATACACAATTGTCTTAAACTATGAAGGCGAATAAAAAGGTTTCTTAAACTTACATAATGGGTGTTCAAGGGCTTTGGCGTTTACTTGATGCAACAGGGAAGCAAGTACCTTTGGAAACACTCGAAGGAAAAATCTTAGCAGTAGATGTATCCATTTGGATACATCAAGTATTACAAGGATATCAAGATCGCTTTGGCAACTCCAAACCAAATGCACATCTTATCGGATTATTCAACAGAATATGCAAGCTTTTGTATTACAAAATCAAACCAGTTTTTGTTTTTGATGGAGGTGTACCAATGCTTAAGAAAGATACAATTGTAAGTATGCATTTTAAAAAGGTATTTAATAGTTTAGAGATTCGTATTGTAGATTTCTCAGGAGATATGATATATGAAAATAGTGTTTCTTTGTAATACAGTCGATGAATTCTATTTGATTTAACTTTCTAAATAGCAACTATCGTATGTTTTAAATAGTACCAAGTACATTGTATATGTATGCATTAAAGAAACTGTACTTTTATCTCGACTATAACATTGTCTGCACATAATTAGTCTGCTGTGGGAACCAGGTAGTGAGAAAAGAGGCTCTTATTCTTTTGTATTCACAGGCCTTGCGTAGGAACATGAAATCTATGGCCAAGAATAAAGCCCAACAGATGAGGACAGAATTAATAAATAACTTGATAAAGCACTCTGCTGTAAGAACAGTTCTTAATACAGAGGAAGAAAATGTTGGAAAGATCTCTTCTGAAATAGTTACAAATGTGCAAACTAAACAAACTGCAGATGATATGTTTAAATTACCAGATTTGCCAAGCACAAGCAAAGTAGAGTCAGACCATAGCGACGACTATGATTCTGATTCATCTGTTAATTTGAGTCCACGAAAGCAAACAAAGTGGATTGGAAACATTCACAATGTAGATGTAACTAGTGCTGATTTCAAAGCCTTACCAGCTGATGTTCGCTATGATATTCTCACTGACCTGAAGGAAACAAGAAAGCAAAGTTCGTGGGGCCGTTTGCATGAGATGCCCGAAGTATGTACTTTATTTTTAAATTTACGTATATGTTAACTTATTTTATTTATCTAAAACATGTTTATATTCAGGAGACCCATGAATTTTCTGGTTTCCAAATGAAACGTTTATTAAAACGTAGATTAGTCCAGCAGAATTTGGAAACTGCAGAAAAAGAAATGGGAGGAAAAACACTCACGTTAGATGAATTAGATAAATTATTGACTGAACAGGGTGTAAATACCAGTGGCTACAATTGCACTTACCGCGTTGCAGCCGACAATTCAACTAGACTACTTTACATCAGTGGTAAGTTATAATTTTACTAAATTTTTATTGAAGCTGAAAGCCTTTTTTGCATTTATAAACTTTATGTTGCAGATAAAAATGCGTATATTAAAAGCACCAGCAATAATGATAATTCACAAAGCGAAAATACTAAGAATAATGTAGATAAAGTAGAAGAACCTGTACCTGGATTTAGTAAAGCTGTACCGATTTGCGAGGATATAAATGAATATGAATTCGACAATGAGTGGGATAGCGATATTGAAATAACAGACACTACAAATAATTCGAAGTTAACTGTGGAAGAAATGAGTAGCGACGCTGAATCGGATGTAGAATTGAACGAGTCACGACGTCTTACTAAAAAGTATTTGGGAAAAAATGTTGTCAATCCCGCGTTAACATATATGCTGGAGTATAGCGGATTAACGGAGAAACAAATCCTTACGCTTCTCGAACAAAATAAAAAAAAGGAAGGTTACGAAGGTACTCGGAATGCTTCGAAAGAATCACAACAAACCGAATTTGCGAATCTGGATTTCACAGAATCTACGCAATCATTTAATACGCTACAGACTGAATTATCTGAATCAAATACAGAATCGAATATCAGATCACGGACTGAATTATCTGAATCAAATACTGAATTGGATTCCAATGCATCTTCTTTCAAAGCTTCGAATGCTTCAAATACTGAGCAAATTAAATCAATAGACACAGCGATAATTAGTTCAACAGATTCAGATTCTGATGATTTTGTAGAAATACAAGACGTATTGATACCGGATGTAGACACTGATGGTAATAATAGTGCTTCGAAAGAAGGTATTCAAATAACATTTCGATCTGATCAGAAAATAGAAGATGATATATTTGCCGATGTGTTTGAAACTCCGAATAGCAAATCAAATGCAGAACTAAAGTCTCAAAACTCATCGCTGACCAGTGAAATTTCCGAGAAATTAGTTGAAAGCTTTTCTGAGAATCGAGAGACATCGGAAGATAAAGTTATCCCACAGAAAGCAATTGTAGAATCAACAGAAGACAAAATTAAAGATCAGCAATTACCCGATTCAATCAAAATGGACGATACTGAAGAGCAGCCCGTTGAAAATGACGAAAATAGGGATACACAGTTACAAACAGATCAAACGAAATTAACAAACAAGGAAAATATAACTAATCATGAAACTAATAATGCAGAGATTACAAGTATACAAAACAGTACGATTGTAGATGTACCGTCTGACGATTCGAGAAGAATAAGTCCTCTACCCGTGAATGAAGATGAACTATTATCCTTAAAAACACGATTAGAGGCTGAGCAATCGGAGCTAGCGGCAAATATTGGCAAGTTTGACAGGCAGGGTATCAATATTTCTAATCAAATACGTATCGAATCTCAAGAACTATTACGATTATTTGGTATACCATATATTGTGGCGCCTATGGAAGCAGAAGCACAATGTGCATACTTGGAACAAATTCATTTGACCGATGGTACAATTACAGACGATTCGGACATATGGCTTTTCGGAGGACAATGTGTTTACAAAAATTTTTTCGATAACGACAAGAAAGTCCTCCAATATTGTTCCAACGACATACATCATCATTTCAAATTAACTAGAAGCGAAATGATACGACTGGCTCTTTTAGTCGGCAGCGATTATACTACAGGTTTACCCGGTATTGGACCTGTTACAGCTTTAGAGATACTAGCAGCTTTTCCTTCGGAAGGAGATGATGTGTTGCGAGGCTTGACAACGTTTTGTTCATGGATCAAGAGTGGTAGAGCCGTGGGACCTGGAAAAGCTGCTCTACGAAATAAGTTACAGAATGTACAAATTCATAAAGGATTTCCAAGTCAAGCCGTCGTACAAGCGTATCTTTTTCCCGAGGTGGACGAATCGAAAGAATGTTTCACTTGGGGTAAACTCAACACGCTTCTTTTGTCAGATTACACAAGACAAAAATTCGGTTGGACCAAAGAAAAATTCGATAAAATTATAACACCTATATTGAATAGAATGGAAGAAAAGCAAAGTCAGAAAACGATAAATGCATATTTTAAAGTGCACACTGTTCCGAAATCCATCGAAGTGAACATGAGTAAACGAGTTCAAAAAGCTGTGCAAAAATTAAGCAACCCGAATGCGGAAGAAGCACCCGAAAGTATGTTAAGTAAATTACAACAAATGAAGAGAACGAAATCGAAACCTCCGAACGAAAATCGGAAGAAGAAAACAAAATTGACGGACAAAGAAGATGCGGTCGAAGCTGCTAAGCCAAATACTTTGAACGTTCCTGCCACTAGCGATAAATATGTCGAGGAATACATACCGCAAAGAGAAAAAGATAGAGAGGCTGCCTTGAAGAAAAGATTAAACGCGATCGAAGTGCTTAGAAAATCGAAACAAGGATTATACAAAACAAAGAAAGTGAAGCGTTGCGTTAGGAAAGTGAAGAAGGAAGCTGGTCTTTCGGAAAGTGATAGCAGCAGTTCATAAAGGAATTTAATAAAAGATAACGAACGGACATGAAGTGTAGCTACGAAGTATTGCGAGATATATTAGCGAATACACGATCATTTAGAGCGGTAATATTAAGCACATACAAAGTATTATCTACCGAGAGGGAAGTGTTTTAAATAAATTATTTTTCTATAAATACAGTTGTCTTGCTTTATTGGAAAATATTTAATAAAACATTAAGTACAAGTGATACTTGCACTAGTAATCCTACGGTAGGAATAGCGGGCGAACTTAATGGTACGCTTAAAGTAGTATATAAATATTACGTATATCTTTTAAAAATACTGTTGTTGTAAATAGAACGGTAAATTTTTCTTTGCAAGCTCGTATGGAAATCGAAGCACGATGTCATCGTCTTTCAGGAAACGTTCTAAAATCGACCCAAAGCTAGCTTCGTTGTCGTTTTGTACATTAGTCTCAGTTTTATTGTTAAAATAATACCTATATAGCTATCTGTCTATATTAATAATACTTTGGCGTGAAATTGCTTTGTCAAATACGTAATGGTAACTATGTAATTTGTACCGGTACTTTATTGAGTTATATTTCGCGTACTCCGGATTTAGGCGCGGCAACATTCGCATCACCTGCTCTGATTCGTTTTAAATATCCGTTTTGCCTCACGAAGTTGAACCTAGCAACTCATAAACCAGCGGTTCTTCCTTCCCTGCGGAAATCCGAGGTGGCGAATATCTTTCCAGTCTCGTTGGTCACAGCTGTTATGGCACTTCCAATTCCCGAGAATTCTGTAACGTTGTGACCAATCCTCGATAAATACTTCAGTATACTCGGAGAAAATTCCTTCTCGTTTTGCACGTACATAGGCATTAGCTGCAATTAAAAATAGTTATATTTATTTGTACAAACACGATTATTAATATGCCGACTCACCTGATGATGAATTCTACGCATTTCGATTGCTTGTTTTATACTGTATCCCGACCAAAGGTTGAACGCCATACCGATTGCGACTCCTGTCGTTATTTTGCTCCCACCCGCGGCTCCGATTATCATACGGACATTTCTCTTTTCGTCTAGCTATATAAACAAAACAAAAAGTCTAATTGGCTTCCCGTATACGGGTCGATGCGTTTTACACGTGGAATTTCGTTCGACCAGTATACTGATATTAACGAAGTTACGCAACAGCAACGATACTCGTATGGTCTCGCATTATTTCACGCGACCGTTCGAATAATTACGTACATTTTATCAGTCACGTGTTCTTTTACGTAAATACGATAATCGAGTTATTCAATTTATGCTAAATGTATACATTTAATTGTTGTAAAGTACTGTTTCGCTTTACGAAATGTACATGTGTTCATTCTTTCTTTTTTTTTTTACTGTTGAAAGGTAATTAAAAGAAGATGAGATGCACAGCTACTCACAACAATCGTTGGACTCATGGAACTCAGAGGTCTTTTTCCAGGACGAATAAAATTGGCTGGCGATGGAGGTAGATCGAATCCGTTGTTAATATTAGGAGAGCTAAAATCATCCATCTCGTCGTTGAATATAATCCCTGTTGATCTGGAACGCTTCATCGCGCCGAAACTGTTTAACAAAGAAAAAGACAAAGGAACAGTAGAAGATACCGATCTTTTGCGATTGCCTCCAGTAAAATCCACTGGCTTACACTTGATTTATGGTCGCCGTCACTGATACAGCCGATCCATCAGGAGCCAGCACAGAGACGTGGGACGTCCCCGAATCGTCCGGTGCGTGTACAACAGCCCCGTAATGTTCAGGATCATTGTCCGTTTCGTTATCTTTGATTCTCTTTCGGACTATGTTGGCATAGTCTATAGACGTCAAGTTGGCGACCAATTTATCTGGACACACGTTATTATTTCCGAGACGTTACGCTCGAATTGATTGTTACAGATTTGTTTCATGGTAAATTGGAAGTATTTGAACGTTGACAATTTTCCTCTTGTATAGCGACAATTCATTATCACCGAACTGGACGCGTTACAGGCGTAAACGTTTTTCAGAGAAAACAGGATTACGTAAACAGAACCAACGAGAAGCACGCGAATCGCTTGAGTATTATATTGAGTGCTAAAGACAATGTTGATTATTTTCGAATGGTAGCGATCTTTTATCAGGAATATCGTGTTACGGTTGAACGATGTGCTAATTTTTGAATAATAAAGTGGTTATAAGCGTACACATTTTGATCTAACTTTGTTGTTGTCAAGTTTCAAACCATGATATTTAATTGTTTTATCGCGTTGACATTTTTGTATTTACTCATTGCGTTCGATTATCGTGGATGACTAGACAATAATATAAATTGTCGACTCACTGATATTGCCATCCGGGTCGAAATCGGGATCAGCCAATTCGGTTCTCTTGGCGTAAGCCCATTTAAACGTTTCGACGAAACGCTGCCACATGATGCCCTCGTCTTTGTAAGGTACCAATCCGTTGAGGATATTCATAATGAAGACCAGGATCGCCCCCGAACCTGGTGGCGGTGCTGTGTACAGCGTCAAATCCCTCAGCTTCGATTCGATCGGTTTCCTCCATTTTGCCCTGTAAGAAATTTCACGTAATTTTTTTTTCAAGCCAAGCACTCGAATGATACTCTACCACCAGTTGAATGTTTTCAGTCGCACGCAGAGGCATCGCTCTTTAATCTGTACGTCACTACGATTTCGATTAAGGAGTAAAGTTATAACATTGTTATCTCGTGGAAATTGATAAAGAAACGTGAATCAAACTTTGATACGTTTATTATAAATTGCAAGTTGCAACAGAAGTTATTCTTTTTAATCGTCATTTCAATTAGAAAATGGCAGATGTGGTATATCACTTGTCAAGGCCTTGATCAAACCTGTAATTTTGTAAGTCTTCCTTAGTGATGATACCCTTGATCGCTTGGATATCGGCGACCAGATCGTCGCCCATACTGCCGTTGTAAAATATGGTTGGTCCTTGTTCAGCAATCAATTTCAACGTTTCGGCTAATTTAGGTCGTTTTATCCTGTCACCTGCCTGTAACAGATATTCAACCAACGCTAGAAACGAAGTCTTTTTTTGTCCTGTTCGAAGTTAGTGACATCGTCAAGTTAATCTTAACTTAAAATTAATTTACGATTTTCAAATTTGTTCTCAAAGAATGCTTTATGTTATCTTGCAGCAATTTGGCTTCCTATTCCCCTCAACGCTGATCTCTGTTCACCACGAAGAAACAGCGGAACGAGTATCATTGTTAACTGAAAAGAATGCCTCCGAAGAGTACACTCGGTTTAATTGAGACTGTATTACTAGAGATGCGCGGAAGGCTTCCCCAATTGATGATGCGCAATTTACCAATCGGAGATCTCGTTCGAAGCTTTTCATCCGTTTTATACAAGGAAGTTTTTGTATATTATTTCTAAATGTAGGAGGACATCCAGAACAAGCTCAGAGAGTAGCAAGAACTATCCACTCATGGATGTCCTCTGGAAAAGAAAAGATCAAAGAACTCAGTTCGCCAGCGTCTCTAGCTGTTAAGAGGTATTTTTCTGCGCTGTGAATAACGCGAAGAATGTTCACCTTCCACGTGGAATTGGTGGCTGGGTTGATGAGTATCTCCGCCAGCGAGCTCTCCGCCTTTATCCGCGATTCTCTGGCGCTCAAATAAGCGGACAGGTAATTGTTCACGAGCGATCCAGTCTTGCAGAGAGCGATACTTGGTTGGAACAAGTCGTACCATAGTATCTTCCCGTATTTCTTATGCGCCTCCCAATAGCCGTAGAGTTCGCCAGGCACCGCGATCGCCAAGCCACCTTGACCATCGTTTACGTGTTAATAATGTCAAGTGTATCACACCTATTGCATGCAATACGCGTCTACTGATAATAATGGCAAGGACGACAACCTACCGTACATTGATAACTTAGGGTCGCCTTGAAACATGTTCTCGCGCGCCGCGGCAGGGGCAGTCTCGCGGGCGTCCAGATAATCGGCAGTCTTGGTGCGTGCGTCCCAAATCGTCATCAAGAATCCGCCGCCCAATCCCGTGCTGCGAATCGATCAAGAATTATTTGAAAAATTTCACGTGATTTGGATGCATTTATTTATGGACACTGATATCCAAACGAGGAGGGTTTATATAAGAAGAAAAAAAAAAGAAAGTTGGTAACTATAAAGGAATGCGGCTAATAAAAAGATAATACATTGGAATTTGGCGTATAAAGTACGTTGATCACCTCCTCGCCGATATCGTGTAATAAACGAGGCTTTTATACGATAATCCGGAGAACAATAATCTAGATTCCATTGTGTTAAACAGATAGTAATAGATATAAATATAACTACAGTAACATTGTCAATATTGACAAGATGGAATGGTATGAAGCAGTATTTAATTGTTTACCTGTGCAAAGATGCAACCCCTTCGCACAGAAGCGCGGCTATCGCCGCGTCCACGGCTGAGCCATCTCTTTTGAGTATATCCGCGCCGATTTGCGCGCATTCTGGTCCATTCGCCGATACTGCACCCTTTGATAGATAATAAATAGAATTATTACTATTCTTCCTCGAGCTTTCGCTATCAAGGAACATTAATCAACTGTTTCGCGATTATAATTAATTTGGTTAAAATTAATTCCAATTAAAGATAAGATATGTAGTACTCTTGTTGTACTTCAAATTACACGTTGATAAACACCTTCTTAAGTATGGTTTATCTACGTGTAACATTTAATTAATGTTCCGTGTAAATGAATCTTGAATAAAAATCAACAGATATCTCCTGAACACTATATAATTAAGGAAGCAATTATTGCTCGAGTAATCGCGTTTTTAACAATTATCTATGTGATATTTTACCTTAGCGTACACGCCGGAGTAAAGGTCGTTGACATTTTCTGAGTTTTTAGCGAGGACAACAATTACTATAGCGATGATCACACCTAAAATTATAACGATGCTCACCCCAGCAATTACAATCCTCTTCTTGTTTACGCTGCATAAGGGAGAGAGCGTATTCGGTTACTTTTCATAATCAATTAAACGCAAGATCTTTCTTTTAATCGTTTCGTTACTTTTGACGGTTCCATCGGAGCGTCTGAAGAAACCGATCGTGTTTGTTTGTAAAATGATATCGTTGGATGATAGACGCGTAATAACTTCACGCGTATTTACAATAGTGCTAATCGATTTTTACGTTTTCGCGTGCGATATGAATATCTATGCGAAGCAACTTTTAATGAGCAGTTGTATTTTATGCTTTAGGCGACGACTGGTTTTCAGGTACATTCCGTTTATCTTTATTGTGGCAAGAGCCAATAATTTCTTGCAACGATCGAGCGCAATCGTTTTTCTAGAAAACGCTATTTCTATTTTAAGCGTTACATTATTCTTAGCTGTCGTTAGCGCAAGAGAGTGGAATCGAAGTAATTTTAAATCCTTTTAAGCCGCCGATAAGCGCTCAATAAATGTATAAAGTTAATTTCTGAGAAACCGAACAAGAAAAATCAATCTTCGAATAGTTTTTATCGAGAACACGAGAATGATTTCAAACTTGACCGTAGATTTTTATCGTAAATTGTATCGTGTGCCAAATAATTCGAATTGTGTATCTATCTACGAACGATGTTTAACTACGTTAAATTCCTTTTATGACAATTATTTCATCACACGTTAACTAGAGCCTATTACTTCACGCGTACGCGATGATAACGATACGTCTTCGATAATAATCGAGAAGCTGGAATCACCGCGCTACATTGTACGCATGTATATCCAGGATCTTGTTATCACACTTTAGAGATCTAATGACATCCTATTAAAACACGAATACTCGTTTAGCGTTTTCTTCACTGAAAATCGAGCATGCGAGAGTTGCGTGCAAATAACAAGTCTTGTAGATAACAAATCAGTCTCGAGCGAGAGATTTTCATTTTTATGTAATAGCTGTCGATTAACTAGAATCAAGATTATGCGGTCACACTGCAATCCTCTCGAGAGAACAACACTGTAAGGAATACAATGAAAAGATCTATGTAACACAGACGACGCACGATTAGAACGTCTTTGCGTCTTGTCACACCTTTGTAAGAATCGTTTAGTTACGAGAGCGGATGCAACTATACACTTGAAATTAATCTCCATTGACCAGGAACGCGATTGGTTGAAAATTAACAATAACGAGCCAGAATGATAAGCGATATGTATAAAGTGCGAGACTCTTTACGAACCCGATCATGTTGCGTGAGCCGCGGCACAGGAGAACGCTCAGCCTTGACTAAACGTTTCACCAAGCCGATCGTTGCCTCTTATACCAGTTGCAATACAGATTCCACCTATTCATCCCCACCACTATCCTATATTTGATAATACTAAATACTCCAGACTTTTTTGGTTTTTTGCAAGTTGTCGTTACGTCGCCGTCCTCGAACCACCCGCTATTCCAAACAATCCAATCGCTTTTTGTCTTTCTTCGCGTTGTCCTTAAAGATCTGGTATAATTTCTCTATTCAAGCATTTGTAAAAATCTTTGAAGGCATCAAATTTTCCATCGTGATAATCGAATCATCCTGTATCGATGAAAAAATTTAATTTTTAATGGATGATTTGCAGCAAGTTTGAGGGGCTCTCGCGGAAAGTTCATTTACGCGTTAGAAATTTATTAACTAATATGTACTTTCCGGCGATAAGAAACTGTCAACTATTATAATAAAAAATGACCTCCTATTTGCCAAGGAAATGTACTATTTTACTGCGAGTGATTAATAGTATTCCAGTGTTGTATTTTTCTTTTGTAATACATATATCTCTTAGTATCTTTCCTTAGTTTAATCTAACTTGTATCATTCTTCATTAACATACAGTCCTGATAATAATAATAATGCGTTTCCAGTTTCGTCATACT
The DNA here is from genome assembly GCF_026225885.1 of Hylaeus anthracinus. Taxonomy (NCBI): domain Eukaryota; kingdom Metazoa; phylum Arthropoda; class Insecta; order Hymenoptera; family Colletidae; genus Hylaeus; species Hylaeus anthracinus. The sequence goes on from NW_026535284.1 coordinate 12,576,949, forward strand.
ACCTTGCCTAATAATAATTTATATATTCTAATTATATGTACATAATTATACGAAATACTTTAAAAACTTTGTAGTTTGTGCATGTTTGTATATCGCATCATTTTTGTTCAAAGTTCATCTCTGAATGTATATGTTAACAGTTATATTATCAATAAAGCTTGCATTCTGGTAATCGTGAAATACTTTTTCCTTTTTTTAACACCTGAATCACATACAGTATATTATTTATATGCGAGAGAATTAATTATTAAAATGTTGTAGTTTGAATATTCCCGCGCATTCCTTTTATAGGTTATGTTTTCTCT